>NC_136068.1:1197115195-1197715195 GCF_964261635.1 Lissotriton helveticus | reverse complement strand
GGGATTTTTGAGGTGGAGTCTTGGAGAAACCACAGAGGATCAAAGTCTGCGATGGTTGAATGGGTGACTTGATGGTAGTGACTGTAATAGGTGTGACCTGCACACAATTTGCTGTCAGGTTATGATGTCATCCAGATAGATAAGTGTCACACCATTGGCCATGAGAAACCCACAGCCAGTTGCAATAATTTGGCGAAGTACCAAGAAGACTGTTGTGAGACTGAAGGACACAGCTGAAAATTCAAATCCTTGACCCTTCCAGATGAATTGGAGAAATATCCTGTGTGCAAGAATGATAAAACCCCTGATAGAAGCGTTTTTGAGGTCTAGTATTTCCATCCAGTTCACAGCAAAAAAACAGATAGCCTCTATCTTGAAATGGCAACAGATTAACCATGCATTGAACTTTCTCAAGTTGCTCACCGGTATGCAGCCCTGGCATTTCTAGTGCTCCAGGAAGAGGTCGCTGACACACTTCCTGGGATGGAAGCCATTCTAGTTACAGCCTCTTGCCTTCCACCTTCAGTGCCTCCTCCTCAAAGGTAAAAGGTATGAAACACAGCCTCATTGCCTGAATGGGAGTCTCTTAGAACTCTGTCTTTAACACATCACACTAATTGATCAAGTGCCACTTATAAAGGAACTGTGCTAAGAGTTTTCCCGATGGTAGGTGGAAAAAAAATATAATGCTCGCTATGGATACCACCGGAGTAGTTGACCTGAAACCTGACTACCTCCTCAGCCATGACCTTCTCTTCTGGAATGAAACAAGAACTAGAAATATTGTGTGTCTTGCAAATGTTTCATTTTCTTGAAACCGGCACTTTATGGGAGTCGTGGAAGCCGGTTTTGCCAGACAAGCACTGCCTACAACAACCAGCCTCAGCAAAATCCTTAGGGTTTAGTTATTTTATGTTAGATGACTGTACCTTGTCCAACATGGCAAACTTTGCAAATGGTTTCTCAAAGTGGTAGCTTTAGGCCACGACACTCACTTGATGGTGTTCATATCTTCCAACTTTGGGTAGACCTCTATCAGAAGTGTGCATCTCCTCTAATCTAATCTACAGTCCCAGTGGCCAC
This sequence comes from Lissotriton helveticus, assembly GCF_964261635.1. Classification (NCBI taxonomy): domain Eukaryota; kingdom Metazoa; phylum Chordata; class Amphibia; order Caudata; family Salamandridae; genus Lissotriton; species Lissotriton helveticus. The sequence goes on along the minus strand of NC_136068.1, from coordinate 1,197,714,112 downwards.
AGATGTTGGCCACAAGGACGTTAGCACAATAAAGATCCACTCAACGTATTTATTTATTTTGTATTTATTTAATGCGATTTTATATAGCGCGAACTTTACCCGAAGGTGTCAGACCGCTTTACATAAGAACCAGTTGCAAAACATAAGGATTTAGGATTACATGCGTTACATACAAGATACAAACAGAAACAAAATTGCAAATGTACAAGATGTAAAGTTACACAAGGAGGAGATACAGACAGAAAGAAAAATTGCAAATGTACAAGTAGTAAAGTCACTCAAGGAAGAGATACAAATGGATATACTCTAAGAGTCACATAGGAATGGTAGAGAGTACAAAGGTCTACTGCATATACTAGTGATTAGAGTTATCTCTCTCTCTCTATATATATATATAATATATATACACACACATAGTAGATTTTCTCAGGTCAAGACCCCCTCCCCCCAAAAAAAAACAGGAGAGAAGAGTTCCATAAAATGGGGTCAGAGGGGGGCCGCAGTCACAGCACCAAGGGAGGGTGGGAGGGATACAAGGGTATGGAGAAAAGACAAAACAGAAAAGGGAAGAAACATTTGAGGATCGTCAAGGGGGGGAACGAGGGAAAAGGATAAAGGACGAGGGAATAGGGTAAAGGACGAGGGAATAGACAAGATGGCGGGTCAGGGTCCAGAGAAAAGCGGCCGAGAACAGCAGCAAAATGGCGGCCAGGACAAATAAAAAAAAAAAAATGTCGGAATTTGTAAAGCGCACAGCTACCTCCACCGGAGGTGTCCCGGCGCTGTCCGTATACCGCTTAGGAACCCTTCCTGGCTTTCCTGGGAAATGTCCACTCCTGGGCACCCCCCAGGTGCAGCCAGGCATCCCAGCGCTTTTGGGGCCGTTGTGGAGACTAAGCAAGCTATTGCCCAGAGTTGCAGCGTGGGACCCATGATCAGAACAGGCACTGAGGCGAGAATATCCAGTCAGGGGAATTAATGAGCCGGAGACCCGCCGAGCCGGGAATCGAACCCTGGTCCCTGGCCAGAGCTCTGCATCAAGGTCTGCCTGCTCTAACCATTGAGCCACACTTCTCCACGAAAAAGTAAAGAAGTCCATGAGAGTCCTTGCTGGTTTGTTGACTGTTGGCTGGTTGGTCACTGATGCTTTTCGTTGGGCCGCTTTCTAAATCAAGAGTTGGATGTCCCGCGGTTCCCCTGCCTGGAGCTGCAGCTTGAAGAAGATTGTCCCGCTGTTGCCACGCTGCGCTCTCTACGGTGGCTGGAGAGCTCACTGGTCTGCTGGCTTCCATCTTGCGGCCCCCGAGGCTGTTGCTGACATTCCCGGTACGCGCTCACCGCATACATAGGCATCGGGGCAGCGGACTTTTGAAGGAGCCCACTGATCTATCGGCTTCCACTCTTGCGGCCCCCAGGCTCCATGAACGGGGGCCGTCGGTGCCGGGCGGGTTGTGCTTCATGGCAGGGGAGGGGGCAGGGTCGGTCTCCGCTGCAGCTGCATCCCCGGGCTCCGGCCTCATCCAGCGCCGCTGGATGAGGCCGGATGCGTACGGATGCGTACCCTGAAAGATGTATGTATCATCATGATCAATAAATGTGGAATTAATAATAGAAAGTCTGTAATTATCCATATAGGCTTACCTTCATGGTGTTCTGCTTGTCAGTATTCTGGCAGTGGTATTTATATAGGATGATATTAAACGCAATACTCTATAAAATATCCTTGGGCTAAGGCTGGTAAGTTGTGCACAATTCCCAGTAATATTAACAGCCAAAAACAGCCCAGCAGAAGTCTTAGTTTCATGCACATCAAAAAAGCCATAGGTTGTAATACGATCAACATTTCCTTTGTGCGTATTCGGGTTGTTTTGAAATTGAAATACCAACAGAGCATACTGTGAGGATATACATTGATCCTACTTCATTTACAGTTATAATTTATTTTATAGTATTACCATGAAATTACAATGGGGTTTATTTTATTTTAGGAAACTCAACCAGCCAAAGAAATGGATGCCGCTTCCGTGTTTCCCGTAGAAGACATATCACTTGATGAGACAGTACATACTCTCACTTGTGCTGTTGTAGAAGTTAAGGAACTACTTTTAGGAAATACAATGTTGGAAAAATACATTCTACCTATGAATTCAGGTAAGTGCAGTTTATCTTTGGTACCAAACAAGTTTTATCTTCACATTCCTAATTTTCTGCATAAGAAATGTATGCAAATTTGTATTCTTTTCCCCAAATAGAGCCTGGGCATAATGATCATGTTATGCAGCCTGAGGATGCTGCCAATACAGAGATAGGTATGTCCCATTCTCCTTCGATATGTTTTAATGTAATGTACAACTTGTCATGCTGCGTCATTTTTGCAAACTGAGCTGTACAAAGATAATTCTTGTTCACTAGGTTATCCCCACTATCTATTTAAATGTGCTCATGGGTTTCTTCCACCACTGGTTAACTCGTACGTTGAGCATCTACCCACAAAAGGTATAATTGTTTCATATTCAAACTCGCCACCAACCACAATGGCCAACTGTGTACACATCTTTGAACCAAGGTGAAGCATGCTGTAGATTCAATAAGTAAACAGATAATTAAAAAGGAGGAACCTGTTTTAGCTAACTTGTCGAGATGCAGGGCCTTCATACTACAACTATCATTATGATAATGCAGGCACAATCTCGTGAAAACGTCAGTATGTTTGTACTTTAAAATGACTTTTTCCACATAACTCATGTTTGCTGTTTGTTCTGTACTATACTCATATCTATTTGTTCCGTTCATGCACTTGTTCTACTTTGTGGTCTGTCTCTTTTCTTGAATCTTTTTGCAAACTGGTTTGGTTGATTTCACTCCATTCCGGTGCCTTCAAACACCCATGTTCCCTGTATGTGGGGACTCACTTTAATTTTTTTTTAAACACTAGAGCAAGTCTGGAGGCATGTAATTGTAAATGGTATTTATATAGCACTTTCTACCCTTACTCGGCGTGGAAGTGTTTTGCGTCGAGGACCACCCTGCTCAAGAACGCAAGATTAGAGGTTAGTAGGACTGTAATGATTGTATGTTGACCTGTTGGTTTACTGTTACTACTTCCTGTACCTTCGTGATTGCAAAATTGTAAAGTGGTCTGATACCCCCAGGGGGTATGTTCGCACTATATACAACTTTTAAAATAAAATAAATAGTAGGTTAGTGAAAGGTAAACCAACCAAATTCACCATAATTACAGACGCTCTATACACACACAAATAAAACTGTGGCTCTATAAAATGTAATTTGAACCAAGTGCACTATTAAACGCAGTTCAGCAGCAGCGTAGTCCAATCAGGCGCACATCCAGTCAGTGCCTCAGGCAGCAACACAGTCACTTGGGCTCACAGCGGTCAAGTGCCTTGAGGCATCAGCTTTACTCACAGCAGCGTAGTCCACTCGAGCACAGGTTTGTATGAGCAGTAGGGCTAGGCATTATGAATTCCAATCGGGCACACTTATGTAGCGCCACGGGTTTGGCAAAAGTTAATCCTTCAGCAGCAACTACCGCTTGTGCACACTAGGGCCAAGTGCCACAACTACGAAGGCAGATTTCGACAGGGCAGGGTCCATTCAGCAGTGGCACCGATCCTCTGCTTTAGCAAGAGTGACCGGTTTTGAGCAAGGAGCACACCAGTGATGCTCTCTGGAGTCTTTGTTGGAGACCCACAGCACCAGGGTCAAATGCTCTAGCCCTCACTGAAAGTCACCTACTTGTACAGGTTTGGCTCATTCCTTCCCATTTCGTCCAGGCAGGGTATTTCCAGGTGCTCCAGGACAAGGAGACCACTCACCCCCCAGACTCGAGGTGATATCCACTCACCTCAGGGAAGCTGCTGCAATTGTGCAGTAGATCTCTTGGTACTCTGTAGAGCACCCCCGGTTTGGTCAGAGAGAACTTGGAACTGGAATAACACATGGGTCAACAAGTCACATTTGTATAAACGTAAAGGAGACCGGGGATATGTATTCTCTGTCTGCACATTCAGAATTGGTTTGGGACGTTTCCACTTTCATACGTGCTTCTAAGGCTGCCTTCCAGTCTCAGCCTTTGTCTAGAGTGATGCTCCTTACAGCAGGGTCTTCTCCAGGTTGGAGCACCCACAACAGAGGCACAAGAGGCATAAAGAGGTGCAAGAATGTTGGACCTTGCCATAAACAGGCACATTGACAACTATCAGGAGTTTGGTCTCACTAAAAGTCCCTTCACATTCTGAAGAACAGGGGCTGCAGGCCCTCTCTTCACCCCCAACATCTACCGAATGGCAGCATGCAGGAAGACTGATCATCAGCAGTCTTTAGCAAAAACACCTTATTGAATTACTAAGGGAAAGACTGTCTCTACTTTCCCCACCTCAGTGTCTAGCACCTCTCCCTCCAGTCTTTGGAATGTCAGCATAACTCTTCCAGTGTCTGGGAAATAACCTCTCCTTCATCTTATGTGCACTAACTGGCCAGGGGATTCCTTCTATACTCTGGCTCACTCAGGCAAGCACCATCTGTTACATTCAGATAACAAATTTACATCAACCACACATGTTCTGGGCTATTACTGCAAGGATCCAGGTGAACTTATGGCAGACGAACGTCACTCAAGTGGGCCAACAGACCACAACTTCAGAGACCCGGGTAAAAAGGTCTGCTCACAATACAGGATTTCTAAAACACGCTATACTGCCACCACTGCTCAGCAAACTAGAACCAATGACTGGGACAGTAAACCACTGCCACTATGGGAAGCGCGCTTGGCGCCACCTCACATGACAGGTCCAGGGCTGTACTCACTTCAATGGACAAGCCTGGGCATTCCTGTACAAGCCACATTAGCGTGGGGCTGTGGCCAAAGATAACGGAGACTAGGAGTTGGGCACTCAGGGTTGGAGGCACTACTGTACACGTGCAAGGGGCATTCCCATCCTCAATAGACTGGGGAACTTTTCCTCCCATCATGCTCTGCTGATTTTAGAATTCTGCTTTGGATTTGCGAATCTGTTGTACCCAGATTATATGGTTGATGCATAAAATTCCTGTTGTGGCCACCCTGCTGTTCTGAGCTCCATGTTCAGAAAAATATAAACAAAAGGGAACAAAAGGGACAGAGTGAGCCTACCCAGACATACAGGTAATTGTTGGGGGTGGGGGAGAGGTCGGTCAAAAAGGGACCCCGGCGTTAAAATAAAAAATGTTGTGCCAGTTACTTTTTTAGCTTGTCTTTTTAACAAAGAAGGTGGTAAGGTGGAGGGAGGAAACTCGTTTTGTGTTTTTTTACCTTACTGCGCCAGGGTGACAGTAGAAGAAGGGCTGTCTTGCAATTGTGTCTATTGTAGGCGATCCTTATTAAGAACCAGTTGCTGACACTTGTTGTTGAATATTTGGGCCGGTAGGCGTGAGCTCCACAGTCATGAACATTTTGTAATATTTTATGTACGCCTGTAAGGAGGGACCAGGGTCCTCAGACACTCTTGCATACTTTGGGAAACCCATTACGAAGCTGCAGGGGCTTCCATGTGCTGTGGGGTTCGCTTCCAGCGTGCCAGGGGAGCAGGAGCAGCAGTTGACCAGATATATGGGAGTCTTATTGGCTATAATCTGAGTGACCAAAAGAAGGGTTAATGCGGGTTTGTATGTATTACGGAGTCATAGAGGACGCTGGGTGTGGAAGTGGCACCTATATAAGGAGACTTAAGGGAGCACAGGGACTGGTGGAATGCTATATTTACCGTGGAGTATTTGCACCAGCAGGGGGATGGTTGACTTATTGTTACCAAAGGGAGTGGAGGGATGAGCAGCCATCCTGGTTCCTCAGCAAATGGAGGCACTTCACTATGCTGCGTTTTTTGTGGCAGTGTTAGTTCACATTCCCAAGTTTCCTCCAACAGGTGCCTTGCCACAGGTAGGTGTGCTATGTTTTACAGACAGCAAGAAAAATTCCTGGGAGAAAATAGAATCTGAGTAAACATTTTCAGCTATCTTACGTAGTCCTGTAGAAGGTGCAGTGAAGAAACTGGGACAATAGCAGCTAAAATGTCATGGCAGAGATGAAGCTGTGAAGGAAGATTTCAATTTGTTTGCCTGAAGATCTTTTGAGTTCCAAACCAGGCTTATGTAAAGTGAATATATATACTGCAGTTAAGCAAGTCATGTAAAAATATGTAATTGAAATTACCAAGACACAGAGTAAGCAATCTCTCTCTTTTTTGTTCGGTTTACCTGCTTGTTCCTGTCTTGCCATTCCAGTTGAGTACTTGCAGGTCTGAAGGTTGAACCTTAGCTCAGCTACTTTAGTCTAAAAGTTTCAGTCATAAAGATCCAGGGAACCCATGCCTTTTCCTTCCTATAAACATTATTTTCCATTGGAACTTTTCTGTGCCACTGGCTTCTGTGAAGAACTAAACTCTGGCATCGGAAAATGGCTGTTCTTTGTTCCTAGCTGCGTGGCCACTGGCTCCCTCTCTGCTGTGGTGTGTTCTAGCTGCGTAGCCATAGGGAGCTGCCTAGCTCTGCAGTGATGTGTCCTAGCTGCGTGGCCACTGGGAGCAGCTTGTCTCCCGCTCTGCGGTGGTGTGTCCGAGCTGCGTGGCCACTGGGAGCTGCCTTGCTCCCGCTCTGCGGTGGTGTGTCCTAGCAGCGTGGCTACTGGGAGCTGCTTGTCTCCCGCTCTGTGGTGGTGTGCCCTAGCTATGTGGCCACTGGGAGGTGTGTCCTAGCCGCATGACCACTGGGAGCTGCCTAGCTCCGGCTCAGCGGTGGTGTGTCCTAGCTTAGTGGCCACTAAAAGCAGCTTGGCTCAGGCCGTGCGATTGTGTGCCCTAGCTGCTTGGCCACTGGGAGCTGCCTAGCTCCCTCTCTGCGGTGGAGTGTCCTAGCTGTGTGACCACTGGGAGCTGCTTGGCTCCCGCCCTGTGGTAGTGTGTCCTAACTGCGTGACCACTGGGAGCTGCTGGGCTCCCGCTCTGCGGTGGTGTGTCCTAGCTGCGTGGCCACTGGGAGCTGCCTTGCTCCCGCTCTGCGGTGGTGTGTCCTAGCTGCGTGGCTACTGGGAGCTGCTTGTCTCCCGCTCTGTGGTGGTGTGCCCTAGCTATGTGGCCACTGGGAGGTGTGTCCTAGCCGCATGACCACTGGGAGCTGCCTAGCTCCGGCTCTGCGGTGGTGTGTCCTAGCTGTGTGGCCACTGAAAGCTGCTTGGCTCAGGCCCTGCGACTGTGTGCCCTAGCTGCGTGGCCACTGGGAGCTGCCTAGCTCCCACTATGCGGTGGTGTGTCCTGGCTGCGTGGCCACTGGGAGCTGCCTAGCTCCCTCTCTGCGGTGGAGTGTCCTAGCTGTGTGACCACTGGGAGCTGCTTGGCTCCCGCCCTGTGGTAGTGTGTCCTAACTGCGTGACCACTGGGAGCTGCTGGGACCCCGCTCTGCGGTGGTGTGTCCTAGCTGCGTGGCCACTGGGAGCTGCCTTGCTCCCGCTCTGCGGTGGTTTGTCCTAGCTGCGTGGCTACTGGGAGCTGCTTGTCTCCCGCTCTGTGGTGGTGTGCCCTAGCTATGTGGCCACTGGGAGCTGCATAGCTGCCGCTATGCAGTGGTGTGTCCTAGTCGCATGACCATGACTGGAAGCTGCCTAGCTCCGGCTCTGCGGTGATGTGTCCTAGCTGTGTGGCCACTGGAAGCTGCTTGGCTCAGGCCCTGCGATGGTGTGTCCTAGCTGCGTGGCCACTGGGAGCTGCCTAGCTCCTTCTCTGCGGTGGAGTGTCCTAGCTGTGTGACCACTGGGAGCTGCTTGGCTCCTGCCCTGTGGTAGTGTGTCCTAGCTGCTCAACCACTGGGAGCTGCTGGCCTCCCGCTTTGCAGTGGTGTGTCTAGCTGCGTCGCCACTGGGTGCTGCTTGGCTCCCACTCTGCGTGGTGTGTCCTAGCTGCGTGGCCACTGTGAGCTAATTGGCTCCGGCTCTGCGGTGGTGTGCCCTAGCTGCATGGCCACTGGAAGCTGCTCAGCTCCCGCTCTGCGGTGGTGTGTCCTAGCTCGGTTGCCACTGGGAGCTGCTTGTCTCCCGCTCTGCGGTGGTGTGTCCTAGCTGTGTGACCACTGGAAACTGCTTGTCTACCGCTCTGCTGTGGTGTGTCCTAGCTGCATGGCCACGGGGAGATATTTTGCTCCCACTCTGCGGAGGTGTGTGATGGCTGCGTAGCCACAGGAAGCTGCCTAGCTCCCGCTCTGCCGTGGTGTGTCCTAGCTGCATGGCCACTGGGAGCTTCTTGGCTCCCGCTCTGTGGTGGTGTGTCTAGCTGCGTGGCCACTGGGTGCTGCTTGGCACCTACTGTGCGGTGGTGTGTCCTAGCTGCATGGCCACTGGGAGCTGCTTGTCTCCCGCTCTGCGGTGCTGTGTCCTAGCTGCATGGCCACTGGGAGCTGATTGGCTCCCGCTCTGTGGTGGTGTGTCTAGCTGCGTGGCTACTGGGTGCTGCTTGGCTCTCGCTGTGCGGTGGTGTGTCCTAGCTGCATGGCCACTGGGAGCTGCTTGGCTCCCGCTCTGTGGTAGTGTGTCATAGCTGCTTGGCCACTGGGAGCTGCTTGGCTCCCGCTCTGCGGGGGTGTGCCCTAGCTGCGCGGTCACTGGAAGCTGCTCAGCTCCCGCTCTGTGGTGGTGTGTCCTAGCTCCGTGGCCACTAAGAGCTGCTCTTCGCCCGCTCTGCGGTGTTGTGTCCTAGCTGTGTGACCACTGGCAGCTGCTTGTCTCCCGCTCTGCGGTGGTGTGTCCTAGCTGCCTGACCACTGGGAGCTGTTTGGCTCCCGCTCTGCAGAGGTGTGTGATAGCTGCGCAGCCACAAGGAGCTGCCTAGCACCCACTCTGAAGTGGTGTGTCCTAGCTCCATGGCCACTGGGAGCTGCTTGGCTCCCGCTCTGTGGTGGTGTGTCCTAGCTGCATGGCCACTGGAAGTTGCTTGGCTCCCGCTCTGCGGTGGTGTGTCCTAGCTGCATGGTCACTGGGCGCTGCTTGTCCCCCGCTCTGCGGTGGTGTGTCCTAGCTGTGTGGCCACTGGGAGCTGCTTGTCTCCCACTCTTCGGTGATGTGTCCTAGCTGCGTGGCCACTGGGAGCAGCTTGGCTCCTGCTCTGCGGTGGTGTGTCCTATCTGCGTGACCACTGGGAGCTGCTTGGCTCACGCTCTGCAGAGGTGTGTGATAGCTGCACAGCCACAAGGAGCTGCCTAGCTCCCACTCTGCAGTAGTGTGTCCTAGCTTCGTGGCCACTGGGCGCTGCTTGTCCCCCGCTCTGCGGTGGTGTGTCCTAGCTGCGTGGCCACTGGGAGCAGCTTGGCTCCCGCTCTGCGGTGGTGTGTCCTAGCTGCGTGGCCACTGGGAGGTGCCTTGCTTCCGCTCTGCGGTGGTGTGTCCTAGCTGCGTGGCTACTGGGAGCTGCTCGTCTCCCGCTCGTTGGTGGTGTGCCCTAGCTATGTGGCCACTGGGCGCTGCATAGCTCCCGCTCTGCAGTGGTGTGTCCTAGCCTCATGACCACTGGGAGCTGCCTAGCTCTGGCTCTGCGGTGGTGTGTCCTATCTGTGTGGCCACTGGAAGCTGCTTGGCTCCGGCTCTGCGGTGGTGTACCCTAGCTGCATGGCCACTGGGAGCTGCATGGCTCCCGCTATGCGGTGGTGTGTCCTAGCTAGCTGCGTGGCCACTGGGAGCTGCCTAGCTCCCGCTCTGCGGTGGTGTGTCCTACTTGCGTTACCATTGGGAGCTGCTTGTCTCCCGCTCTGCGGTGGTGTGTCCTATCTGCGTGACCACTGCAGTGGTGTGACCTAGCTGTGTGGCCACTCTGAGCTGATTGGCACCCGCTCTGCAGTAGTGTGCCCTAGCTGCGTGGCCACTGGAATCTGCCTAGCTCCCGCTCTGCGGAGGTGTGTCCTAGCCATGTGGCCACTGGGAGCTGCTTGGCTCCCGCTTTGTGGTAGTATGTCATAGCTGTGTGGCCACTGGGAGCTGCTTGACTCTGCGGTGGTGTACCTTAGCTGCGTGGCCACTGGGAGCTGCTGTCGCCCGCTCTGCGGTGGTGTGTCCTAGCTTTGTGGACACTGGGAGCAGCTTGGCTCCCGTTCTGTTGTGGTGTGTCCTAGCTGCATGGCCACTGGGAGCGGATTGGCTCCAGCTCTGCGCTGGTGTGCCCTAGCTGCATGGCCACTGGAAGCTGCCTAGCTCTCACTCTGCGGTGGTGTGTCCTAGCTGCGTGGCCACTGGGAGCTGCTTGGCTCCCGCTTCATGGTAGTGTGTCATACCTGCTTGGTCACTGGGAGCTGCTTGTCTCCCGCTCTGCAGTGGTGTGCCCTAGCTGCGTGACCACTGGGAGCTTCTTGTCTCCCGCTCTGCGGTGGTGTGTCCTAGCTGCGTGACCACTGGGAGATGCTTTGCTTCCACTCTGCAGAGGTGTATGATAGCTGCGTAGCCACAGGGAACTGCCTAGCTCCCACTCTGCGGTGGTGTGTCCTAGCTTCGTGGCCCCTGGGAGCTTCTTGGCTCCCGCTCTGTGGTGGTGTGTCTAGCTGCGTGGCCACTGGGTGCAGCTTGGCTCCCGCTGTGCGGTGGTGTGTCCTAGCTGCATGGCCACTAGGCGCTGCTTGTCTCCCGCTCTGCGGTGGTGTGTCCTAGCTGTGTGGCCACTGTGAGCTGATTGGCACCCGCTCTGCAGTAGTGTGCCCTAGCTGCGTGGCCACTGGAATCTGCTTAGCTCCCGCTCCGCGGAGGTGTGTCCTAGCCATGTGGCCACTGGGAGCTGCTTGGCTCCCGCTTTGTGGTAGTATGTAATAGCTGTGTGGCCACTGAGAGCTGCTTGACTCTGCGGTGGTGTACCTTAGCTGCGTGGCCACTGGGAGCTGCTGTTGCCCGCTCTGCGGTGGTGTGTCCTAGCTTTGTGGACACTGGGAGCTGCTTGGCTGCCGTTCTGTTGTGGTGTGTCCTAGCTGCGTGGCCACTGGGAGCTGATTGGCTCCAGCTCTGCGCTGGTGTGTCCTAGCTGCATGGCCACTGGAAGCTGCCTAGCTCTCACTCTGCGGTGGTGTGTCCTAGCTGCGTGGCCACTGGGAGCTGCTTGGCTCCCGCTTCGTGGTAGTGTGTCATAGCTGCTCGGTCACTGGGAGCTGCTTGTCTCCCGCTCTGCAGTGGTGTGCCCTAGCTTCGTGACCACTGGAAGCTTCTTGTCTCCCGCTCTGTGACCACTGGAAGCTTCTTGTCTCCCGCTCTGCGGTGGTGTGTCCTAGCTGCGTGAGCACTGGGAGATGCTTGGCTTCCACTCTGCAGAGGTGTGTGATAGCTGCGTAGCCACAGGGAGCTGCCTAGCTCCCACTCTGCGGTGGTGTGTCCTAGCTTCGTGGCCCCTGGGAGCTGCTTGGTTCCCGCTCTGTGGTGGTGTGTCCTAGCTGCGTGGCCACTGGGAGCTGCTTGTCTCCCGCTCTGTGGTGGTGTGTCCTAGCTACATGGCCAATGGGAGCTGCTTGGCTCTCGCTCTGCGGTGGTGCGTCCTAGCTGCATGGCCACTGGGAGCTGCTTGTCTCCCGCTCTGCGGTGGTGTGTCCTAGCTGTGTGGCCACTGGAAGTTGCTTGTCTCCCGCTCTGCGGTGGTGTGTCCTAGCTGCATGGTCACTGGACGCTGCTTGTTCCCCGCTCTGAGGTGGTGTGTCCTAGCTGTGTGGCCACTGGGAGCTGCTTGTCTCCCACTCTTCGGTGGTGTGTCCTATCTGCGTGACCACTGGGAGCTGCTTGGCTCACGCTCTGCAGAGGTGTGTGATAGCTGCGCAGCCACAAGGAGCTGCCTAGCTCCCACTCTGCAGTGGTGTGTCCTAGCTTCGTGGCCACTGGGCGCTGCTTGTCCCCCACTCTGTGGTGGTGTGTCCTAGCTGTGTGGCCACTGGGAGCTGCTTGTCTCCCACTCTTAGGTGATGTGTCCTAGCTGCTTGGCCACTGGGAGCAGCTTGGCTCCCGCTCTGCGGTGGTGTGTCCTAGCTGCGTGGCCACTGGGAGCTGCCTTGCTTCCGCTCTGCGGTGGTGTGTCCTAGCTGCGTGGCTACTGGGAGCTGCTCGTCTCCCGCTCGTTGGTGGTGTGCCCTAGCTATGTGGCCACTGAGAGCTGCATAGCTCCCGCTCTGCAGTGGTGTGTCCTAGCCTCATGATCACTGGGAGCTGCCTAGCTCTGGCTCTGCGGTGGTGTGTCCTATCTGTGTGGCCACTGGAATCAGCTTGGCTCCGGCGCTGCGGTGGTGTACCCTAGCTGCATGGCCACTGGGAGCTGCATGGCTCCCGCTATGCGGTGGTGTGTCCTAGCTGCGTGGCCATTGGGAGCTGCCTAGCTCCCGCTCTGCGGTGGTGTGTCCTACTTGCGTGACCACTGGGAGCTGCTTGTCTCCCGCTCTGCGGTGGTGTGTCCTATCTATGTGACCACTGGGAGATGCTTGGCTCCCACTCTGCAGAGGTGTGTGATAGATGTGTAGCCACAGGGAGCTGCCTAGCTCCCGCTCTGCAGTGGTGTGCCCTAGCTGCGTGGCCACTGGGAGCTTCTTGGCTCCCGCTCTGTGGTGGTGTGTTTAGCTGCGTGGCCACTGGGTGCAGCTTGGCTCCCGCTGTGCGGTGGTGTGTCCTAGCTGCATGGCCACTGGGCGCTGCTTGTTTCCCGCTCTGCGGTGGTGTGACCTAGCTGTGTGGCCACTGTGAGCTGATTGCCACCCGCTTTGCAGTAGTGTGCCCTAGCTGCGTGGCTACTGGAATCTGCCTAGCTCCCGCTCTGCGGAGGTGTGTCATAGCCATGTGGCCACTGGGAGCTGCTTGGCTCCCGCTTTGTGGTAGTATGTCATAGCTGTGTGGCCACTGGGAGCTGCTTGACTCTGCGGTGGTGTACCTTAGCTGCGTGGCCCCGGGGAGCTGCTGTCGCCCGCTCTGCGGTTGTGTGTCCTAGCTTTGTGGACACTGGGAGCTGCTTGGCTCCCGTTCTGTTGTGGTGTGTCCTAGCTGCGTGGCCACTGGGAGCTGATTGGCTCCAGCTCTGCGCTGGTGTGCCCTAGCTGCATGGCCACTGGAAGCTGCCTAGCTCTCACTCTGCGGTGGTGTGTCCTAGCTGCGTGGCCACTGGGAGCTGCTTGGCTCCCGCTTCATGGTAGTGTGTCATAGCTGCTTGGTCACTGGGAGCTGCTTGTCTCCCGCTCTGCAGTGGTGTGCCCTAGCTGCGTGACCACTGGGAGCTTCTTGTCTCCCGCTCTGCGGTGGTGTGTCCTAACTGCGTGACCACTGGGAGATGCTTGGCTTCCACTCTGCAGAGGTGAGTGATAGCTGCGTAGCCACAGGGAGCTGCCTAGCTCCCCCTCTGCGGTGGTGTGTCCTAGCTTCGTTGCCCCTGGGAGCTTCTTGGCTCCCGCTCTGTGGTAGTGTGTCTAGCTGCGTGGCCACTGGGTGCAGCTTGGCTCCCGCTCTGTGGTGGTGTGTCCTAGCTGCATGGCCACTGGGCGCTGCTTGTCTCCCGCTCTGCGGTGGTGTGTCCTAGCTGTGTGGCCACTGTGAGCTGATTGGCTCCCGCTCTGCAGTAGTGTGCCCTAACTGCGTGGCCGCTGGAATCTGCCTAGCTCCCGCTCTGCGGAGGTGTGTCCTAGCCATGTGGCCACTGGGAGCTGCTTGGCTCCCGCTTTGTGGTAGTATGTCATAGCTGTGTGGCCACTGGGAGCTGCTTGACTCTGCGGTGGTGTACCTTAGCTGCGTGGCCACTGGGAGCTGCTGTCGCCCGCTCTGCGGTGGTGTGTCCTAGCTTTGTGGACACTGGGAGCTGCTTGGCTCCCGTTCTGTTGTGGTGTGTCCTAGCTGCGTGGCCACTGGGAGCTGATTGGCTCCAGCTCTGCGCTGGTGTGCCCTAGCTGCATGGCCACTGGAAGCTGCCTAGCTCTCACTCTGCGGTGGTGTGTCCTAGCTGCGTGGCCACTGGGAGCTCCTTGGCTCCCGCTTCGTGGTAGTGTGTCAGAGCTGCTTGGTCACTGGGAGCTGCTTGTCTCCCGCTCTGCAGTGGTGTGCCCAGGCTGCGTTACCACTGGAAGCTTCTTGTCTCCCGCTCTGCGGTGGTGTGTCCTAGCTGCGTGACCACTGGGAGATGCTTGGCTTCCACTCTGCAGAGGTGTGTGATAGCTGCGTAGCCCCAGGGAGCTGCCTAGCTCCCACTCTGCGGTGGTGTGTCCTAGCCTTGTGGCCCGTGGGAGCTGCTTGGTTCCCGCTCTGTGGTGGTGTGTCGTAGCTGCGTGGCCACTGGGAGCTGCTTGGCTCCCGCTCTGTGGTGGTGTGTCCTAGCTACATGGCCAGTGGGAGCTGCTTGGCTCCTGCTCTGCGGTGGTGCATCCTAGCTGCATGGCCACTGGGAGCTGCTTGTCTCCTGCTCTGCGGTGGTGTGTCCTAGCTGTGTGGCCACTGTGAGCTGATTGGAACCCGCTCTGCAGTAGTGTGCCCTAGCTGCGTGGCCACTGGAATCTGCCTAGCTCCCGCTCTGCGGAGGTGTGTCCTAGCTGTGTGGCCACTGGGAGCTGCTTGGCTCCCGCTTTGTGGTAGTATGTCATAGCTGTGTGGCCACTGGGAGATGCTTGACTCTGCGGTGGTGTACCTTAGCTGCGTGGCCACTGGGAGCTGCTGTCGCCCGCTCTGCAGTGGCGTGTCCTAGCTTTGTGGACACTGGGAGCTGCTTGGCTCCCGTTCTGTTGTGGTGTGTCCTAGCTGCGTGGCCACTGGGAGCTGATTGGCTCCAGCTCTGCGGTGATGTGCCCTAGCTGCATGGCCACTGGTAGCTGCGTAGCTCCTGCTCTGCGATGGTGTGTCCTAGCTGCGTGGCCACTGGAAGCTGATTGGCAACTGCTCTACGGTGGTGTGTACTAGCCGCGTGACCAATGGGAGCTGCTTGGCTCCCGCTCTGTGGTATTGTGTCATAGCTGTGTGGTCACTGGGAGCTGCGTGGCTCCCGCTCTGCGGTGGTGTGTCCTAGCTGCATGGCCACTGGGAGCTGCTCAGCTCCCACTCTGTGGTGGTGCGTCCTAGCTGCGTGGCCACTGGGAGCTGCTTGGCTCTCGCTCTGCGGTGGTGTGTCCTAGCTGCGTGGTCACTGGGCGCTGCTTGTCGCCTGCTCTGTGGTGGTGTGTCCTAGCTGTGTGGCACTGGAAGCTGCTTGGCTCCCGCTCTGTGGTGGTGTGTCCTAGCTACGTGGCCACTAGGAGCTGCTTGGCTCCCGCTCTGCGGTGATGCATCCTAGCTGCATGGCCACTGGGATCTGCCTAGCTCCCGCTCTGCTTTAGTGTGTCATAGCTGCTTGGCCACGGGAGCTGCTTGGCTCCTGCTCTGCGGTGATGTGCCCTAGCTGCGTTGCCACTGGCTGCTGCTCAGCTCCCGCTCTGTGGTGGTGTGTCTTAGCTCCGTTGCCACTGGGAGATGCTTGGCTCCCGCTCTGCAGAGGTGTGTGATAGCTGCGTAGCCACAGGGAGCTGCCTAGCTCCTGTTCTGCAGTGGTGTGTCCTAGCTGCATGGCCACAGGTTGCAGCTTGGCTCCCGCTCTGTGGTGGTGTATCCTAGCTGAGTGGCCTCTGGAAGCTGCTTGGCTCCCGCTCTCCGGTGATGTGTTCTAGCTGTGTGGCCACTGGCTCCCGCTCTGTAGTGGTGTGTCCTAGCTACGTGGCCACTGGGAGCTGCTTGTCTCCCGCTCTGCGGTGGTGTGTCCGAGCTGCATGGCATTCCCATATAAGCAGCTGTGCCTCAGCCATGCTAGTTATTCTTTCGCTTCCTTCCTCCACCCCTGTCTTATTTGTTGTATCGGGAAAAATGCTGAAGTGATGGTGATGTGTCTGCTGTCCTGAAACAAGGGGTAGAAAATGATTTGGCCATGAGAAGTAAATCAGTGATGCTGATTAACCACCCGTGTCACTGGGTCAGTGGGATGAAGTATGCAGCGTGATGTCAACCAGCGACTTGAAGGCCCGGTCCTGAATGCAGCTGAGGTGCCCCTGGTGGGTAGGGGCATTCCAGAAGAGCCCAGCATGAAGGAAAGGGCATGCACCTCTGTGTGATCTTGAAGTATCTGGCGTGTTTGAAATAAACTATTCCTCTTGGTGTAACAGGTTCCCTTTTATACTCTGACCAAATACCTTGGTGGCTGCAGGGCAGCCTATCACCCTTCTTCAAGGCACGGTTGTTTAGATAATCTACCTTCTTGTATGCAAATAGTGCTTCGCCATCATCTCCCACACCAAAGGACACAACCCTGTGCCCTTTTCACAGTATAACTAAGATAACTAATTGTGAGTTGTTTAAACTCCCTGCAGATGTACAAACTGATTATAAGAATCCTCAAGGGAAACGTTTAATTAGTACCCTGAGGGCTTAATTCCACTATAAATTTCATTATTGTCTCTTGGGTGTAATACAAAGGGTTCGAAATAATATTTTTGAGGCAGAAGTATTTGCTCTTTGGTTCATAAATTAAAAGTAAATGTCACTTTAAACATTAAAAAGTATTCCCCCTGATTCAATGGGAGAGTATTAATTATGTTTATGCTAAGTGCATCGAAAATTGCTTAGACTTAAAAACTGAAGCACTTTCTGTGAAGAATGAAGTGATGCATAGTAGGGCAGAGAACGACCCATTCTGCAGCATCTGCTTGCCTGCTGGTGTCTACAAATCAGACTCCCTTTACAGAAGCCCAGGAAGGCTGTGCTTGAGACACCGGCGATGGAGTCACAGGGAGTGACGGCTGAGAACAAAGGACAGTGGCAGTGTGGGACGCAGTGGCTGGGAACATGGCCCTCCGGCATCAAACATTTAGCATTCCAGTAAACCCTTTCTAATAAATCATTTATAGGTAATCTTCTATTTCTGACTACCTGTTAGACCTGAAATGACAGACTGTGACTGCATCAGACCAGTGTGTGCAAACCCCACAGACTGATTCATCACACTGCGAACAGCATGTGTTGTGCACTACTCTAGTAAACAGCTTTGCACACATGTTCTGTATTGCCCTGTTCCTTGCACACGCTCGGTGCTGCACTTCACGGCACAGATCTGCTGTGTTGAGCTCTCAATGGGTGCTGCACACAGAAATACTGGATTCATGGTGAGGATGCGTTATTATTTGCGAGTTTTTATAGCGCTGTGAATAGACTCCCGAAGGAGTATCTCCGCGCTGTTGGCAACCAGTAACACAACTGACAAAGGAGCATTTCAATTAAAAAGAGAGTATTGTGAGGTTCCGAGTCCAGAGAATAAACAACTAAACTGAGCCAAACAGAAAGGTTTTCAGACATTTTCTGAATTGGAGGTGGTTATGACACTGTCTTAGTGAAAGTGGGAGGGAGTTCCAAAGATTAGGACCTACTACAGACAAGGCCCTACCACCTAGTCTGGATTTAGTTATTCTAGGAACATTCAGTAACAGCTGGTCACTGGATCTGAGGGATCGAGTAGGGGCATAAGGAACAAACTTGCTGGCTAGATACTCTGGTCCCAATTGATTAAGTCCCTTATGGATAACGCAGCAGGTCTTGAACTTCACACGTTGGCGTATTGGTAGCCAATGTAGTTTTTGAAGTAATGGTTTGGAGGGGGATCTAGGAGGTACATTTAGCACCAGCCTAGCTGCGGTATTTTGTACCACCTGTAGACGGTCTAGAACCTCCTCATTTGCACCTGCCAGAAGACCGTTACAATAATCAAGTCTGCTTATGACCAGAGCTTGAACTAAGGTTTTCCTATGGGAGTCCGGTAGAAAAGGAAAAATCCTACGGAGCAGACCAATCGCATGGAAACAGGATCCCACAGTGATGTTAACATTATGCTTCATGGTCAGCTCCGGCTCCAATGTGACTCCCAAATTCTTGATTACTGTTTTGGGCTCAGGAACTGGGCCCAAGTCTGAAGGCCACCAGTCGGGGGACCATTGAATCCTAGCTTCCCCGAAGAGCATCACCTCCGTCTTTCCAACGTTACATTGAAGGAGGTTGGAGGACATCCACCTAGCAACTGCCTTCATCCCATCGGAAAAAGATTGTATTATTTCCGGGGAAAGGTGTTTAAAAGGGAAGAGCAGCTGCGTGTCGTCAGCGTAGGACACTGGATAGAACCCAAAAGCTCTGGTAACATCTGCCAGGGGAGCCACATAGGTGTTAAATAAAGTCGGGCTCAAGCAAGAGCCCTGTGGTACTCCCTTGGTGATGTTAACCTCTTCCGACCTAAACTCACCCATGCTGACAGATTGGGTGCGGTTGGAGAGGAAGCTCCTGATCCAATCCAGTGCCCTGCCGCCGATTCCACTCCTGGACAGTCGTTCGATCAGAATGGTGTGGGAAATCGTATCGAACGCTGCCGATAAATCTAGCAGCACCAGGACAACAGAGTAGCCCCTGTCCTGGTACAGCCGCAGATCGTCCGTTACCGACAGCAAGGCCGTTTCTGTACTGAATTTTGGCCTAAAGCCTGACTGAGATCGGTCGAGGCTACCCGACTGTTCCAAGTAGGTGGATAGGTGCTTATTGGTATGTTTTTCAATAATTTTCCCTAAGAATGGTAGGAGGGAGATAGGCCTCAGGTTAGACATGTTGGTCCAAGGAACAGATGAATTCTTCCTGATGGGTCTAACTAGGGCTTTTTTCCAGCACTGTGGGACAACTCCAGATGTAAGTGAGAGGTTCACCAGTTTCTGAACATCAGGGCCTAGTGTACTCCCTAGAGGGCCCATAAGTCTGGCTGGAAGCAGGTCCGCGGGACTTCCACTTTTGATGTCCGTAAACAGTCTCTCAACCTCTGCTAACGATATCTCAGGGAAATCATTGAAAGAATAGATGTTAGTAGATGCAGTCTGTACCAGAGTAGGGTTATCCTGGCTACTTATGCCAGAACTATATGCCTCTATTTTATTGTAGATGGCATCGATTTTGTCTGTGAAGAAGCAGGAGATGCTGTCGCAAAGCTGTTGTGAGGCCATGTCTGCACTTTCACACGCTTTGGGTTTCAGAAATGATGTGACAATCTGATAGAGAGTTTTTGAGTCATTGCCGGCTGCTTCTAACTGGGCAGTGACATGGTTTTTCCGTGCAGATCTTATGGCTTTGTGATAGGTACTAAGATTAGTTTTGTATTTGATTTTGTCTTCCTCCAAGGAGGTTTTTCTCCAAGTTTTCTCCGCCTTTCTAACTAAGCGTTTGAGATTACGCAGTTCCTCTGAGTACCAGACCTCTTGCTTCCTGGCTAGACTAATTTTAAAAGTCTTCATCGGGGCAATTTGTTGTACCACGGCAGTGACTGCAGAATCCCAAGTAGAGAGGGCAATATTAATGTCATCTGTACAGAGAATAGGGGGAGAAAGATATTTCTGCGCAAAATCAGTGTTAGTTATTTTGTGCCACTGTCTGCGTTTAGGAGGAATTTGTATGTGGGAGATAGGTCGGTAGTCATTTATCGGCATAGAGAACTCAAGTACAAAGTGGTCTGTCCAAGGATATTGTTTGGGTACACAACATTTAATACCAGGGACGTTGGATATAATCAGGTCCAGGGTGTGTCCCGCCTGATGTGTAGGTCCATGGTTACATTGCTTTAATCCTAGAAGAGACATGTCAGTTAGAAAAGATTGTGCATCACTGTTGGCCTCTTCTTCACTATGAATATTAAAGTCCCCGAGCAACAGGAAATCTTTATCTTGACACACATAGGGGGCTAGTGCTTCCATTAGCTGTTTGGACACATTTTTTAAAGGGCCCGGTGGGCGATAAACCAAGGCTCCTTTCCTACTATATTTAGTGGAGGAGCCAATCCTAAAAATCATCATTTCTAAGTCTGAATTACAGCACTGATCAATGACCGAAACAGAAATCTCATTTTTAAAAACAATTGCTATTCCCCCACCGATTTTTTTGGGTCGATCTAATCTGATAATTTTGTAACCCTCGGGTATTCCAAGGGTAATAGCGGGGGTGGTATGGGGCTTCAGCCATGTTTCTGTTAAAAAGCAGAGATCTGCTTGTTGGGAAGAGATCAGGTCCCAGACCTCGAAGGAGTGTTTAACCAAAGATCTAACATTACACAACAGAATCCTTCCCTCCTGTATCGATACTTTGGGAGTATTACAGGGACGCAGTTCGAAGGAATGTTTAACTGTCTGAAATTGTGTATAGCATGATCTACATGAAAAAGGCCCCTCGGGAAAACAGAAAGATGGTAGCTTACAGTCAGGAGTTAACACAGTAGGGCGTAGGCGCAGTAAGGCCTGGGAAGAGTAAGACCGTCTATATACCTTAGTAGACTTATATGGAACGTCCATAGCCCCTAGCCACGTCCTGTCGCGGACGGGCGCAGACGGGCTTCTCTCTGGCGCGTCTCAGGCGCTTCGCTGCGCGCGACCGCTGCGCGCTTACTGTGACGAGGGGGCTAAATACCCTCAGGTACAGCAACTAGAGCGCTGACCGCTCTGTCAATGCGGAAGTGCGGAAGTGACCTGGCTCTGCCTGACCCGCCCTCCGCTCAACGGCACTGGTTACTGAACTCTGCATGGTAGAGCGTCTGGCATCACCTGCCTTGAGGGAAGTGTCAGACAGGCCAGGTGGCAGCTCGGCTTTAACGTGGAGTCGAGCGCTAATCCATTCCCAAGTCTTTGGGGCTGATTCCGATGTGGGCAGAGTGCCACCGCCCGCATGTCTGTTGTGATCCGCCCTACATTTCCCTCTGTCCGCCACCCATTTCCCCCCTGCTATATTAGTATGGCGGGGGGAACTCCGGCGGATGGAAAGACCGTCCGCCGGTTTTCCGCTGGTCGACTTGTCGACCGGGCGGAAAAAGATCACAACATGGTGGCGGTGTCTGTGAGACACCGCCATCCATATTATGAAGAGTGCGGCAATGAGCCTTTCCATGATGGCTTTGCTGCCATGGAAAGGCTCACGGTCTTGTTGGGGGCCTGTAGCAGGCTCCCATGGTGTTGGGGGGTGCACATGGGGGGTACCTATGGTACCCCTCTCATTGCCATGCACTATGTGGCAGTCCATTTACGCTGCAAGTGGGACTGCAGCCAGCAGATCCACCCGCAATGTTAAGGGGCCAGGATGCACCCGCCAGTGTGGCGGGCGCATCCTAATTTACATTGCGGGACAGCCGCGACTTCGGCGGTCGGTCCCTGGCTCCCCTACGGTCCGCCCGCCATCGTAATGAACCCCTATGTGTCTAACTGGTTCTCTGCACCAGCCTTCACAACAAGCCCCAGAGGTACTCTTAGCGCAATTGAGAAGATGAGAGCACTGATAAGTGGCCAATAAATTGCAATAACTTTGGCAAAGGGTTCTAGGTGACATCGAATGGAAGTGTTAGGAAAGGGATTCTGGGAGTTGGCGTCATTGCTTAATGATTCCAGCAAGTGCCAACCACCGGCTGATAGTAATGTAGTCATATTCTGCTATTTTCTTTTTTTTAGCGAAGGTTCTTGAGGTCTATTTTTTAAAATAATAAAAGATTTACAAAGCATCACATTCTGCACATTGCTCATAGGCATATTCACGTATTTTCAGATGTATTCAACTATTTTAGAGGGCAGGCAGAACCAATAACAAAATATGGAGAACCTTCTATGTACAGTGATTCTTTGCATTTTATATCTTTGCATATGCAACACTGGCATTAAAGATATTTCTCATAACAAACGAACTTATTCTTATTTTAGACAGATCTGTTTGTTTGTCTCCATTTCCAGGCATCTCCTCACCTGTGGTGGCCGCCAGTAACACAGGGACTGATCTCGATGGCCTGCCACATATCAAATCACACCCGTTTTCACTATGTAAGTGCATATCGCAATGTAATCCATTGTTGCATTTTGAGCAATACTGATTTTGAATAAAGTAACACTGTACACCAGTAGTTCCTACATTATGTGACTTAAAACTTTAAGACATTTTGGAATGTGGCGTGCGTTTACTACTCCAGGCAGTATAACATGTATTGCAGAATGTAGTTTGCTATAGTGTCCAATACTTTTGTAGCGGTCTAGTGTTCCCCACCTCCTCAGTTTCCACTGAACCGTCTTCCATTGTCTCCAAGCCCCATGTACAGAATAACCTGCTTGTGTGGCTGTGCTTAACCTGAATCCTGACAGGGTTAGGGTAGGTCACTGACCATGTCATTAGTGATGTACTATGTGAGGTCATAAGCAGTGCATTGCGGGGGTGCGAGTTATAGCTAGCTCAGCTAACTATAATTGCTGAATTTCTCTGGTTTTGTACGAGTGAGATTTTCAGCCTAACTATACCATACCTGTAACCTTTAGATTTTTTCAGTGAATTTCTAAGGTTTTTTAATTCTATTTCCTAACTGTGAGCTTTCATTTTTTAAGTGAATTTCTAAGGTTTTTTAAATGCTAATTCCTAACTATAATGTAACCTTTGTTTTCTTTCCAGAATATCTAAGGTTTTTTAAAATTCTATTTCATAATTGTAACACTCATTTTTTTCAACTGAGCCTCTAAGATTTTCATATTTTCTTTCTATAATTGTATATTATATATTATATTTATATGATATACCACTTATTTTTTGATTTAGTATGTGTTTATCAGAAAGCATATTAGGAACTTGTTATTTTTAAGAATTTATTGATATGGCACAACATTGTCTCATTTACTGTGGAGAATCTATGACCAGCAAATGTAAATTCACATTCTGAAAAATAACCTAAAGACATTTTTTAACCCCTTCACTGCTAGGCCTTTTCCCCCCTGTGCTAAGCCTTTTTTGGCTATTGGGGTAGTTCGCACTTAGGACCCTGTAACTTTTTGACCACATAAGGTATCCATGCCAAATTTGTGTGCTTTTTTCCAACATCATGGGGATTCTAAAGGTGCCCAGGGTTTGTGGATTCCCCTGGAGGGGACCCAGAATTTAGCCAAAATACAGCTACATTTTGGTTTTTGGGGGGGGAAATATTGGAAAAAAGTGCTGCAAATGAAAGCGTCTGGGGTTTTCCCTGCAAATGGTATCAAAAAATGGTTTGTGGGGCTGAAATCACAATTTTCCCATATTTTAGGGAATGACAGACTTTTGTCAGAAAACCAAAATTGTTTACACAGTTTTGGCATTTTTCTGGGACTATTTTTTGTGCTTTCAACCCCCTTCTAGGTAATGGTAGAAATGGGTTTGAAAGCAATAATGGATCCTGGAAGCTGTATATTTTAGAAAAGTAGACAAAATTATGAATTCAGCAAGGGGTCATTTGTGGGGATCCTTCAAGGTTTCTTTAAAGAAACTTACTGTTAAATATAGGAAAAATTGAAAATTAGTTGAAAAAACAGCCTTTTGTGTCAAAGTTGTCACCTGTAACAACTTCTAATTATGACAGATCTTTAAAAGCAATATACTGTTACATCCGTGGGACCTTACTGGTTGTTGGGATATATAGGACTTGTATGTTCACCAAGAACCCGACGAACCCAGAATCGAAAACTGAGCAGCGACTTGCAATGTTTATTTATTATGTACTTGGTATATAGCATTTATTCTGGGAAAATGTATACATGGAAAAATCGGTATGAAAGACACCTATATATTTCTGAAATGGGAACAAAATATAGAGTTTGGAAACAGTAGATATTTGCACATCTCAGAAATTGGGTATACTCATACTAGCATGAGAATTATCAGTCATTTTTCAAAATGACTTATTTTTTACTCATTGTCTTTTATTTGGAAGGCAGAAATACAACGAAAGTAATAGATAATAACATTTGCTTTACAAATCTGAATTACCCTAAGTCTCCCTATAAAAATGGTACCTCACTTGTGTAGGTAGGCCTAGTGCTCGCGACAGGAAACGGCGCAAAACGAATGTGGACACACAACAATTTCACAGTGAAAAATGACCCTTTTTAGGGCTCGGCCTCCGCCCACGAAGGGGGTGGAGCTTCGAGCTCCTAATGCTAAAGAAGAAAGAAAGGATCTCTAGGGGTCTGAACAGACACATTCCTTAGTGTATTTTGTCATCTGCCTAGTGATTCGTCTTCGCTGTGCTGTGTATGTATTAGCGTTGCCGTGATAGGATGTAAGTAATTTACGCGTGCCCGATGTGGCATATTGTGTGCGAGAACGAGCACGGCAGAGTGATTAATCTTAATTACGAGCTGTCAGAGTGCCCGTGTAATGCAATCCAGATGGTGCGCGCGCGTACACCATTGCATGCAACAGAACAGTGACACGGTAATCTTGCCCTTTATCTTTGGCCCCCCCCCCTCACTTCCTCCTTTTCAAATTCCTTTCGAGCTGAGCGGAGCCTGCGACTACGGACTGCGAGCCTGAGCTGCTCCTCCCGGCCCCAGCCCCTCCTCTCCTGTGAACTCTGCAGTCTGCAGATTGCACCGGCGGCCGTCCCCAGCAACTTTAAAGGTGAGTGTTGTGTCCTCATGTAACGTAACTGGTGCTCTGTAAAGCGCTCTGATACCCGATTCGGGTCAAGTTTGCGCTATATAAAACTCGGCAAAAAAAAAACGGACCTCAGTGATTTCTTGTTTATATTGAAATACACAGTGTTCAGCGCTGGGTTTTCTCAGATGCACTGGGATCCTTTCCAGCCGTTTGCTCTTTCATTTCTCGGGCCTCCTCCCGCCTCACACATCGGTCCTTTGTGACCTCTGACCTAAGAAGCCCTCCAAAGATAGATGTGTGGAGATCGTCTCCTTCCAGAGCCTGATTTACCTCTGCTGCTAATTAACTGTAGAGCAATGGCCCTCAGCCATCCATTGAGAGATAAGCTTTGGCCGGTGAAAGGGATAATCTTGCACGTCCTCTTATTAAAGACTGCCCAGCTTATGTCCAATTTATTACGCACGAAATACCTTCCAGCACCGGGAGGTAGGCACTGCGCAGGCCACCGAGGCCACGGTGAGAGGCATAACCCGCCCCCTTTTTCGACTGACAGTTGTGATGGCAAGTTCAGGTCTTTCAATTGTACCCTGAAGAGTAGGCCCTCCAGCTGGACACCACGAGGACCAGGAGGCACCGATCCTGTAGGGCTGCCCTGCCTATCATTCGTCTAAGGTCGATAACATGACGCTCGTTGAGATGGGTAACAAGAAACTCCATTGCACAGCGCCAAGATAAATAATGTAATACTTGGGGCAGCCTCCGACATGGCCGGAAGGCGGAAGGGTTGCTAGCGGCCTCCGTAGTAAAAAAGCACAAGACAAATTCAAGACTAGGCAGCCTTGGTGTTGGGCTTGCGGATATTTAAATGCAACAGCCCCTAGTTTCTCAGTAGCGCTTTGGGTACTCTCTTGCAAATGAAACTCTCGGTGGAGTTAAACAAGAGGGAGACATGCTACTGTTGAAAGAATAATAAGCTTTTCAGTTCAAGAACTTACATTAAAGGATACGAAGTTCCCTTTCTTTGAGAATGGGATAAAGCATAGGGCCCGCGATTGAATTTAGACCTAAAAAATGGAGGGCATTCAATTAACTGTGGCCTTGTTTATCTAAGTGGCGCTTTATACCGATAGCCGGGTTTCAAGCACTTTATAAGGGAGTAATCCTTTCTCTCGTTACTCAGCCCCGGTGCTAATTACGGAGAGGCTTGTGACGGTGCCACACATTTCCGATTACACGGGATACGGAGGCGGAGAGTAGGCCGCACAAATGGGTTTTGAAAACCACAAGATGCTCCCCGCATGCCGCTTTTATAGCGGAGAGGAGGTGGCCTAACGGCTAGGGCGCTCGACCTCGGACCGAGAGGACCCGGGTTCGAGTCTCGGTCACACGACCCTAAGCAGAAATTGAGGGAAACGACAGAAATCGGGGGAAACGATCCAATTTTGCGTTTTTTCGCGTTCCACTTTCTTCGTATTGCGCACATGCTTACTGTCTCACGGGCTGCCTGATAAGATAATTGTTTTGCACAGGGGAACGACTTTGCTTTTAGGAGGCCTCTGCGATTCTGTATCTCAGCAAAAGAGTAACCCTTACCTCACACCATGTACAAAAGTGCCACTGGTGATTCTGAAGAGGCAGAAATACTTGGCTGGTACCTCAGAAGTGGCTTAAAACCCTTGTGGAATGTTCGACTTCTCATAGTATTCTATGCAAGTGTAGTGCTGGTTATCTATACCCGTGACCGTGTAAGTGGAGCATCATTTACACATATGCTGGACAGTACGAATGTCCATACATTAAGGCTGAATCTTCGCAATGGTGCAGAGTAGTGAGTGCAGAGTGCAGAGTAGTGAGTGCAGAGTAGTGAGTGCAGAGTAGTGAGTGCAGAGTAGTGAGTGCAGAGTAGTGAGTGCAGAGTAGTGAGTGCAGAGTGGTGAGTGCAGAGTGCAGAGTAGTGAGTGCAGAGTGCAGAGTAGTGAGTGCAGAGCAGTGAGTGCAGAGAGCAGAGTAGTGAGTGCAGAGTAGTGAGTGCAGAGTAGTGAGTGCAGAGTGGTGAGTGCAGAGTGCAGAGTAGTGAGTGCAGAGTGCAGAGTAGTGAGTGCAGAGTGCAGAGTAGTGAGTGCAGAGTAGTGAGTGCAGAGTAGTGAGTGCAGAGTAGTGAGTGCAGAGTAGTGAGTGCAGAGTGCAGAGTAGTGAGTGCAGAGTAGTGAATGCAGAGTGCAGAGTAGTGAGTGCAGAGTGCAGAGTGCAGAGTAGTGAGTGCAGAGTAGTGAGTGCAGAGTAGTGAGTGCAGAGTGCAGAGTAGTGAGTGCAGAGTGCAGAGTAGTGAGTGCAGAGTGCAGAGTAGTGAGTGCAGAGTGCAGAGTGCAGAGTAGTGAGTGCAGAGTAGTGAGTGCAGAGTGCAGAGTAGTGAGTGCAGAGTAGTGAGTGCAGAGTGCAGAGTAGTGAGTGCAGAGTAGTGAGTGCAGAGTAGTGAGTGCAGAGTAGTGAGTGCAGAGTAGTGAGTGCAGAGTAGTGAGTGCAGAGTAGTGAGTGCAGAGTGCAGAGTGCAGAGTAGTGAGTGCAGAGTGCAGAGTAGTGAGTGCAGAGTGCAGAGTAGTGAGTGCAGAGTGCAGAGTAGTGAGTGCAGAGTGCAGAGTAGTGAGTGCAGAGTGCAGAGTAGTGAGTGCAGAGTGCAGAGTAGTGAGTGCAGAGTAGTGAGTGCAGAGTAGTGAGTGCAGAGTAGTGAGTGCAGAGTAGTGAGTGCAGAGTGCAGAGTGCAGAGTGCAGAGTGCAGAGTAGTGAGTGCAGAGTGCAGAGTAGTGAACTGCAGAGTGCAGAGTAGTGAAGTGCAGAGTGCAGAGTAGTGAGTGCAGAGTGCAGAGTAGTGAGTGCAGAGTGCAGAGTAGTGAGTGCAGAGTGCAGAGTAGTGAGTGCAGAGTGCAGAGTAGTGAGTGCGCAGAGCAGTGAGTGCAGAGTAGTGAGTGCAGAGTGCAGAGTAGTGAGTGCAGAGTGCAGAGTAGTGAGTGCGCAGAGCAGTGAGTGCGCAGAGCAGTGAGTGCGCAGAGCAGTGAGTGCGCAGAGCAGTGAGTGCGCAGAGCAGTGAGTGCTGTTATTTATGATTTAAGGGAAAAAAAAGAAATGTCATGAGCAATGCCAATAGCTCTACTTTTAATGATGCCGAGACCATTGCATTGTAAATGCTTGTTTTGTTAAAGTGCCTAGCTGTAGTTTTTTAACCCTAGTTCTGCCGGCACCAGGGGGAACCTAGCAAACCTATACATTTTTGAAAAATTGACACCCAGGGGAATCCAGTATGGGGTGACTTGACTGCCTCTCACCAGGTTCGGTTACCCAGAATCCCTTGCAAACCTAAAAAAGGGTCAAAAAACACATTTTCCTCACAATTCTGTGGTGGAAAGTTCTGGAATCTGCGTGGATCCACAAATTTCCACCCACCCCGCATTCCCTAAAGTCTTCAGGGAAAAATGGTTCCTCACTGGTGTGGATAGGCCTAGTGCCCACGACAGGAAACGGTGCAAAACACAACGTGAACACACCACAATTTCACAGTAAAAAATTACCCTTTTTTGGCAAAGTGCCTAGCTGTAGTTTTTGAACCCTAGCTCTGCCAGCACCTAGGGAAACCTAGCAAACCTATACATTTTTTAAAACTACACACCCATGGGAATCCAGGATGGGTGACTTGACTGGCTCTCCCCAGGTTCCGTTACCCAGAATCCCTTGTAAACCTAAACAATTATCAAAAAAACACATTTTCCTCACATTTCTGTGGTGGAAAGTTCTGGAATCTGCGGGGAGCCACAAATTTCCACCCACCCCGCGTTCCCCAAAGTCTTCCCAGAAAAATG
Source organism: Lissotriton helveticus (assembly GCF_964261635.1). Classification (NCBI taxonomy): domain Eukaryota; kingdom Metazoa; phylum Chordata; class Amphibia; order Caudata; family Salamandridae; genus Lissotriton; species Lissotriton helveticus. Next base: position 1,197,685,843 of record NC_136068.1, on the reverse strand, counting down.
GTACCTCACTTGTGTGGGTAGACCTAGTGCCCGCACCAGGAAACAGCACAAAATGCAACGTGGACACACCACAATTTCACAGACCTCAAATTTAGCTGGAAAAATCACTTTTTTCACACATTTTTGTGTGGGAATGTTGTGACATTACCTGGCTGACACAAATTTCATATCCCCCAGCGTTCCCCCAGGTCTCCCGATAAAAATGCTGCTTCACATGTGTGGGAGGCCCAAGTACCCGCTACAGAAAGGCAGTACGTTTTGCAGGGGTGGGGGCATGGACATGCCCTTTAATGGCCGCACCCACCCTAATAATATATGCGCAAAAAAATCCCTGGCGTCTGGTGGGCGTTTCGCCCGCCCCCCCAGGGGGGGTCAGAAAGACTAAATTATAACATTTATTTGGGGGAAGCAATGTCCCTTGCCCAAGGAGCCGCTCCCCCCTCTCTGGTGTCTAGTGGGTGGACCCCTGCTTGGGGATCGCCATCCTGTTTGCATACATACATATATGTGTATTTTTATGTCTGTATATGTATCTTTTTTTTTTTTTGTCCGTATTTGCCTGCCCTCCTCTCAGAAAACCGACAACCGTCTAGCGTGTCGCACTCCGAGCTACTCGAGATTTTACCGTTCGCCCACTCGGTGACACGATTCAACAAGATTGGCAGAAGATGGATCTTTAGAGGAGGAGGTGATGGATGGGAGTCGACTTGCACCTTCTCCAACTAGGTATTTAATTTAAACCTGAAGGACCAATGATAAAGCGGAGGGGGGGCCCTGATCCTTGGAATAAATTAGGCATAATCATAGGACCGGGGGAAAAAAAAAAAAACCCGGACACTATCGCCACTGGACCAACAGGTCCCAAAAAGCCAAGTTACGTTTACTGCAGGTTCTGGCCAAATCAACTTTAGATGTTTCATACATAGATGACAACCAACTTGCATGCGATGGTGCTGTATTTTCCGCCCAAACTTTACAGATTTGTCTCCTAGCCAGCGGAACTGCATAAAACAAGAAGGACTTTGCCTGACCAGTCATACTTGCATCCAACCCAAAGATAATTGATGGTAGTGTGATGGACAGAGAGGTGTTTAGAATTGAATCCAGAGTGGCTTTCACTTCCTCCCAGAACCGAGCGATGTAAGGGCATTCCTTGAACATGTGGACGAATGAGGCCTCGATGCAGTTACATTTATTGCATTTCTTGCCTGGGAGAAATTTAGACAATCTCAAGGGTGAGAGATAGGCGCGGTGTATCGTAAACAGCTGGTTACGTCTCTGTATATGTATCTTGCACCCTGCTGGCAAACATCTTATTAAACGTGACTGTGTTCCATTTGGATATAATGAGAAATAAATGCAGCGGAAAGTGAAAAGAAATACAATTTTACAATCTGTGCATCAATATGAGAACTGTCAGAAAGAATGCCACCACTTACCTGATGTTACTGCTGCATTGTGGGAGACGTAGGCTAAACAGTCACGTGAGTCACAACATCTTTAAAACCACACGCACATATGCACTTTGTGAACTGCCGCTTTCCCGTGATCAAGGCGCAGGTGCCGAAACATGTAGGGGTATGGGAGGCATTGTGCTGATTTCGCTGATTAAAGGACTGCTGCTCCGGAATTGGGCCTCTACCTTTTCTGTTCACATGCCGTGATTGGCGGGCTCCTCCGTGCCCGCTGTTTGAGAGGCCGCCCTGAAGAGTTGAAGACTCCTTGTACGGAGATTCGAGTTTGGATTTAAATCAGGAGTACGACCCACGCACTGCTATTTCTCCCACTGTGGTAACACTAATACAGTAAAATGAAGCGGCGGCGATGGAAGGGCTTCGGTCGGGATGACCTCCTGAACCGATCGTTCCGGGGCCGGGTCCTTTGACGAGAAGGTTAAGTCATAATTGCACCCTGCTGGCCGTAAGGTTAGGGCTTATCTTCAGTGTAAAAAAGCCAGCCTCACTATCACATACTATACTAGGTTCCATGGTACATTCAAGGGGAGATCTAAAAATCACCGCTATCCCTCCACCTCTGCCTACTGCTGTATCAATTCTAGTTATAGTATAGCCGGGGGGAAGAGCCTCTATAATATCTGGATCGGAATTGGCCTCCAGCCAGGTCTCAGTGAGGAACAGGAGGTCGAGCTTAGTATCTACAATCAAATCCAAGATTTCAATTTTGTGTTTACTAAGGGATCTGCAATTCAGTAAACCAGCAGAGAGAGACGCACTTCCTACCTGCCGTATGTGATCCAAGCTCCAAGTAAATGAACAATACTGACATGCGCCTTCTTGAGTAGCCGACATACTGTGTCTGCAAGTGTAGTCCATACGGGGGTAAAGATCCAGCAGTTCGGCCCTACCATATTGGATTTTCACCTCAGATTGGCCAAGGGTTCTGGCCCCAGTCCCCGTATGGCCGCGGACGGGCGCAGACGGGCTTGCCTTCGGCGCGCCCGCTGCGCACGTCCGCTGCGCGGTCGTTTGAGCATTCACCTTATATCCTACTGGCTGATCAGGGGATGGCGACTAGAGAGCTAACCGTCCGCCCCAGCCAACCGGAAGTACCTGTATCTACCCTTCCTCGCCCTCCGCGCAACGGTGCTGTCACCGCGTCGGACTGGGGCGGGAAGGAGGAGATTGAGAACAGGCCTCGGGTTAGTCTTGACGAGCCCCCAGAGCAGGTAAGTGAACTGCTGTCAAGTAGTGTTAAAAATACAATTGTCGTGCTCCCATAAAATTATTTTAAAATAAAGCTCCGGTAATTTTACAAACAGGCTTTCACAAGTATAGCATACAGCAGTAAGCGGCCCTGCCACAGCCCATTCACCACATCGCGGCCATGATCTCTTCGCCTTATATCCTACTGGCTGATCAGGGGATGGCGACTAGAGCGCTAACCGTCCCCCCAGCCAACCGGAAGTACCTGTCTCTACCCATCCTCGCCCTCCGCACACCGGTGCTGTCACCGCGTCGGACCGGGGCGGGAAGGAGGAGATTGAGAACAGGCCTCGGGTTACTCTTGACAAGCCCCCAGAGCAGGTAAGTGACCTGCTGTCAAGTAGTGTTAAAAATACAATTGTCGTGCTCCCATAAAATTATTTTAAAATAAAGCTCCGGTAATTTTACAAACAGGCTTTCACAAGTATAGCATACAGCAGCAAGCGGCCCTGCCATAGGATGAGAAATATTATTAACCTTTATAGACTCTGCTTACAGGAGCAAAACATTTTAAAACTTCAGCAAACACATGATACAGTTAGAAAGTAAGTGCAATTAGGTTGTAGAAAATGGAAGAAAACTGGCTCCATCGAATAAAGGAAGTGCGGAAGAGTGAACTGCTGCACTAAAGTTCTATTTTAGAAAAATATTGTAACAGACATCATCACATTGTGTGCCCCTCACACAAAAGGGAAAGTAAAATGCACCAGAATAATGCTATAATAAAAGTGTGTTCACATCACAGAATTGTTATAACGTTGTAAAGAAATACGTTCTTCACTGATGTTACAGCAGTGATGCCTTGTAAAAAGTTCTTCAGTGCGTGCACACCATAGTAAAGCAAGTAAAGAAACTATTCTAGTTTTGTCCAGTAAGTCTTGCTACCATCACTGCACCTACCACAGAGGCAGTCGTTCTTGAAAGCAAGAAGTATCATGTAACTTCCTCTTTGCCCTTGTTAGAAGAGATCTGTTGTGAAGTAAGCTCTGCAGGCTAGTACCAATGAACAATGTTGTCAGTCAGAATTGCAGCGTTGAAAGACTGAAGTGTGTCATTGCTAGAAGAAGAAAGGAAATGAGTCAGTGTAGTCTCTGCGGTGCCCAATAATTATTGTCAAAATGTGGAAAGAAGGACGGCTTCGCATAAAACTGAGTAAGTAAGCTACTTCTTATAATGACCTGTAGGTCCCTGTGTAAACAGCCCCTTAAAGGCCTTTAAAAATTGGTTATCACATTTGGTGAGAAAGAACAAATTTGCTGCGTTCCACATAAAGTGGTTTAGTTAATGGGATGGGTTATTCAAGCTGTCTGTCTTGGCCATAAACTACAAAGGTTCCTTTGGACTTGTATGTTCAGCATTTATTAATATAATATGTTTCACTTGCTACCAGAATTTGATAATTTATACTGAAATGTGTGTTTTCCTTAATGGGGTCCACCTTCATTTTGACCATCGTTTTGTTTACTTAAATGTTTTGAAGCTGCCATTTTATGAGACATGATTTCAGGTTCTGCTAGCTTGTGTACAAAAATAGTTTCAGCCTTACAAATAGTTGTGGCGTGGCTCACACAGGACCTGATTACCCCCACTGGGGGCTCTACCATCACAGTGAGGTCAAGATAAATCACTGTGACCTTTTAAATCTGGAAGCTACGCTGCAGAATCCACTATGGGTTATTCAAAGAATACAAGCCCCACAATGCCCGCTACCAAGCAGGCAGACGAGATGCCATAAAACACACGTGAGACTTGTGAATGGCTGCAGCATCTTTCATTTCCCTGAAGAAAGAGAGCCCAGTTCTGAAACGCATTGGGAAAAGGGTTAAATTACGGACGAAACTTCATCATCACACGCAAGATTAAATTAAGGTGTTGGAACCTACCTGCTGTGGAGTGCTTCTTCATTTCAGAGCCATTGTTGAACATATATATATATATATATATATATATATATATATATGTGTGTGTGTGTGTGTGTATGTGTTTATTTTATGACATTCTAGTTAGGGTCAGATTTTACTCATTTGAGACCAGAGAAATTCAGCTGTTATAGTTACCTGAGTTAACTATAACTCGCGTCCACGCAATGCACTACTTATTACCTCACATATTTCATCATTCAATGCATGGTCAGTGACATGACTGCAATGTCCCGGATGGCCCCCTCCCATCTTCTGAATAGCCCCGGGGAGGTGGTGGTCCCCGGGGGTCGGCAACAGACCCCTGTCATTACTTCATTTGTGCCTCGTGGTGGTGGCTAGAGCACCCTATGCACTATTTTTACATATTGATCGGAGAAGATGGCAGTCCCCAGGGCTGCCCCCCGCATTCCAGTGTATTAGCCCCAGAGAGGTGACAGTCCCTGGGGCTGTGGGGCTCACACGGACCCTGGCATCTTTACTTGTAATTTTCCACTGGTCCCAGGCCCACCAGCGGGCCTAATAAAATGAAGCGCATGAAAATATTTGGTGGATTTACGGATCCAAAGCGACTCTCGCTGAAATATTGTTTTATAAAAATGCTTTTTGGACCCTGGGGGGATGCCCCGCCCCCTCCCCCCCCCAAAGGTGGCTTCGGGGGTCTGGTGTTTATAGCCTGCCCCCTTTTTTTTTAACTGTTTTTCTTGCGACTCTGTTCAACCGAGTCACAAGATGGCTTCCAACACTTCCTGATTCGAAGTGTTGCCATCAAGTCAGATCTCAGGCACGAGATTGGGAGGGTTTGCGAATCCACCACGGCCACTGTTGTATATCTGAGAAATCTTTACATTTCTCAGGAACTACTGTACGGATTTACAGCATTTAACAAAAAGAGTTCTTTCTGGACCAGGAGCTACCTTTTTGCCAAATTTGGTGTAATTTCGTTCATCAGTTTGGACTGTAGCTGTGTCTAAAGTTTCCTATGGAAATTAACATGGAGAAAAAGCATTTTTGGGACCCCCCTTTTTCTCAGCCACCACTTGATGGATCACCCCGACATTTTTAAGACAACAGCTGAAGTGATTGCACCTATAGCGTTGAAAATTTCACGAAGATTTGTCAAATTAAGCCACAGTTATTGGCAAATAAAAAAACGCTTTTTATTAGAAATCAGGTCCTAACGATAAATACCTACTGGCAAGATATATATATATATATATATATATATCACAAAGCTGAGGCCCATCTTCAAGGATCAAAGTGCTTTAATAAAGAACAAGCGGCAGCAGTTTTCTATCCAGACACGTTTGCTGCTGGTAATTCAGGGGGACGGTCTGTTCCTGTGGTGCTGAGGTCGCCCTGTCAGGGTCGGGGGCCTCTGCTATGGAGAAGTGTTGAAGGATGTACATACATTTGGGGCCATGACCCGCTCGCCTCTTTTAGGGATATAAAGGATTTGCCTGAAGTTAATGTATTTCAGAGGTGAGCAAGGGATGCAAGAGGGGTATTCGTACCGCTTATTGCTGACTTCGGAGAGACGCCCATTTTAAAGTAATTTTATGTGGCAGCAAATGGGCAAAGCACGTTGGAAGAATATTATTATGTTCGAGGCATGTGGGCTGCTAAATTCATATCTGTAGCATAGATCGCCGCCTAGTGTTGGGTCCGGATGATTGCACATTGTTGTCCTGGAAGAGTCTTCGAAGTATCACGAGATAGGTGGCTCCTCCCCTGGACTACAGTGCGCATGGGCATCGACTCCATCCCCAGATTGTTTTTTTCCGCCATTGGGTTCGGATGTGATTTCGACGTCTCCTGTTCGGAATCGTGATAAAACTTTTTCAAGGCCAAAAGGCCTTTTTTGCACCGTCGGTATTGTTCGCGTTCGGTCCCGTCTATCTTCCAGCTCGTAGAGTCGGATATCCGGGGGGTCGTGAGACTCTTCGTTGATCGGGGCCTAGTCGACGCAGCAAGACTTCGACGGCATGGAGCGGAGTCCATTCAAGAAATGTCCCGTGTGTGGATCCATGTACCCACACATCGACGTCCATCCTGTTCGCAACAAGTGCCTGTCGCCGGACCACGACGAGGCCAACTGTATGGCCTGCTCCAGATTTCGATCGAAGAAGACGATCAAGCTTCGGCGCGTGGCGCGCCTTGAGGCCCAGCGATCGGCTCCGGAACCGGTGGACATCTTTGACGACCCCGCGGAAGACGAGCAAGTGCGTCACCTGCTGATTTCCCCTACCCCGGTGGAGGTCGAGTCCGACGACGGAGCGGACGTCCACAGTCCCGACATTGAGGAAATCGTCGATAAGGTAGGGGACGACGACGAAGCATATGGGGCCATGGAAGATAGCTCGGAGGAAGAGCTATGCCCCGTTCGTACTCTTACAAAGGCTCAGGTCACGGGATCGCCACGCGGCCTTACCCAAGACCTTACACCTCGATCCACGGCCCCGCCTTCCGGCCCGGCTACGGACACCTCCGCGGAGCCGCCATTACTGAAACCGAAACCGAAACCCTCGGTATCGATGAAAACAAAGATGGCCGACACGCCATCGAAACCGAAGACGTCTGCTCCGGTGCCGACGCCGTCGTCTTCTGGAGCCTCCAAACAGACGCAAGCTGCCGACCAGGCAAAGGTGCCGAAGGTGGTTAAGGAGCCAAGCTCGAAGAAGCCCGTCGGGCCGGTGTCCACCAAGGTAGACAAGCCGACGCCCAAGAAGACTGTTGAGCCTACGTCGGGACAGTCTGTCGGTGAAGGGCGCAGAGCCAAGGTCTGGGGCCGTGACTCTTAAAGGAAAACCGGTCGATCCGAAGCAGTCGGCATCGACATCTGCGGCAGTGGACAGTGATCGAAGCGCACCAGTCAAGAGTGCTCCTGCGCCTCGACCGGACAAACACAAGTCATCCACGCTCGGGTCTTCCCCGGGGGGCGGACCAAGGACATCGGTCGGATCGACGAAACCGTCCGCTTCCTTTACGAAGCAGGTCTCGGACTCCCTTAAGCGCCTTAAGGACAAGGCTTTGGCATCGGAACCGAAGGCTCCTTCCTCACCGAAGCCGGCAGACACACCGAAGACCACATCGGCACCGCTCCTCAACACGTTGCCGCTTAAGGTGGCGCCGAAGGCCTTTGCACCGCGGTCGGTGCCCAAGGACACTGTGTCGACGTCAACTCAACCGGCTGGGACTGTGGGTCATCGACACCCTTTGGTTGAAGAACGGTCGGAGCATTTCATCGATGCCGACACCGGGAAACTCACGCTATCCAAGAGGAAGATTACTTCACAACCTTTGCAGTCCTTTACCATTCCTCTGAAACGTAAGAAGCCTGCAGCAGAAACGCCAGTTCTGGTGGAGCAGATTCTTCCTCAGCATGGGCGGAGTGCAACCCCTTCACCCACATACTCTGATGGGGATGGAGGGGAGCAAGATGAGGAGTACAATTTTCCTGCTCATACAGAGCCTGATGAGCAGCAGGACTCATGGATGGACACTGGTGATCAAGGGGACCAGCAGACGGTCCAGGATCCCCAGGTTTATAACGTGAAACCGTCTCCCACTGAGGACTCTGTGGCATTTAATGCCTTAATTGAAAGGGCAGCTACAAACCATAAAGTGGAAATGCATGCTGACCCCGTGGAGGTGGACTTCCTTTTTGACACTTTCTCCACTGCTGAAAAAACTGTCAAGACTCTCCCAATGTTGAAAGGGGTCCTTAAGCATGCGGCTGACATTTTCAAGGAACCCACAAGATCACGGGTTGTCAACCCACGCATTGAGAAGAAGTACAGACCGGCACCTGGAGACCCGACCTACATCAGGGGCCAGTTGCCTTTGGACTCCTTGGTGGTCTCTAATGCCCGCAAGAGGGCAAACTCCCAAACCACGGGTGAAGCTCCTCCCCCAGACAAGGAGTCAAAAGTGCTGGAGGCATCTGGGAAGAGGGTGGCAGCTCAGGCGGCCAACATATGGCGCATCTCAAACACTCAGGCTCTGTTGGCCAGATACGATAGGGCACACTACGACACCCTAGAGCAGCGGTTACAACACCTCCCAGACCAGTTTAAAGAGGGAGCTGAAATGCTTATCCAGGAGGGGAAGCTCATCTCCAACGCTGCTATAAAGTGTGCGCTAGATGTTGCGGACACGGCAGCGAGAGCGATCAACACTAGTGTGATGTTGAGGCGTCAAGCATGGCTCCGCATCTCGGGATTTAAGCCAGAAATACAAACTACTATCCTCAAGCAGCCCGTTAATCCAGACATGTTGTTTGGCCCAGAGGTGGACGCCACCCTGGAGAAGATCAAAAAAGATACCGAGACTGCCAAGTCCATGGGAGCTCTCCAGTCACAACAATTTAGAGGGAACACTTTTCGTCGCTCAGGCAATCGAGGTGTTAACAGAGGGCACATGTCGCAGCAGGCGCCATTCAATAAAAGTGGTGCGCAATCCTCCTACAGCAAGCAGGGCAGAGGTGGATACAGAGGAAAGAGTGCCAAGGGAAGAGGCAGAGGCAACAACAGTTCCCGTTCCTCTGCCGCCAACAAACAGTGACTCCCTGTCACTGCCCCCCGACCATCCAACACCTGTCGGGGTGAGACTCCAACAGTTCCTGCCCGTCTGGAAGTCCATCACCACAGACAGGTGGGTCAGGAAACTTATCCAGTTCGGCTATTGTTTAGAACTGGCATCCACCCCGCCACCCATGCCCCCAAAACACCGTCCTATGTCAGCAGAGCACTTGCACTTATTGCAGCAGGAGGTTCTGGTGATGCTGCAAAAAGGCGCAATAGAGCTCGTGCCAGTGGAGGAGGAAGGCACAGGGGTTTATTCCCTGTACTTCTTAATCCCAAAAAAGGACGGCTCACTCAGACCGATTCTAGACCTACGCCCCTTGAACCAGTACATTCTTTCAGAACACTTCCACATGTTAACACTGCAGCAGGTTCTTCCCTTGTTACAACAGGGAGACTTCCTCGCAACCTTGGACCTCAAGGATGCTTACTTTCACATACCACTCCACCCATCCCACAGAAAGTACCTCAGGTTCACCATCCAAAACAGGAATTACCAGTTCAAGGTACTCCCCTTCGGAGTGACCACCGCTCCCAGAGTGTTCACAAAATGTCTGGCGACAGTGGCGGCACACCTCCGGAGACAGGGGATACATGTCTACCCTTATCTGGACGACTGGCTCGTGCAGGCAAAGTCAGCCCAGCAGTGCGCCGCAGACATGTCCCACACCATTCACCTCCTTCACGGTCTAGGATTTACACTAAACTACCCGAAGTCACACCTTCAGCCGGCCCATGTGCGGCAGTATTTAGGCGCGACAATCAATACTCTGGCTGCCACAGCTCAGCCAAACCCAGCGAGGATCGACAACATCCAAACGCTGATCCAAAAGTTCAGACCGCAACACTCACTCCCAGCGAGAGTGTTCATGCAGTTGATAGGCATGATGGCCTCCTGCATCTTAATAGTCCCGCACGCGAGACTCCATATGCGTCCGCTCCAAGAATGCTTAGCGCATCAGTGGACTCAGGCTCAAGGACAGCTAAACGACCTAGTGTTGGTGACGGGTCGGGCATACAGCTCTCTGCATTGGTGGAATCCACACAACCTTTGCAAGGGCCGACCGTTCCAGGAGCCTGTGCCACAGATTACTCTAACAACGGACGCATCTCTCCAGGGATGGGGGGCTCATGTGCTCCACTATACGGTGCAGGGACTATGGACAACGCAACAAAGGAAGATGCACATCAACTACTTGGAGCTGATGGCAATCTTCATGGCACTCAAGTCCTTCAAAGTACATCTGTGCAACAAAGTCGTGTTGATCCGGACGGACAACATGACAGCCATGTACTACATTAAAAAGCAGGGAGGTACGCACTCTCCACAGTTGTCTCATCTGGCTCAGAGCATGTGGAAGTGGGCCATTCAGAGGAACATCTCCCTCATGGCGGAACACCTCCCGGGCACGGACAATCAGATGACGCATCTGCTCAGCAGGTACAGCCACCAAATGCACGAGTGGGAGTTACATCCATCAGTACTCCGCCCGTACTTCCAGCAGTGGGGTCATCCAGAGATAGACCTGTTTGCCACGGAGGAAAACGCAAAATGCCAAAGCTTTGTCGCCAGGTTCCCTCACCCACTGTCGCAGGGCAATGCGATATGGATGAACTGGTCAGGCAAATTTGCGTACGCTTTTCCCCCAGCGCCTCTCATTCCGCTGGTGGCAAGAAAGCTGAAGCAACACTCGCTGACGCTCATCCTAGTTGCTCCAACGTGGGCGCGACAACCGTGGTACACCACGTTCCTCGAACTCTCCGTGGTACCGCATCAAAGACTGCGCCTCACACCCCGGCTCTTAACGCAGAACCGTGGCGACATTCAGCACCCGGATCCACAGCAGCTCAATCTGACGATCTGGCTCCTGAGGTCTTAGAGTTTGGCTACCTTGATTTGCCCCCTGAATGCATGGACATCATCCGGGAGGCAAGGAAGCCCACTACCAGAGCTTGCTATGCAGCAAAATGGAAGCGGTTTGTCATCTACTGCACCGAGCACGCTATCAACCCACTCGATGCAGCTATTCCCAATATCATCTGCTATCTGTTGCATCTTTACAAATGCAATCTAGCATACGCTTCCATTCGGATACACTTATCCGCCATAGCGGCTTATCTCCAGAACAGGCAGCATCTCTCTGTCTTCAGGGTGCCTGCCATTAAAGCATTCCTGGAAGGGCTGAAGCGGGTCATCCCTCCCAGGACCCCACCAGCTCCTGTGTGGAACCTCAATGTGGTGCTCACCAGATTGATGGGTCCCCCATATGAACCTCTGCATTCATGTGAGCTTTAGTTCCTCACATGGAAAGTAGCTTTTCTCATTGCCATAACGTCTCTACGACGTGTTAGTGAGCTACAAGCGCTCACCATTCAAGAGCCATTTATACAAATTCATTCAAACAGGGTGGTGCTGCGCACTAACCCCAAATTTCTCCCTAAGGTGGTCTCGCAGTTTCATGTCAATCAAACCATCGAACTGCCCGCATTCTTTCCCAACCCAGAAACGGTAGCAGAAAGGATGCTCCATACGCTTGATGTCAAAAGAGCGCTTATGTACTACATTGACAGAACACAACCTTTTAGAAAGACACAGCAACTCTTTGTTGCCTTCGCAGCCCAGCATAAAGGCAACCCCATTTCCAAGGCAGGAATAGCCAGGTGGATCGTTAAGTGTATTCAGATTTGCTATCAGAAGGCTAAGCGCACTTTAACGGTCCCCCCCAGAGCACACTCCACACGCAAACTGGGGGCCTCCGTGGCATTCCTGGGTAACTTTTTCAGACTTCTGCAGCTGGCACGGGCGGCCGCCGTTAATGGAGGGACTGCTATGTATTCTATGCTACAGATATGAATTTAGCAGCCCACATGCCTCGAACTGAATATGCTACTTACCAGTATGCATCTGTTCTTGGCATGTAGGGCTGCTAACATTCATATCGCCCGCCCTCCTCCCCGGCGCCCGTAGCGGCTGCAGACTTTTCTTGCATTTCATCTCTAGCATGGCCATCACTTTCTCAGTTACACTCCATCTTTTCCACAATGGCTAAAAACAATCTGGGGATGGAGTCGATGCCCATGCGCACTGTAGTCCAGGGGAGGAGCCACCTATCTCGTGATACTTCGAAGACTCTTCCAGGACAACAATGTGCAATCATCCGGACCCAACACTAGGCGGCGATCTATGCTACAGATATGAATGTTAGCAGCCCTACATGCCAAGAACAGATGCATACTGGTAAGTAGCATATTCAATTGGAATGATGAACTGAGAACATATGCACTACAAATTAAAAAAAAGATTAACAGTACCTTCCATGGTGCATTCTGGGAAGTTGAGGACCACGGACTACAGAATCTTCAAGCAGTCTGCCTTTAAATTTGGTCACCTGACATCAGCAATTGCTCACCAATTATTAACCCCTTTCCTGCGCCGCGAATTCCGCCGCGACGTGGGGGGCTAAGGGGTGAGCACAGCGCATCCGTGCTCATGACGGAACCACGCCTTCATGAGTCACGAGCGGCGTGTGCTCGTAACGGCATGGTTCCGTCATGACCACGCTCGCTCATTAATTGCAGGCGGGGAATTAATGCCACGTGGGAGGAGCGGCAGCCGCATGATGGAACCACGCCGTCATGAGGATGACGGAACCATGCCGTCATGAGCACATGCTGTCCGTGGCTCATGACGGCGTGGTTCCGTCATGAGCACGCAAGGGGTTAAGGCTGAAATAAAGCTGAAACACATCTTGTTAGAACACTGCTGCAGCTTGTTATTCATTAAAGCGCTTTGATACTTGAAGTTGGGCCTTGGCTTTGTCATGTTTGCTGCTGGTAATTCAGCGGGACACTCCGTTCCTGTGGTGCTGAGGCCGCCTTGTCAGGATCGGGGGCCCCTGCTACAGAGAAGTGTTGAAGGATATATATATATATATATATATATACCCCCTGCATTTCTTAAACCTACTAAGGTAATGCCACTGTGCTACAAAGATTGCAATGTTGGAAGGGATTTGGTTCGGAGGATGTCCGATACCAATCGCTCTGGGGACTGGAGTTTTTTGACCGGGACATTGTTTAAACAGCATCAGCTGACATACGAACTGCCGTGACTGTGGTTTATTACTATCTGCAATGCACGGGGCTGCTGTCAAGAGCAATTGAGAACTTTTGCCTTAAAAATGTGAACTGTTCATAATATCAGCGAGTAGTATAAGTCCCTGATGCATTCTGGTAATTTGATGCTCCACGGTCATGTGACTTTTGTACACCTATAAAAATGCATGCACCATCGCACTTTGCTTTGAGCTTCCTTTTCTGTGAACAAGGCAGGCGCCGAAACTAGTTACAATTTTGGGAGCATTTCAAGCTGCATTTTCCTGGATTAAAGCTCTTTGTATCCAGAGATGGGCCTCTGTTCTTCTGTTCATGTGCTATGATTTACCGGGCTTCTCCGTGCCCGCCAGAGGCCGCCCTGAAGGGTCGGCGACTCCTTAGGAGGTGCTTTTGTGGATATATATATATATATATATATTTTTTTTTTTCATCACTTAAGGTACACAAGCTCGGTGCACTCCCGGACGGGTGCTTGCAAAATGCGGAGGTTCATACATATGTCAATAAACGCTCCAACTTTCCTCCAAACCAAGGTGAATTCCAAAGGAAGACCGCACTCTCGGGGTCAGGTTTTGTTATTTTATTAACACGGACCACAGGCACTCAAAACGGACGCGTTTCGGCAACGGCCTTCTTCGATGTTTACCGAAAGCCCCGGATCACCCTGTTTATAAATGTCATTACTAGCGCATTTCCGTTTGCACATTATTGTCTGTTGTTTATGTTGCTATCACAAAAGTATCAAAAAGGAGCACCATCTTGGAGTGTCCCGACTTATGTCTGCGTGCATCTCAGTGGCAATTAAACATCCAGATACATCTATATCACTGGTCCAGAACTGAAGCAAATACTTCATGGCTACTCTTATGTCTATACTCATAGGTAGTAAATGCCAGCACGCAGTGGACTCATGAAAATATAAAACATGGCCATACATCAAGAGAGAGGCGGCAAAGTTAAAACGTCATTAACGTCCTGAATGAGCATAATTATTGCTTGCCTCCCAATCCTCAATTCCGCCCTGAATGGGCCCATCTCTTCGGGCACTCCCCCTTATTTCATTTGTAAAGTTGACAGCCACGGAAATTCATAATGCATAACTGCGGGTAATAAACAGGGACAGCAATGTTTGCAATTCATATATCATGTTACATTGAATATTTGAGCATTATTTTTTATATAAAAAGTTAATCATTCCTAGATCAACAAAACATCCTACTAAGAAGCTGCATATTAACTACATTCATGAATCAGAGATAATCAGACAAGGAACAAAAAAAAAACCATCTACCAAATGTACAGCCAGTTCCTCACTGCTATTGAGACCCTGGGGTGATTTTGTCTGGAGATCAATTATGAAGTGGGATTCCAGCCGCCGTAACCTCATGATTCTATCCCCAGCGCGTGGGTTGATTGACACATGATCAAGACAGAAGTAGTTTAACAGATCCCTGTTGCGCTGATGTCTTTTATCAAAATGGGGTGTAACTGGGTAGGTTTCATCCCCATTAGCGATTGTTCTCATGTGTTCTAAAATCCTGAAGTTGGTGGGATGAATCGTGCTGCCTATATATCGTATGGTATCGTATCGTATATATTTGCATGGCTTGGCAGTTCGGGCTGGACTGTTCCCATGAGGCACAGGGTCAGACTGATTTGCATATAGCCATGTCTGAACTGGGGTGGCAGAGTGGGCTAAAGAACGGTGATGGATTAAACCCAGATCATTTGACTCGGTGTGAGCGTTTGATTGGTTCAGATGCTCCGTCCATCATCACCCCCTTTTGTACTGCTTTTGGCCGCCATAAGTGTGGCAGGGTATGCTCAGACGTGAGTCCCTTGCTCACTTTGCCACTGGATTCAAGCAAGCCGGGCTGAAGACGGCTGTAATGCCAGAAACCGGTCCTCGGAAGCTTGTTTCCGGTCCAGGGAAGGCATGGCTTGGCAGTTCGGGCTGGACTGTTCCCATGAGGCACAGGGTCAGACTGATTTGCATATAGCCATGTCTGAACTGGGGTGGCAGAGTGGGCTAAAGAACTGTGATGGGTTAAAAGCCAGATCTTTTGACTGGGTGTGAGTGTTTGATTGGTTCAGATGCTCCGTCCATCACCACCCCCTTTTGTACCGCCTATATATCGTAGGCTGCCAGGTCAGGCAATACACAGTATAGGGGGTAGCACAGGTCAGGAATTTCCTAATGCTTCTCATGGTTCCTATAGCTGGAAGATCATATGACAGGACCCTTTTACTTCCTTTGCAGGCCTTACATTTCCCGCACGGAAAAAATCCATTTAATGATCCAAAAGCTGATCTAGGGGTTTCTGTAATAAGATGGCTATGGACAAGGTCATTCTTCAATGATCTTGCCTTCCTGAAGGTGACAAGGGGGTTAGATGGTAAATACTTCCCTATTATGCTGTCTGTCTGTAAAATATGCCAATTGTTCCTCAAAATCTTCTTATGGTCACTAGCATTTTCAGAATAAGTGGTTATCAAGCGGAATTTGTCTTCCACTTCTGGTGATTCCCTTGCTTCCTTGTTCCTGTTTAACAATAGCTCCTCTCTGGGGGCTCTAGAGGGCGCACATCTGTGATGGCCGCGCGTTAGTGAGGCTCCCGCCAGACCGGGCAGAAAAATAACGTTCAACCCTATCCTGCATTAATATTTAAGCCCATCACGAACATAAAAGGAGTGCGGAGACCATACGGCATGCCATGAAGTAATTTGTGGAGGACGAGCTTGCTGCAGCACTGTGAACAAGGACGGCGAAAAACTGCTCGAGAGGAGGCAGCGAACGGCTGGAGCGGTGAGCTGGCTGTGGAAACCGGGACAGTCCGAGGCTGAGGGGGCCTACGGCGAAGGGGTGATGAGAGGTAATACTGTCCCAGGGCACGGGCGCTACAGGGTTGTGGAGCACAAAGTAGATTGCAGCGGAGGAATTGCCGCGCCGCAGCTCTTGTGAGACAACCCGTGCTTGGCGGAAGGCAAGCAGAGAAGCGCAAAAAGGAAAATACACAGGTACAAAGGTGCACAGATATTTCAATAGAGAGACTGGACGAAGCATGTACGGACCGGGAAGTGTGGCGGCTGCAATTTCTAGGCCACGGCTGACCCCTCGAGAGCGGAAACGGAGGGCGTAGAGACCGAAGGTGCAGGCGGGCAACCTCTGTAACGGCCATAAACATTGTCAGCACAGAGAGAGAGTGACGCCGCCATTTGCTAGTCCGCGCTGCGTGTCATAGCGGCGAGGAGAGGTCACAGAGTAACGTTAAGCTCCAGGAGAGCGGGCACCCACCACAATAGCGGGGGCAAGGCGAACGCACAAAACTTAATTGCCTTGCACAGGAGTACGGTGACATAACAAAGACTCAATTAGGTGGAAGGAAGGAGACTGCCGCTTATACGCTACTCAACCGCCATTTTAAAGAGAGCAGACTCCCCTGAGAAGCGGTGACTGTGCGGAGACTGACTGTGGCCCACACAAGGCAATTCAGAAAAGCGGAGGGCACATGTAGGGCTGTATTGACCACTATATTTTAACTTAAACCTCCCGGACATAGCTGGGAATCACGCAATTGAGGAACCTGTGTGCTGACAACCAGCAGGAGTGCATGAACTGGCTGCAGGGGCAAACAGGAGAACAAAAAATCAAAAGGGGGGAGTGAAGAGGTGGTGCTTTTTGGCACCGAGGTGGGCGAATCCTCCTCTCCTGAAAGTACAAATAATCAACAAAGTCCACCTTGCGTAGAGTTAGTGTATGTCCTGATGTTCATGGAATACACAATGTGTGTTAAAATACCCCTCACACACCAAAAGGGCCCTTGGTGTCATGCTTCATCATTGGGGTCTTCCCGTCCCTGCTGCAGGACGGGGCAGTGCTGCAACAAGCGACTACGCTGGAGCACCTTTTTATTGTGGGTACTATGTGAGTGAGTTGGAGTGAGTGTCAGTGGGGTCAGGAGTGATAGTGATTAAGTGATGTTAAAAAATACCTGGCCTAGTGGTAGAAAAAACTATTTAATAGACACTGGCTGGTATTGTTAAAAAAGTGATACGGAGAGGAAGCAAGTTACTGGGCTTACTCTCCTGTGCGGGTCAACATATTTCGGGGCACCATGCCTCTTCGTCAGGACCGGGGAAAGATCCCCCTGTCACTCACTGATGTTTTACCACAGAAAAGTTAAGTGTAGTGCAAGTAGAAAATGTTTCTCTTTATCAATTTGTATAGATATAATTTATAAATATACGTTTTCCTAGCTGTGTCAGTAGTTCTGATGTAGTCAGCCTGAAAGGATAAGAGCACATAGCTATTAATGCGCGGATCCCATTGCGCTAGACTAATGGTCACCTGTAAGGGAAAAGAACGAAAAACACACATATAGACTGAGGTCCATGGTATCTTGGATGAATCTAGAAAAAGCCCTGTTATCGGGCAGTGAAGTGCTAAATGACTAACAGGTAAACACACATACATTGCAACACAATACGTTAGCTAGAAAAAGCATGTATTTTGTCATAGATACATACTTTGGAGGTTAGGAGTCAGTGCCCCATGAGCCAAGACTGAGCGAAGGGTAATTTGAGGGTCCAACTGTAAAAGTAAAAGAAAATAGGAACAAAGGAAAGAGTTGTTTGCTTGTTCTTTGTTTTGCAAATAGGCTACATGGTATTATTATGCTTCCGATTGTAAAGTGAGCTCTTAGCGGGTCCATTCGGCTATGCCGTACTTACTCAACCCCCAGCACGACGGTGCTTCCTCCTTCCTCAGCGGCTTCCGTGCTAGTGACAGACTGGGATTTGGCGGGTTTTTATGCATTAAAGGTTAATTGAATAATGGTGGGTTAATTAGTTTATGACCTGAACTCGGGACCGGTGTGTCCGAGAGAGTCATAAGACGGGGTTACTGCGGCGGCCATTGTTAAATGTATCGTTTTCGTTGTGTTTCGTAAGACGTTATATCTTGTGAAACCCCAAAACGCTCGAAAGTATGCCGCATAGATGTGCTGACTTGGTGGTTTGTGTAGTTACGCTTTCCAAGGGAAGGAAGAACTTTCGTTCGAGGTGAGCCGGTGTTCTGTTGGGAGTGCGCATGCGCGGTGAAGTTCTGCTGCTGCAGAAGGGAAGCGCATGCGCTCGGAAGTGTCATTTTTTCGCGCATGCGCGCACTATATCAATTGTTCCTTAAACAAATTGAAACTGTGCAGAAAATGAAGAATAATGGAAAAAATTAATTAAAAATTAGAAGGGAGGTATTATACATAATAGAAAAAGGGGTTGATAGGACCATTTCAGATTATTTTGGGGCCCTAATTCTGCAATGCTAAGGATACTAGCATGATTTACCAAAGGTCCAGGGTCCTGGCTGTAATGAAGATATGGAGGGTGCAACATGCGTTATCAGCATTTGGATTGATATATATTAAAGTTTAAAGTTGGGACCAGGGTATTTCATCATTTAGGCCTGACTGATGAGTACCTAAACGGTACACCCAACGTTGCTCCTTGGATAAGAGGTCTTTGTCGTTCTTAAAAGCCTCTATGACTGTCCATTTCAAATCATGGCTACTGTGTCCCATTGTCACATAGTGAGTCGCCATTCTGGTCGTGGTTTTTTTGCAGCGCACATTGCTGCGGTGTTCCCCCATACGGACTTTCACTGGTTTCGTGGTCATGCCCACGTATTCTTTCTTGCAAGGGCAAGTGATCAGATAGACCACGTTACGGCTATTACAGTTGGTGAAGGAACGTTGCTCCCAAGTGGACTGATTGGAGAAAGTGATGCTGCGGCTTTTTTGCGTGTATTGACATGACGCACATGAGCCGCATGGATGATGCCCGCTGACAGCTGTTAGTTTTGGGGGTTCCTCATTGGAAAAGTTTCTTGGTCTCGTGTGGACTAACAGATCTTTTAGATTCTTACCCCTTCTGTGTGAGAACATGGGTTTTGGGAAGTTTAGTTTTCCACAATTGAGCACCTTCCAATGTTTGTTTACAATCTTTGTGATTCGGTTTGAGTTGGTGTTGTACGTTGTAACGCAGATGGGGCGTTGGTCTGGTTCCTTTGCCACCGTTGGTTCTAATAGGGCCTCTCTGTTGTTATTACGGGCTCTTTTTAGACCTTTGTTGACAACAGTTCTGTTCAGCAATTTGCGCTCTAGATCGGCTGCTTAGGGTTTTAAAATTTTTGATGTCACTGCAGTTTCGCCGCAGGCGCAATAACTGCCCATAGGGTAGATTGTCGCGTAGGTGTCGCGGGTGGAAACTGTTGTAAAGCAACAGGCTGTTCTTCGCAGTCGTTTTGAAATGGGTACATGTTTCTAATTTCCCATCAATGGGATAGATATTCAAATCAAGGAACACAAGGTTCTCCTTGGAGACTGTGTGGGTGAATTTAAGGAACTGGTCTTGTTGGTTCAACCAGATCATGAACTGGTTGACTGAGTCTTGGTCACCCCTGCAGATGACTAGCACGTCGTCCATGTACCTTTTCCATGTCACCACATGGTTCTTGTAGGCATTCTGGTCGCTGAGGATTTTAGTTGTCTCCAGGTGGTGTACGTTCAAACCGGCCAGGCTGGAGGCACATGTGCTCCCCATGCTCGTACCGTGTTTCTGTAAATAGTATGTATTCTCGTACTGAAAAAAGTTTTTCTTCAGGGATAGAGAGATACACTCAAGTACCACCTGTCTTGGTGTGTGGTATTTCCAAGGTGTGGAGAAAAGGACTTCCTCTAATATTTCCAACGTTTCTTGGTGGGGGAGGCTTGTATAGAGGCTCTCCACATCTAAGCCCAACAGTAGGTCCTGCTCAGGATCAAAAAATACTTCCTTCACCAATTGGAGGACAGCTTTGGTGTCCTTCAAATAGGTATTTGTCGCTTGCACTATCGGTCTTAGGAAAGCGTCTGCGAATTTTGACAAAGGTTCGAGGATTGACTCGATCCCGGACACTATTGAGCGGCTTGGTGGATAGGGGGCGTCCTTATGAATCTTAGGTATGGTGTAAAAATAGGGTGTTTTGGGATTGTCCTGAATTAGGAAATCACCCTCTTTTTTGGTGAGCCAGTCATGTGCTCTGGCTTCCTCAATCATTATGAGAATACAGATCCTGACTTCTTCTGTTGGGTCTTCTCTCAGTACCTGGTAATTGCGTCTGTCTTCCAATAGTTTCCTACACTCTCTGTCGTAATTGTCATAGGTCTGTATGACCGTAGCCCCGCCCTTGTCGGCTGGCTTGATTACGATATCTTTGTTGTTAGCAAGTTCATGGAGTGCGACTCTCTCCAACTTGGTAGTGTTTTGGTAGGTGTCGCTTGCGTCTGTCGGTAGTTTTTCTAGATCTGCCATGACTGCTTTCTCAAAAGCCAGAAGTTCCACTGGCATTGTGGAGTCTATTGGAGTGAAAGTGGATTTTTTCTTGAGACCAATGTCTGATTGGTCAGTGTACTCATTTTCAGAGTTCTGGAAAAAGGCTTTTAGCTTTAATTTGCGTATAAACTCTTTCATTTCCAGACATAGTTTGAATTTATCCATCTTATTGGTTGGTACGAAACCTAACCCTTTCGCCAAAACATTCTCTTGGGCCTCTGTTAATTCGTGGTCTGACAGATTCACCACTAGGTTACCCGACTGGTTGATGCTGTTTGGCTCCGGGTTGACACACCTGGGGGTATCTCTGGTTGTTGGTTCCAGTGGACCTGTGTGCCTTTCCGATTTCTGCCCCTCTGGAGTCCCTGGTGCTGGCCTAAAAAAGGCGGTGGGCCATAGTAGTTAAATGGGGGTGCCTGTTGGTCCCATGGTTGGAATTGATTCCCCATATAGGGGGGCATTGGTGGGTATTGCATGTAGCCTGCGCTTCCCTTCTGCAGCAGCAGAACTTCACCGCGCATGCGCACTCCCAACAGAACCCCGGCTCACCTCGAACGAAAGTTCTTCCTTCCCTTGGAAAGCGTAACTACACAAACCACCAAGTCAGCACATCTATGCGGCATACTTTCGAGCGTTTTGGGGTTTCAAAAGATATAACGTCTTACGAAACACAACGAAAACGATACATTTAACAAATGCCGCCGCAGTAACCCCGTCTTATGACTCTCTCGGACACACCGGTCCCGAGTTCAGGTCATAAACTAATTAACCCACCATTATTCAATGAACCTTTAATGCATAAAAACCCGCCAAATCCCAGTCTGTCACTAGCACGGAAGCCGCTGAGGAAGGAGGAAGCACCGTCGTGCTGGGGGTTGAGTAAGTACGGCATAGCTGAATGGACCTGCTAAGAGCTCACTTTACAATCGGAAGCATAATAATACCATCTAGCCTATTTGCAAAACAAAGAACAAGCAAACAACTCTTTCCTTCGTTCCTATTTTCTTTTACTTTTACAGTTGGACCCTCAAATTACCCTTCGCTCAGTCTTGGCTCACGGGGCACTGACTCCTAACCTCCAAAGGAGGTATCTATGACAAAATACATGCTTTTTCTAGCTAACTTATTGTGTTGCAATGTATGTGTGTTTACCTGTTAGTCATTTAGCACTTCACTGCCCGATAACAGGGCTTTTTCTAGATTCATCCAAGATACCATGGACCACAGTCTATATGTGTGTTTTTCGTTCTTTTCCCTTACAGGTGACCATTAGTCTAGCGCAATGGGATCCGCGCATTAATAACTATGTGCTCTTATCCTTTCAGGCTGACTACATCAGAACTACTGACACAGCTAGGAAAACGTATATTTATAAATTATATCTATACACATTGATAAAGAGAAACATTTTCTACTTGCACTACACTTAACCTTTCGTGGTAAAACATCAGTGAGTGACAGGGGGATCTTTCCCCGGTCCTGACGAAGGGGCATGGTGCCCCGAAACATGTTGACCCGCACAGGAGAGTAAGCCCAGTAACTTGCTTCCTCTCCGCATCACTTTTTTAACAATACCAGCCAGTGTCTATTAAATAGTTTTTTCTACCACTAGGCCAGGTATTTTTTAACATCACTTAATCACTATCACTCCTGACCCCACTGACACTCACTCCAACTCACTCACATATTACCCACAATAAAAAGGTGCTCCAGCGTAGTCGCTTGTTGCAGCACTGCCCCGTCCTGCAGCAGGGACGGGAAGACCCCAATGATGAAGCATGACACCAAGGGCCCTTTTGGTGTGTGAGGGGTATTGAAACACACATTGTGTATTCCATGAACATCAGGACATACACTAACTCTACGTAAGGTGGACTTTGTTGATTATTTGTACTTTCAGGAGAGGAGGATTCGCCCACCTCGGTGCCAAAAAGCACCACCTCTTCACTCCCCCCTTTTGATTTTTTGTTCTCTTTGGACAGTGCGCAGCTGTGGGAGTTCGTTTCTCCATTGAGAAAACCAGCATTTCTGGACGGTGACAGTCTAACCAATTTGGTATTTTCTGTCCTCTTTTTCCTTACTAAATACTTTTCCCTGTCCTTTACGGACATCGCAGTTATTTTGCACACATAGTTACAACACACACAATTTGTTAGCTTTTCATCATGGAGGACGCTGGAGGCCTCACATTCGACGATGACGAAGTTGATAGGATCCTAGCAACCCTACGCCCTTTTGAAGGGTTGAGCAACTCAGAACCCGGCACAAACGATGGTGACTGGGATGAACTGGCTGCCCTAAGGAGAACACAATTAAAGACAGCCCTGCATGGCCTACTCATGTCAGAGTACCTTAAATCAAAAACAGCCCCTCCTGGCCTAGTAGTAAAAAATGAACCATTCATTTTTACTCATGATCTAGAATTCAAAATCGACTGGTCTCTTATAAGTTGAAGATGCACTAGGGACTGGCTAGTCCTTATTGTAAAAACTGCGACCAAACTTACACAAGAACTGAAAATAGAGATAACAAAGCTAGAGGTGAAGATCAAGAGTTACCTATCCCCGGCTGCCCTGAAAAAGAGGTTAGAGGAACTGAATCAAGAGATGACTGACTTTGAACTTACCCTGAAAAAAAGCAAATACAAGAAACATAAAAAAGACACTGAATGTTTCACTCATGAGCGTGTGTATCCCTACATCAAACAAGATTACGTGTCCAAGAATCACAACAATGATCAGGACACCGATTTTTCAGACACAAGCTCAAACAGTTCAAGTTCAAGTAGAAATAGCAATCAGGGAGCAAGGAGAGGAACACCATCTCCTGGAAGACCGTATCCACGAGGTGGGAGAGGTTGGGCACCCTATCAAGGGCCACCGTCCTATATGCAAGGACCCCCAGGCTACATGCAATACCCACCAATGCCCCCCTATATGGGGAATCAATTCCAACCATGGGACCAACAGGCACCCCCCATTTAACTACTATGGCCCACCGCCTTTTTTAGGCCAGCGCCAGAAATCGGAAAGGCACACAGGTCCACTGGAACCAACAACCAGAGATACCCCCAGGTGTGTCAACCCGGAGCCAAACAGCATCAACCAGTCAGGTAACCTAGTGGTGAATCTGTCAGACCACGAATTAACAGAGGCCCAAGAGAATGTTTTGGGGAAAGTATTAGGTTTCGTACCAACCAATAAGATGGATAAATTCAAACTATGTCTGGAAATGAAAGAGTTTATACGAAAATTAAAGCTAAAAGCCTTTTTCTAGAGCTCTGAAAATGAGAACACTGACCAATCAGACACTGGTCTCAAGAAAAAATCCACTTTCATTCCAATAGACTTCACAATGCCAGTGGAACTTCTGGCTTTTGAGAAAGCAGTCATGGCAGATCTAGAAAAACTACCGACAGACGCAAGCGACACCTACCAAAACACTACCAAGTTGGAGAGAGTCGCACTCCATGAACTTACTAACAACAAAGATATCGTAATCAAGCCAGCCGACAAGGGCGGGGCTACGGTCGTACAGACCTATGACAATTACGACAGAGAGTGTAGGGAACTATTGGAAGACAGACGCAATTACCAGGTACTGAGAGAAGACCCAACAGAAGAAGTCAGGATCTGTATTCTCATAATGATTGAGGAAGCCAGAGCACATGACTGGCTGACCAAAAAAGAAGGTGATTTCCTAATTCAGGACAATCCCAAAACACCCTATTTTTACACCATACCTAAGATTCATAAGGACGCCCCCTATCCACCAGGCCCAATAGTGTCCGGGATCGAGTCAATCCTCGAACCTTTGTCAAAATTCGCAGACGCTTTCCTAAGACCGATAGTGCAAGCGACAAATACCTATTTGAAGGACACCAAAGCTGTCCTCCAATTGGTGAAGGAAGTATTTTTTGATCCTGAGCAGGACCTACTGTTGGGCTTAGATGTGGAGAGCCTCTATACAAGCCTCCCCCACCAAGAAACGTTGGAAATAATAGAGGAAGTCCTTTTCTCCACACCTTGGAAATACCACACACCAAGACAGGTGGTACTTGAGTGTATCTCTCTATCCCTGAAGAAAAACTTTTTTCAGTACGAGAATACATACTATTTACAGAAACACGGTACGAGCATGGGGAGCACATGTGCACCCAGCCTGGCCGGTTTTTTTACGTACACCACCTGGAGACAACTAAAATCCTCAGCGACCAGAATCCCTACAAGAACCATGTGGTGACATGGAAAAGGTACATTGACGACGTGCTAGTCATCTGCAGGGGTGACCAAGACTCAGTCAACCAGTTCATGATCTGGTTGAACCAACAAGACCAGTTCCTTAAATTCACCCACACAGTCTCCAAGGAGAACCTTGTGTTCCTTGATTTGAATATCTATCCATTGATGGGAAATTAGAAACATGTACCCATTTCAAACCGACTGCGAAGAACAGCCTGTTGCTTTACAACAGTTTCCACCCGCGACACCTACGCGACAATCTACCCTATGGGCAGTTTCTGCGCCAGCGGCGAAACTGCAGTGACATCAAAAATTTTAAAACCCAAGCAGCCGATCTAGAGCGCAAATTGCTGAACAGAAACTACCCTAGAACTGTTGTCAACAAAGGTCTAAAAAGAGCCCGTAATAACAACAGAGAGGCCCTATTAGAACCAACGGTGGAAAAGGAACCAGACCACCGCCCCATCTGCGTTACAACGTACAACACCAACTCAAACCGAATCACAAAGATTGTAAACAAACATTGGAAGGTGCTCAACTGTGGAAAACTAAACTTCCCAAACCCCATGTTCTTACACAGAAGGGGTAAGAATCTAAAAGATCTGTTAGTCCACACGAGACCATGAAACTTTTCCAATGAGGAACCCCCAAAACTAACAGCTGTCAGCGGGCATCATCCATGCGTCTCATGTGCGTCGTGTCAATACACGCAAAAAAGCCGCAGCGCCACTTTCTCCAATCAGTCCACTTGGGAGCAACGTTCCTTCACCAACTGTAATAGCCGTAACGTGGTCTATCTGATCACTTGCCCTTGCAAGAAAGAATACGTGGGCATGACCACGAGACCAGTGAAAGTCCGTATGGGGGAACACCGCAGCAATGTGCGTTGCAAAAAAACCACGACCAGAATGGCGACTCACTATGTGACAATGTGACACAGTATCCATGATTTGAAATGGACAGTCATAGAGGCTTTTAAGAACGACAAAGACCTCTTATCCAAGGAGCAACGTTGGGTGTACCGTTTAGGTACTCATCAGTCAGGCCTAAATGATGAAATACCCTGGTCCCAACTTTAAACTTTAATATATATCGATACAAATGCTGATAACGCATGTTGCACCCTCCATATCTTCATTACAGCCAGGACCCTGGACCTTTGGTAAATCATGCTAGTATCCTTAGCATTGCAGAATTAGGGCCATGAAATAATTTGAAATGGTCCTATCAACCCCTTTTTCTATTTTTTCTATTATGTATAATACCTCCCTTCTAATTTTTAATTAATTTTTTTCCATATTTCTTCATTTTCTGCACAGTTTCAATTCGTTTAAGGAACAATTGATATAGTGCGCGCATGCGCGAAAAAATGACACTTCCGAGCGCATGCGCTTCCCTTCTGCAGCAGCAGAACTTCACCGCGCATGCGCACTCCCAACAGAACCCCGGCTCACCTCGAACGAAAGTTCTTCCTTCCCTTGGAAAGCGTAACTACACAAACCACCAAGTCAGCACATTTATGCGGCATACTTTTGAGCATTTTGGGGTTTCACAAGATATAACGTCTTGCGAAACACAACGAAAACGATACATTTAACAATAGCCGCCGCAGTAACCCCGTCTTATGACTCTCGGACACACCGGTCCCGAGTTCAGGTCATAAACTAATTAACCCACCATTATTCAATTAACCTTTAATGCATAAAAACCCGCCAAATCCCAGTCTGTCACTAGCACGGAAGCCGCTGAGGAAGGAGGAAATACCGTCGTGCTGGGGGTTGAGTAAGTACGGCATAGCCGAATGGACCTGCTAAGAGCTCACTTTACAATCGGAAGCATAATAATACCATCTAGCCTATTTGCAAAACAAAGAACAAGCAAACAACTCTTTCCTTCGTTCCTATTTTCTTTTACTTTTACAGTTGGACCCTCAAATTACCCTTCGCTCAGTCTTGGCTCATGGGGCACTGACTCCTAACCTCCAAAGTATGTATCTGTGACAAAATACATGCTTTTTCTAGCTAACGTATTGTGTTGCAATGTATGTGTGTTTACCTGTTAGTCATTTAGCACTTCACTGCCCGATAACAGGGCTTTTTCTAGATTCATCCAAGATACCATGGACCACAGTCTATATGTATGTTTTTCGTTCTTTTCCCTTACAGGTGACCATTAGTCTAGCGCAATGGGATCCGCGCATTAATAACTATGTGCTCTTATCCTTTCAGGCTGACTACATTAGAACTACTGACACAGCTAGGAAAACGTATATTTATAAATTATATCTATACACATTGATAAAGAGAAACATTTTCTACTTGCACTACACTTAACTTTTCTGTGGTAAAACATCAGTGAGTGACAGGGGGATCTTTCCCCGGTCCTTACGAAAGGGCATGGTTCCCCGAAACATGTTGACCCGCACAGGAGAGTAAGCCCAGTAACTTGCTTCCTCTCCGCATCACTTTTTTAACAATACCAGCCAGTGTCTATTAAATAGTTTTTTCTACCACTAGGCCAGGTATTTTTTAACATCACTTAATCACTATCACTCCTGACCCCACTGACACTCACTCCAACTCACTCACATAGTACCCACAATAAAAAGGTGCTCCAGCGTAGTCGCTTGTTGCAGCACTGCCCCGTCCTGCAGCAGGGACGGGAAGACCCCAATGATGTAGCATGACACCAAGGGCCCTTTTGGTGTGTGAGGGGTATTTTAACACACATTGTGTATTCCATGAACATCAGGACATACACTAACTACGTAAGGTGGACTTTGTTGATTATATGCAAACAGGAGAAACCAGCCCCAAAGGGAATGTGCGTCTGAAACACAATGTACTAAACTCTGGTCTAAGGAAGGGAGGTAGACAAGGTGGTTAAAGAAAAGGCCATAGTGTTGGACCCACTACGAGGCACAGTCAGATACGAGAGCCAGAGGGAAGGGAACACCTGCAATTAGGAGTGCTGCTCAGGATCTCTATACTTGCATACTACCCTGAGCACATAACAGACCACCAATATGGGGCGCACTGATGCCAAGTAGCCCAAACTGACGTTTGACTCCCGCAGACCGCCAAGATCACGATCATCGGAGCGGACGGAATCGGAGCTGACCAGCAGGAGGAAGACTGGAAAGCACTGTTACAAATGGGGGTGGGGTCGCACACTACTCACACACCAGCGGGATCGCCCCTAAGGACTGTGGTAAGTGTAGTTCGTGTTCTACAATGCATCTTCTTTCGATTCTCTGCTATCTTCGCTATCTTCGCCATCCCTGGACACGTGTTTCGGGGTATTTACCCCTCATCAGCAGGGATTAGGCCGTGTTCTGGGGTTGCCGGTGGCTGCCAAATATTGCCAGGTTTAGTAACACTCAGGCGCGCAGGTGCCGGGTCCCAGGCTCGTCAGCCAACTGCTCGAGGGAGCTTTAACATTACAAATGGCGGTGGGGTCGCACACTACTCACACACCAGCGGGATCGCCCCTAAGGACTGTGGTAAGTGTAGTTCGTGTTCTGCGATGCATCTTCTTTCGATTCTCTGCTATCTTCGCTATCTTCGCCATCCCTGGACACGTGTTTTGGGGTATTTACCCCTCATCAGTAGGGATTAGGCCGTGTTCTGGGGTTGCCGGTGGCTGCCAAATATTGCCAGGTTTAGTAACACTCAGGCGCGCAGGTGCGGGGTCCCAGGCTAGTCAGCCAACTGCTCAAGGGAGCTTTAACATTACAAATGGGGGTGGGGTTGCACACTACTCGCACACCAGCGGGATCTCCCCTAAGGACTGTGGTAAGTGTAGTTCGTGTTCTGCGATGCATCTTCTTTCGATTCTCTGCTATCTTCGCTATCTTCGCCATCCCTGGACACGTGTTTCGGGGTATTTACCCCACATCAGCAGGGATTAGGCCGTGTTCTGGGGTTGCCGGTGGCTGCCAAATATTGCCAGGTTTAGTAACACTCAGGCGCGCAGGTGCGGGGTCCCAGGCTCGTCAGCCAACTGCTCGAGGTAGCTTTAACATTACAAATGGGGGTGGGGTCGCACACTACTCACACACCAGCGGGATCGCCCCCAAGGACTGTGGTAAGTGTAGTTCGTGTTCTGCGATGCATCTTCTTTCGATTCTCTGCTATCTTCGCTATCCCTGGACACGTGTTTTGGGGTATTTACCCCTCATCAGCAGGGATTAGGCCGTGTTCTGGGGTTGCCGGTGGCTGCCAAATATTGCCAGGTTTAGTAACACTCGTCCACCTTAAAAAGCGGAGCGGCAGGTGGGTGAAATAAAGGGGGAGAGTGGACAAGTTGTGGGCCCCAGCGACTCCTGTATGAAGGCGAACCCCACAGATTTACCCCTTAAGAGAGTGAGGTTAATGGATGTCAATGTTTTTTCCAGGGTGGGGGGGTATTTATACCTGGCAAGTTGGGGAAGTGGGAGGGGGAGAGGGGTTAGTGGGGGGGTAAGGTTTATTACAGAAATGTGCACTGAGAAGCGAGATACTTGTACACACTATCAGGAAGGATACAGGGAAGGGCAGGCGCTACATCGAATAGGAATGAGCTGAATGTTTTGACCTGGAACGTACGGGGATTGAATAACCCAAGGAAACAGAGGCAGGTGCTTGGGTACTTAGATAGACATTGTGTTAAAGTGGCCTTGCTACAAGAGACACACTTATGTAGTGTAGTTCCTCTATTCCCAGTAGGCCCTGCGCATTTGAATAATATAAACAGCAGTGTAGACGTAGGACTGAGGTCGACTAGGTCTCTACTGACTATATTAGACTTAATTAGTTTTGCCAGCTAGCTCAGAGGTCACTAGAAACTTTCTCGAGTAAACAAGGAGGAGTTTAACTTCCCTGGATAGATAAGAAGGGATTAGCTTCTGACAACCATATAACATGACAACTTTGCTCCCTCAGAATAAGAGTGAATCTCTAGAGTCGTGTGAAAACAATAGACAACTATTTTACTCAGTCAATCGTGCATACTTAGTTTCACCAGAGTGCAGAGAAATAGAGAAATGGGCGTTTTCAATAAAAGGTGTTATTTATTGAACAGTTTTCTTTCTCATGCAAGAGAAATGAATTGCCACAATTGCAATACTTATCATAAAGTAAAGTGCGTACAGTAAAAGGAGTATTATAAAATAATAGTGTGAAAGCATTGATATGGTTTCTTAGCCATATGATACTTTAAAATGGATAAAATATATACATACATAAAAACATTGACTAACGTACTCAACTGGTGCTTCTAAATACGCCTACCCCGGTGTACCTGACCTAAGCCTAATACGTGGGAAGGAGTAAGTAAGTAGCAGTTTAAGTTAAGTTGGTTTTTGCCAAAGAATCTGAATCAAGAATTCTCTTAAGGGTTTAGTCAGCTCCGTACCTTGGTAATAGAATGTAGGAGG
Source organism: Lissotriton helveticus (assembly GCF_964261635.1). NCBI lineage: Eukaryota > Metazoa > Chordata > Amphibia > Caudata > Salamandridae > Lissotriton > Lissotriton helveticus. The sequence goes on along the minus strand of NC_136068.1, from coordinate 1,197,655,477 downwards.
TCTTGTATCTCTCTCTCAGGACTTGATATCCCAGCTACCCGCAAGGGTGGCTGGAAACACCGGAGCTGGATTTTCTCGGCTGGAGAAAAGACAGCGTCTTTCTCAGTGCGTCAAAAGGGAGGGGCGGCTTCCGTTGGCTTTCGCATCAGCTGGGCTCTCGGGCAAGTAGATAGCCGCTCTGCTCCAAACCACCGTGTGTTTGCTTAAGGCAACGTTGGTATATTTATACCTGAAAGGTGCCGGGTTTGGACATAAGACGTCACCAAGAACTAACCGTTCTTTCTGACTCTAGGAGTTCTTGTGCAAATCAAAACAAGAGCAGGGGGATTTCCCGGGCTGCTGGAGGCTTGGTTTGTTTAAAGAACCCGTTGTACTTTCTAGGAGTTTAGGGGAGTAGCCTTGCCGTATTTGGACTGCATGGGCTATTACTAAATATGGATATGATTCTTATGCCTTTATAAGGATATTATTTATTATAGCCATACAAGGGCATAAATCGGGAATATCGGATTAGGGTCCTATAGAAACACAACACCCACTCCACGGATTAATGTCCATCATTACTAAAAACTAAGCAATATTAAACATATCGATGCATGTGTGTTTTCCAACCCACCCCAAAATACATAATTCGCATTTGAAATGGTATATGGTAAATACACGAAAATGAGTATTGGTACTGTACGCTTTTCAAGCAGTGTTATCATTCAGTTAAATGCATATATATATCAGCTGAATGAATTGCGAAAATTACACATGAAATGGCTCTGTATACAGAAAAGAAGACCATTTCATCACATGTTTATACAAATGCTGTACATGTGCTAGAGGCTGAGGTAAAATATTGTCTCTTGAGTTCCTAAAAATAGAAGCTCTGTTCTTTAAGAATAGTTCTACTTTAAGCAGAGTACCATGTGCCAGAAAAAGGGTAAATATTTTGGAAGTGAAAAAAAAGAATTTCGCTCTCAAGGGGTAAAATAGTTCCAATTGTTTTCAGTAGCTGTGTTTATCAAAAACTGAAGGCCGTTGTTTGTAAAAAAAAGTTATTCTCGTTGTTAAGGGGAAAACATCATATCAGACAGGCTTGCAAAAAGTTGGTCTACAATATCAGGTGAAAGTTCGACCAAGTTCGAAAACGCTGCAATAGTGCATATATAAGAATCATTGCCATCATCGATGTCGGGATCAGCAATGCTCACTGAAGGTTGTACCTGTGTGGTGCTGCTTTCATCTCGTACTTTACCGCCACCTACTCGTAGTGGTGAAGTCTCAACGAATGCCGTCATCAGAATAGGTAACCGCTGGGGACAACACGATGCATGAGTCGTTACCGGACCTAGCAAGGTATCTGTATCTATTGGTACTGCTGATGGTAGTGTAAGACAGACGTCCAACACGCATTCTTCTCCGCATAGCATACATCGAAGCACAGGTAAGATGCAATCTTGCCAGATTGGTCTGAATGAAAGAAACCAGGTTGTACTTAGATCTCTTAGCCGGGCAAATCCGAGGACTTTAGTGATGCGGTCCCGGTAGCGTATAGCTAGGATCGTTTCTTCCATTGTAGCTGGAGTTCGGTCTGTGGCTTGGCTTGCCATATCGAAGCAGAAGGATCAAAAATAAAATTCCTGCTATGAGTCCCAAAAGAAGAGGCAGACCGCCAAATAATGAATGCACAAAATTCGGTATAATGCCCAGAACTGTTTCAAAGGGTGCTAACAGTCCCGAAAAAATTGTCTTAAATACATGTGCGATGCCACTGGTATCAGACGTGTTTATAATTTGACCTAACATTTCTATGAAATGCACGGGGCAATTTGTTGATAATAGGGAATGTATCTTTGCCGCTGTCCTTGCAACTTGCAGTTCATACGTTTCTTTGGACGAGGTTAAAGGCACAGTTGTCTGTAAAAGAACGGATTTCATTCTGCTTAAAGTATCAATTCGAATAGAAGAGATATTCAAAGAAGGCCATATTGCCGCCTCCATGTCTGGATTGCTGTTTGGATACAATACTTGCATACAGCAAGTGACCATGGAACTAACGCTCACGAGATAGGCTTTTCCTGGCACCATGCCACAACAGCTGTGGTCACTTATTAGAACGTAGCTGCCGTTGGAAAGCTGTCTAAACAATGGCTCTATCTGAGTTGCAGGAGTGCCGTGCAGGTGACATGAAAGGTTATTTGAAGACCCTTCGCAGGCTCCATGCAAGTTAATACCTTGACACAGAAGTGTACCACTTAGTGATTTTTTACAATTATTACCACTAAGAAATACCTCCTTTTTCCCTTCACTATAACATTTGTGTGTATAAGGTAATTCCCATGTCGACTTGATGTATCCTTTACCCAACCTTTCATACAGGCCTGCGGGTATATATTTTTGGCAATACCTAAACTGGAAAGTTGTTATTGGGATTGTAATCGTCCCATGTATTATCCATTCAATGACAGGTCTTTCTGACATTGTCAATGGTAATCTCTCAAGTTTTTCAATGCTCAGAATCGTATAGTCTGCTCCTTTTTGTGCCAAACTGATTTGTTTATCAGTAAGGTTAAAGATAGAGAATAATGACGTTGTGTTGATTAAACGCCATGGCACGTAGCCTGAACGCAGATTTTGTAACATCCAGCCAAGCTGTACAATAGAACGTAATTGGGACTGACCATGTTGTAACATTAGCAAGTCCTGCTCTATTATATCAATAGCAGATGATACAATGCTGTCCAGTAAATATATTCTGGAGGACAGAGTCATTAACCCATTGTCCACTACAGAAAGTGATTTTTCCAAATTAATGCGATAAATTTCTCGTATTTTTTCTGCAGTTTCAATTTGTGTTACTTTCCAAGCCTCGTTGTAAGCAGTGTATATACCGGCGTATATGAAACGTTTTTGACGCTGTTTGCGTGGTCCCAGTATGAAATCACGCAAGTCAGCACCGTCTTTAAGTAAAGTCAAGTGTTGCTTAATTTCAGCCAGTGTGGATTTCTGTAGCCACTCAAGGCATAGTTTCCCTACACTGTATGTTGTAACTATCCCTGGATGTAGTCTCTGGTAGTATCTAGGGTCTGGCCTGGTCTGTTTAAACCCCTGTATTTTGTTTAGGAATCTATCTTGACAGTTATTTGTGTCTGTGGGCCAGATCAACCATTTTTCCAATCAGGATTTGTTCTGTTTTGGTGTAAAATATGGGATACGTCTATCTCCACATCTGTAGTGCTATTACTATCAGGTATTGGCTTCGGAATAGACGGTTTATTTAAGTCTTTTATCTTAGTTAGGCCAAGATAAGTAGTTTGATGAATTGTATCATTCAGAAATATTATTTGTTCTGGGATCATGCAGGCTCTAAATAATGCTTCTAAACCTTGGACCTGCCATTCTTTTGAACCCCAGATGGTTTTTGTTTCAATGTTGTTTTTCCGGAATTCAAAACCAAATGTAGTCATTTTTTCATAAAATGTTTCAGAATAAATCAATTTAGTATTTGTCAACATTGTTTTCATTCCTGTTTTATTTAACATTTTAAAATAAAACGTTTCTGGATCACTATTGTTAAACCCTGAGAAGTATTGGAATTTCTCATAATATGTTTTTGAGCTGCCTTTTGGCGGAGTTGGACAATGTTCCCATTGGTAATAATTTAAAACATTTCTAGGTTGAGCAGATTTATGCAAATAGTGATGATCAAAATAATTATAACAATATAACTCTTCATAATTTAATGAACCCTGCAAATAATCATGTTCTGTGAATTTAGCTGACATTACTAAATCTGACATCATATTATTAATATTTTCAAAGTCCCAATCATCAGAGAAAGTACTTGGTGTCACAAAGTCACTTAAGGAAACCTTAAACTGGTGTGGATATTTCAAGAGCTCAATCGGGCCATAGATTTCATAATCCGTTTTGTCCCATGCTACCCCACCGGGTATTGGATTGGCTGTGATGTTCACTGATGACAGTTCTCTTTTCTCGATGTGAGAGGATGTGTGAGGCTTTAGGACCAAGTTGATGTTCTGACTTCCTGTGTCCATTGTACTATATTTTCCATCAATAAATCTACCCAAACATAAAACCATGATGAGCCATAGCAGGAGGACAAGTACACCTAACACTATCCAAAATTCAATCCATGGTGAAATCAGATATGTTTCTTTTAGTTGGTGAAAAAGTTCAGTTAACTCTATCTTTGAAAGTTTTTGTTGCTGGCGTTTCTTCATGCTCGCTTGGATCTTCAGAAAAGTCATCGAAATTGATGAAGTAGCCAGATGCAGTAATGTCAATTGTTGGAATTGCTTCCGGATTTTCATTTGCTTTTGGATTTTTCTTTGTTTCATTAGCATAATCTGAGGCTACATCGTTGTAGACAGGTGTTTCTTGACGAATTGTTGCAATTTGGGTTTCAAGAGGCACAAGTTCCATGGCTTTGTTGCATAGTCCTTTTTTATTCACTGCAGGTTTATCAAATGTGATTAGTCTCTCAGTTTAAACCTCTTGGATTGTAGCAAATTTTGGTATTCTGCTATTTCTTGGGTGTCCACTGGGCCTACTACTTATTATTGGCCACATGATTGTGGTTTTACCAGGTCGATGGATACAACTCGGTTCTCCTTTTTACCAGCAAGGGGCGGTAGTACAACTGATCTTGTTCCGCTGACAGCTAAGACAGGTACTGCTTTTCTGTAAGAAGGCCCAAATTCCTTCTTCACCGCGATCTTCTCTCTGACCAGATCCCCAATCTTTGGAATCCAGACAGGTCTTGCTGGGACAGGTGGTTTTTCTTCAGTGGCTGTTGGCTGTTGCTTTAACTTTATGTTACTCAGGTTTCTTCTTGTCTCATTTAAGTCCTGTAAAACAGCCAAACGGTCTTTGATATCAAAGGATTTTTCTTCTACCACTGAAGTGTGACTATCAAGATCCAGAATGTACATTCTAGTACCGAACAATAGTTCGTATGGAGTGAGAACTTCTAGAGAATTTCTTGGCAGATTATTAAGACTACGTTGGACACTTGTTAAATATTTGACCCACCCATCACCCGAACCTAATACCCTCGCCGTTATAGATTGCTTTATGTCCCGGTTTTTTCTTTCCACTACCGCATTTCCCTCAGGATGGAATGGAGAAGATTACCGCAATGCAATGCTCATGCTGGCCTGGCCTCCTTGTAAGCCCTAGAGCTAAACGCAGGACCCTGGTCAGAATGTAGCATGCCAATTGCGTATGTGCCGATAAAGACTCGCAAATCTTTTATAACAGTTCTGGCGTCAGCCGAGCGCTGTGGCCACATCCAAATGAATCTCGTGCAGGAATCCACTGCGACCATGATATATTTATAGTTGCCATCCCTTTGTAAGGGACCATAGTGGTCCAGGTAAATACACTCTAATGGTTTATCTGAGATTAGAAGGGGCGTCTGTGCTGGTCGTTTCACTCTTGATACTTTCATTCTTTGGCATATTTCACATTCTAGAACATAGTTCCTAGTTTGTTTTCTCATGCGCGGCCACCAATATCTCTGTTTTAATAACGATATTGTGGCAGAAACACCAGCGTGTGCAGAAGCGAGCCCTTCGTGTGCCGCTAAAATTAGTCCTAACCTGTGTTCCATGTTTGGAATTGCCCTATCCCCCACTCCAGGGATTCGAGCAAAAGGAACATTATTGGCATCAGTTATGTATCAGTACTTTACTGGAAAGCCTTTCCGGAGTGTTTTTCTATCATCTTTTACTGAAGCACTGACAGCTTGCATTATATCGCTGTCTATTTTTGTTTTTGACCGGTTGATAGCAGCTACTGAAGCCGGTTGCACAGCTGCCTTCGCGGCTTCATCAGCCAATGAATTCCCCGCAACGTGAACGCGATCACGTTGATGACTCAGTGTATGCATCACGTGAGTCTTTTGTAGTTCTTTCTGTAAAAGAACTACTTATTCCCAAAGCGTTTTATGCTTGATTGTGCCGCCTTTTGCATCTTTGAAGCCGTTTTGAACCCAGTTCTGCAAGTATTCATTGTAAGACTGAACGCAGTAATATGAGTCGCACACTATTAGTGTGGGTAATTCGCGATCGGTATTTTCAAGCGCCATCTTAAATGCTAGTAGTGCAGCTCGCTGAGCTGTACAATCTCCTAGAGATTGGGTTTTAGTGGCCAGTGGTCTAAATTTTCTTTCGTGCCAACGACCTTTAACAATCGCGCACGCAGCACTGTAAGCTTGTTTACCCCCAACTGCGGGTTGTTGTATATATTATACAGCCGTAATGTTCTAGAGGCAGGATTTCGGTCGGCAGAGGACATTCATATTCATATTGGAGACATTTTTGTGTTTTTAAATTAGGATCAAATTTGTATACTACGTCTGTTGCAGCAAGAGAATTAACCCATTGTATCCATCTCGGATGTAGGGCTTTAGCATTTCGAATGCTAGCTTTTGTTACTGCTTCTAGGGTAGGTACTGGTGTAACGATTATTATTCATTTACCTTGTGCTAGGGCTCTTTCTTTTGCTACAGCAGTTTAAACCGCAGTTATAATTTTTTCAGTAGAACTGAATTTCATTTCAGCTTGTGTGTACAAGTGTGATTTGTAAGCTATAGGTACCGTTTCTCCCTCATTAGAGGTTAGGTACGTGAATCCGCATCTTCCTGGGATGACTCTGATTACAAGGTTGCGTATGTTTTCGCGAGTTTGCAATTTTGTTTTAGCTAACATGTCTGTTTGCAATGATCTTAAAATTTCTGTGTGTTTCTGAGTCCAATTTATTGGTTTGAAATCAGGTTTTATTAATTCATAGAGAGATTTAACCCTCTCCGCATAATTTAGAATGTATGTTCTTCCGAAATTCAGGAAACCTAGTATTGATTGTAAGTTCTTCAGTGTTTTAGGTGCTTGGAGTACAGCACACTTCTCTAAGAAGTTGTCTGCTAGGCTTTTGCCTTCACTTGATAATTCATATCCTAAAAACAGGACCGTTAGATGGGCAATTCGTGACTTTTTAAAGTTGAATTTGTAACCCTCAGCTGCAAACCCAAGTATTATGGTGTTTACTCTTTTCAAGTGTGTCTCCAGGTCATCGTCTGTGAGATAGATGTCATCGACATAAGATAATGCCTCATCATCATATATTTGTAGTAACTCTGGTACTCTTGCTGAGAATAATCCTGGGCTATTCTTGAATCCCTGTGGGAGTCGACAGAAGTGTTTTTGTGACCCCATTATTGAGAAAGCGGTCAAATACCTACTTTCAGGTGCAATGTTTTGACAAAAGAATCCATTAGAGATGTCTAATGTCGTTTTATATTTTTTGCACACAATGTTATTCATTAGTGCTGCACTGTGTGAGTTTTGTACTGCAAATGTTTTGCAGCAGGAGTTTAGGTGTGTCTAGTCCAAAACTAGACGATATGAATCGTCTGGCTTGGATACAGGAAACAAAGGATTGTTCATTTGTGAGGTGCATGTTTCAATCACCCCCTGGTATTCAAGTTGATCTAAGATCTCCCTGACTTGCTTTTTAGTTTCTTGTTTAACTGGGTACTGCCTTTGTGCAGTGGGTTGACTTTTTAACTGGATTTTGTGAGGAGGAGAATCCTCATCCCATCCTACATGATTTTTATATAATGCAGGAGCTTGGGCAACTTCCCATTTTCTTGCATATATGGATTTTTTATGAGTTGAAATATGATTAGAGAAGGTAGGCATAATCATTTCTTCGCCATGAGGGCACTCCCTGACAAACTCTGGTGGCTAGTCTTTCTCAGCTAGAAGGATGTCATAGCCTTTCGAAAGGTTATCCCAAAAGAGACCCCTTACTTTCCTCGTCTTGTCCCCCTCTATACGCAATGTTATTTTGTATAATTTATGGGGTTTGCTAACTCTGGTGTCTGCAGTTTCCACTTGAATGTACTCATTCGTGTCCACTGTCTCCAGAAGATTCATCAGGATCTTGCGAGCTATGGTCACTTCTGCTGCGCTGTCTAGCATTGTCTGAGCCCACTCTCCGTTTTTCAGTTGTGTCCTCAGAATCCTCGGCATGTTTAATTCTAATGCTGGCTACCTTCTTTTTTGGAAATTGTAATTTTTTACTTTGATGAGCAGGTTCCTTGTCTTTGGACTTGACGTGCTCTTCTTTGTGTTCTGACCGTCCTCTTCTTTCTGATTTCTGTGAGGAAGTCTGAAAAGATCGAGAGGGACGTGTATCAATATCTTGATATCTATCAGGTTTTCTCAATTTATCCCTATCTCTAAGTTTGTATATTTTCTCAGAGGGCTCCCTCTGGGGAGACTTGTTTTCTTGGTCCGGAGATCTTTCTCTCCGTTTAGGAGACCTTCCTCTGGACTGGAATCGTTTTTCTTTGGGAGTGGATTGTTTATTTCCATCCCAACTCTTTTTTGGAGTGTTAAGATTATTTTTAATAAAAGTTTTTTCAGGATTTTAAGTTAGTTGGGGTTTTATTGGTTTCCCACCCAAACTATCTCTACCTAGTTCTTCATAGGATTTTTCTATGATTCTGGCAAGTTCAAATGGTTGTTCTGCTATATCTGTTTCTTTCAATTTCTGGAGGTACGTTATATCGTCCATTGCCAATTGAACTAAATCTCTGTATGCCTTGTTAATTCTTTTAGTTTAACTAAAAGTTCTTCACTTGACATTTTTTCAATGTCAGGATGTGGTGTGTAACTGGCTAGAACCGGCCACGTGGCTCCTGGTCTATCTAGTGGACCGAGCCTGGTGATGTGATTTTGATGTTTTAGGGCGCCTTTAAACCAGAGCAGGTGCTCTTGGTAATTTAGTGGGATTTCAACGTCCTCGAAAGGAGTGTATTCATCCGGAGGTTCCTCTATTTTGTAATAGTGGAATTCGTGTGTTACAGCGTTTGGTGCTGGAAAGTTTATCCATGAGTAGAATACCTCTGTCTGCCGATATTCATGGGCCTCTACCACGAGTATGACTGTACCACTTCTTGGTGTTAGTCCATTTTCTATTAGTTTAAGAGTTATAGTTTTTCTTACATTTACCGGAATGATTATGGCATTCGGGTCATTTTCTTGGAGACTTGTGTCATCCGCTAGGAGTTGAGCTGCTATTCTAGCTGCCTCCCTTTCGTCTTCACTTTCCGTCATTTTTACTAACAGAAAGTTTTTGTTGCAGATCAAGTTTCAAGGGAAACAAAGATTAGGTCTACAATATTTTGGAACACTGTATCCTTCAACGTTGACTAAGCCAAAAACTATACATAGGAATCTCTTCCTACTAAGTTCAGGCGGATTTTAACCTTTTACTCACTCCAGACGTCTATTGGAGTTTTTACGGGAAAAGGGTCTGTGTGAAAAAGCACGACTGAGTTACTCTGTCTTGCGTTAGATTATCGACTTACCAAACGTTGGGCGCCATGTAGTGTAGTTCCTATATTCCCAATAGGCTCTGCGCATTGGAATAATATAAACAGCAGTGTAGACGTAGGACTGAGGTTGACTAGGTCTCTACTGACTATATTAGACTTAATTAGTTTTGCCAGCTAGCTCAGAGGTCACTAGAAACTTTCTCGAGTAAACAAGGAGGAGTTTAACTTCCCTGGATAGACAAGAAGGGGTTAGCTTCTGACAACCATATAACTTGACAACTTTGCTCCCTCAGAATAAGAGTGTATCTCTAGAGTCGTGTGAAAACAATAGACAACTATTTCACCCCAGTCAATCGTGCATACTTAGTTTCACCAGAGTGCAGAGAAATAGAGAGACGGGCGTTTTCAATAAAAGGTGTTATTTATTGAGCAGTCTTCTTTCTCATGCAAGAGAAATGAATTGCCACAATTGCAATACTTATCATAAAGTAAAGTGCGTACAGTAAAAGGAGTATTATAAAATAATACTGTAAAAGCATTGATATGGTTTCTTAGCCATATGATACTTTAAAATGGATAAAATATATACATACATAAAAACATTGACTAACGTACTCAACTGGTGCTTCTAAATACGCCTACCCCGGTGTACCTGACCTAAGCCTAATATGTGGGACGGAGTAAGTAAGTAGCAGTTTAAGTTAAGTTGGTTTTTGCCAAGAATCTGAATCAAGAATTCTCTTAAGGGTTTAGTCAGCTCCGTACCTTGGTAATAGAATGTAGGAGGTCTGGTATCTCTCTCTCAGGACTCGATATCCCAGCAACCCGCAAGGGTGGCTGGAAACACCGGAGCTGGATTTTCTCGGCTGGAGAAAAGACAGCGTCTTTCTCAGTGCGTCAAAAGGGAGGGGCGGCTTCCGTGGGCTCTCGCATCAGCTGGGCTCTCGGGCAAGTAGATAGCCGCTCTGCTCCAAACCACCGTGTGTTTGCTTAAGGCAACGTTGGTATATTTATACCTGAAAGGTGCCGGGTTTGACGTAAGGTTGGACATAAGACGTCACCAAGAACTAACAGTTCTTTCTGACTCTAGGAGTTCTTGTGCAAATCAAAACAAGAGCAGGGGGATTTCCCGGGCTGCTGGAGGCTTGGTTTGTTTAAAGAACGCGTTGTACTTTCTAGGAGTTTAGGGGAGTAGCCTTGCCGTATTTGGACTGCATGGGCTATTACTAAATATGGATATGATTCTTATGCCTTTATAAGGATATTATTTATTATAGCCATACAAGGGCATAAATCGGGAATATCGAATTAGGGTCCTAGATAGAAACACAACACTTAGACCCGAGGAATCCCCCCCGATTTGCAACGAAATGGGCGTCTCATCAGTGTTTGGCATCGAACTCTAGGTACTCGAGAGGAGTAGCCATATTAATTAAACGGGGAGTGCAGTTTGTGATGGGGGCTCCGATGTGGATGGAGAAGGTAAATACTATCTGCTCTGGGGAAGGTTAAATTCTCAGGAAGTGACATTCGCCAATTATTATGGGCCCAACACGGACGAGACACACACTCTACTCATGCTCTGGAGTAAAATTCAAGCCATAGGCACTACTTATGTTACATGGGGGGGAGATTTTAATACGGTCCTGGACCCACAAAAGGATAGATCCCGAGCCTCTCCCATGCATTACACCAACATGCACCGAGCATTCAAAGACATAACTGACACCCACTACTTATTGGATGCGTGGTGGTATAAGCACCCTACACAGCGGAAGGGGACTCACCACTCAGCGGTGTACTTGTCATGGACAAGATTAGACTACTTGCTAGTGTCAGTGGGTATGGCGCATTGGCTGGGCAGAGTTGAACATCTAGCCCGCACCTACTCTGACCATTCGCCTGTGGTGTCGGCTTTGCAGGCTCCGATCGCTCAGACCCCCTATCTTAGCTGGCGCTTGAACCCTTTGTATCTACAAGTGTTTAAGGTGGAAATCGAGCAGGAACCCAAGATTTCTTTGAAAGGAATGTAGAGTCAGTGTCAAGCCTCACTACTGTGTGGGAGGCATTCAAAGTCACAGCACGGGGGTGGCGCATCTCTAAAGGTGGAGGTATTCTCAAAGATCTGTGCAGGGAACTGCGTAAATTGGAGGGAGAGATTAAAAAGCTTGAGAGGGAACTTACGTCAGGAGGAAGGAGATATGCTACGAGGGCCAGACTACGCACTTAAATGTCAGAATATGAGGAAGCAGCCAACTGGGAATGTAGGTTCAGAGGGAAATCCCACATGGCACGGATCTACGGAGAAGGAGACCGCCCTGGGAAAGCATTAGCGAACGCTGTACGCCCTCCCAAATTTGCAAATTACATAACAGAAATACAGGATGAACAGGGCCAGACACATGGGAACTTATCAGGGCAATTGAACACATTTGTGGAATATTATAAAAAACTATACACCTCTCAGAGAGGCTCCCCCCTGGAATTGCAGGAATATTTCGAGGATACGGCCCTGGCATGGCTGGGGGACACCCAGCAAAAATTCCTTAAGTTAGAACTGGAAGTAGATGAGATTAAGGAAGCAATAATGGGCATGAGTTTGGGGCGCGCCCTGGGATCTGACGAATTGCCGGTGGAATTCTACAAAACATATGTGTCGATTCTTGCTCCCATTCTGAAACCCTTGTACTATGAGGCACTAGAGTAAGGCAGGCTACTGGAGACCATGAGGGAAGCCCAGATAATTTTGTTGTTAAAACCTGGGAAGAGTCCGTTCCATTGCGATTCATACCGGCCCCTCTCGTTGCTGAATTGCGACACCAAAATACTTGCAAAGGTTTTAGCCACCCGTCTTAACCTATTAATGGAAAGGTTGGTCCTGCCTGACCAGGCAGGATTTGTTCCAAACCGGTCTACGTCTCACAGCCTGAGAATCCTATTAGCTGTAATGCAAGATATAGATCCTAATTGCTCGACAGTGGCAGTTTTTTTAGACACCACCAAGGCATTCGACTCGGTGGAGTGGGACTACTTAATGGGAACTCTGCGATATATGGGCATGCAGCAAACCTTTCTGAAGTGGGTGCAGCTACTATACCAACACCCGCGAGCCACAGTCTTACTGAATGGGAGCCGTTCTGCCAACTTTACTATATCAAGAGGCACTAGACAGGGGTGACCGTTATCCCCAATCTTATTTGCGCTCGCTATAGAGCCTTTAGCGGCGAAACTGAGGCAGCACCATAATAACAGAGCGCTGGTGTACCCGTCTCGGCAGCTGCTAATCTCCCTTTACGTGGACACATGAACCTCTAAAACCTGAAACCGGTACTGAGAGAAATCACTAAATATAGGGCTCTCTCAGGGATCCAGATAAATTGGAACAAATCAGCTGAATTCCCTTTAACAAATCAGACTATACGACACCAATTGGATCACCCCCTGGTCTGGGAGACAGAGGACTTTAAATATTTCGGGATACATGTTACTCGAGACAAAGATGAACTAATGCGGGCTAATTACGGAGTAGCTATGGATAAAGTGACAGATAATGTATCCAAATGGATAAGACTGCCCTTGTCAATGGCGGGTAGAATATCCCTCATTAAAATGACAATATTGCCGAACTTCCTATACTTATTCATCAACATTCCTTACTACCCAGGAAGACAGTGAATGGAAGGTTCTTCTTCAACACGCTTAAAACACAGCTGACAAAACTCATTTGGGGGCGGGAAACAGGCGAGATTAAATCTAGCTACACTGATGCTGCCTTACAATCAGGGGGGGGTCGACGTTCCCAACTTTGAGCAATACTATTATTGTGCACAGGCACACTTTGCTGTCTATTGGATCCCCCCCCCCTTATGCCACATTTAGTGGTGGAGGATGGCTACAAGGCCCCGACACCCCCTGAGGGTTACTTATTCACATGGGTGGCTGAGTGAGGGAGAGATCCATCCACTGTGGACTGCACTGTTTCCGCATGGAGATGGATGGCGAAGAAGTTAAATGCTCAAATGATGTACTCACCGAAGGTGAAGTTAACTCTGATTCGGTACTGCTAATTACATACAAGGGGCTATGTCGCAAACTGCTGGACAAATTGCATTATAGCACTTGGGGGGACAATTCCGCAATAAGGAACAGTTCTTTGGAGAGCATACGCCTACATTCATGGATACATTCATGCACACCCTTTTTAAGCAGAGTATGAAATCCATAACCCCAAACTTTTCCAAAGGAGCCGGACATATTCCCGCCATTACATATGATACTGCAAGCAGAAACTCCTAGGCATATAGTGTCCCAGTTGTACAAGCAGATCAGACATAATCCTCCCCCCCCAGCTCTTGCGGGCCAGAGTGGAATGGGACAAAGACCTGGAAACGCCTCTCACAGATGACCAATGGGAAGTCTGCTGTACACAGACGGAGGCAGTTACTAGTAACAGTAGATTGAGACTGATATACTATAAATTCCTTCACAGGTTGTACCATACCCTGGCCAGACTACATAGATTCTATCTCAGGGCAGTCGATCAGTGTGAACGCTGTGGAAGAGCAGGAGCGGATTTCATGCACTTAGCATGGCAATGTCAGAGGGTGGCGGAATACTGGGAGGAAGTGTTTGAGGCACTGTCTGCTATGATAGGAGTAAAGGTAGAACCGGCCCCTCTTTCTGGCCTCCTGGGGTAGACCGGGGATATTAAGATGGTGCACAACAAGTTCTTGGCAATGGGGATACTGCTGGCACGGAGCCAAATGGTATGTAGATGGGGGAGGGGGCGGGCACCTAAATTCAAAGATTGGATTAAAGACTTGACAATGTGGCAAGAACATCTTCACCATTATGCAGAATCGCTCCCAATTAGATCCCGACCCAAGGATATCTGGGGATCACTGGTTACCTACTATAGATAATGAGGAGGAACAAGGAGAGACGGAGATGGGGGGAGAAGGAGGGAGAACGAGTACCAGGGAGGTCTTAAGGAGGCGAAGGATCTCTTGAAGCAGTAGGTGGGCCCAAGGCACATGAATGGATTGAACACACAACTGCATATACATGCTGGAGGGCACAGACTGCAGTTAATGTACACTGAGAGACTGTATAAGGGGCAGTGATGGACATTGAGCGTGAAGCCCCGTTCCAGGCGAATATGAGAAGGTTGTCTCTGTATGGAAGACTCGCTAAAGTGCACAAGGCGGGGGTTGTTAGAAGGGAGGGCTTGTAACTATTAAAGTCAAGGAAGGTACTTATTTCAGAAGGGGTACAAGGACAACTATAAATACATGACTGTAACAGAAGTAAGTGACCTGTCCATTCCTTGTGACACTGTAATTTGTAATCCTAAATAAAGGTTTTTGTAATTTAAAAAAAAAAAACATAGCTCCTCTCTGGCCAGAGAGTTAGCTTTCTTCAATGCTTTGCACAGGACTGTCTGGCTATACCCTCTCACCTTGAAACATCTCATGCTGTCTTTCGCAGCTACTTGAAATTCTGCATCACTTGAGCTATTCCGCTTTAATCTCAACAGCTCCCCATAGGGGATGCTGTTGATGAGATTTACAGGATGGCTACTCAATGCATGAAGGGTAGAATTACCCACGGTTGTCATACGATAAAGTATGGTGTTAAGTCTCCCCTCTTCCACATAGATATTCAAATCAAGTTTATTGATTCCGATCTAACTTTACCCGTAAACTCTAAATTGGCCTCATTCATGTTCAATGAAGTCTAATGCTGTTTCCAGTGAACCATTCCAGATGAGGAACAGGTCATCGTTATAGCGGTAACATGTGACCACTCGATCTGTCCATCCCTTATTGGACTAGGCCCAGGCCACCTGCTCAGCCCACGAAAAGGTTTGCGTAGCTGGGAGCGAAGCAGGTGCCCAAGCCCATCCCCGAGACCTGTCTACACAGTTGAGTCTGCAAGAGAACAATTCTGTTTTGGAGACAAAATGTGACAAAGTCCAAAACCAGAGCACTGTGTTCCATGAACTTCAAGGGGTGTGTATCCCAAAAATATTTTATGGCCACAAGGCCGTCCTCATGAGCAATCGATGTATACAAGCTCGTGATATCAAGCTTGTATATATATATATCTGTGTAACTCTACATTGTGCAGTCTCGGATTCTTTTCTTTCCAACAGTTTTCTTTTCATAAAGCAGGTTATAGTTTTATTTCCTAAATCACATATGTTTTTAGATATATGTGTATGTATGCAATCATGCATATCTATATAGCAATAATACCCTTTTCCTTTTGTATGTTTGAATATTGTCCAGTGTTTTTTTGCTTGGAAAGTGAGTATGGAATTCTAAATAAGTGAGAGTTTTTCTTAATATTTTCTTAACATGTTTCATTATAATTCTTACAGTATCATAGCCCAGTAAAGAGATCTCCTCTTGAAATTAGTTGAAGTCTATTAATTCTCCGTTTCTCTGACCCACACCCTAGTCACCGGTGGTGCTCAGAGGTATGATAGCCCACAATACTGTGGTTAGCTATGTTTGGTGTATTGTAGGACGTTTGACTAAAGCAGATCTGTGCTGCGCTGGATAAATGTGAGATATTCTGTCAAATGTGCTTTGTTGGATGTTGCACTTTGGGAACAAAACAGTGTAATAAAGCAGGCCTCACATTACTCATATAAATAAGAAAGACGTTGATTATTAAGTTACAGTAAACCATGATATAAAATCAATTATCCTGTTACTGGGCCTTTTAAATATAATCTGTATGTATGCATTTCACCATTGTACAATATGCCATGGTCTTATACAATGTACTAATACAAAAGACTTTGACACACCTCTCCTCACCCATGCCGACACCCTGTTACAGATATGTTAACCCAGCCAAACAGTGTGCGATTACCTCCTAATCTGTAAATTACATCATATTACTTGTCCCTTTTGAAGCCGTTCATCTGGAAGCACATCCTTTCCAGTGTTCGTGGATATACCCTTCATCACTACCAAAAACCTCCGTAACTTATCCCCACCTGGTCCCATGTTATTCCTTATGTAGTTTAAGTGGTATAAGACCTGTACAACACACATATTTAATATGGATTAGGTTGAACCTGGCATTTCAGGAGACCCATTTAACTAAAGCACAAGTCATCTTCCATTCGCTGTCTGTGAGTTGCCCCCTTAAGTCATCATTGCAGGCCACCCAAGCTGCCAACTGTCTCCTGGGTCTGTATGTTTTGAGAGCTTTGCATATCCAAGACACCAGGTACCACCTTCACCCATATCAAGAAGTGCCTGTAGTGGCACGGAAAATAAATTTGACCCATTCTTTTTTGGACTTCCAGTATGTCCAATCCATCATATCAATGGCCTTGGCTATATCCACTGACACCGAAATCAGCTCCGTAACCCATTCTGCACTGAATGCAATACAAGAGTGAATCACTGCAGATTTATAGCTGTGCTATATCTAGGGATGAATCTACACTGATCTTCATAGACTAGGAGTCCCTCATAGTCAGTGGTCTATAAGAGGTGGCATCCAAAGGGTCTTCCGCTGCATCATGCATATGAGGCCATCCTGCATCAAGGGATGTAATTCACCAAGAGTCAGGCCTCCCTAAAAACCTCTAATAGCTTTTCCTTTAGTAGCGGCTTAAGTGATTGGTAAATGTTTATTGGGAAGCCATCGCTACCCGGAGCTTTTTTGGGGACAGTGCCTCTCACAACTCCTCTAGAGTGATGGGTCCCTTGGGGCTCTATCTCAGCCAGAAAGCATACTATAGACACTGGAGTTTCTGGGTACACAGCAGAGTCCACATTCCAGTACACATAATTCTGATGTTTCTGAAATACGCGATTAATCACAGACAGTGTTGTGACCTGTACTCCACTAGTGCAATGCTTCATCATCACTGGTTCCGTCATCTTCTCCTGGTTCAGAATCCAAGCTGTTACTTGCCCTTTTAATATGAAAAGTTATCTATCATTTCACGTATTGCACTTCCTTTTACATCACAAATGTAAAAGGCTGTGAGGTCACTTTCCCTTTATTGTAAAAACATGAGAGTTTTCATTTATACAAGGGCAGCATATTATATAATATACCCTGCACATATCTTGTTTTTGTAGCGTGTCCAAATGCAGGTAGTCCTTCAGCATCCTGAGCATGTCCCCATTGCTCTACCGACACCATCACCTGAAACACTCCCATTCTCTGCAAAAGGTCTGGCATGTACAATGTTTACACATTATAGACAACCCCTTTGGCATTCTCATCAAGTGATGAGGTAAAATGCAACCCTGCTTCCCGATGCATGGAGGAAGGTGTTTCCCTCGAAGAGGGAGGACATGAGGTATTGCAGAGGCTATAAATCCTAAATCTAACCAGAGAAGTGATTCCAAATATGAGGCTAGAAACAACTTAGCTCAAAGGGTATCTAGCGTATCTTTTTTTCCTAGTAAAGTATGAGACTCAGTCTCCATCAAGAGGATATGGCAGGAAGCCCCTGCAAGTTGAGGGAGAAACCATGGGTACAAGGACACCGTGCACCAGTAACTAGAACATAGGGATATCATGACTGGGAGTCTAGGTCAAGTTCATTAGAAGTTTAAAGTGGGGTTGTGAGTAGAACAAATACAGACCAAAGAAACTTCCCAGTGCAGCGAGGGTGCAGTCATAAACATCTACCGCCTAGAAAGCCCGTGTACCACATTCCCTTGTTCCACACACTTCTACCTGCCTCAAAACCAAAAGGACTAGAAGGAGGGTGAGCACAGTACACACACAGCGTATTAGGACCCACTCAACCCTCCAACATGGCGGTGCTAGGGGAGGCAAGACCAATATTCCCCGATCCTCAGAAATGCCAGCAAGGAGTAGAAAGTGAAGGTGGCCGTTTAAATGCCAAGTGCTTGGAAAGAACGCTGGGGAAACATTGCTGCAACAGACTCTCCAGCAAGAAGCAGCCTTAGGCATACCGAACACATTGCCCTAATTACAAATGTTACTCTACTGGCAGTCTTACCAGGCATTAGTCTGCACAATATTTCCTTTTCCATTGGTTTAAAGCACACATTTACCACCTGTTCTGAGCAGGTGGTAAATATGTGCTGGGGCTGTCCTCAGGTGGTGGAGGCATGGTGTTGGTGAGATTGTTGATTGGCAGAGGGAGTAGTACATGCTCCTTCCGTGCCTTGTCTGAGGGTCGGGAGGTGCCAAGGAATGAGTCTGGGCTGTAATGCAGGTGTTTCCCAATGCGAATTTACCAGTCAGATCTTCCAGCTGGAAAAATGTGGTCTGTTGTTTCAGCATCTGGTAACTCTGGGTGACTCATGAGTGTACAGAGCGTAATTCCAAATGTAATTCCTCTCTGTTTGTAGCCCAGTGATCCTCAGCACTACGAGATCGAAACAGTATAACATACGCTTCCTGCTAGTAAGAGGCTTTTGTAAGGTCACCCTTAAATTAGTTTAAAAAGGCTTTAGAAGATACAACAAGATAGTGACCTTTAACTACCATTGACCACCACATTGCTTATAGATTAAACTGCATTGAAAACATCACCCTTCTTCAGGTCAGATGCACTGGCCTTGCACCAAACCACAGATGAATCTTGTGATTGTCCTTTGCTACAGAAGGATATGTTACTCACCTGTGGTGAGGGAATCATCCCAGATTCATAAGTGATCCTCTCTTCCTCAAATGAGAGGTGAAAGAGAGATGCAAAAGAGAAAATAAATATTGAAGATGAAGGCGTCAGTCCTGAGAGTTGTGGTGTGGGGTAGGAAATTTTAGAAAGTGGGCATTTAATGTTCCAAAATGTTTTTCCAAAATTTCCCTTGGTCTGGCATGTAGAAATCAGTTTAGCTTCATGGTTCTGGGGAGAATGCCCTCGCTAGACCACTATCGTACAAGTTACATTTCGATAAATCATTCATTCAAAAGCCTGGATCACAAAACAACGTACTTATGGTATGCAAAAATCTAAACTGTATGGAGTCTTGTTGTTTTATTAATATGTATATCATTGTTTTGAGTGAAATCGTATTTTTGTTACATCATATTTTTTTATTTTGTAGATGCTGTCGACCTAAGCTTTGATCCCCAAACCGTTTCATGTTACCTCCGCCTTGCACAGGAGAACAGAGTTGTGGTTGTCTCAGACGTGAAGTGTTCATACCCAGCCTCCCCTGTCAGATTCATCAACAATCAGTTATTATGTTCACAGAGTTTCTCTGATGGATGTAATTACTGGGAGATCATTACAAACAACTGTGAAGGATGGGCTGTTGGAATTACAGGTAGAAAGATTTCCAAAATGGAGCGTCTAGGAAGAACTAAGGTATCCTGGTGTTTAGAATGGAGCAATACATCTTTATCTGCTTGGCATGAAAACCAACAAACTCAAATAAGTCAGCAAAAACCTGAATCAGTTGGTGTTTACCTTGACTGTGAGAAGAACAGTGTTTCATTTTATTCTGTTGCTGATGACTTCACATTACTACACACCTATGCCAACATTTTTTCTTTCCCCATTTCCCCTGCTTTTTGGATGTATGGCTTGAATAAAGGAGGGAACTTATGTATAAAGAGTATTGGAAATAACCTTTCAAATCATAAGATTGAAAGTCTCAGTTAAAATAGAAATATGTTCACTTACAATATGGACTCCATTGGATTTGATCTAATTGATAATCGTCAACACCAAGCAGAAGAGTGTGACTTAATTTTGTGGGCCTCCTAAGCCCCTCAGAGTGGCAACCAAGAAATAGGTACAAAGCTGATCCATAGAAAAATTGAGGAGTGCTGGTGTTATGAAGGGAAACTTGCAAAAGTTAGACACAGTTAGCTTATTTTCATCAGTGTACTGTTATAAGTGAACATAAGCATCCACTGTTTTGTTTAATAACATCCACTGTATTGTTTAACATCCACTGTATTGCTTAACATCCACTGTATTGTTGGCTCATGGTTGCACATCAAAGCACAATGAATCCAATTCCAGAACGAATCGCAAATGGGAAGGAAATGTCAATGTTCAGCAGGACCAAATGAAATTCACTGAATTTCCCTAAGTCCAGTGCAAAGGTCTGAAAATAGACATAAAGCAGTCGGCCTCTCTACAGTACAGTCACAAGATCATATACTGAATAGGCAGAGCCATAGCCCCACTAACCTTTTGTAGTTCCCTATAGTCAAGTCACAAACAATTGGCAACCTTGTTTAAGTTGCCACATACAAAAACTCAGTGACATGTCTGCCACACTTTCCACAAGTACACAAATACACACACATTTTGCATTTGCCATACTGCTGTTTCTGTTTCGTTTGTTTATACATGCTTCATACTCTGGTGCACCACATACTACCTTTTTTTGGTCAATTAGCATGGCTTGTGATGTAAAGCATTCTCATCTGAACAAAACACAAAAAAACACTATAATGGATACAGATAGGACTTTGGCTTTTGTTCTGAGAGGATGCTATTGCCATTATGTTGATGACCACCTTCTGCTCCTGCAAACCCTGAACATAGCATAGACCATTAGTCCACAGGGTTTCTAAATAGCATCTGCCTGGTCAAGGTCTCAGCCCCAAAGTAGAGCAATATCAGCAATCCCCAAGCACAGGCAAGAAAGCCTTGTGTCTGCTCTACAAGGTCATCAGCTTCGCCACCCCTCGATCTCCCCCCGCTAAGACTGGCTCATGCAGGTCCTGTACCTAACATGAAAACTTATATTGAACCTGATCCATTCCTTTACCATTTAATTTCAACATTATAGCAGTTGGTAACAAAGAAATTGGAATAAATCGAATGTACAAAAAGGGTCAATCTTCTGTGTCTCATAAAGGCATATTTGAAACTGAAAAGTAAGCATGAATTTGGGAACAGTAGGCAAAAATATAGTTCTACCTACCGCTTCTCTGAATAAGGGATTGAGAGATGCTCAAGTATTTATTTATTGTATATATGCTTAGTGCAGAAGACTTGATTTATTCCTTGATGGACAGAGTATTGTCTCTGGGTATGGCAGAGGGCATTACCTCCACCATTTCAGCAGTACCCCATGTGTTAGATTTCGAAATAACAGCCTGCCCAGCAGTCATCTGTGCACCTTGAAAGGAAACCTATCACAGCGGTTCTGTCCAAGGTAGACCATATGTAGTTGATGGCCACCATTGCTTTTAACGGCTGTTCATCAAACCTTCAATTTTTTAGTTTTCCAGAAACAAACTCCCAAAAGCAGGAGTTTGTTTCTGAAAAACAAAAGAAACTAATCACCCCTAACAATGAAAGTTATTTCCCATGGTGTGGGAGTCAATATTTGTTTTTTTATGTCTCTCGCAACCATATTTTACCTTGCGAAGAAGAACACAAAGAGTGAATTACACTGCCATCCTAAATATGATGAGCAGTGTAATGCCCTTCCTCTGCTAGCCCCAATTCTGTCAGGCCATTGAAAGAAGCTTTCTGTCAATGAAGGCAACATGGTCTCTGTCAACAGAAACCTTACTAAACCTTAATCTAAATGAGGCATGCGTACCAAGAGTTTGTCGGACAGGGTACACCATCACATTTCGGAAAGAGTACCCTTCTTGCCAAACTCTAAATCAGTCATTAATAGTTGATCCTGCATGCAAAGTTTTACTCACTCAAACTTCAAGGAATACTGAGATTTTTCTCTGATAGATGAACATAGTATTGGCAGTAAGAGCATGAGATGGCGTAGAAAAAAACCAACCACATTTGATTGTTTACATAATGTTGAGGAAGCATTAAGAAGATATTCTTGATTAAGAAGAAATTTGGCTCAGCCAAATCACACCTAGGACCCTTGAAAACTACCCTCAATGCCGCGGCCAGAATGGTCACAGGAACTAAGAAATACGAACACATTTCCCCCGCGCTCAAAGACCTGAAATGGCTCCCTATTGAACAACGAGCCAACTTTCGAACAGCATGCCTTACACACAAAGCCCTCCACACAGGTAAACCGGAATACTTGGCCGCAAAACTCAAAAGGGTTGGCCAGTCCAGGACCCTTAGAAGTTCCAACACACTTCTTCTCATTCCGTTGAAACCGCGGAAACGCAAAACTTCAAGTAAATGCTTTGCAGGCAATGCACCCAGGATATGGAACGCCATCCCTCCTCACATCAGAATGACCACCCACTTCCCAAAATTCAAGACTTTACTCAAAGCCCTCTTTCTGGAAGACACCTGAACTGTAAGGGAAGCTCACATTACCACCTACCTGTGGAACCACTACGATCTGTATGTTCTTTGTTTTTTGAAATCCCTTTGAGTTGTTCAGATATCAGTCTTCCATCGCCGTTAAGGCACTCTCTTGCACATGGTTGTGAAGCGCTCTGATACCTTCGGGTCCAGCCAGCGCTATACAAAACTTTTAATAAATAAATATGAATAAATAAATAAAGAAGAAGTGTGAGGGAGGACGTGTTGGCAACAAGAGAAAATGAAAAATATTAGAAACACAAAGAGTAAATGAAAAAACAGATTTTGTCTATATGACGTATTCATTGGGAGAAGAAAAACATTTCACAATAGTACTGGTGGACAATAGGACCAACATCAAATTAGGACAGATGTGGTTATTCATGAATTCTGAAGTCATTAATGAATAAAAAAATATATATAATAATATTAGAAGTAGTAATAAATCTAAAAAACTTTTTAATTCCCAAGACGTCAGATAGGGCTGCATGTTAAGTATTTGTTAATGATGGAACAACTGACCAGAAACTATTAAAAACAGACACATCAATTATAGAAGGGCTGCACATCCCAGGTTTGCAAAGAACAGTCATCTTTGACAGGATGGCAATACTGAAGGCATTTTTCTAAGACTTTAATAATATTGGTCTTTTTATTCATTTGTGTAAAACAAAGTATCTACATTTTTTTACCAGCGAGAAAAAGAAAAACATTTATTTTCACCAGATGAAAATTGATAGAGTTGAAGTTTATGATTATCTTGGAATTTTTTAGAGAGCAAAAAGTGTCACCATGATGAAACTTAGGTTACATTGCTCAAAAAGCTAGTAAGAGATTTGTGTGGTATGTGTTAGTGTGACAATTAAAGTGTATGATTCCTAAGTGGTGCCAAATATGGAGCAGAGGTATATAATTTGGTGATTACATCTGTATTTTCCAGTTGTGGACATATTTTTAAAGAAGCTATGAATTACCTTTTGGTATGGTATATTCAATTCTTCATCTGGAATTGAAGATAAAAAATAATGTGAACCAAGGTAGTACATTAAACGATCATGTCTCTATATTTTGTATGTGCAAATGACATTATTTTTATTATTATGCATAGGATTGTCCTTTCTCTAAATGATTAGTGATTAGTGATAATTCGCTCTACGTCAGGGGGGATGGTGTTGGTTAACTTATATGATTACTTGCCTGTGTTGATTTAATTTTGTGAGCTTTTCTCTTATTGTGTTTTGTATTATGTTATGAGTGTTTAGCTTTATCTATGATTGTTTGATATCTATTTTACATTTGATGTACTATGGATTGTAGCTAAAATAAGTTATGCTGTGTCCATGTTTTATTAAAGGTTTCTCCCAAAATAAACATTTGCTTGATTTATTAATTGAGAAAGGAGATGACCAATGAGTAAAAGCAGATTTTAAGGACCTCTTCTCCTCATCTTAAAACAAATTGAGAAATTCACTAGAGCTTTACCCCAACCCCACAATGTACATCAAATCCGGTCTATAAATTGTTGAAACACTAAAAAGAAATGATGGTTCAGCTTATTGAATCCCCTGGGGTACCAGTGTTCAGTGGCTCACTGGAGTTAAAATATGATCTCCACAATTTTTTAAGAAGATTACGATCCCTTTCATGGCACCTCAGAGACATATCTTGCTTCTGAATGTTATCACAAAGCACATTACCAAACTATTAACAGTTAGCAATTCATACACAAATTAGCGGAGAATTAGTACACAAAGACCAGTCTGTATTTCACAAGTGGGCAAAAGTGAGCAGTCAGAATTAGGAACAGAAGACGAACCACTGTCTCCATTCAAAAGTGGCAAACACTTTGCCTCTGCTCCGGCGTTGTTTTATGGACATGAATGCAGAGGCAATGTGGCTTTCCCAAAGAGGTGGTGCACTGTCAGAATGCCCATGATGGCAGCCCTGAGGTGGGGCAAAGAGTGGCCCATAAACAATCACTGCACCCACCTGCAGGAGGATCGCTGTCCCTCTTTCAAGAGAAGGTAGGTGCCACCTGCACAGTGAAAACGGAGTGTCTGCATCCAGCAGCCGCTCTGTCTTTCACTAATGTGCTGCCCCAGGGCAGGTGCAAATTAGTGGCTGACCTGTTGTTTTTTTTTATCTGAATACCGAACAGGACTGCCCAATGGTCAGTCCATGCCAGGGGTATGGTTTTTATTAGCGATATTTACGTATTGCTGGTGAAGAGCCCATCCAGGGTATGACCGGCTATGTGAGTGGGGCTGGTCACCAACTGGAGGAGGTCCACTGCCTCCAGTTCTGCAATGAGGGTTGAAGTGTCATTATCGTCGAGGGTTTCCAAATAATAATTGAAATTACCCAGGATGGTAAAATCAGATTCTCCTGCTAAAGGTTCCAATAAGCCACCCAAAGCATGGAGGAATTCCGCTCAATGGCCTGGGAGGCGGTAGAGAAGGTTTCCTTTGAAGGTTTGTGAATGATTGAGCGTTATAGTGAATGTCGCGGCTTCACAGATCGTGGTGGGGATCTAGTCCTCCACCTTTTTTTATGATTCTGTCATGTCTAAATACCCCATAGCCTTCAGGGGTTGCGATGCAAAATCAGGTCCAGATGATGGGTCAGCCCAGTTTTCTGTAATAAATAATATGTCTACATTTTGGTCTGTTAAAAAGTCAGCTATTTCATATTTATGTTTGGGGAGTGAGCGAGAGTTTGAGTGCTAGGTGCATATGATCCTGTTTCGTGTACAAAGGGTGGGTCAAAGAAGGTTCTGATTTGTTGTAAGTGTTCTGCCTGAAGGAGCAATTGGAGCAGTTGAAAAAAGAATTAGTGTCTAGTGAACATGTATGACGGCAAGGACAAGTGTGTATTTTGGTAGCGAGGCGAATATTTTTTAGCTGGGTGCTGGAGTAAGTTATCATCATGTTAGGCATTGCTGGTGGAGATGAGCCAGGGTTCATGGCCCTGGGCCCGGTCGAGGCGCAGACTGGCGCAGAAGGGCTTGCCTTAGGCGTGCCCGCTGGGCGCGTCCACTGTGCGTCGAGACAGGCAGTAGAGGTTACAACTGCAGAACCTATAGGAAAAACTACAAGGTAGGGGAAGGTGAGGCACCAACAAAGGCAAACATTGACAGCCCACAGATTCCCCCTGTTCATAGGTCACCTGTCATGGGGCGACTAAGCAATTTCCTCCATCAGTGGCAAAAATCACACCAAACAAATGGGTGTTAGGCATTATGCAACAACGTTACTGTATAATGCTACATGCAACCCCTCTCAACATCTGCGCTGCAGAAGCTCAGACAACATCCACCTCCTCCAAGAAGAGGTGCAGGCTTTTATCCAAAAGGGGGCCATACAGCCCGTACGACCACAACACCAGGGGGCTGTATTTCCTCATATCCAATAATCGTGGGTCCCTCTGACCAATACTCATTACCAGGCCTGTCAACCATTACATCATATAAGAACACTTCCAAATTACCAGACTTCAAGAAGTTATCCTGCTTAAGCATCAAGGAGACTTCATGATGGTGATTGAACTTAAAGACCCCTATTTCCACATTCCTATCCGCCATACATACTGTAAGTACATGCGTATCATAGTAAGTGGTCATTCCTATTAATTTTTAAAAAACTACCGTCCAGGGTCACCACAGCTCCAAGGGTGTTCTCAAAACATCTTGCAGCCTTTGCAGCTCATTTGCGCAGGGAAGGAATGTATGTTTTTCCATACCTAGACAATTGGCTGATCAGGAGCAGCAGCAAAATCCAATGCCTAGTTGATACACAGGAAAACACCTTCCTGCTTCATAAAGGCCAAAAAATCCTGACTCCATAGTAGACACCGTCACCACCAAAAAGTATATAAACAAGCAAAGGGTTACAAACGTGCAGCAAATGCTGCACCCTTGTCAACCAAACCATTATATTTAGGCTATCATGTTTTAGGTTTAAACCCATAATAACTGATAAAATCCCACCAGAAGGGAAATAGCCCCCACCAGTGTAAACATATAAACACTTAAACAAAACCTGAACAATCACAAACTAAATGCCATTCAAAGAAAGGAATGAAAGAACCATTTTTATTTCTTCCCAAAAGGGGACAATACAATGTAACTTTGTTATATAAGATATCAGTAAGCAAGACTGGGTTAACATTTTTCTGCTTGATTTTTGTTGTTTAGGGATGTCACTAAAATATTGTTTCGTCTTCATTTTTCTTTTTTCAGTTTTGTGGTCTTTGGTCTAAAGATACAGGGGATAGAAGCATATTTTAGGTGTTGTTTAATTCATTTATAAACTGAAGAATCAGGAAATATCAAAATCATATTTGATTTTTTACTACGTTTGACTCTTTCTCTGATAGGAAAAATGTAGGTTTCATAAGAATCTTTCCCAATATGTGCCATCACATTTACCCACAAAGAATGGGTAAAAACTTGTGATACATCAGCCCCCTTTTCTAATGACTCAATATTGATAGTAGGTGAATTGCAAAACACCCCAGGCTTTAAACATTCAATGCAAGGTATAGTGACAGGTATATGTGAAAAAGTGCAGTCACCAAGTATCTGGGAAACTGGTAAAAACATGACACCAGACTTTTGGAAAACATGGAACGCAGTGTCACTTGGAATGCTGCTGCAAAAGGTTCTTACGAAGTCCAACAAAGATTGGAGTGATATTGCTTGTATTTGCAGTGATTCAGCTATGTATATGAAAAAGTTGTGTGATGACCTGTCAAAAGCGATACCTGAGCTGTAGTGCTTCCCTGTAAGAGATCCTTGCCACTTGTTAGATGGTATACTGAAAGCATCGTTACAATCTTCAGAGTTAATGAAGAATGCTATTGAATTTTTAGTCTATTCTGGTGAACTGTTTTGTTATGCGCAGAAATTAAAATGCAAATATTTCTAATAATGTGCTTTGTGTGGCATCAAAGAAAGAGTCATCCCAACTGTTTCACTAAGCAGGTGGTTCTCAGTCCAAGAGGCCATGAATGCTATATTATCTATGTGGCAACCGTTTACAGAATTTATGCTGCAAAAACGGCCCTGTAACAAAATCGGCCCCCACCCGTGCGGCGCACCGGGGGATTGCCCGGTGCCCGCTACGGCCAGTCCGGGCCTGATACCGACCAAAGCACACCACTCTGCAATGGTAGCCACCTACCAACCTGGTGCAACCAGGTATTTCACAGACCCGCATATGATCTTTACTACGGATGGATCTCTTGCGCAGGTGTGCTCATTTAGATCACCACACAATACAGGGGCTAAGGCCTGTACAATATCAGAATCATCACATCAGTTTTCTAGAGCTTTTAGCTATACAGTGCCCTCTCTAGTAGTTCTAGTCAGAACATACAATATAACTGTCATGTACTACATAAAGAATGAGGCAGCTACACATTCACTGCCACTCTCACAGCTAGCACAGACCATTTGGCACTGGGCAATTCACCACAAGGTGCACTTAATGCCACAATATCTCCCAGGAGTAGGCAACTATTTTATGGACCTACTCAGCAGGTCACACCAGCACTTCCACAAGTGGGAACTCCACCCACAAGTGTTTCAAACCTACTTTGGGAAGTGAGGCACTCTGCAGGCAGACCGAATTGCAACAGCCAAAAATGCGAAATGTCTAGAAATTGCCACCAAATACCTACACCAGCAATCCATAGGGAATGCCTTATAGAACAGTTTGTCTGAGATATATGCATATGGTTTTCCACATCTCCCACCACTTCCGTTAGTCATGAGGAAGCTTAAACATCTCTCACCCTTTTACTAGTTGCTCCAATATAGGTCAGACAGTCTTGGTTCTCCATTCCCCTCGAACTGTCCACCAGACTACACAAGAGGCTTCCTCTCAAACTAGATCTTCTTACTCAGAAACACGGACAGATCAGACACCCAGCCCTATTGAGATCTGTTCCCTACGTGGCAGAGACTGGTGTGCACGTGTGTGGGGATTTGAGGCGCCTCCTGCAGCGTTTCTGAAGCTGCTTAATGCGTCCATTTAGGGACACTTTGTACTACAGCACTCCCCTATTTACATTGGATTCCCCATCTATAAATGTACTGCCATGTGAAATAACGCGGCCGGCCCGAAGTGGTTGTAGGCGACATGCTGTGTTGTCAAGTAACTAAATCCGTCACTTCTGATGTGTAATTGCTTAATTATATGAGCCGCTGGCCACAGACTGGTTGTAAGCGAATGGCTGTGTATATGTGTACCTACCAATAAAGGTTTTTGAAACTTAAAAAAAGATCAGACACCCAGATTCAGCACAGCTTAATCTTGAGAATTGGCACCTGAGGTCCTAGTGTTTGGGTACATGCAATTCCCACAAGAATACATGTCGGTCCTTACATAGGTCAGGCACCCTACAATTCACACGTTACACAGCAAAATGGAAACGGTTTGTCCATTATGCATACACCCCGAATTCTGACCTCTTAAATTTTACATTGCGGCAGATAGTTACTTACCTTCTCCACCTACAAACGTCACAGCTGGATTTATCTATTCACTTTCATCTAACTGCTGTCTCAGCCTACATGCAAAACCGACACCGTACATCGCTGTGCAGAATTGCAGTCATTAAGTCTTTTATGGAGGAACTAAAAAGAATAATACCTCCTCAAGACCTCCCTGTCCCAGTATAGAACCTCAATCTCGTCCTTATCAGACTTATGGGCCCAAATTTTTAATCTCTGCACTCATGCCCAAATAATTTCATTCATTCAGAAATATATAATCACAAAAGGATAAAATACACTAAAAAGAGTAGACACTTTCAGTTGTAAATCCACTTGTTACAAATACATTTCAATAGCAAAGTACTTCCACTGTTACCAAATAACACAATTAAACACACAGCTGTTTTCATACACTGCCAATATCAACTAAAAACATGAGATAAAAAAAATAAAAGTATGCATAAAAATTACAAATACAGGGAGGTATTGGCCAGACATGGAGCCACTAACATATAACCATAGAAAAAAACCTTTAAACTTCCTACAATGGGGCGTGGCCAAGATGGCGACCTGATCGGACGCAGGTCTCAGTGGCTCCCTGCCCCGATCCCCCTGAAAGCCCTTTATACAGCATTCTTACCCCCCAGACAGGCACGTATTCTGGTGGTGGAGGGCTGGGGAACGGCCGCTGGTCCCTGGTGTGGTTTCCGGATCGGTGTGGCCCCCGGAGCCAGCATTCAAGCGAGGTGTGGTCTGGCCGCGATCCCTGTAATGGCGGCCACCCGGACGCGGTGACGGACTGGGTGCCCACATCTTGTTAGCCCCGGCTGGAGGATGAACCGGATCGGCGACGGCTTCTGGGGAGCCCGGCTGTTCACTAGCCCGAAAACGGAGCGGAGGAGGGACTCCGACGACCGCCGCTGCCACCCGACGGGTGGAGAGGAGGAGGGCCGGCGGTGGGTCGCGAAAATCGAGGTCCTGGTCTTGGGCCTCGCTGACGCGGGTAGTCAGAGCCTGCGCTGCAGACTGGTCTGGAAGGGGGTGCTGCCCTGTTTGCACAGAGACCTCCGGAGGACCCAGCGGTTGGCTGCCCAGATCCCGGGCAGAGAAGTGGAGCCGGAGGCTGCTGCTTAGGCCTGCCTGCGAGGCCGGAGGGACGCGAGCCGGGAGTGGTGAAAATCGAGGCCCTGGTCTTGGGCCTAGCAGGGAGGTGCGGCCGACGCCCCCGCTGCGATGCAGCCGGGCCGACACTAAGAGCAGGAGGTGAGGCCCGGTGAGCACCTTACGACCCGAAGTGCCTTGGCAGGATCGGGCGGCCTGCCCATGACTAGGAGGCCGGGGACCCCAGTGCTGCACCAGACCGACTGCCGGAGGAGGAGAAACGGAGTCGCAGCGCCTGACACACTCCCAGAGGTGGCGGTAAAGAGGACCACTTGAGCACCCGACACCTGGATGGCATCCGCCCACAGACGGAGGTGAGAAGAGTCAAGGAGGGTGGCTACAGCGGAGGCCCGGGGAGCATAATCGAGCTCCCGGTGCGGGGCCCGGCTGGGCCTGGGGACGGTGTGGCATAGTCGGGGAGATGGTAGAGGCCGCGCGCTTGGCTGGGCGCTGCCGCCTTGATCGCCCTGCACCCCCTGCACATCTGCTTATCAGAGGGCCGCCTGGAGTCTGGCAGGAGTGTGGAACTGGAGGGGCCCCCCCAACGCACGGACCTGTTGGGCAGGCCAGCTCAGGGGCTAAGATTGGCCGTGAGAAAGGGGTGAGGACCTGAGACACCAGCGGCGGCTGGCCGGAGCACTGCTGCCCCTTAAAGTGTGGAGTCGCTGGCCGATCCCCCGTAAGCGGGGGGGGGCCTAGGACGTCTAATAACCCTGGCCCCTGCGCAGACCGTTCTTGATCTGCCCATAGCACGAGATATTAAGGCGCATGACTGGGTGACTCCGCTCTGAGGAATTACCTGCTGGTGCTGAGGGGGAGACGCTCTCTGGGACTACCGGGGCTCTTCTGCGAGCACCCTGGGGGAGCAGCCGGTTCATCGCAGCAGCGGACGCACAGCTCCGGGGCGGACGAGACACTGTGGGGCCTAGACGACGCTGCAGGGGTACGTCACTGACCAGGACCCCTGCTACAGGCGAAGGCCCTGAAGTTGGCGAGTGACATGGCCAACACCAGCCGTAGGGGCAACCGCACCATTGTGGACATGCTCGGCAAGACCTCCCCAAAAGGGGGGAAAGCCCTGACACCCACCCCCCCACCCGTGACCCACGCCACAGAACAACAGCAAGAGAGCGGAGAGGCGCCCATCGCGAGGACATTCCTAGAAACCCTCTTTAACACCCTCCGAGAGGACTTCCAAGCGTTGAAGCAGGATCTCGCTGGGGAACAGCGGGAGCTTCGTAGGGACATCGACAGCCTGGGTTAGAGAGTGGTCGCGGTAGAGGACTCTGGCCATACCCGCGATGAGGAGCTGGCTCACCTACAGCAGGAGGTCCTCCGCCTTCAGGAACAACAGGTGGACCTGCAGGCCCACGCGGAGGACCTTGAGAACCGTTCCCGCAGGAACAACATCTGAGTCCGGAATGTACCAGTGAAAGCTGAGGGGAATAGCGTCACCTCCTACCTGCAGGACCTCTTCAGAGACATTTTGGGGAAAAAGCCTGATTTCGCCATTCGTATTGATCGGGCGCACAGAGTAGGTGTGGCGAGACGCGCACCGGCCCCACCACCAGACATTTTGGCATACCTTCCAGACTTCCCTCTGAAGGCGCGCATTTTACATGTGGCCCGTCAGAAGCAACCACTGCAGTTTCGAGGCGACTCCATCGCACTGTTTCAAGACTTATCAGCGATTACGCTGCAGAAGCGACGAGCCTTCAAAGCCGTCACGGCGTTCTTACGTGACAAAGGGGTACCATATTCATGGGGCCACCCATTTCGCATCATCTTTAAATGGCAGGGGAAATTACACCAGCTCCGCTCTCTCAGCGCCACGTGTGCTCTACTGCAGCTTGAGCTACCGGAGGACGTGGAGTCCGGAGATGCCTCGCCACACAGATCTCAAGATGAACTCGTACAGTGCTCTCGCGATGGATGGCAACAAGTCCGAAGACGACGCCGTTCCAAAATACGTAACAGGCCGGACCCGGAGACGATTGCCCAAGAGCGTGCAGCAGCAGTCTAGGAGGTGGTTAAGGACACCACGGATTCTTCCGAAGAAGCTTCGGATGGGGGGGAAGACCTTCACTCCTTTGTTTGAATAGGGGGGGAGGGGCGGGGAGCCAAGGGGGTTCCCACGGCCACAGTTCCCACCACGATGACTTTCTACGGACCTGCACTTGGTTTTGACAGGCCCGAGACTATGGTTCACAATTGGGGTTTTCGAGTTGGGGGAGGGGGATGGAAGGGGAGGGGGTGGGGGTCAGGGGGGATGGTTGAGGGCTTTGAAGTTGGGGTTAGGGGGGAACCGGGAGGGAGGGAGGGTCGTCCAGTGCACTGTGCAGGTCTTAGCCGCCTCAGTTGTGACCTCACCCCTTGCTCTGCTTGGACGGAGGTACAACGCTCTTGCTCCCACTATCCTACATGCCACCCACAACCCTTAAGATTTTGACACTCAATGTGCGGGGGTTGAACAACCCGGTTAAGCGACGCGCTGTACTATCTCACTTAGAGAGCACCCGAGCGGACATCTACTTAATACAAGAGACCCACTTGCTATCCCGCGACTGTCATAGGTTACGTTCCCACAAATTCCCGACACAACTTTTCTCATCTAGCGCCAACAAGACAGCTGGGGTGGCGATCCTGGTGGCGAGGCATTTCAAGGGTGAGGTCCTCCACAAATGCGTAGAACAGAAGGGGAGACTACTGGCATACAAATTTAAGTTAGGTGGTCTTACATTTACGGTGGGGTCCATATAAAGCCCAAACGAGCACCAGGAACGCTTCTTGAGGTCGGCCTTAATGGACATCACAGCTACCCCAGACAGACATGTCATTATTGGAGGGGATCTCAACATGGTCTTTGACACGGTCCTGGACAGATCCGCACAACGCATCGCGCAAACGGGGGCGTTCTCGACCGTGTGTAAGGACCACATAGCAGAATTGGGTCTTCATGATCTGTGGCGCCGCACGCACCCTGCCGATAGGGAATAATCATACTATTCTAATGCACACAAAACATACGCGAGATTAGATCATCTCCTGGTTATTGAGCCGGTATGCGCTTTAGCTACTGCTACAGAGATGGGAGTTATCTCCCTGTCAGACCATGCGCCAGTCACCACCATGCTTTGTTTGCCACCGACGTCTGGCCCACCTAGGGTCTGGCGCCTTAGGGACACTTTACTACACCGGCAGACAGTAGTGAAACGCATTACGGACACTATCCGCGACTATCTCTCTCATAACGCTAACACCGACACCTCCTTGGCGACACAATGGGCGGCCATGAAGGCTGTACTCAGGGGGGAGTTTCTGGCCATTACTGCGGCGGTAAACAAAGACCGGCAATGCAAACTGGACGAACTCACCCAGCGGGTACACGAACTCTAACAAATGCATCAACGAACAGGGGCTCCCAGAATCTGGAAACAACTCAAAGTGGCTAGAAAACTTCTGGCGGCCCTGGACATGGACCGCGCGGAGTACGCAGCACTACGCCTGCGCCATGCCTACTATACAGGGGGGACAGATGTGGCCGTCTTTTGGCGACTACGCTCAGGGTGGCACGCCAACAGCAGCTGGTGAAGGAGATCTTCGACCCTGACGGGACGACGGTCACAGATGATGCTCACATAGCTGATACCTTTCGCAGGTTTTATGCGGATCTTTACGCGGGTCCCCCCCCGAATGATTTCGCCACAGCGGCATACTTAGATTCGGTCACACTCCCCTCTCTAGCCCCCTCACAGGCGGAATACCTGGATAGAGATATCCGAATTGAGGAAGTGATTTCCACCATCACCAAACTCAAGCATGGTAAAGCTCCAGGGCCGGACGGCTATACATCCCTCTTCTATAAGACATTCTGTTCAACGCTAGCGCCGATTCTCACCCGCCTTTTTAACTCATTCTCCGCACCTGAAGCCATTCCACTTGACCTCTTACGGGCCTCTCTTACGGTCATCCCCAAACCGGGGAAAGACAGGACTAAATGCAGCTCCTACAGGCCGATATCACTTTTAAATGTGGATCTTAAGCTATATACTGGGATCCTAGCGTCTCGATTGGCCCCCCACTTACCGGGACTCGTGGAACCGGACCAGGCCGGGTTTGTCCCCGGATGGCAGACGGTGGACAATACCAAACGGATCATTCACCTCATAGAAAAAGCCTCCCGGATTCCCGGTGAGAGAATGATGCTGGCAGTGGACGCTGAAAAGGCATTTGACCGGGTACACTGGCCTTACCTAGAACGTGTCCTGATGAAGGCAGGCATCAGAGAGAAATTCCGTTCCCTGATATTTAATTGCTATAAATTCCCCGCGGCGGTGGTGCGTGTGAACGGTTACAACTCGCAAAGTTTCGCCATTGAGAGAGGTACCAGACAGGGGTGCCCGTTGTCACCCCTGCTCTTTGCCCTATACATGGAGCCGTTTGCCCAGAGGATTCGTCAGAATCCTGCTGTGACGGGGGTGAAGTTTGGCGGCTTCCATCACGCAGTCAGCCTCTATGCTGACGACGTCATACTATCCCTAGACAACCCGAGAACAGCTCTCCCGGCCTGCATGGCGGTATTCGACGCTTTCGCTAGCGTGGCGGGATTTAAGATGAACGTGGAAAAATCCGTAGCCCTAGACTTGTCGCTTACGCCGTCCACCAGGGCCTACTTACAAGGCCTCTTTCCCCTGCACTGGTCGGCGGACCTAGTGCCTTATCTCGGAATCTAGCTGGCCCCCACCCTATCGGCCATGATAACAGCCAACTATACCATCCTCAGTGGGAATATTCGGGAGGGACTGAGACGTTGGAGTCGCGGCACCCTATCTTGGCTGAGCAGAATAGCGGCGGTTAAAATGACTGTTTTTCCCCAAATTCTTTACTTATTTAGAGCTCTACCATTGCAGCCACCTAAAGGGTGGATTCAACAAACGCAAGCGGACCTCTCACAGTTTATCTGGCAGGGCCGGAAACCAAGACTGAAGAGGGCGCTCTCCACGCTCACTCCAGAGGCTGGGGGGCTCGGAATACCGGACTTGCGCAAATACTTCCAGGCGGCACAACTGCGTTACCTGGTGGAATGGAGCAGATGGGAGTTGGACAAGCACTGGCTCTTCGAGGACCAAGCAGTAGCGGGACGACCCCTGCAAGAAATACCCTTCCTGCGTAAAGCTTATCACCCCGCAAATTTATATGCCTCCCTTATCACAAGAGTTCCCCTGCAGGTGTGGGATGCCACTAATACTGCGCATGGACTCACCACATTTCCTTCGCCGCTTACTCCCCTGGTCGATAACCCGGACTTCACCCCGGGACTGGAAAGAGGGGCCTTTACACACTGGCGGGGTGTCTGGCCTTATTCCACATATATGGCCCTGAGGGCGCTATCCCCTTCCCGCTCTTCAGACAGGAGTACTCACTGGCGGAGACGGACAGATTGCATTACATGCAAGTCCGCCACTGGGCGCTACACCCGCAAGTGCGGGAGACAGCTGACAGGCAACTCCTACCCTATGAAAGATGGCTCTTATCCCGTACCTCGGATGCGAAATTGATATCAGACCTTTATAAGTTCGTAAACCTCCATCCTCACACTTTTACAACTCAGGTAGAGAAAGCTGGGAACGGGAATTGGGCAGGACACTGAGTCACAAAGAATGGGAGCAGATTTCATACAGGGCGCGTCACTCCGCATATCATACGGGACTCACAGAAACACTGACTAAGGTTTCCACTTATTGGTACTACACCCCTGAAAGACTACATGAAATGGATAGCGGTAAAGATAACACCTGTTGGAGGGACTGTGGGCAAGTAGGCACACTAACACACATCCTGTGGGAATGTCCGTTCTTGCACTCTTATTGGAAACAAGTAATTGATGAAATTGACAATCATTTCAACACCGAATTGCCGCGCTTCCCCACATACATCTTACTGGGCCTACCGAACCGACTGATGTACCCCCTTAGATCCCGCAGGGGACGCCAGATTGCTATTGCACTAGGCTCTGCGGTGCAGAATATCCTTACACATTGGCGTACTGCCACGCTCCCCTCCATCGCCGGGTGGTTACATAGACTATGGCACGTGTTGGGCATGGAGAAACTGTCACTCACGGTAGCTGGAGATATAGAGCGGTTCGATGACCTTTGGCAACCATTCCAGTGCCTGCTGGTCACAGAATTCAGAGAACTCACCTGCCCAAGATACCTTCGCCTTTTACGGCTCACGACACCTGAAGGGACGGCATCTTGAATGGATTCCGGATGAGGCTTCCTTACTGGGGAGCGGCGAGGAAGAACGGGATAGGGTAGACCGAAGCACTGGACGGAGGCGGGGCAGGGAGGGGGGTTCTAGGGGGGGAGGGCTCGGGGGAAGGGATCCGGGGAGGGGTTCAATCTCGTTTTGCAACACTTCTTCTATCTGTGTATCTTTGCGGACTGGACTTCTGCTAGAATGTCACCTTGAGAGAATTTGTGCCTTGTGTGCGCCTCAGGCCAGAGCGGTCTCGCACCTTCTATGCAATGCCTATTCTGTTTTTTTGTGTTGCTCCAATAAAAATGATTTAAACATAAACTTCCTACAACCCTGTCTGTACAGATTAATTCTTAGTCACTCCCCGACGTATGTGCCACATATGATTTAAAAAAACGAGACACAGCAAACACGATTGGGGAGTGCGTATCATATTTTAAGACTGTACGCCTGGGCATGTCTCACAAAACCCACATTTCTGCAAATTTCGATTAACCAGCGTTTGCGGGGGAGTTGGTATGCAGGGCAGAAAAACAAAACATGTGCCTCGGACTCAAGCTTGTAATTGCAGACGGGACACTCAGCCTTGGACTCTTTAGCCTATTTGCATGTATGTGTGGCTAATGGGAGAGTCCCTAATCTACACTGCACATACAGTTTTCTGGCCACAGGGCAATGGATCAGATCCAAGAAGGGTTCCCCTCTGTATACATCGTTCATCTGGATGAACTCAGCAGTCATCCGGCCAACTCCCCGTGAGCTTCCCTGGATGGCCATGATATTAGTGTACCTATAAAGTCTCACCAGTTCCATCCTGGCTAGAGTTGGGCAGGAGACCTAAGGAGATTGCCAAAATCAGACCTGCCCATCCTCAACACAAGATCCCTGATATGACAAAGCCAGGGTATTTTCTTGGAGACGGTGGGTGACAAAATCTCCTTGAGCTCGGCTTTGTAAGAAGACAACCCAGACCCGCCGCCAAAATATAAGATGTCTAAGCGCTATCTCTTCCTCAATAGGCCTCATACCCAAATCCAAGCGAAGAGGAATTAGAAGCATGCTGCGGGGAGACCTAAAAGCTGCTTCCTAAAATTATTCTCAACCTTCATTAGATCAGGAGTTGAGCAAAAACCCCACAGTTCTGCCCCATAAAGCGTGGCCCCCTCGCTTGAACTTTGTAGATTTCCAAAACCGGGGAATGCTGGCTTAAATACTGAGGCTCTGTGCATTTTCAAAATGCCGCCCACTGTCTGTGTGAGCTTAAGGCATGCCTTGGCCAGCTGAAACCCCCAATCAAAGTTCTCAGAAAGAGTGACACCCAAATAATCAAAAGTCCTCAGCCTTTCATGTGTGATGTGATGGGAGTACAGCATGGGAGGTTGAGAGTGAAACCGGCCGCCGAGTTCTGAATAGTCTGCAGTATTCCAGTGAGGTTTTGTTGATCCTGGCATAGAAGGTGTTCCTGAAGTTCAGCTTGCTTGTGATCAGGGCGTGATGGTTTTTCTAGGTGCTAGTTGGGAGCCATTTGAAAATCTTCCTCAGCATCTTCAGGGTATGGAAGCATGAGGCAATGACGCATTGACTTGGGCCGTCATGTTGAGTTTGCTGTCAATGATGAACCTGAGAATCTTGTTCTGGGTGTCAGTCCTAGCTCTGATGGCCACCCTGGTGAAGTGCTCTTCAGAAAGATCGCATTTTCGGTCTTGTCCAAGGTAAGCTTTGGACGGTTGGCCTTCATCCAATGGGAGATTTTAGTGTTGGGTGTTGTCGGTGAACAATAGGACATCAATGTTGTGAGAGGTACGGACTCAGTGAGCATCTTTGCTGAAATTCACAGATGAGGATGCAGGTGTTCGAGGAGTATGGTGCAAAGCTGACTGACTGGTTCCTTTGAGTCAGGAAGGAGCAGATCCACCAGAGTGTGTGTCCTTGGATTTCGATGTTGTGTAGGCGTTTGCTGAAGATTAAGTGCGAGATTGTGTCAAATGTTGCGTAGAGGTCCAGGAGAATGAGGGCCGCCATGTCTCATCTGTCCAGTATCATGCTGATGTTACCTGTGGCAGCAATGAGGGAAGTTTCTATGCTGTGGTTGAATCTGAAACTTGATTGAGTGGTGTCTAGGAGTTGGTGGTCGTTGAGGTATTCGGTGAGGTGTCTGTTGATCATTTTGTCTAAGACCTTGGAAAGGAGATTGATCTGTAGTTGGCGAGCATTGAAGGTTTGATAGTGGGTTTCTACTGCAATGGGAGGACAATTGCATGTTTCTAAGCATTTGGGAAGGTCGCAGAAGAGGTTTAGAAATTCAGAATGTGAGTGAGCATTGTGCTGATGTGTTGCAGCCCTCTGCAGCAGGTGTGGTCAGAGCAGGTGTTCAATGGGGCCCCTGACTGGATGGACTTCATAGTAGCAGCAGTTTCAACTGGGTGATAACGGGCCATGTGGTTAGAATTGGTTCTTTGGATATGATAGAAAAGGCCTTTGGCAAGGTCTGTTGGATCCAGTAACGAACGGGTTGAAGTTTCTGTAAATAGCAGTGATTTTGTTGCTGAAAAATTGAGAGAGATTGTTGAAAAAGTTCTGTGAGGCAGCGATTAAGTTGGAGGCAGACGTTGGTGAGGTGCAATCTCTGTGTATGATATGAAGACATATCCCTCCTTATCTCAGGCATTCAAAAGAATGCCTTTTTTGGACTTATGAAATGGGGATAAAGGATATATCCCCACTGTAATAGAGTCCAACCTAGTTATTCAGTATGCCCAACTACTCTGGGAAGAAAAACCTAACCGAATTTAGTAATACTTAAACTATTGCAAAAGATAAACCAAGATTATTATGGTTGCTATTGCATGTTCTCTCACCATGTCAGGAGTTTTGTTCGAAACTGCACATTGGGTGCCTCTGGTGCTATCCCCAAGCTAAACGAGAGAGGAGTCAGTGGAGTTTGAATAAGGTGGGTTGACCTGGCATTTGTTGTTTCATTATAAATTAGGTTTGCCAGTTATAACTTGTTTCGCACATTTCAATACAGCTTTTATGGCCTACCTATCTTTAAGGACAACCACAGAATACAGACTTTCAAATGAAGTCGCCTGATGTAGCATTAATTTGATGAAAACCGAAGAAACCAGCCAGACTTCTATCATTCTCGATCTTTATGTATGCCAGAGCTTTAGGTGATCTGCTTTCTGAGGGGATCATCACTAAATTCAAAACCTCGTAGTTATCTTTTCGGGGAGTCTTACCACTGCTTAGAATCACCTCCCATCCCCCTTTCCTCAACCAGGTACATAGCTCAGTGTCTGCCGCTAAGACCACTGCAGCTCAAGCTCTGTGGAAAAAATTTGAATTCTCACCTTGCAGTATCTTAAATTTTGAAGAGAACATACTTGCTTACTTATTTTCTGCCCGTTATGCTGACTGGTATGTAGGGCAGCAATGAAAGGCCTTCACTTCTGTCTTTCTTGGGCAAGTTTTTGTACTGATCGCCAGCTGTGGTCAGGGTCCTCGTTTCTGTTTCCACAATTTGCCCTCAGGTGTTTTCTGCCTGCTTCTCTTCCGTTTATCTTCTGGGATCCATTAGAGAGCTGCTCTTGTGATGATGTCTTGTTCTCTTCTGATGGTGTGTCTTATCTAGCTCCATCTTTTTCTCATAATTATGGTGTTCATGCTGTCTGTTTGCATTTCGTGAACAGTTCCTGGTTGGAGTTCGTTCATGGCAAGAAAATGCGCAAGATTCTTCTCATGTTACTGGCGTGGAAGACTGACAGTTTGATGATGTCGCTTTTCATCATCCACTAGCATTCTGATCCCAGAACTCAACTTTGGTAAAGCCTCAACTTTGTATTGGTGCTGTATGAAGATGACCTCCACACATTGTTCAGCACCCTACAGGGATTTCCGGCCTTATTCATTCTGCTCTTGATGTCATTGCCTGCTTCTCCATAATGTCTGATGGTACTGCCTAGGTAGGTGAACTCTTCAGTCATGGCCAGGTCCTCTCCACCCACCTTAATTGGTGAAGGGTTTGGGATATGGAGGGCCAAGGCTTTTGATTTCTTAGTATTGATCTTTGTGGCCCACTTGCTCTGCATAGATGTTGAGGCAAGATGTATTTTCCTGCGTATGCTAATGCTGGTGTGTGAGAGCAAGGCTATGTCATCCATATAATAAAGGCCCTCCAGTGCAGAAAATATGGTCCATCTGATGCCTTTGGCTTGGTCTTCTGTTGTGCATCACATCACCCAGTCAATGACTAGGTTGAAGAGCAACGCTGATATCGGGCATCCCTTTCTCACATCGGTCTTGATTTCGAAGCTTTACTCACTATCACCCACCTTGCAGATAAAATTATCATAGAAGCTCTTGATGAGGAGAACCATCTGCTTTTCTATGCCACGGGCTCTCAGAATACACCAGTGGCTGTCATTGTGGATACTGTCAAAGGCTTTCTCAAAATCAATATTGTATATATATATTGTTGTCTCTGCCACTCCGTGCACTGCTCTGTGATGTTGCGCAGAGTAAGAATCTGATCAACACACCTGCTGCCATTGTAGAATCCAGCCTGTTCCTAACTATTTGTTCATGGCATCAGAAATGTGCTGTATAATGATTTTCACCAGGATTTTACTTGTAATTGACAGAAGGGTGATTCCACACTAGTTGTTAAAGTTGTTTAATGCTCCCTTTTTTGAACTCTTGACAAGTATGTCTTTGTTCAAATTGTCTGGTTCTTTCTTTCCCACCCCAATCGATGTAAACAGTGGTTGGAGGATTTTGGCTGATGTTTCAGGGTCTGCATTGAGCCTTCGTACTTTCAGGTTGTCTTGGCAAGGAGATTTTCCGTTCTTGAGAGATTGGATGGCAATGACAATTTCGTATCTATGTGTAGGATATCCAAGTCTATCTCTACTTCTTGGATGTCCCTACTTTTGTTGGTGTTGGTCTATTTAAGTCTTCTTTGAAGTGCCTGACCCATCATGCTTCTTGCTTTTTCGGTTTTGTGAGTAGTCTGCCTCGCTGGTCCATGATAGGGGAGTTGTTGCTGAAAACTTAAGAGAGATTGTTGCAAAGAAAAACCTAACCGGAATTTAGTAATACTTAAACTATTGCAAAAGATAAACCGAGATTATTTTGGTTGCTATTACATGTTCTCCCACCGTGTCACGAGTATTGTTCGATATTGACATTGGGTGCCTCTGGAGCTATCCCCTAGCTAAAAGAGAGCGCAATCTATACTGTTTGGGTATAGTCTGGAAAATGCATCTTGGTCGAGTTTTCAAATTTTCTATGTCCTTTTGGTGTACACTTTGTAGAATGGCATCTCTGTTCCAGTAGATTAAAAACAAAAATATACAATTCTAGGAGTTACAACGAGAGACCAGGGAGGACCGAACCTCTATGAACCCAATGCACTGAGAACAAGTTTCTTTGTTATCCATGTTTCCAGGAAAAGCCCCACAAATGGGCCTGTAAGCCTTCTTGGTTAATCTACCCTTACGTTCTGATATTATGTCTTTGGGATTTCCCTTCAGTATCCTCAGTTCAAGTCTTCAGGCCCAGGGTCTTAGATATCTTTTTTTTTCTTTTTGCAGGTCCTTAACAACCTCCAACATCTGCACAGTGCCATTAGCAAAATTCATAGATATATTTTCCTTTACAGTAACCAAGTTTAAATTATTAGCGACAGCATCAAATGTAATAATCATCTTCAGGACGTCTGCTACTGGGTTTTCAGGTGTTATGGGTCCTTCCGTTCATGGCTTGGCCTTTGCTTGTTTCTGGGGCAGCTGCAGCGTCTCTTTATCAGTTATGTGGTATCTTTCTTTAACTATCTTGGAAAAGAGAAGGCGTGGATAACCTATCCCAACTAAAGTCATTGCTTCCTCGCTGCTTCTTGTACAGTCCAACTGGGCTAGTTAGACTGCACACCTTTAGTAAGTACAAGCCGGGCCCACGCCCAGGGCGCCGACCTTCAGAGAGGCGCTCAACCTCCCTGCAGCAGTTTCCCTCGA
This sequence comes from Lissotriton helveticus, assembly GCF_964261635.1. NCBI lineage: Eukaryota > Metazoa > Chordata > Amphibia > Caudata > Salamandridae > Lissotriton > Lissotriton helveticus. The sequence goes on along the minus strand of NC_136068.1, from coordinate 1,197,612,971 downwards.
CTTAGGTTTAAAGAAAAGGGTTTTTAAACACCTTTTCTGAAGGAAGTGTATGAATTAAATTGTAACTGTTTGTTATAAAGTGATATTGTGGAGTCTATTAACTTGTTTTCAGCTTCTGTATTGTTAGCCTTGGTAAATATTATTGTTTTGATTTTAACTGAATCACCAATAAAGACTTGTATCCCTGCAACGAGTAATGAGCTCTCACAACCCCAAAATCCTATAACCTTCTTCGTGTATCGGACTAAGGGCAGTACAGGCACTTTTTATATCGAGGAATTTTGAGTACGTTTCCCAACAAACGAACATCGATGTCCAAGGGCAACTGAGAGCTAGAAGGGAAGGAGAAAGTAATAAAGGAGGAGGAGGAGGATTGGGGTCTGTGTTTAGGAAATGAAATTCACGTGAGGAGTAGTGCAAAGACTCCTGGCAACACACTGAGAAATGGAAAAGGAGGGGAACACTGGAGGAAAAGCAATGGAAAGGCAACATGCTGATCTATTTCCTTGTCATGCCAAGAGTCTAGCAATCCCAATAGCCGGGGGTACAAAATGAACAGGATACTGGGAAATACCCCTCAGAAGCACAGTTTCTATTCTGGTTGAGAAACTAGTAAAGTGTTAAGTGAAGTAGTAGAATAAAATGGCTGTTGGAGTCAACACAGCATTGCAATTGAAGTCTTTAAAAAAAGATCCCTCTATGTGGCAATGGAGGTGTAAAGTAAAATGGAAAAAAGGAACTGAAAACAATCACTTGTGCAGTAAAACTGACCAGACGTCTATTTAAAAAGACCTGGCTCTCTAATGAAACAGCTCAGGTAAGTCTTTTAAAGAAGATATCTTTCAGTAGCAGCAAGAATGTTGTGGTCCGCCAAGCAACTCATTTCCACAACTGCTACAAAGAACTCTCCCAAGACAACAATACACTCACAATATTGACAGAAAACTCTTAAAGAAGAAGCTGTCAGCCACTATCAATAGACTTCACAAGCAACATATTGTAGCATCACAGGCATACAAGTTAGAATGTTAGTGTCATACCGCTTCGGCTCCTGTATCTTTCCTTAAGCCATCAGCCACACAAGTACTACACACTATATCTAAGAGTGGTAACCGCTCAGTACACCCTAAAGATGGTCCTTCTACCCTGTACGGCCAATCAAGGTTGCCTCCATCAATTAAGGCCCTAATGTGGTATACGCTCAAATGGTGGTGGGCCCCTACTACAACAGAAATGAACTGAGAATAAATGCAATTGTTCCTGTAAAACAGACAGTGAGCTAAGAAAAAAGGGGGGGCGGTACAGATGTACATGAAGGGAGCTGCAAGAAAATTGCTTTGTATTAACCAATGGGCATACTTATTAAAGAGTTGCAACGCCCTAGTGCCACCAAGAGGGACTCACCTTGTGTGCCTGATAAGTCTAGATTAACTCAATACAGTGCAAATTGCTGAAATGAGTTACTGTCCCGCAGGGAGGCGTCCCATGGGTGGCGCATGGGTGCTGCCACGCATCCACCCATGGATTTTGACGCATGCCCAGATTCACCATTACTGGTAAACTGGTAAAACGATCCTGCTTTCAACGCAGACACACTTGCACCATTGTGCGGGGTGTCTGCAGTGGCGCTAGATAACACATTCTGCGTATTATGTTAAAATCTACGCATTCCTGCCCTTACCCTCTCGTGCAGCGCAGCGAGGTGAGTTGCTGTGCTGCATGATTGTTTCATAAACATGCCCACAAATATATTAAAAAAATGGGCAAGAAGGCTGATTGTCTCTCAGCCTATACATTTAAGAAGCATCAGATGAAAAATCACATTATTGAACTTAAAAACGAAAATGGCATAGCACTCTCTGATGCAGCAGATATTTTCGGGGTATACCATGCATACCACTTTGCCCTCTCTTGGGCCAATCCTAGGTAGTGATCTTGAAGATGCATAACTATGCTATTTCGATTTTCCTAGACTGGAATCTTTTCATTTGGCCTCTTTAGAGGGACCAATTGCTACATGTAAGGCTGGAGCAGCTACAAAGAAAATAATGTGGAATAAAGGACCGGGGCTTAATGGGTTCTCTTTCTCCTTTCATATCGGGAGCTGTTGGCAAAACTCCTAACCAAGATGTGCAATTATTTCTTTTCCTCAGACATTTCCCACGCAATCGGTGATTAAATCAACTATTTCCCTATTAATGAACTGTATATAGAATCAACCTCTTGTGGCCAATTTCTGTATTGAGCAATAATGTAAAAATATTTATTGCACTATTGATAATGGTTACAGGATATTTGGCCTTATTGTTTATTGTTCTACCTATCTGTCTTCATTTAAAACCACCAGGAATGTGATAACACATGCGTGGTTGCCAACCTCATTGAAATTGCAAAATAGGAACAAATTATACGGTCCTTCTCTCCCTGGATGCAGAGAAGGCGTGCAACAGGTCATTCATCCCTCACGAACGTTATTGAAAGAAAGAGGCCTTTACCCTAGTATCCTATTGGTTATACAAGCCATTTTTGGTTCCAAATTGGGTATAATTAACAGGAATGGGTAATTGTCACACTCAATGCAATCAGCACGTGGTCCTCGTTATGGGTGCCCATTGTTACTGCTCTTGTTTGCCTCTTGAAGGAGCCTTTTATCTGAAAAATCCCTACCAGGCCTGATGTTGCGAGAGCTAGTGCTGCTTTATGCTATGTGACTGACGCAGACCGGTCATTGCTTGCTTTCCTAGAACAATTCTACAAATTCAATGTAGTGTCAGAATTCAAATTAAATTGTGACAAATCGCAGGGTATGGGAGTTTTAGACCCCCTACATAGTTGCAAATCTCTTTGACAGTCCTGTGGTCTACGTTGGACTTCAGGCCCTATCAAATATTAAGGGATCAAGCTTCCAAATATTATCAAAGATCTATATCTATTCAATAGTCCGTTGCTTCTGAATGTCCTCTATAAAGATTTATATTGCTGGGGCAGGCTTGAGATATCATGGCTAGGAAGAATAGCAAGCTTGAAAACAACGTTTCTCCTGCGTCGTATCTATGTGGTCCAGACACCATCTCTCTGCTTCCCAAACTCATCATTAAACATATCCACCGTAAATAACTAGAATTTGCCTGTAGTAAGACATGTTTGAGGGTATCCAAATTCTCTATGTATAATCTCACACTTGACACGGGATGGGCTTGCCCGATATGGAATATTTCATGCTAAATTAATGGACTGGAACTTTCTCCCTTGCATAAAACCTTAGCCAATAGTGTCTCACATCTACTTCTAGTATTGCACACGTCTAATATATGTGACACCTTCACTTCTAATAAATAGAATGATAATTTTTAGCTGTACAAGCTCAATTGTCTATTACTAATAAAGCCTTACCTGGTATATAGCTATGCTTACTCTAATGATTGTGTGTTTTTAACAAACCCTTGCCGTACCTAACTCGATTGTTTCCTGTGTTCTGTGCTGTCTCCTTAACCATAAAACGTTTGTTTTAAACCTTTAGTACAAATGAACCAACATAGCAGCCAAGAACATTTGCCACAGCTTGCAGGGTGTCAAGAAGAGAACAGAATCACAGCAGTATATGCAACAACAGCTGTCCACACAGGGGCAGTTCACCGAACTATGCACCACAGTGCATCCACCTTGCACAAATCATGTAGCACCTCCTCGCCCCGTCCCAAGACATCTTGGGGCTTTAATTTTCCAGTAGATACATCACTTGAAGAAATGTCACCACTAGCCAGAATCCTGTCTTCCACGGACCTCCACAGTTGTACATCATCCTCTACTTTCTCATCCCTCCTCCTGAGTTTCATGTGAATCTCTTCCGCTAGTGTCTATTCCTCAATGTCCCTCTCAGCCCTCAGTCTCCGGGGGATGCTGACCCACCCATGTTTTTGGCCACCCTCAAGCAGGTAAGGACCAGTGCAGCGCTTAGAGACCCTTGGGTATTAAGCGCTCAATAAATCCAAATTAACATAACATTACATTTATTTGCGCTCATGCACCCTCAAGGCCTGCTTATATTGCACAAGAGGCAAGACTGCAAGGTGAGTTAACACTATAATGAGGTGGTGTGTACTAGTTTCTCGACTACCTGCGCCCAAAAATCCTGCACCATCTGACTCCTCCAGGAAAAATGTAAAAAAATCAGCACCTGGACTCCCGCATCCTGGACAGGAGTCCTCGGGGTTATTTTATGCAACTTCATGTGGGTCATGTAAGTGTGATGCAGGAAATTGTAGTGGACCAGCTTGAAACAAGCATTGCTAGATACTGTTTTGGTGGTGTACATATGCGCAGCCAGTCCATGTCCATCAGTGGCGCCCTCAGGCCAGTCTCCCACGTCGCCTGAGCTTGTAAAGGGCATGCCCCAATATCAGTCACCTTTGGTTTGCATAATAAGGACACCAAGTATTGACCAGACACGCAGATCAATAGGATTCCCAGCATGCAGGAGTGCACCGGTGCCACCAGAAAAGTGGTCCAGGGCTCCCTGGCCAGGTCCGCCTGACCTACATGGTGCAGGATGTGCCCTGGGCCCAACCCAATATCCCCCTGTGCATCCTCAAATGTAAAATATTTTCATCGGTTTGAAGTCCTCAAATGTTTCATAGCCACCGGCCTCCCAGTCCTGAAAGAACATGTTGTCTGGTGCAAGTAACCACGACAGTAATTCCTTTTGAAAGGGGCTCTGCGAAGGACAACCCTCACTAGTTTCTGCCAAATATGTTGGGTCTGCCGGACCACTTATGGCAAGTCAGGAGACACACCATCTCCCTGATCAACAAAGTTGTGAGATCCGCAACCTCCACCATTCCCGCCAAGATTTGTTTCTCATTACTAAACCCACACTCCAGCCATCTAGCCACATGCTACATTTGCGCAGCGTCTCTGAAACACCCTAGCGGGCAGTGGAGAAAGGGAATTCTGCACCACATATAGACACCGCTGCAGAACCACAATAATCGCCGCCCTGCCCATCGGGGACCTTGGCAGGGTAATTCCAGAATGCGACTTATGTACGGAATGAGTCAATCACTCAGCCGACATTAGGATGATCTGTAGAACCTCCAACAAGTAACCCCAATAGACCGTATGCAGATCTCCCCTTCCCGCATGGACGGTGGCAGCACCCCCTTCCCTTTTGCTTCAAAGAAAACCTCCAAGAGGTCCTGGGTGACCACTGCCAAAAATGTCTGGTAGACCTCCAATGGGAGCCCGTCCCCACTCAAAGCCTTACCCACGGGAGCACCCGCAGGGCTCTGCGCAGCTCCTCTAACTCAAACCCAGCATCTAGCTCTCTTGCTGCCACTTCCCTGATCCTCAGGAGCTCCAAATTTGCCAAAAACGCCTGATATCGAGCCTGGGTAACCCTCGAGTCAACCCTGTACACTGAATTTAGGCGCCCCTTGAAAGTGGTCATTATATCCAAGCGTGCTGCTCAGCCCGGCATCCTACAAGTGCATCTTTTGTAGGCAGGCTATTCAAATTTGATGGCGCTTCAAATAGGATAATACCCTATACATCTTTATAAAGGTCCCCAGCCCTCGGACGTTCCAAGTGGTGACACAATTACTACCCCCATTATCTTGTACCTGATTCCCCAATCCCCTTCCAACCCCCTCTGCATTATCACAATCTCACCTTGCTGGGTTAACATATTCAACAACTGACAATAAATACATCATCAAACATCCTCCACCCATGGATAAACATAGTGCAAAGTAAGGTCTATGTAAGATGACCCTATTCAAGTGCAGGGATCCGTAGTGCAGTACCCCCCACAAATAGCTAGCATTCACTGCAGAGCATCCATGAACCACCACCCGTCCGGCAGGTAACATCACACACAGCTCTCGAGCTCACATCAGGCCACTGGGCCCTTGTACCAACATATGCACAGATCTCATAATAATAATAATAATAATAATAATCCACATTTGTAAAGCGCACAATCACCCGTAAGGGTCTCTAGGCGCTGGGGGCCGTCGGGAAGATTAAGCGAGCTATTGCCCAGAGTCACATGGTGCTGGGCTAACCTGCCACCGGAGCCGGGGATCGAACCCTGATCCCCAGATTCCAGCGTCAGTCGCCCTGATACTGGCCAGCAGGCTCAATTTAGCAGTGTGTCCGTTCACAATGTATCTGGGACGCAGTCCTCAGCAGAGCTTTGAAAGCACGTTCCAATCCAATCCCAGGCAAGGAAGCCTTCTCCACGCCAGGCCCCTCTGACCCTAAGGCTCCCTCTGCCTGTATAGTGCCATCATCCTGGATTGTCACTTGGTGAGCATCTGAGGGACTAGCCCCTTTGGGCAATCTCTGCATCGCTCATGCCGGGGACTAGCACCAGGGACACTTCCTAGGCTCCCTGCAAGGCAAGCAGCATTGTCCCAAATTTACAGCCACTCCTAGACCTTCCCTGAGTGCTCGAAAAAGTGAGCCCTAGACTACTGCTTGACGGCCAGAAAAGATTTTCGCTGCTCCTGCACTTTTTTGGTGTAGACCAAGTAGATAGCAATTTTACAGTTTTCAAACATGTCCACTGACTGTCCCTAGCTGCCCTCAAGATACTGTCTCTGTCTCAATAGTTCAATATTCTTGCAATGATGGCACTCGGTGGGGCAGCCGGCGGCGAGGGCACCAACTCTCTATGCGCCTGCTCCACAACAAAGAACTCTGAGAGGCCCCTCAGACGGAGCTGTCACCTCACCCAGTCCTCCAAGAATGTCTCCTCCGAGGCCCCCTCCACTCTATCAGGGAATCCCCGCACACGAATGTTGCTGTGCCACACATGGCCCTCTGTGTCTTCCACCCTATGCTCCAATCCACAGGCATTTGTGTTCATCTAGGTCATCGGTTGCTTGAGATTGGTGACCTTCCCTGGAGATCCACTATATGCATTACTCTCTGCAGTAGTCACCTTTCCTGCCACCTTCCTCAAATCCAACTGCAGCAGAGTCAATGAGACAGTCTCTATCTTGTGTTTGTCTAAAAACCCTGAATGGCTGCCAACAACTCCGCTCTAGATCCACTGAGACAGCTGTCACAGCGTGATGTATTGCGTGATGATATTAGTAGAATGTGTCCTGACCTCCTTCCTCCTTCTCCTTCCCCATAGTGCTACAAGGCCCCCGCTTTCCACCTCGAGCCCTCACCAGGTCCAGGATGCAGCAGCCCCAGCAACTCCGCTCAGGGACACGAATCTCTGACAGGCACCTGTATCGAAGTAGCCCCCCCATACCTGGTAGCCCTTCTCAACCCCCACAGTCCGCAGGGAGGTGCTCTGCACCAACCGCCATATGTGACTGTCACCTGGTGCCAGTGCTTTATTTGTAAAAAATTAAGTGCCAGGGCCCATCTCGGAAGGCCAGTGCTGCCTGCACCACCGATAACCTGCCATTGCTGCCAATGGCAGTACCAACATAAAAGCCTAACCATCACAATTTTACAAGTGTGAAAATTCAGACCATTTCAGGCTGCACAAAGCTATAATGACAACATGAGAGACTGATATTATTCATTTTAAATGTATATTGACTTAATAAATATGGTTGTTGTGCTCATCTTAAAAGTGTACCACCATGTGTTGGACTGCCACTAGAGCCGGTACTGACAATTAATTGCTGGTACAGAGTAACGGAAACCACTAGCTCAAATTAAGTTTTGCCTGGCGCCCCAGTTTTCGCCACCGAGTGCACCTGTCGCATGGGCACCCCCGCTCTCGCCACCCAGTGCGCTCACCTAGTTCCGGAACAAAGAGGATCCGTATCACATTTCTCTTAGGTTTTCACTGCAGGCAGTCCCCAGAACCACTTCTCACTGGCCCCAGGGGACCACGACACAATGTACACGGCCCAACTGGATGCTCTGCACAAGTCCAGGGTCCGAAGGCACAACTGTTATTCTGGCAGCCGCCAAGAGTCCCCGACACCAGCAGTCAGGGCTCCCTCACACACCAACGGGCAGGAGTAGTGCCCCGGGTCAAGCCACCAAAACTGAGCAGTATCTGCTTGGCTAGGACCCCGTTTCCCAGCTCTCTCCTGGGCCACCTACAAGCCATGAGGGACCAGGTTTGGGCACTGGAGTCCTGAAGCCTGGAGCCCTCCTTCCTTGGCATGGCAACAACTATCTTCTGAGTACATCCAACCCCCATAACCTATAGTGTCACAAGGATGTTTCTTCAGGGAAATGTCTTCAAACAAATCCTCTCTCGTTAATACCCCTTCCTTGAACTGGGCAGAATAACCAATGATCCTCTATCTCTGTTGTTCTTTGCCTGTCACCGTTGAACTAATTAGTTCTATGATTCTAAAAAAAGCAGATGGACAAATTGTATATGTTGACCATCAAGGGGGCATGAAACCTCATTAACTAACTGCAATGGTTCACCAGCTCCCTCTTCCACAGGTTTCATCCAGACTGTGTAACTGTTTTGACATCTTTTTTATTCATTAGATCAACCCCAAATCAATTTATTTGCTAACCTGGATTGATGCCCAACACACTCTTTACTTCTTTGGCAAAACATGTCCTTGCATCTCACTTCCATTCCAAGCAGCGCAGCACATCTATTCTACAGCTGAATAGGAACTCGGGTCTCTGGAGAGAGCCTAAGATCTATAGTATACAGTTCCCCATTGCATCCCATTGTCATATCTCATGAGAATCAAGCAGCCACGACCAGTGACATATTATTCACATGATGGTATCTGGTGGAATCCACATCACGACCCAAATTTAAAACCTATATCACCAAGCATGGCCCCCTTTTCATGATTCAGTGGTTGGTGAGTTACCATCCGCATCTTCCCTTTAAATTATGATAATATTGTGTCCCATGCCCGGGCAAAGGTAGGCTTTCTCATGCCCCTCTTATGTGCTCTTGCATTCAGTCATCTTAGTACTTCCCATTACTATTTAATCAGACAAGGCCCATCCGCTGCTTTCCAGGTCATTGAATTCAACAGTTAATCAATGTGAGATGGCCACTTGTGCCACATGCGGTCTAGTGAGCATTTAGTCTGAAAAAAGGAGCGCTACAGAAATGGCATAGCCCTAATTCTTCCATCAGTTGTGGAAATTATTCCGGCCCAACTCTCGATGCATGGTGTGCTCTATCCTGCCTTTTGTCCCGCAGGTTGCCCATAGGCCCTCATTAATTCCCAAAAAGCCTGAGGGGTTCCTCTCTCATCCCTCATTTTCCTCCCATGCCTACAGTTCCCATGTGTATCCTTTGTTTTGAAGAGCAGGTAGTCCCAGCCTTGGGAGATCCAGTGCATAAGGCATCCTTTGTAGACATCATGCCCAGTATTACTTGAGGTCCCCCCAGCAGTGCAATCTTTAGACTTCAGAAGTAAACTCCTCAGATCTACCAAAGTGGGAGCATCAGTGTTTCCCTCTTCGTTGCCAGCTGCCTGCTTATCCATCCACCTTGCCATCTACTACAGCTGGGTTGCCAAATTTTACAACTCATAGTCCGGGGCGGCCCGGCCGTCTTCAATCATGAAGAGCCGGACTTTAGCAAGCATCACACCACCCGCCCGAGAGTTATGTGTATTCTGCTAATATAGCATATGGTTTTAAAAAAAAATTCCTCGGTATTCAGATTGGCAGTGCAACAAGGTAGTATAAAAATTGCAGTACAGCGACTTCTTTTTCATGAGGGCTGTCATTCCCACCACTATTAGTGGCAAAAGTTTCCAAAAGGCCATTACTGTGCTTAGTGCCAACATTGCTGGTTTTATATTCACGGCTAGTTGATCCGCTTTAGATCAGAAGATCTATATCCCAAGGTACCATAGTGTTGTGGGGTCCCATTTCAGTATGTGAGGTCAGTCGCGGTCGGCATGACTCATGGGTGGCGGAGGATGGGATGGGGTTAATTTTCAATAATAACAATTTTTAAACATACCTTCGGCGGTTCGGTCCTGCGTCGCATCGTTCTGTCCTCGCAGGAAGCAGCCGCAGGCAGCCTTCCTTCCCTCCCCTAAGCCAATCACAACGCTTCAATGATTGGCTGGTCGCCGACCACACAGATGTCTATGGGGAGGCAGTTTTCTCCATGCATGCTGCATGCGGCTGACATGGATAAAACGGGAGAGTGTGCATGACTGGTTTGGTCGGCCCGGGGGCCGACCAAACAATTAGTGCCCACAATATTGGACTATGTCACTCTTTCCTGACCCAAATCCAATCATCCTTCTTCTGCAGTGAGAGAAACAGAAATATAAAATGGTATTTATACCATGTTATGTTTCTGCTTCTCGCACTGCAAGAAAGCAGAGGGATAGCGCTCCTCTGCCCACATGGAGGAGCCACCCCTGTGCGATTGTTAGAAATGGGGATCTCTAGTTGGCAATGGTTTGCATTATTGTCCAAGTAGGGACCCTTCTTTCTAGTCAGGGTAAGGGGGATACACTTTTAAAATACCCCTGCTCAGCCCCTTTGAAGCTTGGCACGATCAGACCGGCTTATCTCAGAGGCAGTGTGTAAAGCATTTGTGAACAGATACAGTAATACAGCGAAAACACTACAAATGGACACCACCACACCAGTTTGAAAAATAAGCAATCTTTAGCTAAACCAAACAAGACCAAAACAACCAAAAAATCCACAATACAGTAATAGAAATATCACTTTCAAATGGTAGAAATAGTTGAGTTCAAAGCAAATTGCAGATGCAACACTTGTCACACAAAGTACCTTGGATGTGTCGAGCATACAAACAAAAAGGGTCACAGGGAAGGTGGTGCGTTGGTTCCTTACACTCAGGGAAGGTGATGCCTCGGTTCATTGTTCCGGGGGAGGTAATGCGTCGGTTCCTTTATGCTGCGCAGTGGAGGTGATGCCTCGATCCCTTACCGAGAGGAGGTGATGCGTCGGTTTCTTACTGCATGGGGAGGTGATGCGTCAGTTTCTTGCTGCACCTCCCAATGATGCGACTGACTTGGCGCCTCAATGTGATGCGACGATCCTGGACGATGCGTGGGTCTTGCAGCCGCATAGCAGGCCTTGCTTCAGAATCGGTGCAGGGATCTCGTACTTTGGAGATGCGCCGTGCAGCGAGTTCTCAAGCCGCGGGCAGGCGCTGCAACGATTTCTTCAGAAACAGGTGGCGGATGAGTCACGCTTCTCAAAGTTGCATTACTTTTCCCGCTCTCAGCGGCAAACAGCCTCAAGAAGTCCAAAACAACAGCAGGCACCTCTTAGCAGGTCAGAACTCCCAGCAAGGGAGTTCCAGGAAGCTGGGGGTGAAGTCTTTGTGTCCCTGAGACTTCAGAACAGGAGGCAAGCTCAGTTTCAAGCCCTTGGAGATGTTCCTCAAGCAGGGGACACAGCAAACAGCAAAGTCCTTTTCCTTGTCCTTGATAGAAAGCAGCCACAGCAGGCCAATCCCAGACAGCAAACATCAAAGAGGCAGTATTACCCCTCAGTTTCTCCAGCTCTTCTACTCTTGATTTCCAAGAAGTGATCTAAAAGTCTGGGGTCTGGGCCCCTCTTTTTATATAGTAAATCTCTTTGTTCTCTCCTGGCCCAGGGCTCTGAGCCCAGTCTAAACCGTATCCGGGGGGCACATTGCACGTGCACAGCAACCACCATTGTCAGTGTAAACCCTGGCTCCAGACACACCACATGGGGGCAGAACCATCATTGTGCAAGGCAGGCACAGCCCTATTCAGGTGCAGGTGCTACTTCTCCCACCACTCCAAATGCAGCCCAGGCCTATTCAGCCTAGCGCTGACTCATCCATATTTCCTCTGAGCCACTGCACATCCCCAGCCCCTGTCACTCCTAAGCCAGACAATCAATACACATCCTAGCTGATGCAGACTGGATGGCTAAGCAAGAAAATACCTACTTTCTAAAAGTGGTATTTTCAAACACAGAATGTAAAAATCACTCTTACTAAAAGATGCATTTTAACATTCTGAGTTCAGGCATACAACATTATATTTTCCTACCTTGTTCCCAGGGGTAGTTAGGCTTATAAGATGTTATAAGCAAACCCTCCATTCTATCCTATGGGAACATATAAAGTAAAAAACGGAATTAGCAGTATTTCATGATCAGGACATGCCACGCACACACCAGGGCATGTCCTACCTTTCACATACACTGCACCCTGCCCACAGGGGTACCTTAGGACTACCTTAGGGGTGACCTACATGTAAGGAAAGGGAAGGTCAGGGCCTGGCAAGTGGGTGCACTTGCCAAGTCGGCGTTGGAGTATTAAACTACGCACGGACTGTGGCAGGCCTGAGTTACATTTACAGGCTGCTTATATGGGTGGCACAATCAGTGCTGCAGGCCACTTGCAGCATTTGATTTCCAGTGCCTGGGCACACACAGTGCATTGTACTAGGGACTGACTAGTAAATCAAATAAGCCAATTTTGGAAACACCAATACGTCAGAACAATTTACAGGGAGAGCATACCCACTTTAGCACTGATCAGCAGTGGTTAAGTGCCCAGAGACATACAACCAACAAGAACAGGTCAGAAACAGGAGGCCAAAAAAGCTAAAAGTCTAGGGATAAACCCACTGGACAAGTCAGGTCTAAGAGTGATCAACTTCGGACAACACTTTCCAGAACACCTTGCTGCTCACTTCTTTGTCTCTGAAATGGGCCTCTTGTGGTACGAGGTTTGAAAGCAGCTCTTTTTCTTTTGGAAAGAGGATTAGGGATAAGGGACACCCTTACAGTGTACTCCCTACAGAGTAAGAATCCAGGATCCCCTCCTCGGTATAAACTATCGCCACAGGCTAGTGAACAGTAATTAAGTTCAGGCCAGGAAGCCATTGCCAAACACCATTTGTTCCATGTGGAAAGCTTTTTCAACATTAATAAATAGCACTAAAGCCCAGAGGAGGGCATCTGGTGATCCATCCACTATCCAGAGCTCTTTCCTTATGTTCACATCTTTGTTGCCACCCAGGTTAACTTGCTCTGATCACTGAGGTGAGTCTACTAGCCCCTAGTCAACACTTTATAGTTACTGTTGAGCATTGAGAGGGATCATTACAACACCATTATATCACTGTCCAGTTTAGGCAAATACACCAATATAGTATCTTGTGGTGTGGTGAGCAGGCAGTGTTCCATTCTTGTACAGTTGAATACTTCAGCCAATACTGGGACAACATATCTAAATATGCTGCATAAAACACATCAGGGAGGCAGTAAGAGCTAACTGTTTCTCCAGAGCCACCACCCTGACTCTGGCCTTAATTTCAGCATCAAAGATGTATTCTCCCGGGCCATCTGCTACTACAGGCAGCAACACCATTAGCACCCCGTCACTGACAGTGCTGCATATAAGGCTGAGAAGGAGCCTGCAAAGGCTTAATTTATCTCAGCCTATGAGTGGACTATTTCACGCATTGCCTTATAGCACCGGGGGTTTTGGCAAGGTATGCCCTACAGTCAAAGCATCTTAATCTCTCAAGTAGATATGGAACAATGGCCCCCTCTTCCATCAATGTTATTTTTCAGCCAGTGCCCTTAACAGGTACCCTCGAATGCACGGCTGGCAGCCCCTGAAGCAGGATGTCTTTTGCTTGCAGCGGACTGTTGGGGGCTCTGATAACCACCGGACTACTCCATTTTCTCCTGGTAGCTCCTGGTGTGACTGACATGTGCCACAGCATATCCCTGCCTGGCTGCACATTACTCCAGAACCTCACTGTTTCTCATTCTCTTGTTGGGATTCGGAAATAACTTCAAATCCTTCAGATTTAACTAAGTGGGTTGTATTTAAGTAATTAAAAGGAGCCCACATACACAACCAAACTTAAGAGGATACCTTTTCATCAGTCTCTATGAAGTCCTCTAGAATGCATCTCCCAATAGGAGAATTTATTCAAGAAGAACAATAAAAAGACATATTTTAATTAACAATGCATTATAAACCTGGTCCTCTTCCCCTTTTTTACAAGGAACAATCTTTTTTTATATTTAAAAAGCTTTATTAAGTAACATCAGGAAATACATAATACCAGCAAATACAAACAGAAGATATAATACATGAAATACAGAGTATGGCTAGTAAAAACAACACAAAGAAAACTGTTTATATTTTATAGAGGCAGTAAGGGGAAGGAGAGAAGGGGGAGGAAAGAGGGGATAAAACTCTTACAACAGCGAAATAACTTTGTATGAATGTAAAAAGTAATCTAAATAGAAACTAGAAAATACAATACGCCAACAAGTGATTAGAGAAGGGAAAGAACAAAGAAAAAGGGCAATTACAGGGGTTTAAAATTTTCAGAATGTAAAGAATGTTTTTTTTGCTATTACATCTTTATCTAAATATGATGTAAATGGTAACCGAAAAAGATTAATCATTGGTTTTCAAGAGGAGGCAAAAGCAATATCTAGTTGATGAAAATTACATACATTATTCCACCAGTGTTGAGCTGAAAGTTTTGTCAAATTCTTCCAATTAAGTGCTAACATGAGGTCAAACAGACCAAGTGAGTGCATGAGTAGGTAAATTTAAATAATCTATTACGGTCCCAAAGAAAATAATAAGATTAGAAAAAGAAATGTGAATGTTAAAAATATGAGAAATATGGGACCACATTTTCCTCACAAAAAAAATAACAGGAGGGCAAAGAATAGGAGGTGCATGAGATCAGTTACTGGGGAGCCACAAGTCCAACTATTTGTGTCAGTAGAGTGTGAGAAAGTAGCTATAGACTTAGGGGTGAAATAGAGCCTATGGTAGAGTAAGTACTTAGACTGAGTGAGAGAGGCAGATCTAGACATTTTTAGAGAACAGGACCAGAATTTATCCCAGAAATTGATGCTCCATTCACATCCCAGATCCAATTCCCAGGCAAGCTTTATTCTTAGGATGATCAGGGTTAGGGGATAGAATGTGTTTATAAATTAAGGAAGCCTTAGGAAGGGTAATCATAATTTTATGACGAGGCTGTTTTTCAAGGGAAGTGGAGGCTAAAGGAAGAGAATAGAATGTGTCAATAATTACTGCCATTTAAAAAGAGAATTTCTGCAAGAAGGAGCGAGGACAATCAAATTTGGACTGAAAATGAGGAAAAGAACAGGGAGTCAAACCATCAAATAGGTCACTGACCCAAGTTATTCCTCTTCGTCTCCATTAATGCCAGAAGATAGTTCTATTATTAATAGTAATAAGGGAGTTATGCCATATTGGTGAAGATAAAAAGGATTCTCTAGAAATAAGTTTAGGTTGAGTGAGAGGTTTCAATAAAGAACAGGTGTGCTTAAACAAGGGGAAGGAAGATCGAGGAGCTTTAGCTGAAAAGGCCAGATCCTCCTTCATAGAAAAAGGTAGAAGTAAAGAATGTTCAATAGTGAACCATAAAGGTGTAAAAGGGAAGGAACCAGAAAGGAGCCTTTTGGAGGCTTGGCGAAAGTACGAAAGTCTGGAAAATTAACACCCCCATTAGATTTTGTCTTCCGAAGAAGAGATAAGGAAATTCTAGCTCATTTATTTTTCCAAAGGAATTTGGAAAGGTGAGAATCAATCTTCTTAAAATAAGAGGGTGGAATGTAAATAGGGAGCATAGATAGAGTGTAAAGTAAAATGGGAGTGATCATCATTTTGATTGAGTCTAGCCGACCCCACCACGAGAGAAAGAGAGGATTCCATGCTGAAAATAAAATATCAATACGAGATAAAACAGCAACCATATTTAATTTAACAAAGGAAGCAATGGAATTAGAGAACCCTATTCCTAAGTATTTAATTTTAGAGCTACTCCAATAGTAACCAGTGGAAGAAAAGGAATGATGAGTACAAAATTTCATAGGAGGGAGAATCTCTGTTTTATCCAAATTAATCTTTTAACCGGAGACTAGGGAAACTGAAGAGAACTCATGGATCAAGGGAGGAATAGATACATCAGGGTTGGATGTAAAATGTAATTTGCATAAGCAGAAACTTTTAAGTGATGATCACCAGAAGAACAAGCATTTGCAATGCAATGGGTCTCGTATTAATTAAGTTTGAGCTATTGGCATTGCTAAATATTGCAACACCAATTGCAACAAAAGTCTATAAATTGTAGGCCAAAAAAATGTGTATTTATTTTTTTTAGCAATGGTGACATGCTGCGCTTTAGGTGAATATGTTTAAAAGTAAAGTGCGCCATACTGCGATTGCAACAATAGTTAATTGTGGATGCATTAACAATTGATTTGTACACTGATGGCTGGTGGTGTGTGTGCCTGGTGGAAGCGTGCACTGACGGCTGGTGGTGTGTGTGCCTGGGGAAAGCGTGCACTGACGGCTGGTGGTGTGTGTGTGTGCCTGGTGAAAGCGTGCACTGATGGCTGGTGGTGTGTGTGGGCCTGGTGAAAGCGTGCACGGATGTCTGGTGGTGTGTGTGTGTCTGGTGAAAGCGTGCACTGACGTCTGGTGGTGTGTGCCTGGTGGAAGCGTGTACTAACGGCTGGTGGTGTTTGTGCCCAGTGAAAGCGTGCACTGACGACTGATGGTGTCTGTGCCTGGTGAAAGTGTGCACTGACGGTGTGGTTGTGTGTGTGGTTGTGTGTGTGTGGGTGTGTGGTTGTGTGTGTGGTTGTATGTGTGGTTGTATATGTGGTTGTGTGTGTGGTTGTGTGTGTGGTTGTGTGTGTGGTTGTGTGTGTGGTTGTTGTGTGTGTGTGTATGTGTGGTTGTGTGTATGTGGTTGTGTGTGTGTGGTTGTATGTGTGGTTGTGTGTGTGTGGTTGTGTGTGTGGTTGTGTGTGGTTGTGGGTGTGTGGTTCTGT
Source organism: Lissotriton helveticus (assembly GCF_964261635.1). Taxonomy (NCBI): domain Eukaryota; kingdom Metazoa; phylum Chordata; class Amphibia; order Caudata; family Salamandridae; genus Lissotriton; species Lissotriton helveticus. Next base: position 1,197,596,186 of record NC_136068.1, on the reverse strand, counting down.
GTGTGTGGTTGTGGTAGTGTGTGTGTGGTTGTGTGGTTGTAGTTGTGTGTGTGGTTGTGTGTCTGCTTGTGGTTGTGTGTTGTGTTTGTGGTTGGCTGTGTGGGTACTTGTGGTTGTGTGTGGTTGGGTGTGTGTGGTTGTGTGTGGTTGGGTTTGTGTGGTTGTGTGTGTGTGTGGTTGTGGTTGTGGTTGTGTGGGTGTGTGTTTGTGTGTGTTTGTGTGTGGTTGTTTGTGTGTGTGGTTGTGTGTGTGGTTGTGATTGTGTGTGTGGTTGTGTGTGTGGTTGTGTGTGTGGTTGTTGTGTGTGGTTGTGTGTGTGGTTTTGGTTGTGTGTGTTGTGTTTGTGGTTGTGTGTGTGGTTGTGTGTGTGGTTGTGTGGTTGTGTGTGTGGTTATGTGTGGTTGTGTGTGGTTGTGTATGGTTGTGTGTGTGGTTTTGTGTGTGGTTTTGTGTGTGGATGTGTGTGTGGTTGTGTGTGTGTGGTTGTGTGTGTGTGGTTGTGTGTGGTTGTGTGTGTGGTTGTGTGTGTGGCTGTGTGTGTGGTTGTGGGGTTGTGTGGTTGTGTGTGTGTGTGTGGTTGTATGTGTGGTTGTGTGTGGTTGTGTGTTTGGTTGTTGTGTGTGTGTGGTTGTGTGTGTGTGGTTATGTGTGTGGTTGTGGTTGTGTGTGTGGGTGGTTGTGTGTGTGTGAGTGGTTGTGTGTGTGTGGTTGTGTGTGTGGTCGGGTGTGTATGTGTGGTTGTGTGTGTGGTTGTGTGAGTTTGTGTGTGTGTGGTTGGGTGTGTGTGTGGGTGTGTGGTTGTGGTTGCGTGTTTGTGGTTGTGTGTGTGTGGTTGTGTGGGTGTGGTTGGGTGTGGTTGTGTGTGGTTTTGGTTTTGTGGGTGTGTGTTGTGCTTGTGTGTGTGGTCGTGTGTGGTTATGAGTGTGGTTGTGTGTGTGCTTGTGGTTGTGTATGTGTGTGTGGCTGTGTGTGTGTGTGTGTGTGTGTGTGAGGCTGCCAGCCACCCTGCACCAGCTACTGAAGGCAGCTAGTCACTCTGCTTCACTGCACTGGCACGATGAGATGCCATTTACTGAAGGCAGCCAGTCATCCTGCCTCGTTGCACTGGCATGATGAGATGCCAGCTGGTTAAGGCGGCGAGTCACCTTGCTTCTCTGCACTGGAATGATGTAGGTTCACAAATGTTATCACTTTATTCCTCCCTGGTATCCCCTCAGTCTTTCTTCATCCCCATCCTCACCATGAGAGACTGAAAGACTGAGAGGAAATGAGTGACTGGTTGAGAAAAGGACAGCCTCTGCTGAAAGGAGGGACAGAATGACGAGGGGAGAGATAGCCCGTGTAGTACAGGACGGCAGTACCACTAGAAGACAGTGGCAGGAGGAGTCCACTAAGAAGGCGAGAGCTTCTGGTGAAAGGAGGAACGGAGTGACTCGGAGAGGGAGAGACAGTCCATGGGGAGGGCAATTAGGAGAGACTGAAGGGTTGAAGTGAATGGGGGAGACCGGTAAGAAGCATAGACTCTAGTGAAGGAAGGGACAGGGTGACTAGGAGAGCGCAGAGACAGCCTGGAGTGGTGGGGGGGAGTGCCACAAGGATAGACTGAAAGGCTGAGATGAAATAAGTGACCAGGTTAGAAACAGAGAGCCTCTGGTGAAAGGAGGGGCAGGGTTACAAGGAGATGGGAGAGACAGCTGCGAATAACCTGTGGGCAGCATCCCCACGCACGCCCCAGCTTCCGAGCCACAGATCATAGATCTATTGCATTGACATTGTGAACCCCCCACTTTAGCACCTAGAGCGGGGTGGGGCTCTATATGTACCTCTTCTGTGTGCAACTTGGCAGATAAACGGGCAACATTAACGCAATAAAGAAGAAACAAGAATGTGTTTTAGAAACAGAATACTTTTCTAACATTTTGTTAATTGATTTCTTAATAGCAGTCCTTTTTTTATTGTATATTTTTGGATTTATATATGTTTTTGGTTCGATGGTCATTACAGTCTTGATGTCAATTGCATTTCTCTTTAGACCTTGAGCATAGACGACAGTCGTCTTTATCCTGCCGATTTTTGTGCTCTGATTTTCCCCCTGTTCGTGGCTATCTGTACCTGCTTAACGCTATGCTCAACCTTAAATAAATAAATTATTAAAAATGAAAATGAGAGTTGTTAATCTAGAAGGATCTACAAGAGAGAGTACTTGTGAAAAGAAACTGCATGAGAGAAATTACACAGAAGCGAAATTGTGAATGCGCAGTATTGAAGGATTACTATTGGGCTGTTAATGACACTCGAGTTTACGGCGTGGAGGCAAGACATGGGCACTATTGAGACTAGCCTTCTTGGCATACAAAAACAACCCAAAAGAAAGAACGTAACAACGAAATCTATGGGCTTAGTGTTGTTGCTGGCCAAATGTGCAGTTACGATGACGTGGAAGGTAACAACACCTCCCGCATTAGATAGCTGGAGAAAGGAGATAGTACACTAGGCAGACATAGAAAGCATTGTGCTTCATGGGGAAGAATGAAGGAGCCTCTGTAAGAAGCCAATTACAGGACAGTGCAATGACTAACGTAAGTTTGTTAATGGAAGGGACAACAACATGCCACCCTGCGGCATTGATAGACACCTCATGGGGACAGATTAAACTAATGAATACATTACTGCTGTGATCACTTTCGCGGCCGCTTTGATGTTCTCAGTGGCTGCACGGCTCACTGAGAACATCAAAGCGGCCGCGAAAGTGATCACGTAGGCTGACAGCGCCCGGCGCACATGCACTGTACCCGATCCGCCTCTAGACTTTGGGAGCACTTCTAAAAGCCCCTTACTTAATATCTCGCAGAGCGTCGCAAACGCGATAGCTAGGCGAGACCTAAAAACCGGATATAGAGTTGGTATTGCGGATTGAAGATAAAAAAGGTTTAAGGGCAAGGATAAACAAAAGAGGAGAGAGAGGACAGCCTTGACGGACACCACGTTGTAAAGGAAAATAAGAAGATATACAACAATTAACTAACACCGAGGCTCTGGGTGCAGAATATAATAAGGAAATAAAGGAAATTATCTTAGGACCAAAGCCATGCCATTTCAAAGGTTCAAATAAGAAGGAACAATCTACCCTGTCAAATGCTTTTTCAGCATCAATAGAAATTGCTGCTAGGGAGGTGGATAAAGAAGGAATCTTGTTTAGGGCATTAAGAAAAAGCCAAGAATTGTCTGCGGTTAATCTGCCCTTAACAAATCCACACTGCTCCTTACCAATCAAATAAGGCATAAGAGGTTCTAAACGTTAAGCAAGTAACTTAGCAAATATTTTGTAATCTACATTGACCAAGGATATCGGACAATAATTTTTACAAAACATGGGATCTCGGCCCTCTTATGTATCAAACAAATCGTAACTTCTTGGAAAGTATCATAGGTCCAACCAGAAATAACAAGCATTTGCAATGCAACGGTCTCACCTTTAGGATCTTAAAAGTATTTAGCCATGCAGCACATTAACCTGGGTGTTATATTAACTGTTCTCATTTAGCCTTACACAACTGCTATAACCGGATAGAAAGAGCATTTGTTCTCAGTGGGGCACCATGGAAATGGTTTAAGTTAACTGTTAGTCCCAAACTCCCACGCCCTGCATTGACCACGCCACTTTGAGAGACCTCCTAGTTTTTTCATCCCACTTAAAGCCCTGCACGTACCTCACCTGGGCTCAGCACGGCACTCATCCTTCTATAGTCAGCTGTTCATCTTCCGACCACCGCCATGCCCTTAAGACGCTATGCCCACCCCTCAAACAAGTTAGTACTGCCAGATTGCATGCACTCTCTAGCCTCAGATGGTTGTACCCCTATCACATCGGAAGTTGCCCTGGCCCCATGTCAAATGACCACTGCACCATGACATTACCCCACATCAGCCTGGTGCATAGCATATGTATACGATCTCCCATGCTGGTGTGTCGATTGCATCCCCCTTCTGCATTATACACATCATTTAGACTGCACACCCAGCTAAACTGGACTGCACTATATTCTTAGATACATCAATTGCCCAAAACTCATGTGACGTTCTAGTGCTGTTTGTCCTGCACTTCCAACATACACGTTGACTGCACCCCATCTTGTGTAAAGTTGTTGTATCCTTTGCCTCTACTTTTTGTCCACTTCCCTGGAGGAGGATGCCTATACCCCTAGGGAACACCAGAGCACCTGCTCACCTGGACGGCCGTCGTCACGCGCTCAACTCTCGTAGTATTCCTGCTCGGCTGTGGTCTCGTCGCCCTCCACTGTCAGCACGTGAGCCGGGGAGGGAGCGGAGGCTACGGCTCCTTCCCCGGGAATGCACTGACAAGAGCTGCCGCCCAGCGCAGCAGCCAAAAGGTGAGCAGAGTGTGTGTGTACGGTTTGAGGCCTGTGTTGCCGGGCAGATCACGTGAGGCGCTGGTGCAGTGCGTGTAACGCAAAGTGGCGTCGGAAGCCATGTTACTTCAGTGTGTAGACTGCAGCCCGGGGATGGCGGCCTGCAGCCGTTACTAACACTTGCCTTGAGACCACCCATGTAATTCACCGGACCTCGCTTGGCAGCCCATGGTCACAAAGCATGGAAGCACCTACTAGCTCCCCGAATCCAGGCACGCGCCCGCCGCCATCAGCGGCACTCGCGCAGATGCCACACCATAGGCATGGATGAAGGACTAGCCTGTGTCGAGCCTGATGATGTGACGTCAGCCCTTCACCGGCGGCGGGAGCTTGAAATGCGAAAACTGTCAAAAGTAATGTTCAACGGCTGCATAGCAAACGCCGCAAAATATGTTTGCATGAATACAAATAATCCCCACTTTAAGGGAACATGCCTGGCATGGTGCGCCGAGTGTGGGCTCCGCAAAGCGCGTTCAATGCAATCTACAGCAATCTCTAAAATGCAATTTTAGCATCCGCACTGGGAAAGCAGGCAGGACTAAGCAACAGCACCGTCACCTATTTAAACAAGCGCTGAAAAAAAATGAAAAGTCAATAGCATCAGGGTGAGAAAGTTTCCAAGCATCCACAAGATGTATTTGGGAAATAGAATCAATAAATTGTTTATGTGATTTATGAGGAATGAAGCGTACCTGGGACTGGCGGTCAATAAAAGGATCGACAACTTGATTGCAATCACCTCCTAGAATGAAGAGATCATCTCTATACTGAATACATTTTTGTGTAACCATAGGCCAAAAAGAGTAGTCTGGTTGAGTAGGGCCGTAAACATTAAAAACAGAAATTTAGCTAATAACCATCTCCCCTCCGTAACCATTTCCTCTCCCCTCCGTAACCATTTCCTGCAATACAACCTTACATTTCAATTTTTTGTGACATAAAATTATAACACCATTTTCTTTAGATGAGGAGGGAGATACTAAATCAGAACCAATCCAACCTTTTTTTCAATTTTAATGCATCCGATTGTATAAGGTGAGTTTCTTGTAAGAAAACCAGATCAGGGTTGTAGGAGGCAAGATGGGATAATATTCTCTGTCTTTTGATTGGATTAATAAAACCCTTCACATTCTAAGAAATTACTCTGAATATAAAATGTTAGCAATATATAAGGAACAACGAGTTCAACATTAACATATTGAAGTAAGAGAAACGAAAGAAAAGGGAAAAGAAGATGTAGAAGCTGTAGTGGTGTTGAGGAGTAGAGAAGAAATTCATAAAAGAGAGATGACAAGAAAATTTGTAAGAGTAAAAGTATTGAAGGGAAATAGAGTAAAAACACCAGGAGGAAGAAAGGGAAAAGAACAAGAAAGAGGAGAGCGGAAGCGGAAGCGGGAGAAAAGAATAAGAAAAATAAGGGACAGTACATGTCAAACATGACAACTGTGTTACGTACCTTTACGGGCGAACAAAAGGAAGGATGAGAGGCGGCAACAGTCAAATGAAAACAGCACACCCAACACAGGGCAACGCTCTACACCGGAGCGTCATTGAAACATATACAAAAGCGGAAACATAAAGTAGTACCACATTAAGTTCAGAAAGATCTGTAAGAGAAACAAAGAGTTATGCAAAGAAGAAATACCGTGGAACAAAAATAAGCTATAACCCTAGAAGTAGGAACAGCAGTATAAACACCACAAAAGAAACATTAAAGTCAACTAATAGTTGGAGGACCAGCAATCTCCATTGAAGCAATAGAATGAGATTGAATGCATTTTCTGAGTTCCGCCGGTTCCTCAAATGTGGAGGTTTTGTTGAAGAAGGTGACCTTAAAGAGGCACAGGTGGAATAAACCATACCGCACCCCCAAGGAACGAAGAGCGGGATGAAGATCCAGGTATTCCTTTTGCTGCTTGGCGGTAGCCGATGAAACATCCTGTGAAATGAACACTTTTGTACCATGCCAAGACAGCTGCTTCTTAGATTTAGCTGCACTAAGGACTTGCAGAAGGTCAGTGAACTGTAAGAATAACAAAATCAATCCACGAGGTTTGGATGGAGCTGTTGAATAAGATAAACGTGAACCCAGTCTATGAGCTCTTTGGATGTTCAATTTGGTCAAAGTAGGGAGACCCAAGAGTTGTGGAAGAAAAGTAGTAAGGAACATAACAGGGTGATCTCCCTCAAGGCCCTCAGGAAGACTATAAATGCGCAAGTAATTGTGACAATTTATGTTTTCAAGATCCTCGGTGGACTTATGTAGTTGTAAAACCTCTCTCTCCAAAGATGAAATTCTGAAAGAAGAGTCCTGTGCATCATTAAGTTGTTGCTCCATCACATCTAGGCGAGATTCCATAGACGCCATTTGTTATCCATGGCTTGTAAGCGAGAATTAGTTTCTCCGATAAATGGTCTTAGGGCACGAATTTCCTCCAAAACGATGTCGAATGAGACCAGAGAGAGAGAGATTTAGGAGGAGAGAGAGGATCATGTTTGACCCTTTTAACGGTAGATGAAGGTAGTTGTACTTTAGAAGCCATGGTCAGTAAAGATGTACAGTCAGAGGAAGTCTCTTGCGCCAAATCCACTGAGGTGCGTGAAGAATTATTAGGAACAGCGGAGTGGGTAGAGCAAGGTATTGGAGTGTTGGCATTCTGTCTTTGGCGTAATGCAGTATGTGTTTGCTCCTACCCATGACACTTCATAAGCAAAGGTCAAGAAAAGGCTGCCTCAATAAACACGAACAAAAATGAGGTATAAGTACCTCACAAATTGCAAAAGAGCTTGTTGAATGAATGGACCTCCCAAAGTAGAAGCTTACTCCATTAAAAATATGGCGAAATTATAATAAAAAGACCAAGAAAAAGCATTCCGGCGTGCCATATGTGGAAAGGTTGAAGAGAAAAAAATGCGAGATGAAAAAACAAAATGGCGGCCGTAGAGCAGCTAGAGAATCACCTGACGAAAAATGCTAGTAATTCATGACAATGAGGGATGGCAGAGGTCACCTTCAGTAGAGGAAGAGTGCAGATAACAGAAGATGTTGTCATTCTGCCGAAATAGAGGCTGGAACTGTGAAGTAAACAGCTGCGATGTCCGGTGCGGTGTGACAATAAAATATATTACTGTAGTAACAAGATATCCATCAGGGTGAAAGTGTGCTTTATAAATACACATTATGTTATTATAGTAATTACCATTTTAATTTCAAACTGTGTTTTTATTATTCTTTGACCTGATTATGTTAATAATAAACATTTATAGATTCATAAAAGCCTAGCCTTCTTGCTATGCACCAGGCTGATGTGGGGTAATGTCATGGTGCAGTGGTCATTTGACATGGGGCCAGATTTCCGTTATTATTTTACTTTTCTTGGATTCCTTGCTTTTCAGGAGTTATTTATCATGAATAATTACTATATCCTCCTAGGACATCACTTAGCATCATCTAACCACACATAATATCTGGCAACATTATCTTTATGTACCCCTGCTGGTTTATTTACCCTTACAAGCTGACATGTTTTAAATTAATTTCTTGCGTGTGTTTTGTCATAAATTCCTCTACAGCCATTGCTTTGGCAATTGTGGTATGAATAGACTTCTTAATCAATTTGTTAATCCTTTCAGCTAAACCATTTGACTGGGGTCTATGCAGCTGCATTTACTTGTTTGACACCAAACACTTCAAAAGGTTTTTATGACCTCAGATATGAAGTGCATGACACTGGCAGATACCAAAGTTTGAAAAGTGTGAAGTAATCTTTCTTCAGCAACTGTTTCTCAGAGATGTAACACGCTTAATGGATTCAGTTCCTACAAAACTGTAGCTAACACTCCCGGAAAGGGAATATGGTCAATGAACTGTCAGTCGAGGAACCACATGACTGTGCTGTTCTGAGGCATCTAGCAAATTCCACTGCTACTTCTTAAATCCCTCCACCAAAGAACCCCCTTTTCACTCTGAGCTTTGCTCTGATTGGTCCTGTGGTTAATTTGACCTTGAAATGTTACCTACTCCCTATGTGCCCCAACTGCTCTTGTCCTTCCCTCCACAGTACCCACTCCCTTTGTTTCCTATAAAGTTTTTCCTTCGTATCTTCTGAATCCCAGGAGACCAAAGTGTCTAGCTCCTTTTCCACAAGGACCTACCCTATCATTCCGGACACACCTTCATGACTGTAAATTCTGGAAATCTGTTAACACTTTGGCATTCTATGTATTTATGTAAACAAAGAGGCAGTTCTGAAAAACGCTCAGCACATGCATTGTTCTTGCCTGAATGGTGTTATATTTTAAAATGGGCTTGTGAGCATTTTCATGTGTTCCTGTATGGAAAACGCTTCAGAGTTGTCACCGACCACCAAGCATTACTAACCATTTTTGGCAATCCTAAAGCAAAGATGCCAAGCAAAGATGCCCACTCGCATTGAGCGGTGGGGGTTACAATTGCAGGAGTATGATTATTCGATTGTGCATCATCCTGAAAAAGATCAAAACCGTGCTGATTACTTCTCACATGTACCACTACCGTGTTACGGCAATACTGCTAAAACGGCAGATGCTTATGTTAACTTCATTGTGAAATCCAGTACTTCTGCTGCCATGTCGGTGGAACAAATCATTGCTGTCATGAGCAATGACAGAGATTTGCTAATACTCAAAGACATTATTATACATCAAATGTGGCAAAAACATACTCAACCTCTTCATGATGGCCTTGAAAACCAAAAATGAAAAAATGTGTAGGAAGAACTTTCAGTTCCCCCAGAAGACATCATCTTTCGAGGGTCAATAATTGTCATACCTGAGAGTCAGAGACAACATTGTTTGACCGCATTCCCGCACTCACCAGGCACTATTGTGAATCCCCGTTTGACAATCTAGGCCGCTATTTTGGACAGGACGCGCTCTAGTTGTTGGAGGCATTTTCACATAATAATGTGGGCTGTGAGGACACCAGTGCCATTAGGAGCGGGAGTTGCTAGTGAAAGCACGCTGTTCTTTCCTCTCTCGTACATTACTTACTTTATTTTTAGGGTGTTCTTAATTGGTACTAATCTGTGCTGCTATACTGATTTTAAAATTGATAAAGTAAATGTTTGACCGCATTCCCGTACTTACCACACACTATTGTGAATCCCGGTTTGACAATCTAGGCCGCCATTTTGGACAGGACGCGCTCTAGTTGTTGGGGGCATTTTCACATAATAATGCGCGCTGCGCGGTCGCAAGTGCCATTAGGAGCGGGGATTTGCTAGTGAAAGTACGCTGTTCTTTCCTCTCTCGTACTTCACTTGGTTTATTTTTAGAGTGTTCTTAATTGTTCCTAATCTGTGCTACTATACTGATTTTAAAATTGATAAAGTGAATGTTTGACCGCATTGACGCACTCACCACGCACTATTGTAAATCCCGGTTTGACAATCTAGGCCACCATTTTGGACAGGACGCGCTCTAGTTGTTGACGGCATTTTCACATAATAATGCGCGCTGGGTGGACGCGCCTACGGCAAGCCCGTTTGTGCCCGTCAGCGTCCTGGAAGCAGCCAGCGCCAGCCACACTGCCCATTTCTCGATGGAACCGACAGACTGTAGCCTGACCTATAGTCGTGCTGAATTGTTGACTATTGGTTCGCATAGGGGTAAGTGTGGGAGACATTGGATGGTTCTTAATAACCTTAATAGCAGTTGCAAACAGTGCAACTTTAGTTTTTGCACCAAATCGGTAGCTTGCGCCCCTCCAAATCCTGCCCCTACAGCCGTCCAGACAGGCCATTGTATACAAGCTGCTCTAATCAATACTCGCTCGTTAGTAAAACATGCCCCAGATATTTTTGAGCTCCTCTAGGAGGATCCGCTTGACTTACTATTCATAACCGAGATGTGGCTCAACGAGTCCTCTGCCCCAGTAATTGAATTAGCCATCCCGGAGGTGGATATAAAATAGTGAGGGCTGATCGTAAAGGGGGAAGAGGTGGAGGTATAGCGGTGGTGTTTAGGGATACGTGAGTTTTTATGCGTGGAGTGACTAAGGGCATTGTGGATGGGGAGGCGCTTGACTTCTCCATCATTATATCCCCACGCTTCACGTTGGGGGGCGCATTGGTATATTGGCCCCCTGGCCCGTCTGGATCCTTTTTGAAAGCTCTAGATGAAGTCATTGTTCCCAGGGTTTTGCGCTTTTCGAACTTTTTATTGCTTGGGGACTTCAACATTCATTTGGATTGTGTAGAGGCAAGTGACACTAGGGAATTTTGTGATTCGCTGAACCTTGCTCAACTCAGCCAATGTATCAGCTCTCCGTCTCATAGTGGGGGGCACATCTTAGATCCAGGCTGCTCCAATTTCCTTTCATGTGTTCAGGAACCTCTTCCAGTTTCTTGGTCTGATCACTTTTTGATAAATTTTTTATGGACAATTCAGATGCCTTATTTCGTTATGAGACCTCATCAAGGCAGGCCACCTCAAAGAATAGATCCCTCTGCATTGTGTAGAGTCCTGTCCGACACTCGCCCTACTGCTACCAAGGACTTGGGTGGCGCTTTCAGGGAGCTTTATTAACTGGATCTCACAGGATGTGGAATATTTATCCCCACCTCTCGCCAATAAGTGAGTAAGAAACGCCCCTTCCAAACCTTGGTACTCTAGCGAGCTTAAGGAGTTAAAGCAGATTTGTAAAAATCTGGAGCGTAGTTGGAGACAGGCCTATTGCCCATTGGCCAAAATAGCATTAAGGAAGACTCAGAGAGAGTATTATGCTGCTATTAGGAAGGCTAAATGCAGTTTTTACACAGAGCGCATTGCTATGTCTAAAAACAACTCAAAAGAAATTTTTTCAATCGTCCAGAGTTTTTTTTACCCCCTCTGTGGAGCGTTTTGCATTCCCTGCCTCCGACTCCTGGTGTGAGAAGCTGTCCAGTTTCTTCATAGATAAGATCCAAATGATATAAGGACAGTTTTCGGATCAGTACTCTTGGGCAGGTGGAGCTCCCTATCCGGAACGCCCCAGTCTCTGATTCAGTCCTTACTTTTTTGACGGGTTTTTCACCCATTCCCCTGCAGGACTCACTGTCCATTCTTAAATCATTAAATCAGGTTATCCAGCCGATCCCTGTCTGGCAAGGCAGCTAGCTGCAGTTGCTGAGGTGGTCAACTCTGAGGTTAACACTATTATTAGTATGTTGCTTCAGACCGCCACGGTTCCACCTGGGTGGAAACAGGCTAAATTGCTCCCGCTATTAAACATGCCTTCCTTAGACCCTTCCACGCCAGTCAGCTACCGACCTATCTCTCTCCTCCCGGCTGTGGCGAAAGTGTGTGAGAAGGCAATCTATCAACAACTTGCCAACTTTGTTGAGTCATCTGGTGGCCTTAACCCAGGCCAGTCGAGATTTAGGGCCACCTATAGCACAGAGACAGCCCTTGTTGAGATGTTGGAGGGTATAAGAGAATGTTTTAATGCATGCGGCAGAGCGGTCTTGATTTTGTTGGATCTCTCTGCCGCCTTTGATACGGTGCTCCATCGCCAACTACTGACCCGTCTTTCAAACATTGGAATATCAGGTCCAGCATGGGACTGGCTAAAATCATTTTTAGAGGATAGAACACAGCAGGTATGGCTGCCCCCGTTCTCCTCGGACCCAAGAAAGGTGACCACAGGAGTTCTGTAGGGCTCCACTTTGAGTCCCCTTCTTTTCAATGTATACGTTACTCCTCTAATCTATTTGGCGAAGGAGTTAAGATTATAGCTTACGCAGATTACACTCCGCTCCTCTTCACGTGGAAGGAAAACGACTTGTCCCCGGATCTTGCCAAAAACTGTCTTTCAGCCGTTTTTTAACTGGCTTGCACAGGCTCAGCTCAAGTGCAATGAGGACAAGTCTGAGATACTTCTGTATGGGTCTTTTCCCCCTCAATTTAGGGAGGATCTTTGGCCCACAGAGTATCCCAGGCCCAACTCTCTTGGCAACCCGGTTAAGAATCTGGGGGTCTGGTTTAGTGAGGACCTCAGTTTTTCTACGTAGATAAAAAAAACTGTCCGGAGAGTGCTTTGGCACATTGAAATCACTTAGGAAATTGCTGCCACTGTAACCCAGACCAGCCAAGGAAATGGTGACTCGTGCCCTCATCCTGTCACGTATTGACTACACCAATGCATTGTATAACCCCCTACCTGGATACCAGCTGAAAAAGTTGCAAATTATTAAAAACGCGGCAGCAAGAGTGCTGCTTGGTATCCCTGGCCAAACAAGCATAAAGCAACATCTACATGATCTGCATTGGCTCCCAGAGGTGCAACACGTCCAGTTCAAGGCTCTCACTCTTGCCCATGGTGCCCTCTACAAATCTGTGCCACAGTATCTTAGGAACAAGGGTTCCTAGCTTATTTAAATTATTCACAATACAGTATAGCACACAATAGACTACTATACGATAACTTTCCACTGCCCAGCCGGGCAGGAAATTTATTTTTTCAATCAATGTCAATTTCAACACAATATTTTTCAGACAGATAGTATGACACAAGCCTGTGCCGTACTTTGAAAGGGAGAAGATAGAGAAAAGTGAAAGGGGTGTTTTCAGGCAAGGAAAAAGAGCAAAACAGGGCACTTATAATTGAAAAGAAATAATGACAGTGTCGCCTGGAGTGAAACAAACAATATCAAATTTTGAAATGCTACATGTATGTACACTCATAGGTGTCGACGTTTCGATCCCTTCGCTCAATTAGTTAATTGGGATCATCATCAGGACTTAAAAATTAGAGTTGCCTGAATGTAACAAAGCCTGTTGAAAAGATAAGAAAACAAGCACAAAGAAAAATCTTTAGAGAAATTGAGGAGAGCGGTCAACGCATGCCTTAAATTTCCATTATACATCTGAAATCACAGTTTGTGACATGTGCTGGGTGACAGTGCCATTTGTGAAGTACATAGTCACGTTGCATTTACATATTAACACCGAGCCTCGGAATCGCAGTGACTCAAGTGCAGAAAATATTGGGAGTTTGTGCACAACGAGTGACTGAGGGGATTGTGCAGCAATGTGTTTAGTGAATGGGGGATGCCCATAACTCAGTGAGCTGATGTTTGAGCCGGGCCACATGCATGTCTGGTCTTTTTATAGTTTTTAGACCTTTTAACGCTTACTGGTCAGCACAGCACGTACCTCTATGTTGTGAGGTATTGAGTAAGGCGTCAGACTTGCTTCGCGCGCCCAGGGGTAGCGTCCAGGGATACAGTACTGGTCCTGGTTGAGGGGTTTAGATATTTCCCATCGTGGTTTTAAGCCGGGCTGTGGGAAAGATGCACTTTAGTATGCGTGGTAGGGGCGGGACAACGAACGAGTGATTTATACAGGTTACCTACCCATTGTGATCTCGTTTTAATACGTATATGTTTCCAACTGAATCTTGGGGCGAGATGGCTCAATTTCTGAAAGCGCCGATTTTTAACGGGCTGAAATAAATTATGTTCAAAGTTATGTTTTTCAAGAATACAGTCCGGAGGGTCTAAACGGACAATTGTTAAGGGGGTTTTTACCTTATTTAGCGTTCTTGAATGGTACACTGAGGGCTCGATGGCCACTGGTAAATGGTGAATAGTTGTGCACTCTATACTCGATCAATGTCGTCAATGTTGCGCTGCAAATTAAGGAGGGAGTTTACAAGGCGCCCAATCTCTGAGAATTAGTCAGGATCAGACTGGAGCCATCGGGGAAGAGCCACTTACCGAGTAAAGATGGAGCTCGCGTCTGGCCGGGATGCTACGTTTCAATGCCGGTTACCGCTGGTATTCCCGGGCTTACTAGTCATAGTGTAGCGGTCCGGTCACGTGGAGGCGACTTCGGGCGCCATCTTGGAACAGTGTCCACGTCATGAATTGCTGCAGAAATGGAAGAGGTTCTTGGGCGCTTGCATGGGCGCCATCTTGAAATGTCCCAGAGTTAAGGGGTACTATGAAGTTGGGAAGTATGGGAACCCATAGCTTAAAGTTGCATGGGGACCCAGTGAAGGGGATTAGGTTAGCGCAAATTGCTTATCATTGGAATTACTGGACAGAGAGCCACCTAGTCGGGTGAGCCCAAGGTCTGCTGCAGGGGTAGTATAACGCAGGCTGTCGCTTGGCAAGATACATAGGGGGTGGGTGGAGTGGGGGGAGTGCATGCGTACCAGTGTGGTCAGTATGAGTGAAACAATTGTGACACATATATGTTCATTAAAAACTAATAGATGAGACCCCTAAGTCTTTCTGCTTTACAGTTCCTTAATTCGATATAGTTTATTCACAAGAGAGTGGTCTCTTATCCGTCTGAGGGCTTTCTTTCAGCTGCACCCCCCACCTCAGTCCAACCGCAACACACCCTTCAGCCCTCCTTCCACCTTCCTGCCATCTGCTAGTATGGTCCCATCCGAAATCGTGACTTTCGAAAAAATGATTATTAAAGATCTAGAGTCATTGGAGAAGAAAAAACTATTCATCCCTTATAACATCCCCAAGAGTGAGAAAAAAGCAATCAGCACACTTAAATCTAATGCTGATCTGATTATCAAAAGGGCTGATAAGGGCGGAGGAATTGTGCTACAGAACATTGACTCTTATAAAGATGAAATTAATCGTCAACTGAACAACAGAGAGCACTATTTAAAACTAGGACGCAACCCAACCAGTGATATTCAAGCACAAATTAAAAAGCTGACCTCAGATGCCAAAGATGAAGGCTACCTTAGTAAGAAGGAATATAACTTCCTGAATGTCAAATGTCCACGCTTACCTGTGATTTACACCCTCCCTAAGATTCATAAGAACATTGAGAAACCACCGGGAAGACCGATAGTGTCTGCCTGTGGCTCAATTTTGGAACCACTGGGTTCCTATGTGGATTTTCACATCAAAGATTTTGTGCCATCTACCAGCTGTTATGTCCGTGACAGCATGGAAATGATAAACTTGGTTGAGCATTACCCTTTTGACCCTGGTTCCCAGACACTCTGTACCTTGGACGTAGAGTCGCTCTATACTAATATCCCTCAAGGAGCGGCTCTACGGGTCATTCAAAAAATCCTTGACTCCAGGCCCAGACCCCACAGAGTACCGACACTCTTCATACTACAGCTATTGGAATTGTGCCTCACAACATTTTTTTTTGTCTTTGATGGGGTATTCTACCAGCAGGTAAAGGGTACATCTATGGGGGCTATTTTTGCCCCCCACCTGGCAATATTGTTTATGGACGCGCTCGAGACGGGCACGATCCTATCGGATTTCAATCCATTTCGTTCTGGGATCGCCATCTGGCGACGGTACATAGATGATATTTTTTTGATTTGGAATCTGGACGAGAAGACCTTAGAATCTTTCTTACACTGGCTAAACAATAACTGTGATGACCTGCAGTTTACTCTCTCTCATCATAAAACAGAGATCCCTTTCCTTGATTTGACAATTTACCATGAGGAGGGTGAATTGCTAACCCGACTATATAGGAAACCAACCGAACGCAATACGTTGTTGAGGTATGATAGCAACCACCCTAAAGCCCTTAAAGATTCTCTCCCCTACTCACAATTCCTCCGTATAAGGCGCAACTGTTCATCAAAACTTGACTATTTCAGAGAGGCAGATATTTTGTCATCCAAACTAAAAGCGCGGGTGTACCCAAAGAGATTAGTCAGGAATGCCGCTAAAAGAGCATGGTACTGCCCCCGAGATGTCTTACTTGAACCACAAAGTAGGGAGAGGACTGAAAGAATTGCTTGTGTAACCACTTTTTCCCCAGTCTCGAATAAAATTCGAAAAACAATCCTGCAGCATTGGTCAATCCTGAACGCAGGCCAACTAAATTTTGAAAAGCCATTGTTTGCGTTCAAAAAAAGCAAAAATATAAAAGACCATCTTGTCCGGGCGGCCCTACCCACACCACCCGTAAGTAACACGATTGAATCCAACTGGGGCTTACCACCTGTGGCAGGGCATGTAAAATGTGGACAATGTATTGTGTGTGATTTGACACTGGAGGGGCGCACTTTCAGTCACAATAATGTCACAAATGAGATGAAAGTCTTAACAAACTGTAATAGTTGCAATGTAATTTATGCGGTCTTATGCCCTTGTCCAAAAATGTATGTGGGGCAAACCACACAGAAGGTGAAGACACGCATAAGCCAACACCGGAGCCGCATAAGATGTGGGACTCTCAATGCCCCGCTAGTGGAACATTTTTCATCCTTGAAACACACGGCTGACGACCTAAGATGGACAGTCTTGAAATCAGTGAAATTACCACAAAGAGGCGGCAATCTGCAACAAATTCTGAATCGTGAGGAACTGAAATCTATTATACAGTTTAACACCATCCACATGGGATTGAACCGGAGTGAGGACTGGACCACTCTCTTGTGAATAAACTATATCGAATTAAGGAACTGTAAAGCAGAAAGACTTAGGGGTCTCATCTATTAGTTTTTAATGAACATATATGTGTCACAATTGTTTCACTCACACTGACCACACTGGTACGCATGCACTCCCCCCACTCCACCCACCCCCTATGTATCTTGCCAAGCGACAGCCTGCGTTATACTACCCCTGCAGCAGACCTTGGGCTCACCCGACTAGGTGGCTCTCTGTCCAGTAATTCCAATGATAAGCAATTTGCGCTAACCTAATCCCCTTCACTGGGTCCCCATGCAACTTTAAGCTATGGGTTCCCATACTTCCCAACTTCATAGTACCCCTTAACTCTGGGACATTTCAAGATGGCGCCCATGCAAGCGCCCAAGAACCTCTTCCATTTCTGCAGCAATTCATGACGTGGACACTGTTCCAAGATGGCGCCCGAAGTCGCCTCCACGTGACCGGACCGCTACACTATGACTAGTAAGCCCGGGAATACCAGCGGTAACCGGCATTGAAACGTAGCATCCCGGCCAGACGCGAGCTCCATCTTTACTCGGTAAGTGGCTCTTCCCCGATGGCTCCAGTCTGATCCTGACTAATTCTCAGAGATTGGGCGCCTTGTAAACTCCCTCCTTAATTTGCAGCGCAACATTGACGACATTGATCGAGTATAGAGTGCACAACTATTCACCATTTACCAGTGGCCATCGAGCCCTCAGTGTACCATTCAAGAACGCTAAATAAGGTAAAAACCCCCTTAACAATTGTCCGTTTAGACCCTCCGGACTGTATTCTTGAAAAACATAACTTTGAACATAATTTATTTCAGCCCGTTAAAAATCGGCGCTTTCAGAAATTGAGCCATCTCGCCCCAAGATTCAGTTGGAAACATATACGTATTAAAACGAGATCACAATGGGTAGGTAACCTGTATAAATCACTCGTTCGTTGTCCCGCCCCTACCACGCATACTAAAGTGCATCTTTCCCACAGCCCGGCTTAAAACCACGATGGGAAATATCTAAACCCCTCAACCAGGACCAGTACTGTATCCCTGGACGCTACCCCTGGGCGCGCGAAGCAAGTCTGACGCCTTACTCAATACCTCACAACATAGAGGTACGTGCTGTGCTGACCAGTAAGCGTTAAAAGGTCTAAAAACCATAAAAAGACCAGACATGCATGTGGCCCGGCTCAAACACCAGCTCACTGAGTTATGGGCATCCCCCATTCACTAAACACATTGCTGCACAATCCCCTCAGTCACTCGTTGTGCACAAACTCCCAATATTTTCTGCACTTGAGTCACTGCGATTCCGAGGCTCGGTGTTAATATGTAAATGCAACGTGACTATGTACTTCACAAATGGCACTGTCACCCAGCACATGTCACAAACTGTGATTTCAGATGTATAATGGAAATTTAAGGCATGCGTTGACCGCTCTCCTCAATTTCTCTAAAGATTTTTCTTTGTGCTTGTTTTCTTATCTTTTCAACAGGCTTTGTTACATTCAGGCAACTCTAATTTTTAAGTCCTGATGATGATCCCAATTAACTAATTGAGCGAAGGGATCGAAACGTCGACACCTATGAGTGTACATACATGTAGCATTTCAAAATTTGATATTGTTTGTTTCACTCCAGGCGACACTGTCATTATTTCTTTTCAATTATAAGTGCCCTGTTTTGCTCTTTTTTCCTTGCCTGAAAACACCCCTTTCACTTTTCTCTATCTTCTCCCTTTCAAAGTACGGCACAGGCTTGTGTCATACTATCTGTCTGAAAAATATTGTGTTGAAATTGACATTGATTGAAAAAATAAATTTCCTGCCCGGCTGGGCAGTGGAAAGTTATCGTATAGTAGTCTATTGTGTGCTATACTGTATTGTGAATAATTTAAATAAGCTAGGAACCCTTGTTTCAATAACGCAGTTATACCCATGGTTCTTGGCTACCCGCTGGGTTTCCCTTGTCTTTCGAAAATACAGTATCTTAGGAGACACTTTGATTTCAACATTCTCCGAAGACAATTGCGCTCAGCTGCACTACATCTTGCAGTCATTCCCCGTTTTCATCTTACGCGAATGGGGGGTAGCTCTCTTTCTTTTAAGGCAGCCAATGCCTGGAACTCCCTTCCTTATGAATCGCGGAATACTCAAGATTTCAGGCTGTTTAAGAAGCAGTTAAAGACCTTGCTTTTCAATTAACACACAGCTTTTTTGCAGTTGGCTTTCTCGCTGGGACACTCTTGAGTATCCGTGCCCGTTATAAGTGTTTAATAACATAACATAACTAATCATTGAACTTGCACATGAGGCACATCGTGGAGTTTTTGCTGCTAAACAAGCTCTAAGGGAATGAGAGTGGTTCTCTTGTCTTAATGAAAGAGTTAAAAAAGAATTAAGGGCATGTTATTTGTGCAACTGATTGTCATCCATAACAACCCCACTGTTATTTTAGTTTACTTTATTTCCGCGAGTAGCTGCACCTCACAAGGGAGCTTGTGAGAGGCAGCAGTGGCTGATAGGCCCTTGTTTGTTGTTTCATTTGCCTGCACTTTTGGAGTTTATTGCGCCAATCAGTGCTCTTCAGACACGCTCCTTGCCACACCCCCGGATGCCAGGCTTCAAAGCCAGTCTAAGAGCGCGTCCTCACCGCTGGAGTGCCTAAGGGAAGCCCGTCTGTGCCTGTTTGTGTGCAGAACGCCCTCAGTGCCAACGCCCCTGCCAATTTTACCATCCATGGGATGGCCCACATCCATTACACGTAGAATGACCTGCTCAAACTCATCCCTACAGGTAGGTTGTGCCCTGGTCCAACACTGGAAGCTTCCCTTATAGATGACTGTGTGTCTTGTCCAAATTGTGAGCTCACTCTCACTAATAGTAATATACAGGCACTGCCCCCCTCATGCCAGAATAGCAAGTAAACATAGTCAGGTAGCTAGCTGCAGATGTGCCCTCATAAAAGCCAGGTCTCTGGTTAAAAATGCCCTACCATGTGCAAATTTCACAGAATCTAAAGCTCTCAATCTGATTTTTATAACTGGATCTGGGCTGGTGAAACCTCTGACCCTGCCTTAATCGTAGAGCTTCCCCTAGGTGTTATGATCTCCAGGCTCAACTGAGTCTGAAGTACAGGAGGAGGCCTGGCGATTTTTTATTGTGAGTCTCTCAAAATTTAAACTCAAGCGCTCGCAGCAGTTCAAGACTGCGTGGCACTTTTTTTCAAAGTAGAAATTATTAAGCAGTACTCTTTTAATGACATATTGATTTACTGCACCCCAGGCCCAAAAGCAGCCTTCCTTGATAAAGCTAGCCAACTGCTAAAAATTAAAGCTGACCTCCTTCACCTTACAATTCTTGTAGATTTTAATTTCCACCTAGATAATCTCCTTTATGCTGACTCTGTCCATTTTATTAATCTTATGGCTAGTGCTAACCTGAAACTATTAGTTTAGGGACCTACTTATACGGCAGATCACCTACTGGATGGCATTTTTTCTGACAACCCCCATTTAAAACAAGCATTTACAATGCAATGGTCTCGGCAATATTATAGGTAGAGCTATTGGTATTGCTTTTTTTTTATCCCTAAATAAATGGCATTGTCATTTCTGTTGGCATTAGCGTAATATTTTGCATATGTGATACCTATTGCATTAGCAGAGAGAGAGTGAGGTAGTGAGATGTAGAGAGAGAGTGAGGTAGTGAGAGAGAGTGAGGTAGTGAGAGAGAGTGAGGTAGTGAGATAGAGTGAGTGAGGTATTGAAACTGTGATGTAGTGAGGGAGAGGGATGTTGTGAGGTAGTCAGATGTAAGCAGAGTGTGATGTTGTGATGTAGTGAGATAGAGAGAGAGGTAGTGAAAGAGACAGTGAAAGTGAGTTAGTGAGATAGAAAGAGTGAGGTAGAGACATATAGAGTGAGTGATGTAGTGAGTTAGAGAGAGAGTGAAGTTGTAATGTTGTGAGATAGAGAGTGAGGTAGTGAGAGAGTGAGGTAGTGATGTTTTTAGAGAGAGAAGTTGTGAGATAGTGAGGTAGTAATATAGATAGAGGGGAGTAGTGATGTATAGAGAGTTATGTAGTGAGAGAGAGTGCGGTAGATAGAGAGTGAGGTAGTGAGAGACAGAGAGAGTGAGGTAGTGAAAGAGTGAGTTAGTGAGGGAGAGGGATTTTGTGAGGTAGTGAGATAGAAACAGTGAGTGATGTTGTGATGTAGTGACATAGAGAAAGATTGAGGTAGTGAGAGAGAGAGTGAAAGTGACTTAGTGAGATAGAAAGAGAGAGTGAGTTAGTGAGGGAGAGTGACGTAGTGAGTTGGAGAGAGAGAGTGAAGTTGTGAGGTAGTGAGATAGAGAGTGAGTTAGCGAGAGAGTGATGTAGTGAATTTTTGAGGGAGTGAGTTGTGTTATAGTGAGGTAGTGAGAGTAATATCGAAATAGATAGAGTGATGTTAGGGAGAGAGTTAGGGAGAGAGAGAGTGAGATGGTGTTATAGATATATTTTGAGTAGTGATGTAGTGAGAGTTTTTTTGTGAGAGAGTGAAGTAGATAGAGAGTGAGGTAGTGAGAGATAGAGAGAGTGAGGTAGTGAAAGAATGAGGTAGTGAGGGTGAGAGTTGTTGTGATGTATTGAGATAGAAACAGAGAGTGATGTTGTGAAGTAGTGAGCTAGAGAGAGAGTGAGGTAGTGAATGAGAGAGTGAAAGTGAGTTAGTGTATTTGAGAGAGAGAGAGTGAGGTAGTGAGATAGAGAGAGAGTGAAGTTGTGAGGTAGTGAGAGAGAGTGAAGTTGTGAGGTAGTGAGAGAGTGGTGTAGTGAAGTTTTGAGAGAGTGTGTCGTGATATAGTGAGGTAGTGAGAGTGCGATAGTGAGATAGAAATAGATAGAGTGAGGTAGTGATGTAGAGAGAGTGAGGTAGTGCGATAGAGAGAGAGTGAAGTTGTGAACTTTAGAGAGAGTGTGTCGTGATATAGTGAGGTAGTGAGAGAGAGATAGTGAGATAGAAATAGATAGAGTGAGGTAGTGATAAAGGGAGAGTGTGAGGTAGTGAGATAGAGAGAGAGTGAAGTAGTGAGTTAGAGAGAGAGAGTGTGTGAGAAGTTGGCCTGATATGATGTTTCCAATTCTGGAACCACCTTGTATCAGTCCAAACAATCCCTTATGGTGTCTGGTTGTAAGTCAACCTTATTAGACAAGCTATCCTAGGGGTAGCATGGACTAAGCAGCCTTAAAGGCTTAACTTAAGAGGTCGTGTTAAGCTAGCTGTTTTACCACATACAATCCTGTAATATCAAATGAAAGGACACCACACAAGTATATATTATAAAAATATATGTATTTATTACTAAAAACAATCCCCAGTATTCTTTATGAATAAAGGGGCACAAGCGTTAAATCAAAAGCACAGTATAACATACAAAGTTGCACAATTTTGGATGAGGCCAAGGGGCCACTCAAACCATATACTAAAAAAATGGTGTAAGAGAGACCATTCGATCAGTGGTTAGGCCTAGGGCCTAGGGAATCGCTAGGAGCAGTCGGGACAAGCAATGCTGAAGTCGGGAAAAGCCAGCGGGATTCGGGTGCAGTGCAGAAAGTGCACGCATGCATCAATGTTAACCAATGGTGCGTAAAAGTTACAAAGTTAAAGTTTAAGGACACTTCCGCTGAACCTAGAGGAACAAAACTTAAGACACAGACCCTAGAGGTGTGTACCAGTGTGGGAACACCGGCGTTGCAATGTTACCTCACCCACAGGAAGTGGGTGCACAGGGTCGAAGTTGAGTCGGGTTTCGTCACGCAGGCTCTTGGTGCTTGGAGCTGAAAGGGCTGCAGGCGGGGTGAAAGAGAAGTGTCCGGTGGAGTCCAAGGGTGGACTCAAGTCGAAAAGTACCTGAAAGCAGAGGGGACAGAGTCTGGGTCACTCAGCAGTGACCAGGGTGGAACCAGGATGGAACCAGGCAATGTCGGGCGCAATCAGGTGGTTGTCGAGGAGCTTCTCTCCGCTCTCACGTGGGCTCTGGGGCATCTACGAAGTCCAGGAGCAGGTCACGATCTGTCCCACGCAGGCTCTCGCCGTCAGCGCTGTCAGCTTCAAGATTGGAGCAAACAACACTTGGCAAAAGCAATCCATGCAGAACTGGAAGATTGCTTCTCACTCGGACCAGGAGGGTCAGAGTGGGGGCTCCTTTTCAGGGGAGCTGGTGCAAATCTGGAGCAACCAGAATCACAAGTCGAATTTCAGGTTTCGTCGGCACAGGGGCCACAAGCCAGCTGGCAAGGGACTGGCCAACGCGTTGAGCCAAAAGAAGCAGAAGGGCCCCACGCAGCACTCGTCGAGTGTGGAGGGCTGAACTTCCGTGCAAGAGTGGCTCAGGGTTGGGGCTTCTCAAACCCCGTTGTACAGCTTCGAGGGTCACTCGTGGGCTGCACGGTCAGCATCTCGTGGTCTTTCCAAGATGGCGTGCCCCACGCTTCCGGTCGCCTCCACGGGTCTCAGCTCTGCAGGGACTGTGGATCGGGCTGTTAGAAGGCAGGCAAGCTTGATCTCGTCGATCTTTGTCGCTCGAGTTCCGGCGGGAACTACAACAAAGCAGACGTTGAGGGCTGGATGGTGCCTGTTTGCACAGGGTGGTCACTCCTTGACCACAAGGGAGATTCTTCAGTCTTCTGCGTTGAGTAGGATGTCGAAGGGTCCAGAGTTTCATTTCTTATGTTTCATCAGGATAATCTGAAGTGCATTGGCACTGCTCCCACTCTTATTCGAATCTGGGGGGCTGGATTACCTGCTAGGTCCCCTCCTATGGGTGGGACCCAGGAAGTGGGTGGATACACCCCCTTCCTTTGATCCAGGCCGCGCTGGCACGAGGGCTGGAGTGCCCCAGAACCGGTTTGGCCGGATTATGCAAGGGGCAGCCTTGTGCTCCCCAGGCAGTGTCTGGTTTCTTTCAAACCTCCCTGCTACAATCCACTATCTCCTGTCTGGGGGGATGTAACACCGCCCTGCGACAGGAAACCCTTTGTCCAGGCTCCTTGGGCTGAGTTTCGGTCAGCTTCAGGGGGTCAGACTTGTGTCTGTGGCAGAAGCATCCATTTTGTGGATCTGAGGCCCTTTTAGAAATTAACCGCATTTAAGTAAAGTAACATGTCTTACCCCTCTAGAGGGGTGGAATGCTATCCCCGTCGCCAGAACTGGCGAGGGGATAGTATTCCAAAGCGTATGACACCTTACACGACATGTTTTGATAAAGCCAAACCAAAGTTGCTATATAACCGCGAGGATTATAATGCACTTAAGAGTATATGGTATGGCATTATCCTGAAACAGCTTAGGGATTTGTTCCCGACGGCTGCAGACAGGCTCAGCTCATGCTAGAGCTCCATCTCACATTAAACCACGCACTCTGCCTCCAGGATTGATAAGGCCTTCCATAGGAGTGACTCACAGGTTTATATGTGTCCAGATATAGGTTTAGATATAGGTATACTATATCTAAGCAAGAGGTGATTACACCACCTTGCCCCAGCTGAGTGATCAGCCAGTTGTGTCAATTTAAGAACCAGCCAGGGGTGGCAAAAGATATGCTGCAGCCCCTGGTAGGCCTTGGTGGCACCTATGCCCTGGGCACCTATAGTGCATGGTACAGGGGCTGATAAGGAGTCCATTTCCAATTGTGGTATGTACCTATAGCACATGTATTAATAATTTAGAGAGAGAACAGCAGACTGGGGGTCTGATTAGCAGGCCCACAGCCTCAGTTGTCTAAAACCAGTGAAGCAAAAAGCAAAAATTTGGGGTGACCGTAGGATAGCAGACCCTACTCTCCTATACAACCCCCCCCCCCCCAAACGCAGGGACATTAAACTAATCTTGACCAGATAAGTCTTCATGTTCTAAGTGGAAGTACCTGGAGAGACCATCTGCATTACCATGGTCAGTCCCTGGGCGGTGCTCCACTGTAAAGTCCATCCCCTGTAGGGAAATGGACCACCTGAGCAGTTTGGGATTTTCACACTTCATCTGATTGAGCCACAAGAGGGGCTTATGGTCTGTCTGAACTAGGAAGTGAGTTCCAAACAAGTAGGACCTCAACTTCTTCAGGGCCCAAACCACAGCAAAGGCCTCCCTCTCAATGGCTGACCAACGTTTCTCCCTGGGGGTCAGCCTTCTGCTAATAAAAGCAATGGGCTGGTCTTGACCATCTTGATTAAGTTGTGAGAGCACAGCTCCCACCCCCAACTCAGAAGCATCTGTCTGTACAATGAACTGTTTGGAGTAGTCAGGACTCTTCAGGATAGGTGCAGAGCACATGGCCTTCTTCAGGTCATCAAATGCCTTCTGACAGCTAACTGTCCACTGAACCTTTTTTGGCATCTTCTTGGATGTCAAGTCATTTAATGGTGTCACAATGGACCCATAGTTTTTCACAAACTTTCTGTAATACCCAGTCAGGCCCAAGAAGGCTCTGACTTGTGTGTGGGTAACTGGAGGAGCCCAGTCCTGTATGGTCTGGATTTTGCTCTCCAGTGGTTGAACCTGACCTCCACCTACTAGGTGGCCCAGGTACACAACCTTACTCTGCCCTATCTGGCACTTTGTAGCCTTGATAGTCAGGCCTGCCTTTTGCAGGGCCTCCAGAACCTTCTTCAGGTGGATCCACTGGGGGTAGAGAATGCTGTCTTGGCTTTTGACTCCTCAGCTAGTCTGATTTGCCAGTAGCCAGCTGTCAAATCAAATGTGCTCAGAAACTTGGCAGAAGCCAATCTGTCAATGAGCTCATCTGCTCTTGGAATGGGATGTGCATCTGTCCTAGTGACAGCATTGCGACCTCTGTAGTCCACACAAAACCTCATTTCTCTCTTTCCATCTTGGGTATGAGGTTTTGGCACAAGGACTACTGGGCTGGCCCATGGGCTCTCTGATGGCTCAATCACTCCAAGCTCCAACATCTTTTGCACCTCAGCCTTGATACAATCCCTGACATGGTCAGGTTGCCTGTAGATCTTATTCTTGACAGGCAGACTGTCACCGGTGTCCACCTCATGGGTGCACCAGTTTGTCTGGCTGGGTGTGAGTGAAAACAAGTGTCTGTGGGCTTGCAAAACCTGTCTGCAGTCCATCTGTTGCTGGTCAGTGAGGCTGCCTGCCAAGGCTACTCCATCAACTGAACCATCATCAGTGTTCTGAGAAAGCAGGTCTGGGAGAGGGTCACTCTCTTCCTCCTGTTCCCCATCTGTGGCCATGAGCAAGCTCATGTCCTCCCTGTCCACAAATGCTTTCAAACGATTCACATGGAGCACCCTGTGGGGGCTCCTAGGGGTTCCAAAGTCAACCAGGTAGGTGACTTCTCCCTTTTTCTCAATGCAAGGGTAGGGTCCAGTCCATTTGTCCTGGAGTGCTGCTGGGGCCACTGGCTCCAACACCCACACCTTCTGCCCTGGCTGGAACTCAACCAGAACAGCCTTTTCGTCATGCCAAGCTTTCTGTAATTCTTGACTGGCCTCCAGGTTTTTGGATGCTCTCTCCATATACTCAGCCATCCTGGAGCGGAGACCAAGTACATAGTCCACTACATCTAGCTTAGGCTTTTTGAGAGGTAACTCCCATCCTTCCTTCACCAAACATAGTGAACCCCTCACAGGGTGGCCAAACAAAAGTTCAAAAGGGCTGTAGCCAACCCCCTTCTGTGGGACCTCTCTGTAAGCAAAGAGCAAGCAGGGTAAAAGGATGTCCCATCTCCGCCTAAGCTTCTCTGGTAAACCTTTTATCATTCCCTTGTTGAATCTCTCCACAAGCCCATTGCACTGTGGGTGATAGGGTGTGGTAAACTTGTAGTTTACTCCACATTCCTTCCACATTGCTTTCAAATAACTAGACATGAAGTTAGTACCTCTGTCTGATAATACCTCCTTTGGGAAGCCCACTCTTGAGAAAACTGCAATTAGGGCTTTTGCCACCACAGGTGCTGTGGTGGTCCTCAGGGGAATAGCTTCTGGATACCTGGTGGCATGATCCACTACCACCAGTATACATCTGTTCCCAGATGCTGTTTGAGGATCCATGGGACCCACAATATCTATTCCAACTCTTTCAAAGGGTACCCCCACCACAGGTAGTGGTATGAGGGGGGCCTTTGTTGTGCCACCTGACTTACCACTGGCTTGGCAAGTGACACAGGAGCGATAAAACTCCTTGACATTTTCTGACATGTGAGGCCAGTAAAAGTGTGAAACAAGCCTGTCCCACGTTTTGTTCTGGCCTAAGTATCCTGCAAGGGGAATATCATGGGCCAAGGTAAGAAGGAAACCCCTAAACTTCAGAGGTATGACCAACCTCCTGGTTGTACCAGGCTTGGGGTCTCTAGCCTCTGAGTAAAGGAGTCCATCATCCCAATACACAGTATGGGTACCTTGGGCATCCCCAGCAGCCTCAGCAGCAGCCTGCTGTCTGAGGGGTTCAAGTGAAGGGCAATCTAATTGAGCCTGCCTCAGGTCTGCCCTTGAGGGTCCCCCTGTCCCCAGAAACTCAACCTGGTTAGGTTCAAGTTCCTCAGAGACAGTCTCCTCTTGGACTGCAGAATCAGTTTCCTGTGAAACCTGATCCTCAACCTGGGGCAAGGTGGACGGCTCAGCCTTTCCTCTCTTGCTCCTTCTCTTGGGTTGTGGTTGGTCTATTGTTTCAAGATCCACCACTGGTTCAGGAAGGCACTTCTTAGCCTGAGACCTTGTCACTGCAAGGACATGAGCTGAAATCCCTAGCATTTCTGCATGAGTCCTGTACTCCACTTCTGACCAAACTGAGCTTTCAAGATCATTGCCTAACTGACTGTCTACTGGGAGGTCTGCACTCACAACAACTTTCTTTAGGCCATCTACCCCTCCCCAGGAGAAGTTCACAACTGCCACACTATGGGAAGTAGTGGAGTTGCTTGCATTGGTCACTAGGTAACTTTCACCTAGTACAATCTGTCCAGGGTCCACAAAGTCAGGTGTCACCATGGTGACACTGGCACATGTGTCCCTGTAGGCCTGAGCCAGTTTCTCATTGATTAAAGGCGTCTGCCTATATTTGCCCAGGTTACTGGGACTCACTGTAGTGGACAAAGCCAAGTCCACATCATATAGGAGAACTGCCTGAGTAGGGATTCTGACTAGGCCAGATCCTACTTCAGTACCCAGGGTTAACCCTACTACACCCTTTGGCTGTGTTCCACCACTGCTTACTGAACTAGGGGTTGCAGGTGCTTTAGGAGCTGCAGTGGTGGGGACTGGATTTGTCTTGGTGCATTCACTGCACCAGTGTGAAACTGATTTGCAGGTATTACACCAAGGTTTCTTTGGGCCATTATTCTTCTTCTTCTTGTTTCCATTTTGGGAACCACCCTCCTTATTACTATTTTGGGGGCCTGAAGACTTCTGGTCCTTTTCTTTATCTTTCTGATTTCCACCCTTCTGGTCTGTTTTCTTCTGGTCACCACCTTGGTTCTGGGGTTTCTGCTTAATCCTTGTTCTGACCCATTTGTCTGCCTTCTTTCCCAATTCTTGGGGAGAGGTCAGATCAGAGTCAATAAGGTATTGATGCAACATCTGGTTTGTACAGTTATTAAGGATCTGTTCTCTCATGATAAGATTGTACAATCCTGTATAGTCTGAAACTTTACTTCCCTGCAACCAACCCTCCAGAGCCTTAGTGGCACAATCTACAAAATCAGTCCAGTCTTGAGTCTGTGCTTTTTGGGTGTCTCTGAACAACAACCTGTATTGCTCAGTGGTTAGGCCAAACCCTTCAATAAGAGCACTCTTCAAGACAGAGTAGTTTTTGGCATCCTCAGGTCTAACTGTGAGGAGCCTGTCCCTCCCTTTCTCTGAAAAGGAGTACCATAAAATTGCAGCCCACTGATCCTGAGGAACCTGCTGTACCATGCAGGCTCTCTCAAGAGCAGTCATCCATTTGTGGATGTCATCCCCTTCCTTGTAGGGGGCCACAATTGTTGTCAGGTTTCTATTATCATAGCTCCTGTCTTTTTCTCTAGGAATATTGCTGCCACCAGTGACATCTAAGCCACACAATTTCTGCTCTCTTGCCAAGGCAAGTCTAGCTTGAGCCAGGGCTACCTCCTCCCTCTCTATTTGGAGTTTGACAGCTCTCATCCTGGCCTTATGCTCTATCTTTTGAGAGGCAGTCATACCTCTCTGAGATTTTCTTGAGGCACTAGAAATATGAGAGTCCCCTGATGGAGATCTCACTCTTTTGTTGCCTGGGAGAATGCTCTGGTGGGATCTGGGGAGGTGCTGGCCCTCTCTATTTCCCAGTAGGTTTAAGTTGGCCTGGTTAAGCCGGGCAACTACAACCTGGTTAACCCCTTGATCCTGATCTTCAGGGTCGTATACCTCTGAGTCCTCCTCCTCTTCTACCTCCTCTTCTTCCTCCTCTGGGGTGGTCTCAGTGGCTGGGGGGTTCACTCCATCTCCTGATTCTAAGGGAACTGCATTTGCCTTTTCCAAGTCATCCTGTTCTAGAATGGCTATCAGGGAAGGACTGGTGGGACTTCTGCCCCTTTATAACCCTCTTGAGATGCACAAGGCAACCAAGTCTTTGTGGGTTAGTTTGTCATAGCTGGAAGTCGCCTGGGTAAGGTCAACTGTCACAGAAACAGACCCTGAGGCTTTTCCTGTGTCAGACATGACTCTAGTGTGGTGTAAGTGATGCACCTACCTACACTAACTGTTTCCCTACTGTACCTGGCTAGTGAGTTGTAGTCAGGGTGTGCTAAGCCCTTTAATCTACAACTACTAAGTTCAGTAGAACTTAAATATGCTAAGCTTTTGATTTATATGTACCTAGAGGTACTTGATGTGATCTTTCAATTTGATAAAAAGATTGCAATGGTAAAACAAACAGCAAGCTCAAATCCGCACCGCTGCTCACCAATGTGAGAAGTTGGCCTGATATATGATGTTTCCAATTCTGGAACCACCTTGTATCAGTCCAAACAATCCCTTATGGTGTCTGGTTGTAAGTCAACCTTATTAGACAAGCTATCCTAGGGGTAGCATGGACTAAGCAGCCTTAAAGGCTTAACTTAAGAGGTCGTGTTAAGCGAGCTGTTTTACCACATACAATCCTGTTATATCAAATGAAAGGACACCACACAAGTATATATTATAAAAATGTATGTATTTATTACTAAAAACAATCCCCAGTATTCTTTATGAATAAAGGGGCACAAGCGTTAAATCAAAAGCACAGTATAACATACAAAGTTGCACAATTTTGGATGAGGCCAAGGGGCCACTCAAACAATATACTAAAAAAACGGTATAAGAGAGACCAATCGATCAGTGGTTAGGCCTAGGGCCTAGGGAATCGCTGGGAGCAGTCGGGACAAGCAATGCCGAAGTCGGGAAAAGCCCGCGGGATTCGGGTGCAGTGCAGAAAGTGCACGCATGCATCAATGTTAACCAATGGTGCGTAAAAGTTACAAAGTTAAAGTTTAAGGACACTTACGCTGAACCTAGAGGAACAAAACTTAAGACACAGACCCTAGAGGTGTGTACCAGTGTGGGAACACCGGCGTTGCAATGTTACCTCACCCACAGGAAGTGGGTGCACAGGGTCGAAGTTGAGTCGGGTTTCGTCACGCAGGCTCTTGGTGCTTGGAGCTGAAAGGGCTGCAGGCGGGGTGAAAGAGAAGTGTCCGATGGTGTCCAAGGGTGGACTCAAGTCGAAAAGTACCTGAAAGCAGAGGGGACAGAGTCTGGGTCACTCAGCAGTGACCAGGGTGGAACCAGGATGGAACCAGGCAATGTCGGGCGCAATCAGGTGGTTGTCGAGGAGCTTCTCTCCGCTGTCACGTGGGCTCTGGGGCGCTGTCGGCTTCAAGATTGGAGCAAACAACACTTGGCAAAAGCAATCCACGCGGAACTGGAAGATTGCTTCTCACTCGGACCAGGAGGGTCAGAGTGGGGGCTCCTTTTCAGGGGAGCTGGTGCAAATCTGGAGCAACCAGAATCACAAGTCGAATTTCAAGTTTCGTCGGCACAGGGGCCACAAGCCAGCTGGCAAGGGACTGGCCAACGCGTTGAGCCAAAAGAAGCAGAAGGGCCCCACGCAGCACTCGTCGAGTGTGGAGGGCTGAACTTCCGTGCAAGAGTGGCTCAGGGTTGGGGCTTCTCAAACCCCGTTGTACAGCTTCGAGGGTCACTCGTGGGCTGCACGGTCAGCGTCTCGTGGTCTTTCCAAGATGGCGTGCCCCACGCTTCCGGTCGCCTCCACGGGTCTCAGCTCTGCAGGGACTGTGGATCGGGCTGTTAGAAGGCAGGCAAGCTTGATCTCGTCGATCTTTGTCGCTCGAGTTCCGGCGGGAACTGCAACAAAGCAGACGTCGAGGGCTGGATGGTGCCTGTTTGCACAGGGTGGTCACTCCTTGACCACAAGGGAGATTCTTCAGTCTTCTACGTTGAGTAGGATGTCGAAGGGTCCAGAGTTTCGTTTCTTATGTTTCATCAGGATAATCTGAAGTGCATTGGCACTGCTCCCACTCTTATTCGAATCTGGGGGGCTGGATTACCTGCTAGGTCCCCTTCTATGGGTGGGACCCAGGAAGTGGGTGGATACACCCCCTTCCTTTGATCCAGGCCGCGCTGGCACGAGGCCTGGAGTGCCCCAGAACCGGTTTGGCCGAATTATGCAAGGGGCAGCCTTGTGCTCCCCAGGCAGTGTCTGGTTTCTTTCAAACCTCCCTGCTACAATCCACTATCTCCTGTCTGGGGGGATGTAACCCCGCCCTGCGACAGGAAACCCTTTGTCCAGGCCCCTTTGGCTGAGTTTCGGTCAGCTTCAGGGGGTCAGACTTGTGTCTGTTGCAGAAGCATCCATTTTGTGGATCTGAGGCCCTTTTAGAAATTAACCGCATTTAAGTAAAGTAACATGTCTTACCCCTCTAGAGGGGTGGAATGCTATCCCCGTCACCAGAACTGGCGAGGGGATAGTATTCCAAAGCGTATGACACCTTACACGACATGTTTTGATAAAGCCAAACCAAAGTTGCTATATAACCGCGAGGATTATAATGCACTTAAGAGTATATGGTATGGCATTATCCTGAAACAGCTTAGGGATTTGTTCCCGACGGCTGCAGACAGACTCAGCTCATGCTAGAGCTCCATCTCACATTAAACCACGCACTCTGCCTCCAGGATTGATAAGGCCTTCCATAGGAGTGACTCACAGGTTTATATGTGTCCAGATATAGGTTTAGATATAGGTATACTATATCTAAGCAAGAGGTGATTACACCACCTTGCCCCAGCTGAGTGATCAGCCAGTTGTGTCAATTTAAGAACCAGCCAGGGGTGGCAAAAGATATGCTGCAGCCCCTGGTAGGCCTTGGTGGCACCTATGCCCTGGGCACCTATAGTGCATGGTACAGGGGCTGATAAGGAGTCCATTTCCAATTGTGGTATGTACCTATAGCACATGTATTAATAATTTAGAGAGAGAACAGCAGGCTGGGGGTCTGATTAGCAGGCCCACAGCCTCAGTTGTCTAAAACCAGTGAAGCAAAAAGCAAAAATTTGGGGTGACCATAGGATAGCAGACCCTACTCTCCTACAGAGTGAAGTTGTGAGGTAGTGAGAGTGTGATGTAGTGAAGTTTTGAGAGAGTGTGTCGTGATATAGTGAGGTAGTGAGAGTGCGATAGTGAGATAGAAATAGATAGAATGAGGTAGTGATGTAGAGAGAGTGAGGTAGTGAAATAGAGAGAGAGTGAAGTTGTGAAGTAGTGTGTTAGAGAGAGAGATATTTACTGTGGTAGTGATATTGTGATGCTGTGAGAAAGAGAGAGTTGAGTAGTGAGGTAGAGAGTGAGGTAGAGAGAGAGAGTGAGTTAGTGAGAGATAGTGTAGTAGTGTGAGAGATAGTGAGGTAGTGAGAGAGATAGTGAGTTAGTGAGAGAGAGAGTGAGGAAGTGAGAGAGAGAGTTAGGGAGAGAGAGAGTGACGTAGTGAGAGAGCGAGCCAACCCCACACACATACAGACCCACCCACACAGAGCCACACACATACAAAGTGTATCACGCAGACATACATACAGAGCCACAAATATACAGAGCTACAGACATCCACATTCATAGCCACTGACTTACACATACAGAGCTAGCCACAGACATAGAGTCACCTAACACACATAGTGAGCCAGCCACATAAAGATACTGAGCCATCTATACACACACATAGAGGCAACTATGCACTTATTGAGCTACACATACACTGAGCTACACACACGCACAGCTACACACATAGAACCACACAGACATACACAGACCCACACATACTGAGCAACACACACACAGAGCCACACACACATACAAAGGCACACACACAGAGCGCCACACACACAGAGTTACACACATATATCCAGCCTAAACTTAGGTACACACAGACAGAGCTACTTTTAAATAGAGACATTTAGCCATATCGGAACCACTTCGTGCACAGCGGTGCACATCGCTGCAGGGAGCACGGACCATGTTGGACCTAGAAAAAAGAGAAAAAACATAAGATTAGCAAAAAAAAATATGCCTTACCTCTAACATAAACAAAAAGCAACATACATACCTGTCTGAACAACTTCGTGCACAGTAGTGCACACGGCTGCAGGGAGACGCCACGGGCCATGTTGGACCTAGAAAAGACAGAAAAAACATAAGATTAGTAAAATCCAAAAGATAGTTTACCTCAAACTGCAAAAGAGCCGCATATCGGAACCACTTCGTGCACAGCGGTGCACATCGCTGCAGGGAGACGCCACGGGCCATGTTGAACCTAGAAAAGAGAGAATAAACATAAGATTAGCAAAAAAACCAAAATGGCTTACCTCTAAACGAAAACAACAACAACATACATACCCGTCTGAACAACTTCGTGCACAGTAGTGCACACGGCTGCAGGGAGACGCCACGAGCCATGTTGGATCTAGAAAAGAGAGAAAAAACATTAGATTAGTAAAATCGAAAAGATAGCTTTCCTCAAACTGCAAAAGAGCCGCATATCGGAACCACTCCATGCACAGCGGTGCACATTGCTGCAGGGAGACGCCACGGGCCATGTTGGACCTAGAAAAGAGAGAATAAACATAAGATTAGCAAAAAAAAGCTTACATCAAAAGAAACAAAAACAAAAATACAAGCAAGCATACATACCGTCGGAAGAAGTATTCAGCGACTTCTTGCAGAGGCGATCAGCGCAAAATGGCATTTACAATACTACGGCCATTTTCGGAGTTGGGAGCGTGGTTTTGAGGTTCTGAGTGACATACAACGTCACTGTCTAAAGAACAGCAAAACTTACGCCCCCAAATCCGAAAAAGACGGGGCTAAATCGTAGTGACGCATCTCTCCTCCAATGGCTGGCCTCCGTTTAGGAGGAGAGACGGGGCAGGGAGACAGCTTTCTACAGCGCTACTAAGAGACATTAAATCTCCGACCCCAGACTGCGCAAGCGCAGCCTTTAGGTCCTCGACCTAAAAAGTATCAATTTGTCTGACCTCCATGCAGTAATGTTTCAGCTCAGCTTAAAAGGGAAAGATCTATTGAATACCATTCACAAAACAATGAGGAGCCAACGTTCTTGGCCTAAGTTTGATACTAATATTTTTCATCAATCAATCAATCAATCATGCCATTTGTATAGCGCACTACTCACCCGGGAGGGTCTCAAGGCGCTTGGGGGGAGGGGTATGCTACTGCTCGAACAGCCAGGTCTTGAGTTGTTTCCTGAAGGCGAGATGGTCCTGGGTCAGCCGAAGGTGGATGGGGAGGGAGTTCCAAGTCTTGGCAGCCAGGTAAGAGAAGGATCTTCCTCCGGCGGTGGCTCTTCGGATGCGTGGTACGGCTGCGAGGGCGAGGCTGGTGGACCGTAGCTGGCGGGTGGGCGTGTAGAAGGTCAGGCGGTCGTTGAGGTACTTGGGGCCCAGGTCGTGGAGAGACTTGTGTGCGTGGGTGAGGAGCCGGAACGTGATCCTCTTGTCGACGGGGAGCCAGTGCAGGTTCCTCAGGTGGCTGGAGATGTGGCTGCGTCGGGGGACATCCAGGATGAGGCGGGCGGAGGCGTTCTGGATGCGCTGGAGTCTTTTCTGTAGCTTGGCTGTGGTTCCGGCGTAGAGGGCGTTTCCGTAGTCCAGTCGGCTGGTCACGAGTGCCTGGGTGACAGTCTTCCTGGTCTCGGTCGGGATCCAGCGGAAGATCTTGCGAAGCATACGCAGGGTGTTGAAGCACGATGAGGAGACGGCGTTGACTTGTCTGGTCATCGAGAGGGAGGGGTCCAGGATGAAGCCCAGGTTGCGTGCGTGGTCGGTTGGCTTGGGTGCGGTGCCCAGGGCTGGGGGCCACCAGGAGTCGTCCCAGGCGGAGGGCGAAGATCCCAGGATGAGGACTTCCGTCTTGTCCGAGTTCAGTTTCAGGCGGCTGTCCTTCATCCACTCGGCGACGTCTTTCATCCCTTCGTGTAGGCAGGTTCTGGCGGTGTCGGGGTCTCTGGTGAGGGAGAGGATCAGCTGGGTGTCGTCGGCGTAAGAGATGATGTTGAGGTTGTGCTGGCGTGCGATGGCTGCGAGAGGTTTCATCAAACTCTAGCCCAAACACAACCTATGGCCACAGATGATTTAGGATTGAGTGCCAGAAATTATCAGTAATGGCTGGATAGGGCTCTTAATTGTGAATTCCTCTTAAAGCTCACCATAGTCATAGGACTATACCTGAACTTTGGGTTGCCCAATAATCTCAGGCTCCAAAAACAAAAATGTTGAAAAAAAATGGAGGATTAGTTATGATCCCATAGAAAAAGAAATTTATAAGCAATCTCATCTCTTCAAACTTATAGGGACATGTTACATAAGGAAAAATATGTTATTTCACCCACAAAATTGATTCAGCCAAAACTTCCTCTGAGGAACTTTTTACAATAATTAAGAACCTGGTAAAACTGCCTGAAAATAAAAATAATATGGTTAGCCAACAGTTTGTCAATAGTTTGGACACTTTCTTCCGAGAAAAAATTAAGGGAGTATCAGGCACATGCATCAATATTGCATTTTGCGATTCCTTAATTGCGAAAAATAAGGAATCGCAATTAAGGAATTGCAAAATGCAATGCATCAAGAAATCGCTAAATAAATTGCGATTTCTTAATATTCCTTAATTGCGACTCGCAAATTGCGAGTCGCAATTAAGGAATACCTCCCCATTCATTCCTATGGGCCTAGAGGCCCATAGGAATGAATGGGAAGACATTCTCAATTTGCGATTCGCAATTAGCGAATTGCAAATTGAGAATGCGATTTCAAGGGTGCAGGAGTGTCCAAAGGACACCCTGTTGCACCCCTGAAATCAATCTGTGCACATATGTTGCACACACACATGCCCTTTGGGCATGTGTGTGCACAACATAAACTTTGAAAAATGCACAAAAGTGCATTTTTCAAAGTTTTCGCAAATTACCATGAGGTTCAACCTCATGGTAATTTGCTCCCCTTAATAGCGAAATCGCAATTTTTTCAAGTTTCATGCATTGCATTTAAGGAATCGCAAACTGCAATTCCTTAAATGCAATCGCAATTTGGGAATTCGCAAATATTTGCGAATTCTTAAATTGCGAGGGCCTTGACCCTTCATGCATTCCAAAAGCAGATTTTGCGATCGCACCGTTTGCGATCGCAAAATCCTTTGATGCATGTGCCTGTATATGACTCCTTTTCAGACAGCATGAACTCATCTCACTCAGCAGGTAATGATGCCCCTATAATGATTCATGTTCTGGCTTGTAATCTCACTGGAGATTTACCGCATGATAGTGCTGCCTTTTCAAATATCACCATGGGTCCTGATACAACGGCTAGTTAAAGACCTCCAGAAAAGGAGCCCTTCACATTTCTCACTTCCTTTCCTCTCCTTACCATTGACCAAACTTTGGGACTGTTAAAGATTATTAAATCGGGTGCCCCCAATGATACCTGCCCCTCAAAGTTAATGCACGTGGGGCCAGATGTAGGAGAGCAAATACCGGTCGGTAACGGCCGAATTCGGCCGTTACCGACCGGTATTTGGTTTTTCAGATGTAGGGGCCATTATTTTACAGAATCGGTAAATTTACTGATTCGGTAAATTTACTGATTCTGTAAAATACCGAATCGGTAATTTTACCGATTTATGTAAATCCAAATGTAGGTGACACTCCTGAGAGTGTCACAGGCCCTTAAGAGTCGGTATTTTACCACACAATCCTATTGTGTGGTAAAATACCGAATCCAGGTGTGCATTCACATCTGTGCATGCACACTGTGCAATGTGACACACAGACATGCCCTTAGGGCATGTATGTGTGCCACATGTCACACATGCCTTTACTTCGGGTGCTAGAGGGTGTCAAAGTGACACCCCCTGCACCCTTGCAACATTCGGTATTTACCGATTCGGTATTTCCCATTGATTCCTATGGGCTTCACAGCCCATAGGAATCAATAGGAAATACCGATTCGGTATTTACCGAATCGGTAAATACCGAATGTTACCGATTCGGTATTTCTGATTTAAAAATGAGCTACATCTCATCATCGGTAAAATTCAGTATTTATGAGTCGGTAAATGACCCTGACCTACATCTGGCCCTTAGTTCCTGAAATACCAGCCACACTTCTTACTGACATCTTTAACAAGATGTTCAGTATTAGCTACTTTCCAACTGAATGGAAGAAAGCTTCTATTCTCCCATTAATTAAAAAGCCTATTATGGAGCCTACAGACTCTAACAACCACCGGGCAATTTCATGGCTTCCATTTCCAGCAAAGATTAATGAAAAAGCAGTTAATATCGAACTTACCTCTTTCATCAATGACAATAACCTACTAGATGAAACCCAATATAGCTATAGAAGTCATCACAGTCCCGAACTAGCACTCATCATAGCCTCTGAGGAAATAAGGCAAACCCTTGATGCTGGAGGGAATGCTGCACTGATTTTATTAGAGATTTCGGCGGCATTTGATGCGGTCAACCATTGACTGCTCATAGACCACTTCACATCCTTAGGTATCAGGAGCAAAGCGCTTTCCCGCTTAAAATCCTTTCTTTCAGGATGAGAGCAAATGGTGGCATTGGATGGTTTCAACTAACCCCCTTTTTCTCTGCCTTGTGGAGTCCCATAAGGCTCGGCCCTTCCTTGTTTAATCTCTATGTGACTTCACTGGCGTCTTTGAATAAGTCATATGGCTTTATGCTTGTGTCCTATGCAGATGACACCCAAATTATGGTGTTGGGATATAGCAAGTCAGAGATTACTGTAGTGTAGTTCCTATATTCCCAATAGGCTCTGCGCATTAGAATAATATATCCTGTAGTTTAGACGTAGGACTGAGGTCGACTAGGTCTCTACCGAATATATTAAACTTAATTGTGAGTGCCAGCTAACTCAGAGGTCACTAGAAACTTTCTCGAATTCACAAGAAGGGATTCATTTCTGACAACCGCATAAACATGACAACTTTGTTTCCCGATAATAAGAAATCAATCTCTAGAGTCGCAGAAACAATAGATAGCTATTTTACTCAGTCAATCGTGCATGCTTCGTTTCACAAGAGGTGCTGAGAAAATAGAGAGACAGGCGTTTTCAATAAAAAGTATTTATTGAACAGTCTTCTTTCTCGAGCTTAGGAAATGTACTGCTACAATTGTAATACTGGTTATAAAGTAAAAGGCATATGTAATGTAATGTAAGTGAGTTTTTATAGAGCGCGACTATCACTCCAGGGAGCATCTTGGCGTTGAAGAATAGAAAAGATGAAATGTCTGCTCAGGCTGCTTTTATTAGTAAGGCTAGGATACTCATATTAAAGCTTTACAGAACGTATCAGGAAGGCTAAAGATCCAAGTCTTCAGTGATTTCCTGAACACTGATTCCGAAACGATAGAACGGAGAAGGAGGGGGAGTTTGTTCCAAGCTTTTGATCCTAGAACGGCCAGAGATTTCCCTCCCTTCGAGATGAGTCTAAAGGTAGGGATGGCCAGCAAATTCGCATTAGAGGATCTAAGGTTGCGTGATGGATGGTAACGCAAGAACCTCTTTTGTAGGTACTTTGGCCCTCGTAAGTGAAAAGCCCTAAAGGTGATCACTAGGACTTTAAACAGTACCCGTTTGTGAATTGGTAGCCAGTGAAGAGTGTCCAGTGCAGCTGAAGCAGAGGATTTCCTAGGCCACTTCAGCACAAGCCTGGCCGCTGCATGCTGTACCATCTGCAACTTGTGTATGACTACCTTGTTAGTTCCTGCATACAGGCCGTTGCAGTAGTCAAGTCTCGATGTTATAAGAGCGACTGCCACCATTTTTCTGGCTGATAGTGGAAGCAACTCAAAATATGATATGTATGATAATTTATTTTTATTTTTATTTAGAAGTTTTCTATAGCGCTAACAAGACCCGAAGGTAGCAGAGCGCTTTACAGTAAGAGGAAAGGCATGGTGAGCAAAAAGATACGTAACACATAAAGGCAGTCCTCAAGACAATGTTGGGGGAGGAGAAGTTCGTAACAGTAGGCCTTTTGGTAGAAGGATACAGAGATAGCACATAGTTCAGAGGGAGATCCTAGTTATCTAGGACCCAAGGAACGGGTGAGGAACAAGGATTTGAGTTGGATCTTGAAGTCCGGATAGGAAGGTAGAGTTCTGATATGAGGGGGGATAGAGTTCCATATTTTGGGGGCATTTCCAGTGAAGGAGCAGTCCGCAGTTTTCTTCTTTCTGGTTTTTGGTGGGATGAGCAACAGGGAGTTGGAGCTTCTCAAATATCTGCTTTGGCCTGCTTTTTTGAGCTTGTTAGCCAAGTATTCTGGTTTACCGGTGTGGAGGGCCTTGTGTGTTAGGCAGGCCGTTCTGAAGGAGCTACGCATTTCCACCGGGAGCCATTCAAGTTCTTTGAGTGCTGGGGAGATGTGGTCAAATTTTTTGCATCCTGTGATCATTCTTGCTGCCGCATGTAGTGTTGTTTTTAATGGAGCCAAGTGTGATTTGGGTATGCCTGTAAGGATTGAGTTCCCATAGTCCAGTCTAGATAGAACTAGAGATTGGGTGGCTAGTTTGAGGTCTTTGTTTGGAATAAAAGGTTTTATTTTATTCAGCAGTCTGAGGTTGAAGAAAGCACTTTTTGTCGAGTTCTTAATGTGGTTTGTCAGGGTTAATTTGGGGTCAAGGGTGAAACCCAGGGATTTGACGGAATCAGTTGGCGTGAGAGAACCTTTAAGAGCATCGATCGACTTCAGCCATTCAGTGATTTGAGGATTGTCTTCTTTGTTTGAGATGTGAAGAGTTTCGGTCTTGTCGGGATTGAGTTTCAGGTGGTTTTTTGTTAGCCAGTCTTGAACATCTTTTAAGACAGCATTTAGTCTGTGGATGTCATTAAGCGAGGAGGTTTCCAGGTAGATCTGCGTGTCATCCGCGTAGAGGTGGAAGAGGATATTGGCATTCTTGAGTAGTTTGGCGAGCGGTTCCATATAAATGTTGAAGAGCTGAGGTGAAAGTACTGATCCTTGGGGGACACCCTTGTTGACTTGCTGCGTTTCAGAGGTGAAGTTCTTCAGTTTTATTATTTGCGAACGGTTGTGGAGAAAGGAAGAAAACCAATCAAGGACAACTTCGCCGAGGCCAGCTCTTGCTTGCAGAGTTTTGATGAGGAGCTTATGGTCTACCGTGTCGAAGGCTGCGGATAGATCAAGGAGTATGAGAAGGCAGCACTTGTCAGCGTCAAGAGAACCGTGAATGTCATCTAAGATGTTCAGCATCGCGGTTTCTGTGCTGCGGCCTTGTCTGAAGCCAGATTGGAGGGGATCGAGGAGATTGATGTTCTCCAGATGATGTGTCAGTTGCAGAAGAACACAGCGTTCCAGTGTTTTGGCGAGTAGAGGGAGGTTAGATATCGGTCTGAAATTGTTTAAGTCTGCAGAGTCAAGACCGGGTTTTTTCAGTAAAGGAGTGACTTGTCCCATTTTTAGGCAGTCAGGGACCACTCCGCTTTGTAGGGAGCTGTTTATGATTTTGCCCCAGATGGGAGCTAAAGTGAGCTTCATTTTTTTGACTAGTGAGGGAGGAATGGGGTCTGAGATGTGAGCTGATGGTTTGGCGGTCGAGATCAGCGAGATTATCTCAGTTTCCTGCACGTGGCGAAAGCTTAGCCACAGGGCGGGGGGGGCCAGAGAGGAGGGTCTGAGGGATGGCCGCGTTACTGATGTCTAGAGATAGTTCAATTTTTAGGACCTTGTCGTTGAAGAAGCTGGCGAAGTTATCGCAAAGTTCTTTGGACGCTTGCAAGGGTGGGGGTAGAGGCTTGGATGTTTGATGTCTGATTATGTTGAAGAGCTCCTTAGGTCTGTTTTTGGAGTTGGCTAGAGCCTCTCGGAAGAAGCTGGATTTCTTGCTTTTGATGTTGTTGTTGTACTTCTTGCGGGCTGTTTTTAGTTGTAGGCGAAGGGTGGTTGTTGGGTTGTTTCTCCACTTTCTTTCTTTGGCTCTCAATGATCTTCTTTCTGCGTTGCGGTCCGCATTTAACCACGTTCTGGATGGGGTGGCGCGACTTCTTTTGAGCTTTGGAGGAGCTAGATTATCGAGAATGGAGACTAGCTCAGAGTTGTAGTGGTCAGTGAGTTCGTTGGTCGAAAGATGTGGGGAGTTGTCTAGAAGAAGAGAACTTAGCTGCCCTTCTAGAATGTCTAGGGGGACTTGGGAGAGGTTTCTTGACCATTTGGGTGGGTCTTGGGGAGGTTTAAGCGGGATGATGGGGTGATTAATGTGAAATAGGATCATATGGTGATCTGACCAGTCAACAGGGTGTATGTGGTTGATCGTGATTGAATTCTTTTGTGCAATGATGGCGTCCAATGTGGCTCCTTTGTAATGTGTCTCCTCGGTGCAATGTTGAGTGAGGTTGTTGTCGGTGAGGAGGTTGGATAGTGATCTAATTAGAGGGTTATGGGAGTATTAGTATTATAAAGTAGTACTGTAAAAGCATGAAATGGTTTCTAAGTCATAAAATACCTAAAACACATACAGCGATAAAATAATGACTAAAAGTACTCAACTGATGCTTCTAAAATACGCCTACCCCGGTGTACCTAACCTAAGTCTAGTACAAGGTAAGAAGTAAATGAGGTGTAGCTTAAGATTATTATTCTTTGCCAAGAATCTATTCCAAGAATTCTCTAAGGGTCTAATCAGCTCTGTACCTTGGTTTTAGAATGAAGGATGTCTTGTATCTCTCTCTTAGGACTCGATTTCCCAGCAACCCACAAGGGTAGCCTGGAAACACTGGAGCTGGATTTCTCGGCAGGAGAAAAGACAGCGTCTCTCAGTGCGTCAGCTGGAGGGTCGGCTTCCTTCGGCACTTGCTGCTGCAGGGCGTCGGGCAAGTAGTTAGTCGATCTGCTCCAAACCACCGTGTGTTTGTCTGGAAAAATGTAGGCATATTTATACCTTGAAGGTGCCAAGTTTGACGTATGATTGGACATAATAACGTCACTCAAAGACTCAGTTCTTTGAAAACTCCATGATTTCCTAGATAAATTAGTATTCAGGAGAGGGGAAGTCCCTAGCTGTTGAAGGCGGGTTTTTCTAAGAATTGGTTGTTGATTCTCGGAACTTAATGGAAGTAGCCGTGCCGTATTTGGGCTGCATATGCTCAGTCCAAATATGGTAATAATTTCCATGCCTATATAAGGATCGGGTAATTTATACCTACATATGGGCATGAATCAGGAAAATTACACTAGGGTCCTAGATTCCTACACAACGCCCACTCCACGATATTAAGTTCAATAAAACTAAATGTATAAGCACTGAACATATCTAAGGCAAGTGTTTACAATCCCACCCAAAATACAAATTGCATTTGAAAGGTTTGTTCACATGAAATGAGTATAA
Organism: Lissotriton helveticus; assembly: GCF_964261635.1. NCBI lineage: Eukaryota > Metazoa > Chordata > Amphibia > Caudata > Salamandridae > Lissotriton > Lissotriton helveticus. Next base: position 1,197,553,387 of record NC_136068.1, on the reverse strand, counting down.
ACTGTATGAAAAAATAGGTCTCAACCGATATGAAGCATAGTATGAGAGCATACATTCTAACATTTATGAAAGACGAAATTACATTCAAGAAATGTCTCTTTAAGGTACAGAAAAAAAACAGTCGAGACTATCCCATAGCATAATATTTAAACTGTTTTGTTTTGTAGTTCAAGGCCAAATATTGTCATTAGGAAGTTTTCAAAAGAAATCTTGTTCTCTAAGAATAGTTCTACTTTAAGCAGATTACTCTGTGCCAACAAGTTCTATTTTAGAAAAAGTTCAAATTTGTTAGTCGGTTTGTTTTGAAAAACAACGGCCGAATTTCAGAGTTCAGGGAACGCTGTGTGCATTAATCAAAAGTTATTCTCGGTGTCAGGAGAAAACATCAGATCGTCTAGGCTGGCAAAGAAACCGTCTAACATAGTAGGCGAAAGTGGAACCACTTCAGTTAGCAGGTCGAATGTGCATAGATGAGGATCTTCGCCGTCGGGGCGTGGCTTGGACACCGATATAGGCGGCAGCGGCTCTTGGGGCTCCTCCGCGGCCGCCCTTCTCCCGACACCATCCTGAACACATTTCCGGCTCCCCGGGCACAGAATTTGAGCCACGGTGTCCCGTGCCCCTTCTGCACTGGGGGACGGGTGCGCTTGATCCCTGGAACGGAGGAAACGGATGACTTTGATGCCCTCGTGGTAACGAGCCCGGAGGCTCCCAAAATGGCGGCGGCGGTCCCGCGATCTATTGCCTGACTGGGCTCCCCCTCGGATGACTGACACGACTCAGGGGGCGAGGACTAAGGAGCGGAAGGTGAGGAGGCCTTGGCGCGTTGCCCGCACCGTCTGCAGAAGTTTGTGGTGCAGCGCTGCAGGAGTGGGAGATGCTTGTATACTTACTGCCTGGCCTTAAGGTGGCGGCGCCCTCGTGATCCCGGAGCGGTGCTGGAGTGCCTCGTGGTTGTAATCTCAGGACCCCGGGAGGTCGGCGGCGCCGCGCCGAGGCTGGTTGCGCGGGCACTAACTATATGCAGGGGTTTTGTTGGCCCCCCCGTGGTGCGCGGGCCCAGAACTCGCGCCCCATCCTTGATCTGCACCAGGCGCTGCGGCATTGACAGGGGACACTGCACAACTGCATTGAAGAGGCATGGGGGCATATAGTGTTGCTCCCTGAGGGGAAACGCGGCCTCTGCTGCTTGTAGGACGTCCACGGACTTTGCTGACCCCTGCAACCAACCGCTTTGCACAAGCCCAGGAGTGCTGCCTGTGAATCCTTGTTAGGGCGCTTACCCTGTAGTGGCCTTACTCCTGCACTCACTGGCGATACAGTGGGACTTCCCTACACGACGCAGCGGGAGGTGTGGGACCAGTGTCGGTGCCTCCCCTGGTGATACGGCGACAGACTAGTAGGCCGAGTGACCTGGACCCAGGTGGACGACACCTGCAGCATCTGGAGTGGGCAGTGCAGTGAAGACTCGGGGGGGAGGGGCCCCTTTCCTGAGGGCCACTGGTTCCACGTGCCCTATACCCGTGGAGGGACCCTACCCGACCTGTGCTATAACGGCTTCGTGTGCTAGGAGCGGACTTCGAGGTCTGGGTCTGCGCAAGATGGTCAGGGGGGGCAGAAAGAAGGGATCGGCGCGCTGAGACTCGATGACCCGGGTCATTCTATGGAGGAAGACGAGACGGCGTCTGGTCCTTGGGGCTCCGCCCAGCCACGAGACCCTTCCCTGAGTGACATTTTGCAAGCCATCGTGGCATCACGTGAAGCCCTGGAGAAACGGATGGACACTATAGGTGCTCCGGTTCTGCATGGATTGACGTTCCAAACATCCTAGCCTGCTCTAGTTGATCTACGCTTTGTTTGCTTGGTTTGGATGGGGTTACCACGTTGGTTGTCTGTCCTGGGGAGAGGGAGTTGGGTAGGGTTGTTTGGCCATGTTTGTGGGGTATATTGGGTGGGGCCTGGGCGTGTCAGAGGGACCTATGAGGGAACATGTGAAGTGCACTGTGGGCTGCCATGGGACCCGACTTAGGCTACAAATGTCTCACGTGGAATGTTAGGGGGATGCACACCATGCATAGACGCCACAAGATTCACTCATATTTAATTAGGCGGGGCATTCACATTGCCTTCCTTCAGGAAACGCATCTCTTAGCGAAGGAGGGGAAAGCTTTACATCGGAGATGGAGGGGGCAAGTCTACCACACTGATTACTCGGCCTACGCTAGGGGGGGGGGTCATTTGGATAAGGGCGGGGGTTCCATTTCAATGCACACTGCAGCTTGTTGACCCGGAGGGGAGATATGTTGTGGTGCGGGGGAAACTGGATGGGAGGGAATTAACGTTGGGTTGTCTATATGCCCCGAACGTAGAACAGCCTGCCTTCTTCTCCTCGTTGTCCCGCAAACTGGCCCCGTTTTTGGTGGAGCCATTGCTTCTTGGAGGGGACTTTAATAGTGTATCTGACACTGCATTGGACCGTTCACACCCCCCTTTCCAAATGCACCGGCGAGCAAACTGGCGCTTGCGCGTTCTGCCTGGCAACGAAATGGGGACTGATTGACTCATGGAGAGCTAACCACCCCTTAGATAGGGATTATTCCTTCTTTTCCTCCCTTCACGAACTGCATGTCCGTATAGACGCCTTCTTGTGCTCCCCGGAAGTGCATGGAGAGGTCTGCCACAGTGAATACCTTACGCGCAAGGTCTCTGACCATAACCCGCTGCTAGTACAGCTGAGGGGGTCACAGCGTCGCCCACGAATTCCCACCTGGAGGCTGCGCCCGGAGGCACTTGACGATCAGGTCTTCCGGACCACGATAGCCTCGAGTATAGAGACGTACTTTCAAACCAATGAGGGGTCCGCGGGGTCGGCCACAATTGAGTGGGACGCCTTCAAATCGGTAGTGCGGGGGAGATGCATTGCGACGGTGTCGGGGGTTCGGAAGACCTTACTAAATGACATTCGCCGGGAGGACGAGAAGTTACGCTCACTGGAGAAAGAACGACCAGAGCGGCCGGACAAACAAGAGGCCCTACTCGAGGCGAGGGAATCTACGGCGGCGACGGTGGAACGCCTTAGATGTTTCGACTACAAATCCTACCTCACGCGAGCGCACTCAGAACGTGACAAAATGGGAGCTCTCTTGGCCTGGCTGGCCAATCCGGCTCGCCGAGGTTCGGTTATCCTGGAACTCAGGGACCACTCGGGGGTGGCGCGGTTTGAATAACAGGGAATCAATGAGCTATTCTATGACTATTACACGGAACTGTACCGAAGTCGGGTCCTTCCGTCGGAGGTCGAGTTACAGAGATTCTTGGAGGGCCTGTTCTTGCCGGAGCTGGACGAGGAGGACGCAAAAGCGCTGGGAGATAAGATAGCGGTGAGGGAGGTGAGAGTCGCCATGAAGAGTATGGCAAGGAACAAAACACCAGGCTCGGATTATCTCCCGACGGAATTCTATCACACCTACATCGACCTCCTGGCGCCCCGGCTGGCGTGGCTCTACAATGAGGCTAAAAGACTGGGCAGATTGCCGGAGACCACTAGAGAGTCGCTCATTGTCCCACTATTAAAACCTGGCAAGCAGCCTTGGGACAGGTCGGTGTACCGCCCACTGTTCATGCTCAACCTGGACTATAAACTTTTGAGTAAAATCTTGGCGACACGTTTACTCCCCCACATGTCCACACTGTTCCACGTGGACCAATCCGGTTTTATCCCGACCCGCAATATCGCGCTTAATGTACGACGGCTCCTACATGTTCTGGAGGCTGACACCTAGGAAGTGGATGAGGCGGCGGTGTTTGCCGTCGACATGGAGAAGGCCTTCGACAGCCTGGAGTGGCCCTACCTTTTCCATGTTATGCGCACAATGGGACTGGGTAAGGACTTTGTGGATTGGCGGCGCTGTTATACCGGAATGCTACGGCGAGGGTCAGAACGGGAGGTGTCATATCCAAACCTTGCGCCGTGGGCAGGGGCACTCGTCAGGGGTGCCCCCTTTCCCCCTTGTTATTTGCAATAGCGATCGAGCCTTTGGCGGCGCGAGCCGGGTTGGGAGAGGCTTATCAGGGGTGCACCATATTGCATTATACGCCGATGACCTCCTAATGTTCTTGGCGGACTCTGCTGCCTCCATGCGGGGGGCAAAATCCCTCCTAAAATCGCTAAGTACGGTGTCTGGCCTCACCTCAGAGTGAACTGGGCGAAATCTTACCTGTTCCCGACTCACGCTCGTAGAGCGTGTCCGCACTCTGCTGAAGGGGTGACCTGGGAGGAGAGAAATCTTCACTACCTGGGCACTTCAATCTACCATAATAGGGTAGACATTTTAGAGGGCAATGTCGGATCGGCGGATTGCTAAAACGAATTTTGATTTCTGGAGTACGCTTACATTGTCACTGGCAGGGAGAGTGGCGCTCCTTAAGATGGTGACCCTGCCGAGATTGTTCTACTTTTTCCGCACTCTCCCGGTCTGGATTCCGGCGAGTTACTTCCGGTGTCTACGGTCCATGGTGACTGGTTTTCTGTGGGGTTCGGGCAGGCGCAGAGTGGCACACAGCACGCTTCTGAGACCTCGGGCAGAGGGAGGACTCGCGGTGCCGGATTACGAGATGTACTACCTGGTGGCCCAGCTGCAGTGGCTTACACAATAGGTAGCGAGGGCCGCGAGAGAAGAGGACGGGTCCGGCGAGCCGGCGGGGCCGGTTCAGGTGTTATCCCGGATCGTGCTGGGCCTCCCGATGGGGGACCTTCACCTTTCCCAAGAATTCTCGACGGTCCGGAAATGTTGGAATAGATATCTGTGGAAGGGGCATATAAAGGTTCCATATGCACCCGAGATCCCACTCAAACTATGCAGGGCGCTCCCGCACGGGGGCACATGGCGCCGCTTGGAAAACTGGGAACAACAGGGATTAGCAACCGTTGGGGATCTGTATGATAAGGGAGTGCTGCTGCCTTTCGATCTTCTGAGAGATCGCTTTGAGCTGCCGGGGGGAGACTTCCTCCTTCATGCGGCGCTGACAGCGGCGATCCGCAAGCATTGGGGGACGGGAATGACGGAACAACCATTGTCCATGGGCTGTCAATACGTGGTGATGGCTGCGGGGACGGTTAAGGCTATTACGTGCCTCTATAAGCGTCTGACTATGGAAACTTTGACCCCACTACTGGCTCTGAAGGCGAAATGGGAGGTGGATTTAGCGACGGAGATTCCGGAGGCGGCGTGGTCTGGTATAGTAGAACGGGCCTGGAAAGGGACGCGCAACGCGAGGTTTCAGCTGGTGCATTTTCATATCCTTCACAGGGCGTACCTGACCCCTGATAAATTACATAAGTATTTCCCGACCCACTCGGCGGCCTGTCCGTGCTGCCCAGCAGAGCTGGCTGATTTCCAACACATGTTCTGGTCCTGCCCAGCGCTGGGCTCCTTTTGGCAAGGGGTGATAGAGCGCTTACGAGAGGTCACAGAAAGGGATTTGCAGACCTCAATGGCGCACTGCGTCCTACACTGGTTCCCACACACATCAAAGAACAAAATTACTAGTAAGTTTCTGGACCTGGGCCTGCTTTTAGCGAAACGCGCCATAACATCCCAGTGGAAGGCGACTAGGGGTCCCACGGTAGAGAGATGGCAGGCGGAACTCAGCAAGTGGGCCCTCTGCGAGGGGGAGGTCCGTCTGCAGTTAGCACTTAGGGCAGGCAATGATCCAGTTTTGGAGAGGGCACGAGCCTGGGAACGATTGGTTCTGGAACTAACACTTTCGGAGTCTGACAGCGTTGGCTCCCCCACACGTAGCCCTGCTCCTTAGGCAACATAGCCTGGGTTTAAGGTTGTCCAGGATCTTTCCCTTAGATTGCTCCACCTCCCACGTGATGACTGCAGTCTCCTACTGCTTAATCCTAATAGTCTGTCTCGGGCCTGAACTACCAACGACGGATCCTAGGTTGCTTTGGTAGTACTCTGATATGCCTGGGGGGGGGGGGTGATGCTGGGGGGCGGGGGTTGGGGGGCTTGGGGGTTGAGGGGGGGCTAGTTTGTTTCCTAGGGGTTTGTATGCTGGGGGATGGGTGGACAGAAGGACAAGAAAAGCAGTTACGAGAACTTCCTGCAGAACGTTTGCAATTGTTTTGTTCCCTTGCTTTTCAGCGTCTAGTACACTCCTGTCTAATGCCGCCTGACCTCCGGGGTGTGGGCTGAATGGCCGTGTGATGCTTTCTTTAGAGACCTGTGTAATGCAAATGTTGACAGCTGGATTGTTGCTCGAATTGGTTGTACGATATATGTCTGCAATAAAAAAATTTAACAAAAAAATGAGGATCATCGCCATCAGCGTTTGATGCATTAGCAATGTCCGCAGTAGGTGGTACTTGTGTGCCTGTAGTGTGTCGTATCTCACCCTCAGTTAGACTTGCCGGTGAGACCTCAATGAATGCCGTCATCAGAATGGGCAGCCGTTGGGGGCAACACGATGCACGAGTCGTTACCGTACCTAGCAAACCGTCAACATCCGATGGCAGGACTGATGGTAGTTTAAGACAACTGTCCAACACGCATTCCTCTCCGCAAAGCAGGCATCGCAGAACAGGTAAGATGCAATCTTGCCACATTGGTCTGAACAAAAGGAACCAAGTTGTGTTCAGATCCCTTAAACGAGCCAAGCCAAGAATCTGTGTAATTCTCTCACGATACCTCATGGCAAGGAGGGCTTGTTCCATGGTAGTCTGGGTATCGCTGGTGACTGGACTTGCCATATCGGAGCAGAAGGAATAAAAATAGAATTCCTGCTACGAGTCCCAAGATGAGAGGCAGGCCGCCGAACACAGAGTGTACGAAATTTGGAAAAATGCAGAGCAGTGCTTCAAATCGTGCTAACAGTCCCGAAAAAATCGTCTTAAATACATGTGCGATGCCACTGGTATCAGACATATTTAAGATTTGACTTAACATTTCTGTGAAATGTACTGATCAGTTTGTTGATAATTATGCATGTATCTTTGCAGAAGTCCTTGCAACTTGCAGAGCATACGTTTCTCTAGACGAGGGCAGTGGCACAGTTTTTTCTAAAAGCATAACTTTCATTCTGCTTAAAGTATCAATTCGTATAGAAGAGATATTCAGTGAAGGCCATAACGCCGTCTCCCTTTCTGTCTTGCTCTTTGGATACAATACTTGCATACAACAAGTGACCCTGGATGACACACTAACTAGATACACTTTTCCTGTCAACATGCCATAACAGCTGTGGTCATTGAGCATAACGTAGCTGCCATTGGATAGCTGCCTGAAAATTGGTTCTATCACTGTGGAGGGTGAACCGTGCAGGTGGCATGAGAGGTTATTTGCAGAACCTTCGCAGGCTCCATGTAAATTAATACCGTGGCACAAAAGTGTACCGCTTAGTGAGTTCTTACAATTTTTACCACTAAGGAATACCTCCTTTCCCCCATTCCAACATTTGTGTGTGTAAGGTAAAGTTCAGGTCGACTTAATATATTCTTTACCCAACCTTTCATACAGGCCCACTGGTATATCCTGTAGACAATACTGAAATTGGAAAATCATCACTGGTATTGTGATGGTGCCATGTATTATCCATTCAATGACAGGCTTCTCAGAAAATGTCAATGGTAATCTTTCCAGTTTCTCAATGCTCAGCATCGTATAGTCTGCTCCTTTTTGAGCCAAAGAGATTTGTTTATCTGTAAGGTTAAACACAGTAAACAATGACGTGGTATTGATTAAACGCCATGGCACGTAGCCTGAACAGAGATTTTGTAACATCCAGCCTAGCAGCATTATAGAACGTAATTGAGACTGGCCATGTTGTAACATTAGCAAGTCTTGCTCTGTTACATCAATTGCAGAGGATACAATGTTGTCCAAAGAATATATTCCGGAGGACAGAGTCGTTAACCCGTCGTCCACTACAGAGAGGCTTTTCTCTAAATGAATACAATCAATTTCTCGTATTCTTTCTGCAGTTTCCATTTGCGTTATTTTCCATGCTTCGGTGTAAGCAGCGTATATACCAGCGTATATGAAACGGTTTTGATGTGATTTGCGAGGCCCCATTAAAAAATCTCGCAAATCATTGCCTTCTTTAAGTATAGATAAGTGTTTTTTTATTTCTGGCAGTGTAGATTTCTGTAGCCACTCAAGGCATAGCTTTCCTACACTGTAAGTAGTTACTATCCCTGGATGTTGTCTCTGGGAGTATCTTGGATCTGGCCTCTTCACTGTGAACCCTTTTCTGTGTTTTGTTCAGGAATCTCTCTTGACAGTTATTCGTGTCTGTGGGCCAGATTAACCATTTTTTCCAATCAGGATTAGTTCTGTTTTGAATAAAAATCTGTTTTACGTCCACCTCCTCATCCGCAGAGTTATTGCTGTCAGGTGAGGGATTTGGTATGGACGGTTTGTTTAAATCTTTTATCTTAGCCAGGCCAAGACAAGAAGTTTGTTGAACAGTGTCATTAAAAAACATTATTTGTTCTGGTATAATGCATGCTCTGAACAAGGCTTCTAAACCTTGCACCCCCCAATCTTTTGTGCCCCAGCCAGTTTTTGTCTCAATGTTGTCTTTCCAAAGGTCCAACCCTAATGTAGACAGCTGAGCATAAAAGTTTGCAGAATAAATTTGTTTGGTATTGGTCAGCATTGTTTTCATTCCTGTCTTATTTTCATTTTTAAAATAAAACGTTTCTGGATTTGTAACATTAAACCCTGAGAAGTACGGAAACTTTTCATAAAATGTTTTTGAGCTGCCCTTTGGCGGCGTTGGACAATGTTCCCATTGAATGTAAGTAAAAACATTTCTAGGGCTTGCAGATTTTTGCAAATAATGGTGACCATAATGATTAAAACAATACATTTGTTCATAATCTGATGAACCATCTAGGTATTCATGTTCTGTAAATTTAGCTGACATTTCTAAATCTGTCATCATGTTATTAACAGTTTCAAAGTCCCAATCATCAGAAAATGTGCTAGGTGAGACAAAGTCACTCAAAGAAACCTTAAACTAGTGTGGAATCTTCAGCAGTTCCACCGGCCATAGATATAATTAATCAGTTCTGTCCCATGCTATACCACCAGGTATAGGAACGACTGTGATGTTCACTGATGACAGGTCTCTTTTTTCACGATGAGATGATTTGTGAGGTTTCAGGAGCAAGCTGATTTTCTTACTTGCTGTGTCCATTGTACTGTATTTTCCATCTGTCATCCTTCCCAAACTTAACACAAGTATGAGCCAAAGCAGGAGAAAAAGTACACCTAACATAATCCAAAACTCAACCCATGGTGAAACCAGATATGTTTTCTCAAGTTGATGAAAGAGTTCTGTTATTTTTTCTTTGAAAGTTTTATTTGCTGGCGTTGCTTCAGGTTCAATGGGATCCTCAGAGAAGGTATCAAAGTTGATGAAACAGCCAGAGGCAGTTCTGTCAATTGTTGGAATTGCATCTGGATTACTTGAAATCGCCGGAGCTGTATCTTCTTTTGCCATGTTGGTATAGTCAGATGCTATATCATTGTAGACAGGTGTTTCTTGACGAACTGTTATTTGGGTATCCAGAGGCACAAGTTCCATGGATTTGTTGCCTAGTCCTTCTTTTCTTACTGCAGGTTTATCAAAGGTGATAAGTCTTTCAGTTTGAACCTCTTGGATTGTAGCAAGATTTGGTCGTCTGCTACTACTTGGGAGTCCACTGGGCCTACTACTTATTATTGGCCACATGATGTGGTTTGGCCAGGTCGATAGACACAACTCTGTTCTCCCTTTTACCAGCAAGAGGAGGTAGTAACCGTGATCTTGTTCCGTGGATAGCTAAGACAGGTACTGCTTTTCTGTAAGAAGGCCCAAATTCCATCTTTACCGCGATCTTTTCCCTGACTAGATCCCCAATCTTTGGAATCCATACAGGTCTTGCTGGGACAGGTGGTTTTTCTTCAGTGGTCGTTTGCTTCTGTATTGTATAACTCAGACTTCTTCTTGTTTCATTTAAGTCCTGTAAAACAGCCAAACGATCTTTCACATCAAAGGGTCTTTGTTCCACCACTGAAGTTTGACAATCGAGGTCTTCGATTATCATTCTAGTACAGTAATTCATATGGAGTGATTCCACCCAGAGAATTTCTTGGCAGATTGTTAAGACTACGTTGGGCACTTATTAGATGTTTGACCCACCCATCACCCGAACTTAATACCCTAGCTGTTATGGATTGCTTTATGTTACGGTTTTTTCTTTCCACTACCGTTTTACCCTCAGGGTGGAAGGGACCAGAATATCGCAATGCTACGCCCAAGCTAGCCATGGCCTCTTTGTAAGCTCCAGAGCTAAACGCAGGACCCTGGTCAGAATGTAGCGTGCCGATTGCTTATGTGCCGATAAAGACTCGCAAATCCTTTATAACAGTTCTGGCGTCAGCCGAGCGCTGGGGCCACATCCAAATAAATCTTGTCTTAATATTTGTGGGACCGCGTACGTCTTATGGTGACGTCTGCGTGTAGAAAGCCTGATGCTGTCTAACAATGGTGTCTGGACTGGGCTGGCTATACTGTAGTCAGGTACTTGGTGGTTTTCGAAGCTATGATCTTTGTAACAGGTGTCACAGTTAAATCTGAATTTGTAAACATCGACGCTCATTTCCGGCCACCAGTACATCTCTTCTAATTCTATTAGAGATGCTAAGATCCCTTGATGTCTCAGACCCTCTCCCATATGTGCTTCGTGAACCAAAGCATCTCTCTTGTTCCTGTTTGGAATTACTCTGTCCCCCACTCCAGAGATTTGAGCAAAAGGAACGGAGTTTGCATCAATTATGTATGTATTACCAAGTGGATAATTTACAGGTAACGCTACATAGCTACCTTCCATTGAGGCTTGGACTGCTAGCATTGTTTCACCGTCTATTACTCTTTTAGAGCGAGTGTTTGTAGCTACGGAAGCCGTTTGCACAGCTGCCTTTGCGGCTTCATCAGCCAATGAATTCCCGGCAACGTGAACGCCATCACGCTGATGACTCAGTGTATGTATCACGTGAGTCTTTTGTAGTTCTTTCTGTAATAGAACTACTTGTTCCCAAAGCATTTTATGCTTAATTGTGCCACCTTTTGCATTTCTGAAACCGTTTCGAACCCAGTTCTGCAAGTGCTCGTTGTAAGATTTGACGCAGAAATACGAATCGCACACTATGAGTGTGGGGAATTCGGGATCGGTATTTTCAAGCGCCATCTTGAAAGCCAGTAGTTCAGCTCGCTGAGCTGTACAGTCTCCGAGTGATTGAGTTTTTGTGACCATAGGTCTAAATTTACCTTCGTGGGGCGTGGCTTCGGCGGCAATGGAGTAGGTTGTGTCTCCGATGAGCTCCGGTGCCCCGCTGCCTATTTGAGCTATCTTTAGCGGAGGTTGGGGGCTACTCACCGCCTCCGGAACTTGGGGAGACCCCTGGCCGATCGGGGTGCTGCGAGGGCGGCAGAGGAGTTCCCGGGCGCTGCCTGGGGAGCTGTGGAGTGACGGCGGGGTCCCAGCGGGCGGCCGCATCCGCCATCTTGGTTGTGCAGCCGGCGGAGGACTCTCCCCCCAAGCCCGGGCCGCTCCCGCGCAGTGAATTCCAGCCGGGGCCTGATGGACTCCTAAAGGCGGCCCTGGGGTGAGTTTTGCTATTGGCCTGCAACGCCGGAGCCTGCTGTGCTGTGCCGCGGTCCCGACAGGTGGAGACCCCAGCGCCCCGAGGTTGGACCGAGCATCGGTCCTGGAGACGAGCATTGATCCTGGAGACGGGCTCCCCTGTGAGAGGCGGGGAGGCCCGGGAGAGCGGGGACCCTTGGTGCTGGCTTGCCTGGGGGTCGGGGCGTTGAGAGAGCGTGACGGGCTCGGAGCGCCATACCAGCCGCCATTTTGAGCGTTGTGGACGTTGTGGACGCGAGTGGTGGCGGCGCCGCCTGATCACGGAGCCCTGAGTGACTGGCGCGAAGGCGGAGGTGAGCTGCACCTGCTGGGGGCTGCGGAGGTTGGAGCTGGGCATGGAAGGTGCCCCCTAGCCCCTGGTGCCTGTGGCGGTTCAGTTTTGGCGGGCCGCGGCCCGTTCTCCTGCGCCCCTCCCCCCTCATGGGCTAGGGCCTTGCCTGCAAGCAGAGCGGCGAGGGAGTGCTGGGGCCCTGCAACCCTCCGGAGCGGGGGACACGGTGAGGAGTTGCACCTTCGACTGCCTGCTTGCCGCCCTCCCGTGTGTCTTGGAGGCGGGAGGCCACGACGAACTGCCCCGAGACTCGGCCTGTAAGGTGAGGAGCGGTGGGGTCCTGTGAACCCTCCTCGAGGGAAGTGCGGGTCGGTCCGGGGCCCCTGGGGCCTGTGATTGTCCCTGCCTGGAGGGACGTACTACCGGGCTTAACTGGGCCTTGCCTGACTGCACCCTGACCTCCTGGCTGACAGCGTAGACTTGGCGGGGTGCTGGGACCCTGCAGACTTTTGGATCTGCCGCTGGGTGCTGATCGCTGGTGGACGGAGGTGCTGCCTGCCGTTGGGAGCTGCCCTACGCACTGCCACTTGGGGACCTTACACTTTGAGCGGTGGCGTGGGCCTTGGATTGTTTGGGTGGCAGAGCTGGCCGGGGGGACTTAAGGCGCTGCTAGACCCGGGCCCTTGACAGTGGAGGTGGCCCTCATCCGGCCCGATCGTGCGGGCCGCGGTGCACTGCCGAGGTGTTGGAGGCGCTGCTTCACCTGGGGACTTGCCTCTACAACTTGTGTGCGTTCTTGCACCCTGTCCCCCCGCCTGTTGCCTCTCTACCCTCGAACACAGTGGCTTGACCATCACCCTCCGCTGCTGGGCCCTGTCCTATGCCTGTACTGTTTGTGTGCGCCCTTGGCGTGCCCTCCACCCTGGATCTGTGGTGAGCGGGGGGCCCTGGCCACTGGTCCCTGAGCTGCTGCCGTCTGGGGGGGTCTGGGGCTTTGCCGTATCGATAGGGGGGTGAGGAGATTTGCGGTGACGCAGCCCGGTGTGGAACCTCCTACCACTAACTATCCCCCTGAACCCGCGGGGCTGCGCCCTGCTTGTACCTAGTGGCACGAGCTGATAGCCCTCATCTGCAGATCTGGCGATGACGAGATCCAAGGGAGGCAAGCCGGACTCGGCGGCGACGGCTTAAGAAACGTCGGTGATGGCTATGTGGGGCAAGACTGGAGCGGCGGCCCCGGCTGACGGCCCCTCCCAGGCGGCTGTGACTCGCCGCCGGTGACTCAGGCCTTTATGGCCTCCTTCATGTCTGAGCTTAAGACGGAGATAGGTTCCTTACGCTCGGAAGTGCAGTCCTGCGTTAAGGAACTGCGCAAGGAGGTCACTGAACTGGGCGACAGAGTGGACGGCTTGGAGAAGCTAGTTGACGCGCGCACAAAAGACCAAGAGCAGCTGTGGCAAAGAGTGGCGGCCCTAGAAGAACAGAACATTGAACTACAGGTTAAGCAGGAGGATCTTGAGAACAGGAGCCGCCGGAATAACCTCCGAATCCGAGGTTTTCCGCTTGACGAGGAGGGGAAGGACATCCTGACCTACGTGGCGCAGCTCCTGCATGAGGTATAGGGGGATTAGGACGCCTCCCCCCGACTTTGGACCATGCCCACCGAGTGTACGGACCGACGGGCAGGGCGGGCCTCCTCCCGGACATCTTAACGCGGGTGCACTACTTCACGGAAAAAGAAGCCATCCTGAAAGCGGCACGGGACAAGCTCAATCTCACCTACGGAGGCCATAAAATACACATTTTTCAGGATCTGGCTCCTAACACCCTGCGCCGGCGGAGGGCTTTCCGGCCAGTGACGGAGAAGTTGAGGGCTCTCAACATTGCTTATCAGTGGGGCCACCCCTTCGCACTCATTGTTCGCTGGGAAGACAAACGCAGGGTCATCCGGTCCTACCAAGAGGCGGCCCAACTCCTCAAGATGCCGGAATCGCCGGCCGACAGCCCTTCACGATCGCGGCAACAGTAGAGAGTCCCTGCTCGCTCGACTGGACCAAGGTTCGGCGACATCGCCGCTCCCCTCCGGTGGATGAGAGATACTCGTAGCAGGCCAATCAGGGCATCATGGCGCACATCCGCTCTCTTGAGGGAGACAGGGATGGTCAGTCCTCACATCCGCCTACCCCGTGACCTGGAACTGGTTGGGACATACTCTTCTGTGGCTCTTGCCGCTGCTGTGGGGCGTTCCCATGTTCACTGACCTGCGATGTTGTGATGGCCCGCTGACTGCACTGGCTCCCCTTGCGGTGGCCGGATTCCTACCCTCTGACACTGTCACCGGAGAAGACACTGATCCCCTTGCAGCGCGGATGATCTACACCCCCGAGACATCTTGGCCTAACCTGCGCTTGGGGTTACACTGCCCCCGACTTCCACAGATGGCCCCCTACTGGTGCCATTCAGGTGGTGGGTCTGGAACTATTGGGGACCCGTCTGGATTGCAGTGCCTGGTTCACATTGATGGACTGAGCGATGGCCGTTGTCATGCCCGATTGCTCCGTCTAGCTGTATGGGGCCCCTGACTCCGGTTCGAGCAGCGGGGCTAACGGGGTCGAGGCTTCCTTTACTACCCGTGGGTACCCCCTGTACTGCCCCATAGGGAGTGAAATTCCTGAGTGCGTCCAAACCCTTGGGTAGAGGATGCCCGGTGACTGGGGTAGTCCGAAACGGCCCTGTTGGCCTTTGTTGCCCTTGGTAGCTATGAGCCCTGGTTGGTCTCCTATTGTTCTCCTTCTCCCGCTCTTCCTCTCCTCCTTCTCTCTCTCGCTTTTCTTCCTTTGGAACTCTTCTCTTTCCTTTCCTCTGGTTCGGTGGGTGGTGGGACAGGGATGGGGTGGCGGCTGTCACCTGGGTCGGGTGGGTGGGAGGAAGGCTCTTCAGGTCACCTCTACCTGCACTGGTGGGAGCGGGGAACGTGGGCGGATCCTACGCGCTGCATGCCATGGCTGCGACTGTGCCTAGGACCCTGAAGGTTTTGTCACTCAACGGTAAGGGCCTGAACTCCCCTAGCAAGCGCAAGCAGGTTTTTTTTTTTTAAATATTTTTTTTATTTTAACAGTAAGACAAGAGTAGGCATTACAGATATCAGGTGTGAAACAGTAAAATGCAGATCAGGGACAGGCGGGGGAAGTATACATACAAATAACCATCGTAAGAAACACATGGCCTATCGCGATTACGCATATAAGAGAAAGAGAAATAAACAGTCTATTTGGCGGTCAAAAACAATCCCACCCGCGCGACCCCGTCCTCAATGATACAGGATAATTAGAGCCAGTGTAGACACCCGGACAATAAAGGATCCGTGGAAAAGAAACAGCCCACCTCTCGTAAAAGGAAAAAGGAAAGACAAAAGGGGCCATAGAACAAAACAAAGGCAAAATAAAAAAACCCTCCCCGAACCCCCCACCCTGCACCCCTGCAATGGTTACGGCCTAACCCCAGTAGCAGCGTGCCTGTCGCCCAAGAACTACCCTAAAAGCAGGGAAAAAGAGAGAAAGTGGAGGAGGAAAAAGCAAACACACTACCGGTCTCCCACACCCCCCGCCAGCAGCAATCACCCCGAGACGTAGTAAAATCAGTATCCAGCAAAATATACAGACCAGTCGGGGGAGTATAGTCAATAACCACCCGGCTCCCGTCACATTATAGGCACCACCCCGGCATTGTATAAAGTTATCGTGTCAAATTCAAGCGATCAAGCTCAGCCCTGGCCAGTACGGTCTTCCCTAAGAGTCTTTTTCACTCGAGCCGCCATCTTGATGGAAAAGGCAGAGCGTTCATAAAAGTTCATGTCAGTGCAGAAGGATCGAAAACAGGATAAAAGTTCACGAAGTCCACCAATCGAACGAGGAAAGGTGTCCAGGAACAACGAATATCTCCAACAGTCACTGAGGAACTTGTTACCACACAGAAAACCGTCCATAGATGTATTAGGCGGCAGCAGATTCGCGCAGGAGACGCTGGCGATAAGCACGGACTGGCTTGTTGTTAATCGGGGGCTGCCAAGTCTCATTAAATCCGGGATCTGCACGGGGACCTCGATCTCAGATGTGCAGTGCAACGCTGGTACCACGGCTAGCTGGAAAGTTAACGGAGAGTCGTCCTCCGATCCCAGGATACCGTCCACTTTTACAGTCAGTGTCCGGAACACAGCGATGGTGTGCGAATGGAGCGCCCCAATGGCGGCCATGACGGCCTGCAGCAATAGCGTGTCTTCCGTCCGCTCCATACCCTCTTAATAGGCGATAGAGCCGGACTTGAACCCCGGAGGTCGGCTACTCTGGGGTAACAGGCCACGCAAATCCGATGTAAAACAGTGGGAGCTCCTCGTCTGGCAGAACACACCGTCGCCGCTAGCGAGGGCCCCAGCCCGTCGACCCAGAGAGGGTAGCAAGGTCTCCGGACACCAGACCCCCACCACGGCAGCCGGCGTGGCATGCTGGTGTGTCCTCGGTGTAGACTGTTCACAGGATCGTCACCAAAAATCAACAATTCACGGCACACTTCGGGAGACCGGGCTCAGTCCAGGTCTCACGGCCGATGTTGAGCAATTCCGATCCGGATAGGCTAGAAATCGAGGCCCCGGCTTCCACACGTTGTTAGGCCGAGATTAGAAACACGGCGTATCTTCGTCTGCGGTTGAGGTAGAAAACTCGGGAGTGCACCTTTAGAAGCAGAAAAGCTTCATGAACACGGAAAGCCGGTGTGAGTCCAGGATGAAAAGCAGGATATTCGAGCTGCTGGCGGAGGTCGGCGGAGCCAGGAGCTTACGTGGCCATCTTGGTTGCTAGCGTAGCTCCTCCCAGCGCAAGCAGGTTTTGCGCTATCTCCTTCAGCAGCAACCCGACATTATTTTTCTTCAGGAAACCCACCTATTGCAGGGGGACACACACCGCATGGCCCACCCCAAGTACCCTCTCCAGTTCTGGGCAGCGGCGGACACTAAAATTGCGGGGGTGGCCATACTATGCAGAGCTGGCTTCAGGCGGGGAGACTCCGGACCCTATAAGAATTGGGATGGGCGCTTCCTCAGAGTCACAGTATATGTGGGGCGGCGCAGGTTCACTTTGTGTAACGTGTATGCACCCAATCAGTTGCAGGACCGGTATCTTCAGACACTCCTGAGGGAACAGATTCCATGTGGAGACCCGCACATGATAATGGGAGGGGACTTCAACCTAGTGTGGGACCCTGACATGGATCGCTGTGGTGTTGCTTCCAACGCCTCTGGGGTGATGTCCTCTGCGCTGCGCAAACAAATTGCAGACTTAGGACTATTAGATGTGTGGCGCTATCACAACCCGGATCTTAGAGATTACTCATTCTATTCACACGCCCATAGATCTTACTCCCGTATCGATTTCCTTTTTGCGTCGCTGGAACTGCTCCGAGACACGTTGGGAGCCTCCATCTCGGACATTTCTCTGTCGGACCATGCCCATGTGGAAATGCTCCTTCAGGACCCGACAGCGCGTCCCACGCGTGCCGCTCATTGGTCTTTCCCGCCGAGCGTCCTTCGGGATGCTGAGGATGTGGATAGCATCCGGGAGGCCAAAGGCGCCTACTTTGCTTCTAATGATACCCCGGAAATGCCTTTCCCGGTGGTTTGGGACGCCTTCAAGGCCACGATTCGGGGGCACATCACCTCTCTGGCGATTGCACGGAGGCGTGCTGCCTGCAAACTGGAGGCTGACTTGGAGGTGGACATTAAGAGGGCCGAGGTGCACGATCGGGAGCGGTCGTCGCAAGACACTAGACGGAGGTTAGCCAATCTCAGAGGACAACTTCGGCTTCTACGCACCAACAAGGCAGACTGTTCCCTGTTGGCCCTGAAACAAAGGTACTTTGAGGACGGCGACAAGGTAGGCCGACTGCTAGCGGGAAGGCTGCGAGCGCGCGCCGCCAAGACTCAAATAACTAGCATTAAAATGCAGGATGGGTCGACAGTAGTCTCGGATAAATCCAAGCAGGCTGCATTTGTGGACTACTATACCTCTCTGTACAGGAGGGAACCTGTCTCGGTGGATGCGATGGCGGCTGTCCTGGACTGATACGAGGGACCGACGCTATCTGCTGGGAGCACGACAGAGCAGGAGGGCTCCATTGCAGAGGAGGAGGTCACGGCGGCGATTAAAGACCTCCCCTTGGGGAAAACGCCGGGTCCGGATAGCCTGCCGCTATCTTTCTATCGCACATTTCAGACCCAGCTTAGGCTTTACCTCCTTCGACTCGTCAACTCTTTCTCTGACGATGTGGGACCATCCCCTGACATGGGCATGGCGGAGATAGCGTTAATACCGAAACCTGGGAAAGACCCTGTATTGTGTGCGTCCTACCGCCCTATCGCCTTGCTAAATACGGATCTCAAAATATACACTAAGCTCCTCGCCAAACGCTTAGATCCGTTTATGCAATGGCTTGTGGACCCTGACTAGGTCGGATTTATTCGTGATCGTCAGGGAGCAGACAATGTTCGCAAACTTGCACACCTTGTAGGGAAAGTACGTCATTGGAAAACCCCAGCCTGCCTTCTCTCCCTGGACGCGGAGAAGGCGTTTGATCGGGTGGATTGGACCTTCCTTAGGGCGGTGCTTCTTAAAATTGGGTTGGGTCCAAAGATGACTGCCAGGGTTATGGCTCCATATATAGGACCCCAAGCTAGAATTCGGGTCAACGGAGACTTAACGCTGCCACTAGCGATCCATAGGGGCACTAGACAGGGGTGCCCCCTTTCGCCCCTTCTATTCGCCCTCGCAGTGGAACCTCTCGCGGAGCTGATACGGCGCAACTTGGACATCCACGGGATAGCACACGGTGGTCGGGACAACAAGGTGGCACTGTTCGCGGATGATCTGATTCTTACTCTTACGCGCCCGCGGGACTCTTTACCGGCTGTTCATAGGGTACTCTGCCTTTTCGAGAGGGCCTGCGGTCTTAAGATCAATCATGACAAGTCCTGGGCTCTTAACCTTACCATCCCGGCAGAGGATCTCTCCACTCTGAAGGGGATTGTGCCCTACCAGTGGGCCGAGCGCCATATCAGATATCTGGGCCTCACCTTGGCTCCCTCCCTGGATGACTGGACATCTGTAAATTGGCGTGACTGCCGAAAGGAGATCTTGGAAGATCTGCGGCGGTGGAAACCCCTGATGCTGTCGTGGTTAGGCCGCCTCAACGCTGTCAAAATGTCGATCCTCCCCAAAATCCTCTACGTGTTCCAATGCCTCCCTACTCCGATCCTGCTCCACTGCATACGAAGCTTACAACGCGAACTCACATCCTTTGTCTGGGGCGGTAAGCGATCACGTTTTCTCACAAAATTCTTATGGCTCCGCGAGACAGGGGAGGCCTAGCTTGTCCTAACCTGGTCTACTACTATTGGGCTGCACACCTCCGATTTGTGATAGAGTGGGGGGTGAGAGAGAGTGAAAAAGGATGGCTTAATATCGACAGGGCGGTGACAGGACATACCATTTGGGACCTACCGTGGATCCACCGGGCGGCCCGCTCCAGGAGTGCATACCTTGCAGTACCCACGAAAACGGTGCTGGACATCTGGGATGCCACTGCTGTATCCAGGGGGCTCACTACGTTTCCGTCTCCGCATACTCCCATAGCGGCAAACCGTCATTTCCCGCCGGCCTATCAAACTCGGGCGTTTGAGAACTGGGTGCAAGGGGACTGCAGGGTGATCTGCGACCTTTTTGACGGGGGCTCACTTAAATCGT
This sequence comes from Lissotriton helveticus, assembly GCF_964261635.1. Taxonomy (NCBI): domain Eukaryota; kingdom Metazoa; phylum Chordata; class Amphibia; order Caudata; family Salamandridae; genus Lissotriton; species Lissotriton helveticus. Next base: position 1,197,533,628 of record NC_136068.1, on the reverse strand, counting down.
TCGACCAATGTCGCGAGGAGTTTCTCTTGCAGCCCACGGCACGGCTGCAGTATGCCCAACTGCGACACTGGGTCTCTGATGGGGACACATATCAAGCTGCCACACGTGCCTTCACCCCTTTCGAACGACTGGCGCGCTCCCTCGGGGGATTAAAGCGGTTGGTCTCCTAGATTTACCACATTCTGCAGCACCCACCACTTATACTCATCCACCCGTATCAACGCCAATGGCAGCTAGCTGTCAATGCGGGCATTGAGCCCTCGCAGTGGGACGCAGTGTGGAGAGACATCCCCAAGGTGTACCGGAGTATCCCGCAGAGAGAAAATGCTTATAAGCTCCTAACTCAATGGTATTACACCCCTCTGCGGCTCCATAAGATGTTCCCCAATGTTTCGCTGCTGTGCTGGAGGTGTCGGGCTGCAACAGGGGACTTTGTGCACATATGGTGGGCGTGTCCGCTCCTAACTGTCTTCTGGAAGGAGGTTCTTAGCCACATTAGGGGGGTGTTGGGGTTCCCCTTGCCTGAAGCCATAGGTACGATCCTGTTGGGTGTTAGGCCTCTAGGCCTCAAGGCCCTCACCCGTAATGACTGGATTGTAACACTGCAAATGCTAGGTGCGGCCAAGCAGCTCATAGCCTAGTATTGGAAGAAGAACGAAGCTCCTCCTATAGCCTCCTGGTTTGTGCGGCTGTGGCACGTCTTGGCAATGGAGCTTCTCACTGCGCGGCTTCAGATGCGTAACACTAGCTTCGAGACAGTCTGGAAGCCCTTGGTGCGCTACCTTTGCTCAATGGAACATGCGCGACACATGCCCACTAGGCTCCGGACCTTGCATCTCTTTGAGGATGCTATCGTCCCTGCAGACCCCACTAGATTGCTCCAATAGACATCTTTCATGACATGTGAGCTCTAAAGACCGACTCTTGCTGACTAGTACCGCCCCTCACCCATGGACCAACACATCCACCCTGCCAGCGCGCTATGCCTCCTCTCTCTTGTCTCTGGCTTCTTTCTCCTTTCTTTTCTCTTTCTTCCCTCTTTCTACAGCTCTCTCCTGTGTTCACTAACCTCTGTTGGGTCGTTTATAAGTGTTGGGCTTGTTGACTGTCCACCTATTCTCACTGATCTGTCATTGGGGCTCTATAAGCGCTGAATAATTTTAACAGCTTATCCTAGGCCACGCGGCCGGCCCCCTTGGGGTTGTAGGCAAGGCGCTGTGTTAACTAGTTTGTCTATGCAAAATCTATGGCCTTATTGCACATTCTCCGCGGCCAGCCTCGGATAGAGGTTGTAGGCTTAACACTGTGTCTATGTGCCCCTGACAGAGGTTTTGTTCCAAAAAAAAACAGACTTGTAATAAATTTACCTTCACACCGGCGACCTTTAACAATCGCGCACGCAGCACTATAGGCTTGTTTACCCCCAAATACGGGCTGTGCTGATCCGTCTGTATAGATTATACATCCGTAATGTTCTAGAGGCAGAATCTCGGTCGGCAGAGGACATTCGTATTCGTATTGTAGGAATTCTTGTGTCTTTAAGTAGGGGTCAAAGACGTATTCAACGTCTGTTGCAGCAAGAGAATTAACCCATTGTATCCATCTCGGATGTAAAGCTTTAGCATTGGGAATGCTTGCTTTCGTCACTGCCTCTAAGGCAGGTACAGGTGTAACGATCATTATGCGTTTACCCTGTGCGAGAGCTCTCTCTTTTGCTACTCTAGTTTGAACCGCTGTCAGAATTTTTTCTGTAGAAGTGAATTTTATTTCAGCTTGGGTGTACAAGTGTGATATTTGTATGCTATTGGTACCTTTTCACCTTCATTAAAGGTCAGGTATGTGAATCAGCATTTCCCTGGGATGATTCGGATCACAAGATTGCGCGCATTATCGCGTGTTTCTAACTGTGTTTCTGCTAACATGTCTGTTTGCACTGAACGCAAAATTTCTGTATGGCTTTGAGTCCAATTTGTTGGTTTGAAATCAGGTTTGATTAGTTCGTAGAGAGGTTTAACCCTTTCTGCGTAATTTAGAACATAAGTTCTTCCAAAATTCAGGAAACCTAGAATTGATTGTAAGTTCTTCAGCGTCTTTGGAGGTTGGAGCAGCACACATTTCTCTAGGAAGTTGTCTGCTAGGCTTTTGCCTTCACTTGATAACTCGTATCCTAAGAATAGTACGTTGAGGTGGGCAATTCGAGATTTCTTAAAATTGAATTTGTACCCTTCAGAAGCGAACCCAAGTATTATGGTGTTGACTCTTTTCAAGTGCGCGTCCAAATCATCGTCTGTAAGATAGATGTCATCGACATAAGATAATGCCTCATCATCGTGCATTTGTAGTAACTCTGTTACTCTGGCTGAAAATAACCCTGGACTATTCTTGAATCCTTGGGGGAGACGGCAAAATTGTCGCTAGGTTCCCATAATTGAGAAAGCGGTCAAATGCCTGCTTTCAGGTGCAATGTTTTGACAGAAAAACCCATTCAAAATAACTAATGTGGTTTTATATTTTTTACGCACGATGTTATTCATCAGTGCTGCACTGTGTGCATTTTGTACCGCAAATGTTTTGCAACAGGAGTTTAAGTGTCTGTAATCCAAAACTAGACGATATGAATTGTCTGGTTTGGAGACAGGAAACAAAGGTTGTTCATTGACGAGGTGCATGTTTCAATCACCCCTTGGTATTCAAGTTGATTTCAAATCTCCCTGACTTGTTTTTTAGCATCTTGCTTAACTGGATACTGCCTCTGAGCAGTAGGTTGACTTTTTAACTGGATTTTATGGTGAGGAGAGTACTCATCCCATCCTGCGTGATTTTTGTGTAATGCTGGAGCCTGGGCTACTGCCCATTTCCTGGCATATGTGTATTTTTTATGAATTGGAATGTGATTTGAGAAGGCTGGCATAATTATCTCTTTGCCATGTGGGCACTCCCTGACATATTCAGGTGGCCGGTCTTGTTCAGCTAGAAGAATGTCATAACCCTTGGAAAGCTTATCCCAAAAGAGAGCTTTTATTTTCCCAGTTATGTCCCCCTCCATCCGGAGTGTTACTTCATATAACTTGTGGGGTACACTAACCCTGGTGTCGGCAGTTTCAACTTGAATGCATTCATTCAAGTCCACTGTCTCCAGATGATCCTTCAGGTTCTTGCGAACTATGGTTACTTCTGCTCAGCTGTCTAGCATTGTCTGGGGCCACTCCCCCTTCTTGTGTTGTATTTTCAAGATCCTCGGCATGTCTGATCTTTACGCTTGCTACCTTCTTCTTGGTGAACTGAGTTTTCTTATTTTTAGGAACGTGCTGTTCGTCTTTGGGCTTCACGCGTTCTTCTTTTTGTTCTGATCGTCCTCTTCTCTCGGATTTCTGCGAGGAAGTCTGAAAGTTACGAGAGGAACGTGTATCAGTATCTTGATATCTATCAGGTTTTCTTAAGTTATTCCTATTTCTGAGGTTCTCCTCTTTTCAGAGGGCTCCCGTTGGGGAGATCTTCCTCTGGACTGAGAACGCTTCTCTTTAGGAAGTGTCTGTTTAGTATATTCCCACTTCTTTTTAGGGGTAGTGAGATTATTTTTAATTAAAAAATCAGGATTTTCTGTTAGTTGGGGTTTTAATGGTTTGCCACCCAAACTATCTCTACCTAGTTCTTCATAAGATTTTTCAATAATTCTTGCAAGCTCATATGGTTGGTCTGTTATATCTGTTTCTTTTAACTTTTGGCGGATTGCCACGGATGCTGCTTCACCTTTGATGTTGGATAATAGTATAGCCGTGACCTGTTTGAAATCTTTTAGTAATTTCATACCAAGATTTAAGGCAGGTTCTGGTCCATATTCATTTTGAATCTGTCTCAGAACGTCTGGTATTACCGCCATGGATGGAACACTATGTGTTTTTGTGTAGATTGAAGCAAAGACTGTACCCCAAGTGTCACAGTCCTCCACATGTGGTGCTATCCCCATTGGTAAACAGATTGTCTGAATCCTGTGTTGCTCATGAGGTATACTATCAGGGAATACTGCCTCAATTTGAATAATTTTCTGAGCTAACCAGAACAGAATTTGTTCCCTCTTTGCGGGCAATTTACCAATGACTGATTGTATAGTCTGTGGTGTGATTTTGTTTGTGTTCCCCTGGTGAGGGGTGTGCTGTGGAATCCTTACAGTAGGTTGGACTGTTAAGGTCTGCATGACATATTGAACCAATTGTCTATGTATTTTAATTAACTATTTTAGCTGTACTAACAGTTCTGGACCTGTCATATTTTCAATGTCAGGAAGTGGTGTATAGCTGGCTAGTACCGGCCATCTCGCTCCTGGTCTACCTAGTGGACCGAGTCTGGTTATGAACTTTTGTCTTTTAGACCTTCAGCGCGGCATTGTTTTCACCGCTTCACTCCCGAGGAGATATCGACATCCCTTCGTTGTATGACGTGCACTGCTTCCTTTCACCTCCACCTTGCTGGTCTTAATAGACCTCATCCCTCTTTTAGACAGTCTATCACTCCCCTAGAACTGGCTTTCTTATTAATGCACGTTCGCTCATTGAACACAATTTGGCCTTCCACGATTTTGTGGAGGAGAGACAGCCGGATTGGGTTTTTATCACGAGACCTGGGCCTCTGACTCTTCCGGCCATGATCTACTGCTGGCCATCCCTGAGGGCTATTCTCTTCATAGGCAGGACAGACCAGTGCGCAGAGGAGGAGGAATTGCCATTCTTTTTAAATCTTCTCTTCCTTGCACTGTTAAACTGATAACTATGCCTCAAGATCGTTTTGAAGCGTTATACTTCTGTATTATGTGTGCCCCATCGGTCTCTTTTACGGGGATATTGATCTATAGGCCGCCTGGCTCTAGAACCAGTTTCTCTGCCGATGTACTGAGAATTGTCGAACCCTACTTTGGAAAGCCTTGCCTTACCATTTTGGGTGACCTAAATTTCCATCTTGACGAGGATAACTCAAAGGACACTCTGTCATTGGTTGAATCACTTGGAGCCTGTAATCACGTCCAGCTTGTGGACAGTCCCACACACAAGGCGGGTCATATCCTCGATGGTGTATTTTCCAGTGACCCAAGACTCTCCACGGGTCCCCCTTTGCCGTTGGTTTGGACTGACCATTTTGCGGTACCGCTCGAATTTTCTCTTCCCGCCTCTTGTCCTTCTAAACAGGCTACTACCCCATTTACTCTCAGAAGGAATTTCAGAAACATCACGGATGAGGCTTTTGCTCCTCTTTTTTTAGTTCCCGAGTCCTTCCCCTTGAAAGACGCGGATGAGGCAGCTCAGGATCTTATGGATTCCATCACTATTGTAGTGGAAAAGCTTGCCCCCGCATCTCTGCGTTATGTAGCCCGGCGGAAGCCTACGGCTCCGTGGTTCTCTGACCAGTTGAGATCCTTAAGGCAGGGTTGTAGGAGTAGTGAGAGAAGATGGAGGAAATCCTGGGACCCTAAGGATCGGGAGGTCCATAAGCTTGCTCTGTGGGAGTATAAACAGAAAGTGGTATCGGAAAAGCAGGAGTACTTTTCCAAACTTACTAGCTCCCTCACTTCATCTAGGGAGCTCTTTAAAATCGCTGACTCGCTATGCTCCCTTCAACTCCCAGATCCCGTTGTTAGTTCTCAGGATCTCTGCAATGATATCTCTGACTTCTTTCACAACAAAATCCTGGACATTCATATCTCTTTAGAAGCCCAACGCCATTCTCTGTATGTGAATATCCCTCCTGCCGTAATGAATTTGGATTCTTGGGATGTAGTTCCTTCCAGATCACTTACGGAATTTCCATCATTGTCTCTGGAGGGACTGTACCTCCTACTCGATAGGACCAAATCCTCTTCTCCAATGGATCCTCTACCTCTCAAAAAACTCAAAGAGTGTAGAAGTAGTCTCCTTCCTCCTATGTTGGAGGTTATGAATAAGGCTATTGTCCAGGGTTCTTTTCCATCGGTATGGAAAAAGGCTATTGTGAAGCCCCTTCTTAAAAACCATCACTTGACCCTGGCCTTCTTAAACATTTCAGTCCTATTTCCCTACTTCCTGCCCCAGCAAAAATATTGGAAGCACATCTTAATTTCCATCTGTCTTCCTTTTTGGATGCCTCTGGATACCTTGATGACACCCAGCATGGATTTAGAAAACATCACAGCACGGAGTCCGCTCTCATTCTTGTGGTCGATAACATCCGACGCAAAGTGGACTCTAGCCAAACCACAGTTCTGGTCCTGTTGGACCTCACGGCCGCGTTCGATACCCTGTCTCCCGCTATTTTAACATCTCGCCTTAGGGAGGCAGGTGTTACTGGGCCGGCCTTGAGTCTCCTTAATTCATTTCTCCTTGATAGGGAACAGAGAGTGATGCTCGGAGACTACCTCTCCCCTGCCAAGTCATTGCAATGTGGGGTGCCACAGGGGTCGGCATTAAGTCCAACCCTGTTTAACATCTATGTGGCCCCCCTTGCTAGACTAGTGAGATCGCAGGGGATGGAGGTGGTATCCTACGCCGACGACACCCAGATCATGGTGTCACTGGCCCATACCTCTGTCAAGACATCCGCCTTCAGCTTTAGGTCATGCATGCAGCATGTGGCAGAGTGGATGATCATCAACTCCCTTAAGCTGAACGGCGATAAGACAGAGGTATTGGTTTTTGGGAAGGACCAAGATATTTGGTCGAGTGAGTGGTGGCCCTCCTCTCTTGGCACCTGCCCCACCCCCTCCCAATCAGCCAGAAATCTCGGAGTGGTATTTGACACCTCACTCTCGATGTCTCTACAAGTGAACCGAACTGTGGCCACCTGCTGGGGTGTGATCAGGATTCTCAATAGAATCCGGAGCTATCTCTCCCTTCAGGCGCGCAAACAGATTGCAGTCGCTCTTGTTGGCTCCAGGTTAGATTATTGCAACTCTCTTTACATGGAGTCCAACAAGGGCCTTATACATAGACTGCAAATTGTGCAGAATGCTGCAGCGCGCTTTGTTCTGGCTCTGCCTAAGACATCATCTGCCACCATGGCATGGAGAGATCTCCACTGGCTCCTTGTTCAGCACAGAATCTTTTTTTTAATTTTGTGTCTGACATATAGAGCACTTGCGGATAGTTCAGAGGGTGCTATCAGCTCTTTACTCACCCGTTATTCTCCAACAAGATGTCTCCGTTCTGCGGGACTTTCCCAACTTGTTGTTCCCCGATTCAGGCTGACCAGATGGGGAGCTAGGGCTTTTTCCGTTGTTGCCCCGCAGCTCCGGAATGCAACTCCAATTGAGATCAAAACCCTACCCTCAATTGATTTGTTCAAAAAGGCCTTAAAAACGTGGTGCTTTTCCAGAGCATACTAATGATGGATTGCTTCGGTGTTGCTATGAGCTGGTATATATGAATTATATATGAAGTAGGCGCCTTGACGCCCATTGGGCTAAGTTCGCGCAGTACAAGACCCCTTTCAATTCAATTCAATTCAATTTTCATGTTGTAGGGCGCCTTTAATCCAGAGCTGATGGTCTTGGTAAGTTAATGGAATTTAAACGTCCTCGTAAGGAACGTATTCCGCTGGAGGTTCCTCTACTTTGTAGTAGTGAAACTTGTGTGTTCCTGCATCTGCTGGAGGAAAGTGAATACATGAATAGAATACTTCTGTATGCCGATATTCATGTGCCTCTATAACAAAGATTACTTTACCACCTCTCAATGATACTCCATTGTTTATGAGTTTGTAAGTTATAGTTTTTCTTACATTTACCGGGATGATTATAACATCCGGGTCATTCTGTAGGAGATTTCTGTCATCTAAAACTGCTTGAGCTGCAGCTGCAGCTATTTCTTCGTCACTAATCATTATTTTACTGACTGAAGAGTTTTGCAGAACAAGTTTCAAGGAAACAAAGATTAGGTGCACAATATTTTGGAACACTGTATCCTTCAACGTTGAACAAACCAAAAACTAATACATAGGATTTTTGTCCGACTCAGTTTTGGCGGATATTATCCTTTCACCCACTCCAGACGTCTATTGGAGTATTTTACGGGAAAAAGGGTCTGTGTGAAAAGCACAACTGAGTTACTCTAGTATCTAGCGTTAAATTATCACCTTACCAAACGTTGGGCGCCATATAGTGTAGTTCCTATATTCCCAATAGGCTCTGCGCATTGGAATAATATATCCTGTAGTTTAGACGTAGGACTGAGGTCGACTAGGTCTCTACCGAATATATTAAACTTAATTGTGAGTCCCAGCTAGCTCAGAGGTCACTAGAAGCTTTCTCAAATTCATAAGAAGGGATTAGTTTCTGACAACCGCATAAACATGACAACTTTGTTTCCCAAGAATAAGAAATCAATCTCTAGAGTCGCAGAAACAATAGATAGCTATTTTACTCAGTCAATCGTGCATGCTTCGTTTCACCAGAGGCGCTGAGAAAATAGAGAGACGGGCGTTTTTAATAAAAAGTATTTATTGAACAGTCTTCTTTCTCGAGCATAAGAAATGTACTGCTACCATTGTAATACTGGTTATAAAGTACAAGGCATATAATACGATAAGTATTATAAAGTAGTACTGTAAAAGCATGATATGGTTTCTAAACCATAAAATACATACAGTGATAAAATAATGACTAAAAGTACTCAACTGGTGCTTCTAAAATACGCCAAACCCGGTGTACCTAACCTAAGTCTAGTACAAGGGAAGAAGTAAATGAGGTGTAGCTTAAGTTTAGTATTCTTTGCCAAGAATCTATTCCAAGAATTCTCTAAGGGTCTAATCAGCTCCGTACCTTGGTTTTAGAATGAAGCAGGTCTTGTATCTCTCTCTCAGGACTCGATTTCCCAGCAACCCGCAAGGGTAGCCTGGAAACACTGGAGCTGGATTTCTCGGCAGGAGAAAAGACAGCGTCTCTCAGTGAATCAGGTGGAGGGTCGGCTTCCTTCGGCACTTGCTGCTGCAGGGCGTCGGGCAAGTAGTTAGTCGATCTGCTCCAAACCACTTTGTGTTTGTCTGGGCAAATGTAGGCATATTTATACCTCAAAGACTCAGTTCTTTGAAAACTCCATGATTTCCTAGATAAATTAGTATTCAGGCGAGGGGAAGTCCCTAGCTGCTAAAGGCGGGTTTTTCTAAGAAATCGTTGTTGATTCTCGGAACTTAGAGGAAGTAGCCATGCCGTATTTGGGCTGCATAGGCTCAGTCCAAATATGGTAATGATTTCTATGCCTATGTAAGGATCGGGTAATTTATACCTATATATGGGCATGAATCTGGAAAATTACACTAGGGTCCTAGATTCCTACACAACATTACTTCCACGAGATTTTACAGCTGTATCCTGTACATAGGGAGATGGATGAGGGAAAACTGCTTAAAACTAAATTCCTCTTAAATGGAAGTTATGATATTTGGTTTAAATTCTTCCTTCTGGTCTCTGAGATGATGGCCCCAGGAACTTGGCACCCCCCCCCGACCTTAGTTGCAAAGGTTAAAAACCTTGTTTTGTTCGTTTTTTTACGGCAAACTGTTGTTTGAAGGTCAGATTACTCTTATTACTTCTGCCTTTTTTACACGCTGAAACTACTTAGGAAAGTTATCCCTTTTATTCTGGGAGAACTACAAAACATTGTGGTATCTGCTCTCATCGTATCAAAACTAGATTACTGCAATGCCTTTTCCATGAACATTCAGAAAAGATTTCTGAAGAATTTACAGACTATTTAGAACACTGCTGCCAGGCTACTGCTGGTATCCCTAAATACAAATCAGTATTGAAATCTCTAAAATAGCTACACTGGCTTTCTATCAGGAACCACATTAACTTTAATGCACTGCATTGCATTTAAGTCCCTTTTATGAAAAAAGAGAGAGAAAACTCTCACTAGCAAACACACGATTAGCAACTGCCCATGTATTTATTTAACATCAAAGCGACTATTTGTAATCAATTAATGATTCAACACCATGTATTAAAATTAACAAAGCTTTGTTTTTATTTTTATTTTTTCTATTCATTTTTTATATATAGATATTTCATAAATGTTCTTTGTTCCCTACGACTAGCAAACCTAGTATTTGTAGGGGTCCCCTGTTTTCCAAAAATGGCATTTAAGTCCCTACATTATACAGCAAAACACACAAGATGATGGACGGAATGTTGCACAATGGCAAAACATTCACCCCCAGTCACAGATCTGGGTTTAATCCATCGTTATTTTCCTCACCAAGCCACCCCAGTTTAGACCTGGCCATATGCAAATCAGTCTTGACCCTGTGCCTCATGGGAACAGTCCAGCCCGAACTGCTAAGCCATGTCTTCCCTGGACCGGAATCAAGCATCCTAGGACCGGTTTCTGGCTATCAGCCGTCTTCAGCCAGGATAGCTTGACTCCAGTGGCTTAGTGAGCACAGGACCCACGTCTGAGCATACCCTTCAAAACACACAAGATGATGGATCGAATGTTGCACAAATGGTCCAAGGAAGGCATGGCTTGGCAGTTCGGGCTGCACTGTTCCCATGAGGCACAGGGTCGGACTGATTTGCATATGGCCATGTCTGAACTGGGGTGGCGGAGTGGACTAAAGAACGGTGATGGATTAAACCCAGATCTGTTGACTGGGTGTGAGTGTTTTATTGGTTCAGATGCTCCGTCCATCCCCACCCCCTTTTGTACCACTTTGTTTGCCATAAGTTGGCAGGGTATGCTCAGACGTGAGTCCCTTGCTCACTTTGCCACTGGATTCAAGCAAGCCGGGCTGAAGACGGCTGAAATGCCAGAAACCGGTCCTCCGAAGCTTGTTTCCGGTCCAGGGAAGGCATGGCTTGGCAGTTCGGGCTGGACTGTTCCCATGAGGCACAGGGTCGGACTGATTTGCATATGGCCATGTCTGAACTGGGGTGGCGGAGTGAGCTAAAGAATGGTGATGGATTAAGCCCAGATCTGTTGACTGGGTGTGAGTGTTTGATTGGTTCAGATGCTCCGTCCATCACCACCCCCTTTTGTACCACTTTGTTCACCATAAGTTGGCAGGGTATGCTCAGACGTGAGTCCCTTGCTCACTTTGCCACTGGATTCAAGCAAGCCGGGCTGAAGACGGCTGAAATGCCAGAAACCGGTCTTCGGAAGCTTGTTTCCCGTCCAGGGAAGGCATGGCTTGGCAGTTCGGGCTGGACTGTTCCCATGAAGCACAGGGTCGGACTGATTTGCATATGGCCATGTCTGAACTGGGGTGGCAGAGTGGGCTAAAGAACGGTTGGCCATGTCTGAACTGGGGTGGCAGAGTGGGCTAAAGAACGGTGATGGATTAAACCCAGATCTGTTGACTGGGTGTGAGTGTTTGATTGGTTCAGATGCTCCGTCCATCACCACCCCCTTTTGTACCACTTTGTTCGCCATAAATTGGCAGGGTATGCTCAGACGTGAGTCCCTTGCTCACTTTGCCACTGGATTCAAGCAAGCCTGGCTGAAGACGGCTGAAATGCCAGAAACCGGTCCTCGGAAGCTTGTTTCCGGTCCAGGGAAGGCATGGCTTGGCAGTTCGGGCTGGACTGTTCCCATGAGGCACAGGGTTGGACTGATTTGCATATGGCCATGTCTGAACTGGGGTCGCGGAGTGGGCTAAAGAACGGTGATGGATTAAACCCAGATCTGTTGACTGGGTGTGAGTGCTTGATTGGTTCAGATGCTCCGTCCATCACCACCCCCTTTTGTACCTACATCATACAGGCCCTAAATATCTTAAACAAAAATTCCTTTGCTACATTCCAGCTAGACCTCTGCTATCTACATCCTCACACAATCTAGCGATTCCCAGGTTTAAAAGATCTTCCTAGGGTGGCAGAGGTTTTGTAGTCTGCACCAGGGTTGGTCAGGCCATAGGTGGCACGGGGCATTTTCTGGGTGGGCAATACCGGCCCTCTGTAACCAAAGCCGGAGCAGTGCAGTGGGAGCTGTGCTTCTCACTAGCAACACACCCCCCTACAGGAGCTGGTTGAGCAGATAGCCAGGGTTGGTTGCTGTTTCCAGTCAAGCCGTGGTCTGCACTGCCAGACTGTGGAACTCTTTGCCCCTCAACCTTAAAAGCAGCCGCGGCCCATGCAGGTAAGAAGGGGTGGGCCGGATGGAATGGGATTTAGACGGACGATGACGAGGGAAAATTAAAGAAATAATTTTTTTCCCCTCGTCATCTGTCAAAATCCCCTCACCCGGCCCCACCGCCCCACCTCTCATACCTGTTTGTATCACAGATGCTTAAAAGAACTACTGATCAATTAAGCTTTAAAAAAACATTATAAAGATGGCTTATTAACCAATAAAATTCTCACCTCTTGTACGCAATCCTTCATTAAATAGTTTGCTTTCTTCTTTTTGGGCCAACACCTAAACATCGTCGGGTAATAGAGCATTTTAAAAATCCCTTTTCACTTCATTTAATTTAATCCAATAAACATGTCTGATGTTCCAAAGCATTCATGGGAGAAGATTGCAATAGGCTTCTTTGGACCCCTTGACAATCGACATCATCTACTAGTAATTATTGATGAATACTCCTGTTTTGCCTTTTTGAAGATTTGTCATCAACTACTCATGACAGAGTCATTCAGAGAATATAGAGTATTTTTTTTAAAAATGACTGTGCCTTCAATTTCAAAATCTGACAAAGGCGTTCCTTTCAATAGTCAAGACTTTAAAGATGTTCTCACTCACATAAACGTCAAGCATCAGAAAAGCACACTTCTCTGGCCCCAGGTAAATGTGTTGTTGAACGATTTATGAGCACCCTCAAGAAGACTGTTAAGCATGCTGCGTTAGAAAGGTTTGAACTCAAATTAGTTCTTCACTCTATTGTGTGTGCATATAGGTCAACTCCCCATTCTGCCACTGGTTAAAGCCCTGCTACCTTAATGCTTGGGAGCGCCATGGGAACCAAATATACTAAACAGAATAAATAGCCAGACATATTTACTTTTAGAACTTTGAATCACACCCAGCCTATCAGTACTGGGGGATCAACTATTTTATTTTAGTATTTTTATCTATTTTCTAGAAAAACATTCTTTCATTTGATCTATATATGTCATCAAAAGATACAGTCATCAAACAAAAAAGAATACATACAAACAAAAAAATGTGCAATAAATATACAAGTGTTCAAAAATTTACACAATCAATACTGTGAATTTTGGAAAAACACCAACAACAATTTAATCAGATGCCTAACAATCGTTTAACGCTAGGAACCAGTCCTTTGTATTGGGTACAAGAAGCCAGGCGGACAACACAGTTCATAGGTACTGCCTGCCTGTCTTACTAAGCCAGGGATTAGATAATAAGTTCTAGGGTTGCAGTACTAGGGGTAGAGAGTACGGTAATTTTTTGATGACCCTAGTAGCGCCCTTCTTCTTTATCCCAGGCTTGGGGTCAACGCGTTTCGAACCACAGTGTAGTTATGGGTTCTCCTCAGGACACGGACTGGAGGGAGCCATTACTGTAAATATTAGTAATGATGGAAGTTGGTATAAGTTCTTATATGAGCATTTTAATAAAATCTCAGACTCTATAGACTCAATAGGTGGTGAAAATGAATTAAATACCTGAACTTGGCACTTGTGAGTCACTCGTGTGTCACTTCAGTTAGTAAATTGCCTTGCAAGTGTAAGAATTCTGTAACCAGACAGAGATAGGAGTGAGAGCCTATTATTATAACTATTGCCACAGCGTGCTTAAATGACCGCTATGAATGACCGCAAGCATACCTTAAACTTGGGCGGCGTCGCGTATAAAATCAGAGAAGGCCGGCCATTAATAGGTCCGGGGTTCTTACGAAGGGCTTGTCAGTTTATCGGTTCTTTTCGGAATAGACCTGGCAGAAAATAACGGAGAAAGTCTTAAAATCTCCTGTCTCTCCGGTTCCGAAAACGGAAAGATGTAAGCTGACATAAACGTTAGTACTCACTTCTTCGCTTGAGCGACCTGCTCTGTTGGCTCGCGTACGGCGTCTGGCGTTAGCACGCCACAAGCAGGATCAAAAGACTTAAAGGGGCCGCATGTTTAAAATTGAGGCAGGGAGAAATGGTACTTGTAATGGAGCAAGGATTCATGAACCTCGAGTAATATGTAACAAAGTAATCCAACCTGTTTGTTTTACTAATTTCCCTGCTATTCTGACATTTTGGGTGTCCCAGTGAAGCTTGCCTATGTGTTTACTAACATTAATATGCTTGCCACTGAAAATGGCCGCTGCTTGGCGGGGTTTCTTCTGCGCATGCGTTAGTCACACTCACGTGACGTGACGTACTCGCAGTTCTGGTGGGAAATGTTTGCTCATGCGCAATACAGCTAAAATGGCCGCTTTGTCTCCTTATATGCTCTGTGCTTGCAAAGCTGCTTTTGCAAAGTTGTGTGTTCCGCATTTACCCTAACGCTATAGATATTATAAAGTATGGGGTATAGAGTAGCTATTCATGGTATACAGTGTATTCATTTATTTCTGTGTTTTAATTTGTTTTCGCTTACTTTTCATGTACCGCGTTCTTGAGGGTCTGCGAGACACTCGTGAATCCATATTGAGTTACCGTACTGCGCATGACAGTCTTCTGCCAGTGGCATTGAATGGTTGCCAACCTGAGGTCTCAGCCAAAACGTGCCTGGGAAGATGCACCCTCACCTAGCAGAAGAAGCTGAAATGTTCTGCAATTGAAACAAATGTATTTTATTTCATTGTATTCCGTAGAGCATGTCATGGCAGGGGTGTGGAATTTAATAAAATATGTACTTGTCCATGGGACAAGTAGCTTCATAAATCTACATGTATTGTAACAAAATCCACTTGTCCCTTTGGTGCCATGTAGTGCGCCGTCAAATAATGGCTGCAATCTCTTTATAGAAGAGCTCTGATAATAGCCTCTCTGGTTATGTCATGCTAATACTATAGAAGGATTTGAATTTTGGAGTTTTTCATCAGCTCTTCTCTAATCTTTTCCCATACTGAGAAAGGTCGGCAATTTACCCCTGACAATGGCAGAAGTAACGTTACTTCCAGGGCTGGGAAAAATGTGGTTGGAGAAAAAGTGAACTTGTAAACACTCAACAGATTTCCGCTGGGGCATATTCATATTTGCTCATGCTAAGATGCAATTCACAAATATTTTCTAGGACTACTTTTTCCAGGCCTACTTAAGGAAATTCTTGTGAATACTATCTTCATTAATACAAGGACATATATCATGGGTGCACTTTTGTGACTTTCACATTTGAGCCCCTAATTAAATCTGAGTTAACAAAAGACCTTTTGTTTTTATTAAAATGCTATCTCTTCCTATCTGTGAGCTGGCTTCATTGTGTGTCACAGCATTCTGCTCTTTTACAGAGTAGTTTTGTTCAGTGCCTGGAATGTCTATGGCAATGTGGCCTTTATGAGACCAAAACTAGCAGTCTAGTATGAACGCGCTGGCATACAGCACCACGCCTACCTGATAATCCCAAGGTAGAGAAAGGAGCATAGTGTAGGCTAAGTGAATACCCAGAAAATTAAAATACCCCCCACGTTGTTCCAAAGTTCTTATGACACCAAGCAAGCGAAAAAAGTCATTGGAATCCTCGCCAGAATAGCTCTTGTCTCTTCCATCTAAGCATCTATCCATTCATCCTTTCACCCACTGATATCTAGCATTTCACCTTTACATTGGCACCCATTCATTCTTTTATATATTATCCTTTCACCAAGCTGTTCGTCCCTCTGTTCATTCGTCAGTCCATCTGCTCATCCATATCCAAACCTACCCATCCATCTCCAAACCTATCCATTTCAATCATCAATCCATCCTTTCGCTCATCCATACACCCTCCCTTTCACTCATCCTTCCACCCACCCTTCTACCCATCAATCCTCCCTTCCACTCATCCATCCTTTACACTCATCCATCCTTTCGCTCTCTAATCCTTACACCCTGTAATCCATCCACTCATTCACCCTTTCCTTCATTATAACATCCTTTGTCCATCCACCAACCCCGTCACTCAACCATCCCGGTCACTCAATCATCCATCCATCCATCCATCTAGCCAGCCACACTTCCACTTACTCATCCTTTCACCCACACATCCATTCATCTTTTCACTACTAAAGCGGGGCGTTCAGGATGCCCCTGTTCAAACCTATCCTGCCATCTTCAAACCTATCGATCTAACTGATCCATCCCGCCATCCTTTTACTCATCCATCCTTTTGCTCATCCATCCTTTCACCCCACACATCCTCCTTTTCACTCCTATTCATCCACCCTTTCCCTCATCCCTCCATTCATCCTTTCACTCATCCATCCACCCTATCCATCCCATCCATCCTCCTTTTCACTCATCTATCCACCTACCCTTTCAGTTCCTCTATTTATGCTTTCGCTTGTCCATCCACCCTTTCACCCGTCCATCTTCCGTTTCGATCATATATCCATCCACCCTTTCACTAATCCCTCCATCCACCTTTACACTCAACTTTTCACCCATCCATCCATCAACCCTTCCACCCAGCCACCCACCCACCCATCCCCACCCACTCAGCCATCTATTCATCTACTCTCTCGCCCATTAATCCACCCTTTCAATAAGCCATCCATCCTTTCACTCTTCAATCCACTTTCAACCTATCCATCCACTCACCCATCCCTTCATTCACCCTTGCACTTATCCTACCATTCTTTCACACATCCATCCTTACATCCATCCACTCATTCATCCATGCATCTACCCTTTCACTCCACTCATTCATCCATCAATCCAGCCTTTCACTCATTCATCCATGCATCTATCCATTCACCCTTCACTCATTAATGTATGCATCTATCATCCACTCTTGCACGTATTCATCCATGCATTCTATACATCCACCCTTTCACTTATTCATCCATGCACCTATCCATCCATCCTTTCACCCTTTCACTCATTTATTCATTTATGCATCTAAACATCCACCCTTTCACTCCACTCATTCATCCAACTATACATCCAGCCTTTCACTCATTAATGTATGCATCTATCATCCACTCTTGCACGTATTCATCCATCCATTCTATACATCCACCCTTTCACTTATTCATACATGCATCTATCCACCCACTCATTCATCCATGCACCTATCTATCCACCCTTTCACTCATTTATTCATTTATGCATCTAAACATCCATCCTTTCACTCCACTCATTCATCCAACTATACATCCAGCCTTTCACTCATTAATTTATGCATCTATCATCCACTCTTGCACGTATTCATCCATGCATCTGTACATCCACCCTTTCACTAATTCATGCATGCATCTATTCATCCATCCTTTCACTCACTCTCCCACCCACCCTTTCAAGTCCATTATGGGCCTTTGTCTGCGGACCTGCAGACTGAAGAGGCCCATCAAAAACTCTACAGCTGCTGTAGTTGCTACAGCGGTGTGTTCACAATGCCCCTGGTGCAGGCACAAAGTGAGATGAGAGGCCTAGTGCAAGGACTGAATTAGGGGTGGCCTTAGGCCTGCATGAAAGCCCATGGGGAAACCAATGAGCTTTAATGTAAGCCCTTGAAGGAGGGGGGTGCCTGAGAAGGGAAATCAAAGTGAGTTGAAGATGAGCAGGGATATTGGAGCCCTATGAGGCCCAGGAGTGGAGCAGAGAATACAAGGCAGGGAGGGGTCATACAGTTCAAGTCAGAGCAAGGGGCTAAGAGGCAGAAAAAGCAGCCTCTTACATGCCATTGCTGCGAGTGTACTGGAGCTGCAGAAGCTCGATGTGTGTCTCATGCTTGAAGAAAATAAAAGGACCAGTGGAGGGCCTGGAAGCCAAACGAGCTTATTGAGCTTGCTCCAACCTTGAGCTTTGCTTCATCATTTTGTTGTTCTGCTCTGGGGAAATTAAAGTGCAGGCCCCCACTTTTGCATTGACCCTTTCACTGCCAATAAACTGTTCAGAGCAACTTATTTACTGGCTGTGACCTACAGGGTTGAACAGCTGTGTATCGTATTACCATAAATCTTTCTACTTGTCCTTTGGACAAAATGCAAATTAAAACCTCTTGCCCTCTTAAGAAATCTAGATGTCTCGGGCGTCGGGAGATAGGAATTCCCCACCCCTGTCATGGGAACCCCAAAATCAATAGGCGGTCCCAGAAATGTTCATTTAGGCTTGTAGAATTGAAATGTGATTGGTGTGTGGACCTATCCTACTTGGGGAACAATCGAAATTGGTGATTCTGACACTTGCAACATTTTGGGGGTGGTACACTGACCCAAAAACAGTATAACTAGCCTAGGTTTAGCTAGAGAAATTGTCCGACTTATCTGAATAGCTGACCTGTCACTGACCCAACGCACTCAATAGGTGACTTGTTACAGAGGGCTGCGGAGCACTCTGTCCGAACTTCCATAGACTCTAGAGTTTTTAAACCTTAAGTGCTGGCGGAGCACTTTGCTGGGGAAATCGATAACCCAATCGAGGTTCTGGCTGATAGCTGCAGAGAGGGTGGAGCGCAGGCGTTGCTTCCAAACTGCGGGTGCTGGTCGTGCCTTGGTGGTCCTGTCCTGATCCTAATCTGGGTTTCCTGTCCTGTCCTGGGGTGTGCATTCTGCACCTGCTGTCCTACTGATGACGGGTTTCCTTTGGGGTCCCTCCTGTTCTTAACTGACCTGTGGCCAGGGTTGGTCTTCACACCATTCTAGGTAAATATAGTGCTGAAACTCTATACTGCACCTTTCTATTTTTCTGTCTTTTGCTTCAATAAAGACATATCTTTGCATATATTGATTTGCCATGCTTTTTCGCAAAACCACATGAATGAAAAGCTCATATGTTATTGTCGTTATTCTAGTATGTTCCATTTTCTACCCATCCCTTGAGTACACTTCCTTTCCAGGTCATGATATGCTGATGTTCTTTGTTTCACCCATCTTTTAGTTGATTCAAGTAATTGCACTAGTTTATTAGTACGATCCATTTTCACCTTACCTGTAGTTCCTCTTCATGGGGAAATATGTTACTGTGAAGTTTCTAGTATGATCTTTATTCTTCCCCGTCCTTTAGTCTGAAATTATTTTCCTAGCAGTTTCCTCATTCTCACCTTACTGTTGACTCATAAATGATCAGCTTGATATATTTCCTTTATGGATACGTGCTCTTTGTAATTCTGGTTATCGATTGCTTGCTCGTTGTAAATCTCATGTTTTCTGAGCTTGATGAATTTTAGATAAAGGTTTTCAAAACTTCCTGAGTTTGTGGTTATTATAATACAAATAGAATATATAAAGTATAAGTATTTTGGTATCTGCCTTTCCTTCACAGCTAGCTCCCTGATTCATTGTGGTCATTAGGTACCCCTGACGGTGGATTGGTAAGTCGGGTACAATAGAAATATATAGGAAGGAACTGGGTTACTGGTAGTAGAGTGTATGGTCACCCGATTAATGTCTATGATAAATTGAAGTTTATGGGCCCGATACATATATGGTGAAATTGTTTGGTTGGGTGACCTGCGCGCTCTATCAGTAATTTTCTGGTAGCCAGAGGATGGTTAGGGACTAGTTAAAGAAATGGTTAGGGACTAGTTAAAGAAATGGTTAAGGACTAGTTAAAAGTTAGGCAGGATTAGTTAAGATAGCTAGGTAGGTCGGATGCTGCTAAAAAGTTATTGCTGCTAATTGTGAAAATGTTGCTGCTAAACACATTTGCAAATGTTTATTGCTTTTGAAAATTATGAAATGTTTTAAATTGTTTTTCTTGCTGTTATATTGATTTATGTTTTAACAAAACTCGTTAGTCAAGGTTATATGTTGTTTGGAATCCCCGGGGAATTGAATAGCGAGTGGTGAGGAGAATCCACTTCGCTTTGAGGTCACTGGCTAGAGGAAAATTGGTGCAGGTTAGGCAGAACTGGAAGCACTAATTAGGGTCTTTCTGAATGTATGTTTGAATAATTGACAGCAAAGAGTTCGCTAATGAAACTTCAGTTGTGATATAACCTAGTAAGGGTCACACGAGAAAGGAGTAGTAGGTTCATCGGAGCTTGAGTGACAGCAAAGGGGTTCGCTAGTGAAACTTTAGACTCAGTATATATCCCGAAAAGAAGTGGATGAGTCGAAGAAGTAGCAGGTTCTCTAATGCTTGAGTGAAGGGTAGGCAGAAGAGATCTACTCGTAGTATTTGAAAAGTAGACAGAAGAGGTTTACTTGCAGTGAAACAAATCTTTCTTTCTAGACACTCGAGTACAGTGGCGAATGTGTTCACGTTGTCAAATAACTTAAGCACTTGCACTTTAAGAAATAAATAAAAGTTTCCGTTACCTTGTAAAGGAGGGAGTCAGTAGCGGAGCTGCGCTGACGTCACTCTGTGCCGCGCTGGTATTGGTCGAAACCGCGGGTGTGTAGCGGAGCTGGAATTGTAAAGGAGGGGTGAGTGCCGAAGCGTGAGAACCTGTCTCGCGAAAAAGGCCGCGCACCCATTGGTCGAGATTATTTGAAATCGTGCATTTGATTGGTTGCACGAAAATAAAAAGCCGCATTTGGATTGGGAGTGATTTTGTAAACAAAGTCGCTCGCAGAAAAATTGTATGTGGCACACGTATATGCCAGAGACCAGACCTGATCCTAGATATCTAGGGTTTGGAAAGGATCATTGGAAAGTGTATAATACTAGCATTATGTACGGAAATAAGAGAAAATTGTCCCTTGTAAATAAAGTCAAGAATTATTTTAAAAAGGACAAACCTATCAAAACCAGAGAAGGTGTTGTCATACCGCCACCTAATACCCCCGCATCGTTCATGATGTTTGATAAAGGGTACCACTCATGTGTATGGTTGGAAAATTGGGCGGAGTACACAAAAGTCGACGGAATTTTGGCTTTTCCGTTAGAAGGTACATTTAATGGCAGGATTTTATTTAATTTGAGAACCCGAATGAATGATTTGCATCCCAGACCTAGATTAACGCAGTACGAAGCATTAGAGGAATGGGAGATCGAGGCTTTTGAGAAAGACAAGCCCCGAATGGATAAAGGGTTAACCAAATTTTATCCGAAATTAAAACAAGAGACCCGAGATAAAAAGATGAAACAGTGGAGACAGAATATGATTGTAGAAGGACTGTATCCAATGATAGCAATGGGTGGTCCTGCGGGAGAGAAAAAGACAGAAAAGACCAAGCAGTGGGTGTCCAGTGGGGATTCAGATGATGATTTATTGGATGACATGTTTATGAAAAATCCGCCTCCTTATAATGAAGCACCCAGTGCTGTGGTTCCGCCCACTCGCATCCTAACACCCAGATCCTCTAGTGTAGAGGATACTTCCCAACGACCCCCGTGTCAGGAAGGGAATAGATCTGTAAATGCAAGAGACAGCTGTCAAATACCTTCCTATAACGAGGGCCTAGGACCCATAGGTGCCAGAGACACCTGTCTAAGACCTCCATTTAGTGGAGAATCAAGATATTCAGGTGAAAGAGACTTTTGTCCAAGACCTCCTTATGAGGAAGGACCGAGATCCGTAAACACAGGAAGCCTGTTCCCAAAACCTAATTATGGTGAAGGACCAAGTATGACGCATCCAACTGCCCCAACATTGAGTCCGCAAATAGTACCTGAAATAAGCCTGGAAAGAATGCTGCAGGAAAAAGAGCGAGAGGCTCTAGCCAAACAAAGAACCAAAATAATTCAGAAACTCTCCCAGCTAAATACAAGCCCCGAAGCCTTGACAATCCCAGTAACTATTGGACCAGCTGTTCCTTTGTATGGGGATAGACAAGTGAGTCCAAAAGCCCCAATTATTACCCCAACTGTAGTGCAGCCAAGAAAAGAGCCCTTAATTGTAGATGATCAGACGAGTGAATGTGAATCTGAAGCTTCTTTAATGGATTTACCGATTAGGAACTCAGGAAGGAGTCTGCAGAAGAGACATAATCCTTTCAATACGAGAGAGATTCAAATGGAATCGACTTCAGGTACCAAGAGTGTCACATTGGTGACTCCTGAAGAGATTGAGAGATGGAGTCGAGAATTAGAGAGACAAACTCCTCAGACAAAACCATTAGATATTTACAAATTAAGAATTGAAATGGAAGAACTGACAGTCGGAAATGTGGGGTTAGACAGATTAAATACTTATTCTGAGGAAGAGCTGCTGTTTATCTGCAAGAGTCTTACCCGTAATACCAGAGTGCTCCATGAGAAACTAACAGACACTGCAGCTAGTATGGGAATAGATATTTCAAAATCAAAGCCATTACAAAAACACTACAGAGCAGATTTCTCAGATAAAGATCTAGAGAATATGAATGTGTCAGGAAAGAAGGTTCAGATCAAAGAATTGTTGACCGTGTTGTAAAAATGGGGAGACGTAGACAAGTGGAAAGCCAGGTGGGCAAAGAAAAAGGAAGAGGTTAGGTCCAAACAGACAACTTCTGAGTTTGTTTTAAAGGAAGCAGACAAGCCAGAACAGTTATACCCCATGCAAGAAGTGCCAGGTGGGAAGTATGTGCACGTTCCATGGTCCCGGCAGGATATTGTGTCCTTTACAAATGATTTCCCTAAATTGCGAGAGAAGCCAGTGGATTGGTACAGGCAGGTAGAGAGGTTTGTGAAAGTACAAAAATGCCTGTGGAAAGATCTGGATGGGTTTTTTGATATAGTTGTTCCCGTAGATTTGTGGACAGAATGTAAAATTGCCATTGGTTGGCCTAGTGAGGAATACGCGAGGGATCCTATTTCAGGAGCTCCTTCTGATGAGGTAATGAAAAAATACCAGCAAGTAATGTTATACCTGAAGGGAAAGGTGCCTGCAAAGGAAACTGATTGGACCAAAATAGATAGAACTACACAGGAAAGAGATGAGACTGTGCATTCCTTTTATGAAAGACTATTACAGGTGTTTAAAACATACAGCGGTATAGATAACATCGAGATGAAGGATATGACCCACTTCATTTACAGGTTTGTAAACGGTTTAAGACCTGAAATTTGTCAATGGATCAAAGACAATAAAATCTGTTGGCAGTCTAAGAAAATAGATGAAGTCTTGCGATACGCAAAGTATTGCAACGACGAGATGGCTGATAAGCGAAAAGCTTTGAAGGAAAAGGTCATGTGGGCACAAATAAAACTAGCGGAACAACAGGAAAAGCAATTGGGTAAAATGAATAAGAATTTCCAAAATCAAGGTTCTGGGGGTGGAGGGAAGCCCAGAGTGAAAATGAGTCGAGAAGAAGCCAAAAAGAAGTTCCCCTCTCACCAGTGCGGAGAAATAGGGCACTGGAGAGACGAGTGTCCATATGCACAAGATAATAACCCCCAAACCCCTGATTTAAATCCACAGACGCTGAATGAAAAACCAAGAAAGAACCAGCAACAGGTAAAGGCGAGTCAGTTGCCTCGTGCACCTAGACCGAATTTTAAGGGAAAGACACCGCAAGGTGAAGACATAGAAATTTTGGGAGGAAAGGAGGATAGAAATGCAGCAACTTCGCAATTTCTGTTGAATGACACTTTCCTCTGCGATGAACCTTACGTACGGGGCCTGATGGGTGAGGACGAGGAGTGCGTACTTGGCGCCTCCTTGCCGGTAGACCAGTCAGGGCCATACATTGAAGGAAAGGTTGAAGGCAATGATGTCACCTTTCTGTTGGACACTGGAGCTACCCGGTCTACTGTAAGAACAGCAGACGTTCCAAACCTACCCCTCTCGGGAGAAGCAATCCAAGTAGTGGGCGTATCTAATCAATTGATTAGTACCCCAGTTACTGAGCCCATGGAGATTACAATAGGGAATTTCAAAGAAATGCATAGATTTGTTGTCTGTGATACCAGTCCTGTAAACTTATTAGGACGTGATTTGTTGTGTAAAATGAACTGCACTATCTTTTGCACACCAAAAGGCGTCGAAATTCAAACCCCAGACGAAGATGGAATATACAAATTAATGTTAATCAGACCTGACTCAGAAATTAAACGACTGACTATACAAGACTTACCTGAAGAACTCCAACAGACGGTGAAACCAGAAGTATGAGATTTTACTGGAAAAGATGTAGGACTAATGGCAAATGTAGACCCAATTAAAATAGCTATAAAAGAAGATGCAGTTTACCCCAATACTAAGCCATACAAAATGAGTGCAGAAGTGAGAGCAGGAGTTGCCATTGAAATAAAAAGATTGCTAGAACCGAACATCATACAAGAAGTGATGAGTAGCCCATGTAACTCACCCATAATTGGAATCAAGAAACCTAGTGGTAAGTACAGGACCTGAGAAAGGTAAACAAAATCGTTGTTCCCTGCTGCCCTATTGTTCCGAACCCAGCAGTAATCCTGTATCAGATCCCCTGGGATGCTGAGTGGTTCACCGTGATTGACCTATGTCACGCATTCTTTTCGATCCCATTGCATCCAGATAGCAAATTTCTTTTCTCATTTGCATTCAACAGTCAAATGTTCGTTTGGAATCGGGTCCCCCAGGGGTACACAGAAAGCCCCTCAATCTTTAATCAGATTTTAAAAAAGTGCCTTGAATCTTTAGTCTTACCTGGAAACTCAGTTTTGGTGCAATATGTAGACGACCTCTTGGTGGCGTCTAAGAGTCAGAAAGACTGTGTTGTTGACACTATTGCCTTACTGAACCACTTGGGTGAAAGAGGACACAAAGTATCACCTGACAAACTACAGTTCTGTACCAACTCAGTAAAATATCTGGGGCACCAGATAGAAAAGGGAGTCAGGAAAGTTGCCTCAGAAAGAATCAGAATAATTCGAAACATGCAATTACCCAATACTCAGAAAGAAGTTAGAATGTTCCTTGGAGTTGTAGGATACTGCAGGCAATGGATTGTGGGATTTGCAGTCCTAGCAAAACCATTGATTAAAATGACAAAGAAAGGAGCAAAAGACCCAGTGGAATGGGATGAGGAAAGCTTGACAGCCTTTACAAAATTATGAGAATGTCTGTGTACAGCTCCAGCATTGGGAATGCCGGATTATTCAAAGGAATTTGCACTGTTTTGTGATACACAAGATAATTGTGCACTGTCAGTCCTAACCCAAGAGCATGGACTGACTAGACGTCCAGTAGCATATTTCTCTGCTACTTTGGACCCAGTAGCTGCTGGATTACCTGGATGTCTGAAAGCAGTAGCTGCAACTTGCATGAGTCTTGAACAGAGCGAATCCATCGTTATGGGACATCATGTAACTGTGTATGTTCCACATGCAGTTGTAATTTTACTGACCAGACCTAAAACTCAGTATCCCACCCCTAGTCGGCTGACTAAATATGAGAGAATTCTTGTAGGTGCTGCAAATGTAACCCTTACTCGGTGTAACATATTAAATCCAGCTACCCTATTACCAGACTCACTGATTGCAGAAGCAAAGGGAGAGGTCGAGCATGACTGCATTGACCTGACTGAATTTAGTACCAAACCACGACCAGATATCAAGGAAATGCCCCTACCTGTAGAAGATTACGAGTTGTTTGTGGATGGCTCATGTCTGAGACATGAAACTGCAGGCCTAAGTGCTGCTTATGCTGTAGTCACGGTATCACGCACTATAGAAGCATCTTGTGTATTTGGAGTAAAGTCTCCACAAGTAGCCGAATTGGTTGCATTGGCAAGAGCCTGTAAAATTGGGAAAAATAAAAGAGTAACCGTATATACTGACAGTCAGTACGGTTATGGAGTTGTGCATGACTTCGGCCAATTGTGGCTGCAAAGGGAGTTTCTGACTTCTTCAGGTACTCCTATCAGAAATGGGAACGTTGTACAAGAATTACTGGACGCAATCCAGTTACCAAAAGAATTGGCAGTGGTCAAGTGTGCTGCTCACAAATCTGGCAATGACCATGTGACAGTAGGTAATAATTATGCTGACCAAGTAGCCCAACATTGTGCCAGACATCGAATGTCTGTCAATATCAAATTGGGGGGATACGGAAACAGCTGCCAACTTATGGTGTTTGAGGATGTGCCTACATGGGATGAATTGAGAGATTGGCAGCATGCTGCAACACCAAAGGAAAAGGGAAAATGGAGAAAGCTTGGTTGTCACCAGAGAAGCGAGGATGGTGTCATTGTTGGCCCTAATGGTATGCCTGTATTGCCTAACCGCTTGCTTGCTTCTATGGCCAGACTTATACATGGAGATACACACACTGGTAGAGACGCCATGGTTCGTGTTTTCCAACAGACATGGTACAGCTCGAAGTTCAGGAAGGTAGCAGAGTCACTCTGCCAGAGGTGCTTGACAGCAGTTCAACGCTGGAAAGAAAACAGTAGTTGAAATGGGTAAAATTGGAAAGTCAGGAGGTCCTTTTGTAAGATTGCAGATTGACTTCATTCAGTTGCCCCTTTGTAAAGGAATGAGATATGTTCTTGTCATTGTCTGCCTATTTTCAAAATGGGTAGAAGCTTACCCAGCCAAAAAGAATGATGCCATCACTGTAGCCAAGTTGTTACTACGAGAGCTAATACCTAGGTACGGGGTTCCGGTCACAATTGAATCAGATAGAGGTGGGCATTTCCAGAATGAAATAATTGACCAGCTCTGTAAAGCTTTCAAGATTACACAAAAGCTGCACTGTGCATATCGTCCAGAGGCTTCTGGAGTGGTGGAGCAAGTAAATGGCACTATCAAGTCGAGATTGGGGAAAATGTGTGAATCTACTGGCATGAACTGGATAGAGGCTTTACTTCTTGTTCTGATGGGAATCCGAAGTATTCCAGACCGAAATACAGGCCTGAGTCCCCATGAGATCCTAATGGGAAGAGTGATGAGACACGTATGGGTACCAGGATACAAACTGATAAGCATTTCTGATGATTTGGTACTTGAGTACTGCAAGCAACTGGGTGACCAAGTGCGTTCTATCTCTCGCCAGATTGGGGAAGACGCCGACGCCAGTCCAGCAACTCCAGTCCATAAATTGATTCCAGGCGATTGGGTGGTACTCAAGAAGCACACCCGTTCAAATTGCCTTGCACCGAAGTGGGGAAAGCCAAGACAGGTGATCCTGGTGACCACGACAGCGGTGAAGTGTGCAGGAGTACCCAAGTGGATCCATGCCAGCCATACCAAGAGGGTAACAGGGGACGAAAAGAAGACTGACGCTGAATGTTGTCCAGCTGAGGGGTCTCCAGACGTTGGTCCTGAAGTAGCTGATGACGAACAACCGAGCACCAGTCAAGATGAGTGGATACCCATAATCGACCTGACAGATGATCCCATAAGAACAAGGAGGCAAACTTACGCAGACAGAGAGTGGAATACTGAGGAAGAGACAGGAATAGGAGAAGACAATCAGATTATTGAAATCCATGTAAAATCTGAAGAAGAAGATCATATAGGGACAGAACAGGTGATCGACACACTTCCAAGAACTCCTGAAATCGAAAAGGGACAGACAGAAATTAGGGCGAAAGTTCAAGCGGAAGAAAATCAAAGGTTTGAAGTGCTTGAACAGGATCAGATAGAAATAAACGAATGTGTTCAGGATACAGAAATTGAAACACCCAAAAGTCAAACCCAGTCTACACCTGAACAAGGCCAGCTTAGTGACCAGGCAGAAGAAACAGAGATAAGACCTGGGACTAGTCAGACAGGAAGGGAAGAAACGGAAGCAGAAGTGCCACAACTAAACGAAAATAAAAGAGCATTAGACGAAAGCCCAACAACAGTGCCAGTTAAAAGACTCAAGAAAAAGAAAAATACAGAACCAAGGTACATTAAGAGACTGAGACTGAGACTGAAAACAGTAGAAGAAAAACTTGAGCAAAGGAAACAAGCTTTAAGTAAAACAGAGCCAACTGGAGAAAACACTAAGCGAAGAAGTGCCCGAGTAAAAAGACAGAACGAAAAGTATCAGGATCCTGAATGGACTTACCTGGTGTTGGAGGAATTTGAAGATCTTGAAATAACTGACGAAAGTGACGAAGAAAAGACAGCTGACCAGTCTGCTGAAGAAGAAGAACCAACCTGAAATTGCTCAGTGTAAGCTACCTGTGCAAAGTTACAAAGAGGGGTTGAGAAAAGCTTCTTTTAAGCAGAAATGTCTGATTCAAATGTGAATGGAAGACCTAGACGTAATTGCTGTAAAACATGCTGTAAAGTATGTATATGTAGTGTAGCCTTAGTGTTAATATTATGGATAGGACTAACAATTACTATTCCTTATATGATGAGCAAAAGTACTAATATTGATACCACAGAGACTGTGACGAAAAATGCAGGAGAAACGACATCACAAAACGTAGAAGGACATGAGAAAGCACTTAGCATTAGACAAACTAAATCGGACTTAGAAGCACCAGATGAGGAAGGACTGCATTATCATGGAGTCAAGAACCAGACTCACTTAAACGTATTCGCTAACCTTTTAGTGCATTATGTAGAAACTATGGAAATAGAGGACTGTTATGTTTGCATGAAGCTACCTACTTCTGTAGCTGAGGGAGTGACCTACCATCACTTGCCACTAACATATGGAATTTCCTGTAGTATTTTAGCTAGCTTATTTTACAAAAGAGGACCGTTACAGTACTACTACTCTAACTCAGACGTGATAGTTTTTGAACTTCCTATACGTGTAAATCTGAACCCTGTACATACAAAAAGTGACGTGACACGTTATATGGGAGAATATTTCCTGACTATAGGTACCATAGATTTAGGTGAAGCACACAGAGATAACTTGACCTGTTCATTACATGAACAAGAGAAAATGTTTCTAAACATGGCAGAGAAAAGAAGAGAAAGTTTCCAAAGAAAGGCAAATGATAAAAAGCAGAGAATTCCTAAGTGGGCTGAAAACATGGGAAGCACCTCAAATGGTGGGGCTAGTCCTGATTTGTTGCTGGATTTCGAGAGAAAAGGGAAGCTTTGTCTTCATTGAGAAAAGACTAGTTATTATAATAACATTTTCATTGGTTACAGTCAATGTGAACACAATTACAAGGTAATTGGAGGTTGGGGTTTCAAAAATGGGTCAGAACCTGTGTTTCCCGGAATTTATTACATATGTGGAAACAAGGCTTATTTCAAATTGCCGGATCACTGGTATGGAAGCTGCTATTTTGGCATTGTCTTCCCGAAAATATACCATGTGAATGAAATTGCTGGAAGCAATGGAGACACTAACAGTTTAGTGCGTAGTAAAAGGGAAAGTGTAGGTGAAATAATGGGTAGTATTTTTAGTGCATTGATACCTGCAGTGGGAGTGGTTCTGAATACACACACAATTTGCAAATTGTCAACTATAGTGGATCGGTTGTCTACTGACACTGCAAGTGGATTTCTGATGGTCAATACCGAAATGGTTGCGATCAGATCTATGTTTTTGCAGAACAGACTTGCTCTTGACACCTTATTAGCAAAAGAGGGCGGAGTCTGCCGAATGCTGAAAGCGCAACATTGTTGCACTTACATACCGGATAAAAGTGTGCAAATCAAAAGGTATGTAAGAAACATTACAAATTTGGAAAAGGAACTCAAACCACTGGAGGTTGATAGTGCCTGGAAGAGACTCACTGATGGTCTCTCCTCTGTAGGTCATTGGTTTTCTAGTTTAGGTAAAGGTTTGTTGTACAAGGTACTGATGCCAATTGCAGTAGTAGGTTTTATCATATTCCTTATATTTGCCTGTTGCAAATGTCGCAAACACCAAAAGAAATATACTGTGAACAAAAGAGGCGTGAAACGGAGTGTGGAGGAACTTGAATTGGAGGAACTGAATAATCAGATTTATAAAAGGGTGAAGAATTCTCACCCTAACAAAGAAGTTAAAGAAAAGTTGAATCGAATGTTAGAAGAAATTGAAATGAACAAAGTGTGAGAAAAAAAGTTGGCATCTGATTCCATTGGTTTTGTGATGATAGTAAATATCATCAAAGAGAGGATTGATGGATTAAGGATTCGCATATTACGCGACTTGCTTGAATTCATGAACCTCGAGTAATATGTAACAAAGTAATCCAACCTGTTTGTCTTACTAATTTCCCTGTTATTCTGACATTTTGGGTGTCCCAGTGAAGCTTGCCTATGTGTTTACTAACATTAATATGCTTGTGTGAGAAGTTGGCCTGATGTGCAGTGCTCACTATTCTAGTGATCACTATATATCAGTCCAAACAACCCTTATTGATGATTGGTTGTAAGTCAACCTTATAGACCAGCTATCCTAGTAGCATGGATACGAGCAGTCTAAGGCTAAGACTCTAGAGGGCGTGTTAAGCCAGCTGTTTTACCATCACATTACCCCTTGAACACCCAGTGAAAGGACACCACACAAGTGTTATGAAAATAAACAATGTATTTATTAGAATCACAACAACCCTGTACTCTTTATGAGGACAGGGTGCTAAGCACACAACAAAACTCTTACGAAAATACTTTTAAGTTAGCACGTTACACGAATGCCCGAGGGGCACGAAAAACCATATACTTTCAAAGTGGAATGCGAATTACTAGCAGGTAAGTAACGATTCTCAGAGGCTTTGGGATCGCTAGGACTGGACTACTGAACCTTTAGATTACTAGCAGGAGGCCTAGGGAACTCGGGTGCAGAGTGTGCACTCTCACGCGGGATGCGGGACAAAGTCTATGGAAGCTAGAAAAGGCAAAGTTAGTGTTCACGGGCGAACCCGACCTGGTAGGAAGAAAACGACAGTGGATCCTGACCCTAGGATAGTGAGGCTATGCTGGGACACCGAAGTGCCGAAGTTACCTAGCCCAGGGGCTGCAGCTGCATAGGTCTGAAAAGACGTCGGGGATCTCGTTGCCGGACCAGGAGCCTGGAAGAAGGAAGTTGCTGGCAGGCGACCAGTGAAGGAAAGTTCGTTGGATCCAAGCCTGGATCGAGGAAGAAGAAACCTGAAAGCAGAGGGGACCAAGTTCTTGAATCACTAGCCAGTGATTAAGTGGGCACCAGGATGGCACCGGGCGAAGTCACCGCAGTCAGGTGAGTGGGCGCTGCTGGGCTCTGCAGTCTCTCGGACCAGGAGGCGTTGTCGGCGACCAGGATGGAGGTGCGAGCTGTCCCACGGAGGATGAAGTCGTTGGCGTCGAAGTTACCCAGGATTGGGCAACAAGCCTTGGCTAATTCAAGCCCACGCGGTGGACTCAAAATGGCGTCTTGAGTGGACCAGGAGGGTCCGGGGTGCTCCTCTTCTGGGAGGGAGCAAGGGCCAGTCTGGAGCAACCAGACCAGCAGCAGAAATGTCGTCGGGCGTCGTCAGGGAGGCCACAAGCCAACGGGCTAGTAGCCAAACAACGCGGTGAGCAGCGGAAAGCAGAAGGGCCCCACGCAGATCGTGGAGATGCTGGGGGGCTGCTCTTCGGTGCTGGAGCTGCTCAGGGTGGGGGCTTCTCGGACCCCAAAGCACTCACCAGGAATTCACTCGGCGGGCTTGCTGGAAAGAAGTCGTGCAGTCTTGCAGATGGCCGGTCCCTTGAGGTCTCGTCGCACCCACGGTTCTCAGCTGGGCTGTAGAGGTGGGTAGAGGTCAGAGGTGCCAGGGAAGCCGGTTCTCGTCGAGCTGGGCAGTCGGATTCCGGAGGAAGGACTTGCAGCAGACCGCAGTGTTCTTAGATGGTGCCTGCGGATGCAGGGTGACTACTCCTTAGTCACAAGGGAGAAATCTTAGGAAGAAGTCTTGAGTTCCTTTCGCAGAAAGTAGTTTCAGGATTCAAAGATGATCTGATTTGGAAGGGGGCCAGTCTCTACCTTTATCCTGTAAAAAGGGGCTGGCACGCGACTAAGTCCTGCCCTATGGGTGGGACTAGGAGGGGGGTGGTTACACCCACTTCCTTGGCGGGCTTTTCCCCAGCACAGGGTCTGGAGTGACCCTGGAACTGGTTCCAGCCAGCCTATGCACAGTGAGCACCGGGGTGCCACGTGCAGTCACCTTCCTCTAAAGCCCTGCCTACCTACAATACACAAAACCCTGTCTGGGACGGTGCTGGCACCGCCCCTGGCAGGAAACCCTTTGTCCTTATCTCCTGCTCTGGGAGGACTCCCAGCAGCAGGAGGGCAGACTTGTGTCTCGGTGGCAGCATCCATTTTGTGGATGCTAAGGCTCTGTCTGACTTTTAACCGGGTTATAGGTTACAGGCATGTCGTGTCCCTCTAGAAGGGTGGAATGCTAACCCCGTCGCCAGAATTGGCGAGGGGTTAGTATTCCAATTCGTATGACACCTTACTCGACATGTTTTGATAAAGCGATACCAGAGTTGGCACATAACCGCGAGGATTATAATGCACTTAAGAGTATATGGTATGCGATATCATGGAAACGGCTAAGGGATAGATCCCGAAAGCCGCAGACAGGCTCAGCTCATGCCAGAGCACCATCTCACACGATTCCAAGCACTCTGCCTTCAGGATTGTTAAGGCCTGCCATAGGAGTGACTGATAGGAGATCTGTGTGTCCATTTTAGGGTTAGATATAGGTATACTATATCTAAAGCAAAGGGTGATTACACCACCTTGCCCCAGCTGTCAAGCAGCCAGTTGTGTCAGATTTGGATGGCCAGCCAGGGGTGGCATAATACATGCTGCAGCCCCTGGTAGGCCCTGGGTACACCTATGCCCTGGGTACCTAGGGTACACGGTACAGGGACTGATGAGGGGGCTCAGTATCCAATTTAGATATGTACCTAAGGTACATGGAATCCATTTTACAGAGAGAGCAGTGGGCCTGAGGTCCTGAATAGCAGGGCCTCAGGTCAACTAAGTCAGAAAACCAGCAAAACACCAGGCAAAAAGTTGGGGGCAACCATAGTCAGGGGTCAACCTTCCTACAGCTTGCCACTGAAAATGGCCGCTGCTTGGCGGGGTTTCTTCTGCGCATGCGTTAGTCACACTCACGTGACGTGACGTACTCGCAGTTCTGGTGGGAAATGTTTGCTCATGCGCAATACAGCTAAAATGGCCGCTTTGTCTCCTTATATGCTCTGTGCTTGCAAAGCTGCTTTTGCAAAGTTGTGTGTTCCGCATTTACCCTAACGCTATAGATATTATAAAGTATGGGGTATAGAGTAGCTATTCATGGTATACAGTGTATTCATTTATTTCTGTGTTTTAATTTGTTTTCGCTTACTTTTCATGTACCGCGTTCTTGAGGGTCTGCGAGACACTCGTGAATCCATATTGAGTTACCGTACTGCGCATGACAGTCTTCTGCCAGTGGCATTGAATGGTTGCCAACCTGAGGTCTCAGCCAAAACGTGCCTGGGAAGATGCACCCTCACCTAGCAGAAGAAGCTGAAATGTTCTGCAATTGAAACAAATGTATTTTATTTTATTATATTCCGTAGAGCATGTCATGCAAACCCCAAAATCAATAGGCGGTCCCAGAAATGTTAATTTAGGCTTGTAGAATTGAAATGTGATTGGTGTGTTGACCTATCCTACTTGGGGACCAATCGAAATTGGGGATTCTGACACTTGCAACATTTGGGGGGTGGTACACTGACCCAAAAACAGTATAACTAGCCTAGGTTTAGCTAGAGAAATTGTCAGAATTGTCCGAATAGCTGACCTGTCACTGACCCAACGCACTCAATTCAATTTTCAATTCCAAGAATCTTTATTCGGTGATTAAAAATCACCATAAAAGCACACACATACATACATAGTAAAAAGTCATTAAACATATCCAAGATCCTTTGTACAGAGTGTAAACAAAACCTAAAATGCAAACAGTAAAAGCAGTGTATAACATTTAAAAGACATAAAATGTAAGACATTTCATTCTTCTCCCCTGGTATGTCTTAAACGGACCGCTACCTTAATGAAATTCATAATACTACATAATGTTAAGGGGTCCGAAGCTTTCTGTAAAAATACTAGTGCCTCCCTGGCGTGGGCCAATTTGTTTTTTTTTAAGAGGGTTACAAGGAATCTGCGTCTGGGCATTGTATAAAAGGGACAAAGTAAAACAAAGTGAAGGGAGTCCTGCGGAGACCTGTTGTCGCAGCCGCAGGGCCCCTTCTGTTCGATTGATGTAGCAAATCCTACTGGTGATGCCAACATAAATGGGAGTAGGTTCAGCCTGAAACGGCACAACAAAAACCTGTCCTGTGCGTTATACATGAGGTACAAGTATGGTTCCATACCCTCCGCGCTCTTCACTAGGTTATGGTCCCTCACTGTCTTTTTACACCCTTCCGCCTCAGCTCTGCATAGGTTTTTCCGCTCTAGAAAAATTTTCCCAACTTGCAACTTATTCCGGGCTACAATTGATGCAGGGTTAGTAAAGAGGTTCCCAAAACCTAGTTCCTCTAAAGTGTTCTTCACATAGCGGAGCCAGGGGATGCACATACATTTGTCCCTCTCCAAACAATCCGATAAAATTTCTCTACTGAGTGACGCATCAGGATTGACCCAGATTTTTAACCAGGCTACTATGGGCCTCAATTTTACCAGGTCTTCTATATAAGGCCTCCCTAACTCTCTGTGGGCAATCAGTCCAGCGCTACTTTGGGGTACCCTCAGGATTGATTTCAG
The DNA here is from genome assembly GCF_964261635.1 of Lissotriton helveticus. Taxonomy (NCBI): domain Eukaryota; kingdom Metazoa; phylum Chordata; class Amphibia; order Caudata; family Salamandridae; genus Lissotriton; species Lissotriton helveticus. Next base: position 1,197,499,111 of record NC_136068.1, on the reverse strand, counting down.
ATATTTGTTTTCTTCCCGTTGGATTCTTGTGGTATTAACGAAGCCCCATACTTCAGCCCCATAAATAACTTTGGAGCATGATACAGAGCTGTACAAGTTCATCACCTGTTCCGGGGACCATCTTCCTAGCCTCCTGCCATAGCTAGCTATTGCCCCGTTAGATGCAATCATTTTACCACAACGCTCCTCCACCAAGGAATCAAACTGTAAAGCACCATCAAATATTACACCAAGATAGGGAAACGTTTTGACCTCTTCTACAATGTGACTCCCTATTGTGTAAGTTAATTTGGAAGTAGATTTCCCCCCCCCCCGGAGCACATAGGATTTACCCAAATTAACAAAAAGGTCCAGGGCGCCCATGAACTTAACAAATCCATCGATCAGGATTTGTAGGCTCCTGGGTGTACGTGCAATCAGCACCGCGTCATCTGCGTAAAGCAGAACAGGAATATGACGCGACCCGACCCTTGGACAATCAACCTTTAAACCCAACAAAAACTGCTCCAAATTATTAATATACAGGGAAAACAGAAAAGGGGCAAGGATGCAGCCTTGCCGAACACCGCTCATACAGGGGAATGAATTAGTCAATCCCCCCTCCCTGTTGTAACGGACCTTAGCCGTAGTGTCACTGTGCAATTCCCTCAAAATGGCAATTAGGCCACTCTCGATCCCCATGCTAAACATCATGCCCCACAATTTCTCCCTATTGACGTGATCGAATGCTGCTGCCAAATCCATGAAACCCATGTAAATGGGTTCATCACTAGCCATGGTATATTTGGCAGTCAGCATGTAAAGGTTCAGGCATTGGTCACTAGTGGACCTCCCTGTCCTAAATCCATATTGAGTGTCCGAGAAGGTGTTATTTTCTTCGGTCCACTCGGACAGTCTGTTAAGAATTGCCCTTCCCAAAAGTTTTGCTGACACATCAATCAGGGAAATCAGGCGATAACACTTGGGGTCATCCCTATTGCCCTTCTTAAAAATCGTCACAATTACCGCTTTTGACCAGGACGGAGGCAGGCCGCAGGTAATAGCAGTATTAATGACCCTTGTCATTAAAGGGGCCCAAAATTCAGTGTTACTCAGAAACAGATCTGGGGGGATTCCGTCAGGCCCCGGGGCTTTATTTTTAGTCAAACCCTCAATCCCTGCGGTGATTTCCTTAATGGTGAATTCAACCAGTGGAGCCTGAGTTGGGATAGCCGATAACTCTACAGTGGTACCAGGCTCGTGGTTATACAAGCTCCTATAGTGGGTAACCCACTGTTCTGGGAGGATATTAACCCCTATCTCCGGAGTGTCTTTTTCCTGGAAAGTTGGGTTATTAATAATCCTCCAGAAACCCGCTAGGCCCTTTCTTTCCCCAACTTCTCTTAAATCTGCCCACGCTTCTGCCTGTAAGACTAGTTTCCTCCTCTTAATCTCTTTTTTATAATTTTCTCTGCACGCCTTCACTTTATGGTGGACCCTTGGTTTAGATTTAAGGCAGCTTTTCAGCTCCCTCAGAGCTTTGGAGCAGTCTTTATCGAGCCATCGAGGATTCCCGTGGTTCTTTAAGGGCACACAAGTCTTTAATAGACCGTCGATCAACTTGGCGATCTGATCGAATGCCTCCAGCAGCCTCAGACCATGAACCTCTGTGTCTAAACAATCATTGATGGCCAAGTTGCCGGCGTCAACCAGGTCCTTGTAAAACTTTTCCCCGTCAATTTTGGACCACTTTAGTCTCCTGCCTTGATCTGTTGCCCTCTCAATACATGTGTGTTGGGCTCTATTTCTTGGGCCCACCCTGTACAACAGCTCCAAGACGAGAAGGTTATGGTCACTGAAGCCACTCCATTCAATCCCTGCACTAGTTATCTTGTTTATCAGAGATCTTGAGACCAGGATATAGTCTATAAAGAATGAGCACCCTCTACCCTTAAATGTAGGTGGAAGTGTGCCATCCTCCTGCGTCCCCATCATGTTAATAGTATGCTCAAGGTCATACTTGAGCCGGAGCGTACTAAAAGCTAGCCCTGTCGGCGTATGGGAAAAGTGAGGCCCCTTCTCCATGGGGCACTGGGACCAGTCTGGGTTTTTTTGAACCAGTGCCGGGCACAGATGGCAATTGTAGTCTCCCATAACCATCATTGCATGTGTCTGCCCCTTTTTTTGGCCCGTTGTTTCCTGACCCAACCTGTGATCCAATTCAGCGACAAGAGGGGTGTGGGTTCCCGCTGACTCATTGTTGTAGATATTAAAAACTACAAATCTAAGCCCCTTCCCTGAGAACCTAACTGCCTGGATCCTGTGGGAGTTCCAGTCTGGGCAGGAGCAACTGCCCGGAAGACCCAAGTCTATATAAATAGATAATCCTCCCATGGCTCTCCCTGGTCTTGATTTTTGGGCGGGTACAAAAAAACACTTATACCCTTGCAAGTGGAAGTTATTCTCCAATGCCCAAGTCTCCTGCAGACAGATTACATGGAATTTCCTGATATAGTCGAGCCACTCTTTGTTATCAAATTTTCCAGCCAGACCAGCTATATTCCATGAAATAATTCTCAATGCCTCGCCCCCCTGCTCCACTCCCCCCTGGCGCCCCCTTTGTTACTCACACCTTGTCTTTTCTATATCCGACCCATGTCCCTCTCCTATACAACCGATATCTGCTGCCCTGGGTTCATCCAGCACAGGCGTCATGCCGCAACTTGATGGCATTTGCATTGCCACCGAACTGTGCGCCTCCAACTCTTCTTTCAGAACCCCTTTACCCCCTTCTTCCCGAGGACCGTTAACCATTTGTCAATCTACCCCCTCTAAGCCATCCAGACAGTAAAACCGGTTGAATGTATGAAGGGGTGGCTCTGGGCGGCTGGATACTGGCCTAGGATTAAATTCGTGACGATCGCCTCTCCGACCGACCCTTTCCCAGTTATCATAGGTACGAAGCGTATGTGCAGGGGCAGGGACAGGGATGGGGGGAAGAAGAAAGACACATGAAGGGTTTGGATGGTTGACACCTGCGATCTATTCTTTCCCTGGCATATGTGAGTAACAGTTCCAACGTCCCTGAGGCTCACCAATATGCAATCCCCTATGATGGATTTACGAGTTCTCCCCACCCATGGGACCCTTCTAACCATTATGATTTCGTTAATTAAATGTACTGGTAAGGGTCTGTTCAAGTTTAACCACTTAATTACCCTACTTTTTAGGGCACAAAAATCCTCTGCTTCACCCACCTCTAGCGGGGGAACGCCCGCCATGACTACAGTGAAGTCGTTTGCCTCTGGTGGTAAATTAGGTCTCCGTGGCCTGGGGGGAAGCTTCTATAGTGGTGTCGGTGCGACACTATCTGTGGGCTGTGGTGGAGGGACAGAGTTTACAGGGGGGGTAGGTCCAATGGGGTTAGAAGTCTTCATTCGAGTGGGGTTATTCCTCTGAGATTGTGGTGGGGCAGCCACAATCGCAACCTGTGTCGGGGCTGAACTCGTTGCGCTTTTTGGAGGATGTTTAGGGGCTGTTGGGGTGGCGATGAGCTCAGGGGGCCTTCCTTGAGAGTTGACCGGAATTTTCATACTACTTAGTGTAGCCTCAAGGATGGTTAATCTAATTTCCACCTTTTTAATGCTTTCACTAATTGGTAAAAGTAGGGACCTCAGCAAAAATTCCAAGTTGCCTAGCGGGGCGACAGTGATGGGGGCAATGGCAATGTTATTTACTATATCTTTCGTCCGACCAGGGGCCAAACCGTCCTGTGCAGCAGGATTAGGATGTGGCTCCTCCACTGTTATAATAGTCGGTGTGGGGGGTTTAGATGGCTTCCCAAACTCGGAGTGAGGTATTTTGACTTTGTTTATTCCCTGTGGACCCTTCGCTTTTCTCCTACGTTTGTTTGGGGGAGGCCCAAACACTCCATGTGCTGCAGCTGGCTTAGGTTTAGCTTTCCTAGATTTCGGGGCTGGGGGAGGTTGAGAAATTAAATCAATAGTCACCTTGCTTGGGCTTAAGCTGCTCGCTGGGATAGAACTCATGGGTGACGCTAAGGGGGTTTCTATACAATCCCTCAACAGAATTGGAACATCATCTATTGGGGTCAACTCTACAGTAGGCGTGGTGAGATATTCTCCAAGAGGTTTATTTTTCAGGTTGTCTATAGAGCGTCTCCGCTCAGTCCTAAGCCGGTTTAAAGTACTCTCCTTGTCCCCTTCCCCCACAGCCCGAGGAAAGTAATTCTCTAAGGTCTTATTTTTAACTCCACACTGTTTCATGGGGGTGCTATCCCTAGCCGGGGACGGCATGGCATCTAGGGTTCAACAAGACTATGGGGCACTGTATCCCTTACTCCCTTACTTGGGCCAAATACCAGAAAACACAGCCAAGAGAGTAGGCCCAGCCCAGCCTACTCCGGCCTAGGACGGCCTAAGACGGTCCCGCCCTTGTCCCGGGCTTCTCCCGGCGCCCTCCCGCGCGCTCCCGCGCAGCGGTGTCACAGTGCAGTAATAAAGGGGAAAAGGTGGGGCGAGGGGCGGGGCAGTCAGGGAGAGCGACCCAGGTGTTGTGGGTTGACCTCACGCAGGGACTCCTGGAAGTTTGAGTCCCTGCGGGTCCGCTCGCAGCCCTGAGCTTGCCTGCGTCCACGCCAAAGTCCAGGAACAGAGCCCCTCCAACCGCGCTGCGCCTCTCACCACACCACGAAGCGGGACCCGCGAAGCGGGTCCGGCGAGGAGCTACAGCTGAAGGAGAGAATCCACAGATGCAGGGAACAGCCCGCGGCAACAACCGGACAAACAAGGAATCCCACGACGTTCAGGACAGGAGCTGTTTTCAGTGCTAGGGCGGGGGGCGGGGCAGTCAGGGAGAGCGACCCAGGTGTTGTGGGTTGACCTCACGCAGGGACTCCTGGAAGTTTGAGTCCCTGCGGGTCCGCTCGCAGCCCTGAGCTTGCCTGTGTCCACGCCAAAGTCCAGGAACAGAGCCCCTCCAACCGCGCTGCGCCTCTCACCACACCACGAAGCGGGACCCGCGAAGCGGGTCCGGCGAGGAGCTACAGCTGAAGGAGAGAATCCACAGATGCAGGGAACAGCCCACGGCAACAACCGGACAAACAAGGAATCCCACGACGTTCAGGACAGGAGCTGCTTTCAGTGCTAGGGCGGGGGGCGGGGCAGTCAGGGAGAGCGACCCAGGTGTTGTGGGTTGACCTCACGCAGGGACTCCTGGAAGTTTGAGTCCCTGCGGGTCCGCTCGCAGCCCTGAGCTTGCCTGTGTCCACGCCAAAGTCCAGGAACAGAGCCCCTCCAACCGCGCTGCGCCTCTCACCACACCACGAAGCGGGACCCAACGCACTCAATAGGTGACTTGTTACAGAGGGCTGCGGAGCACTCTGTCCGAACTTCCATAGACTCTAGAGTTTTTAAACCTTAAGTGCTGGCGGAGCACTTTGCTGGGGAAATCGATAACCCAATCGGGGTTCTGGCTGATAGCTGCAGAGAAGGTGGAGCGCAGGCGTTGCTTCCAAACTGCGGGTGCTGGTCGTGCCTTGGTGGTCCTGTCCTGATCCTAATCTGGGTTTCCTGTCCTGTCCTGTGGTGTCCATTCTGCACCTGCTGTCCTACTGATGACGGGTTTCCTTTGGGGTCCCTCCTGTTCTTAACTGACCTGTGGCCAGGGTTGGTCTTCACACCATTCTAGGTAAATATAGTGCTGAAACTCTATACTGCACCTTTCTATTTTTCTGTCTTTTGCTTCAATAAAGACATATCTTTGCATTTATTGATTTTCCATGCTTTTTCGCAAAACCACATGAATGAAAAGCTCATATGTTATTGTCGTTATTCTAGTATGTTCCATTTTCTACCCATCCCTTGAGTACACTTCCTTTCCAGGTCATGATATACTGATGTTCTTTGTTTCACCCATCTTTTAGTTGATTCAAGTAATTGCACTAGTTTATTAGTACGGTCCATTTTCACCTTACCTGTAGTTCCTCTTCATGGGGAAATATGTTACTGTGAAGTTTCTAGTATGATCTTTATTCTTCCCCGTCCTTTAGTCTGAAATTATTTTCCTAGCAGTTTCCTCATTCTCACCTTACTGTTGACTCATAAATGATCAGCTTGATATATTTCCTTTATGGATACGTGCTCTTTGTAATTCTGGTTATCGATTGCTTGCTCGTTGTAAATCTCATGTTTTCTGAGCTTGATAAATTTTAGATAAAGGTTTTCAAAACTTCCTGAGTTTGTGGTTATTATAATACAAATAGAATATATAAAGTATAAGTATTTTGGTATCTGCCTTTTCTTCTCAGCTAGCTCCCTGATTCATCGTGGTCATTAGGTACCCGTGACGGTGGGTTGGTAAGTCGGGTACAATAGAAATATATAGGAAGGAACTGGGTTACTGGTAGTAGAGTGTATGGTCACCCGATTAATGTCTATGATAAATTGAAGTTTATGGGCCCGATACGTATATGGTGAAATTGTTTGGTTGGGTGACGTGCACGCTCTATCACTCGTAGTTCAACGGAATGATGCGTGCGGTCGCTGCTCATCTCCCTACAAAGTCCATCACAAGAGATCCTTCTTATTTCAAACACCTGCTCGAAGTTAATTGATTTCAGACTTTCAGATAAGACCCTTCCATCTGCGAGTCAGGAGAGCCCAAAGACTGCAACTGTGCCTGTGTCATCAGTAACTGCAGCGGGTGCCTCTCCTATGTCTCCTCAACCTCACACAACGAGATCTGGAAGACTGATTTGAGTACCTTGACTCATTGAAGAGTTATGATGCATATATATGTTTTTCTTTGTACTTTTATTTAAGAAAGTGGGAGATGTAGTGTTGTGTGTGTTAGAAATAGAGCGCCCCCTATGGTCCCTGATGCACTCTGTAGAATAGTGACATAAGTGACTGGTTGCGCTTTAGAAACTCACAAGTACGTTCAGTTAACTGATACACTTTGAATAATACAGACTGTAATACCGAGCTGTGTGCCTGGTGTGATCATTTACACGTACCTGGGCTAGGTAGGCCACTACAATGGAGTCCCTGGCGGCTTCCAGTTGTGATTGGGTGGAGGGTTGAGGGGGAATTTGAGCAGTTACCAAGCGTTGTACTAGATCAGGGGTACTCATAGTACGGCCCGCGGGCCGCTGGCGGCCCGGCAAGCCTTCCCTGGCGGCCCGCGGACCTTGCAGACATCGTACCCGAGTTGTTGTTTTTCAAACGGTGTCTGCAACCAGAGCTCGACTCAGAGACTCTGCTGCTCTGTGGGGGCCGGGTGATTATCGACTGCCATAGTCAGAGTGGGGCTGCAGGGGCGCTGAGAGGTGAACAAAGCCTCATTAACATGCCAATGGTCTTTTAAAGACCTGTGATGTGCTCGGGTGGCGCTGTGTTAGTGCGCGCCTGGAAGCTGTCACATTTCCATTGTCTTCATTAATAACAAATAATCACAAAGGTACATATGTCAGGAGTCGGGCTGTATGCAGCGTAGGTACACTACATCTCCCAGAAAGAGTAGGGAAAAAAGGGGAGTTGTGCACTCTCCCATACGATTATGCGCAGGTCAGGTGAGAAGGCGGATTTAAACCAGCAGCTGTAGTCACTCGCTGCTTGCCTTTCAGCGTTTCTCGTGTTCTGGCCAGCCGTCCTTTTTGTGGTATCCTGTGATATCCTGCTTCTGCTTTCGTGGATCTTGGATGTTGGAATTTAGCTTCTTTTGTGAACTTCATCATTAAACCCCTTTGCTCGTGCCTGCTTCTTTGGATATTTTGTTTCGGCGGTCAATCCAGTATTACCCTTGGAAGTGCCTTCCCCATTCCTCCTGTATCCTGCCATAATCCCCTTTCCCTCCCAGCGTGTGTATGGAACACAAGAAGATTTCCGTTATCGTATCTGTTCGGCATTTGTCAGGACACTTTTGGGAAGTGCGTGTCATTGTTTTTTTTTTTGCTCGAGTACCTCCACTGGGAGCGATTATGCATCCCCGTTAATCAGTGCAAACCGTCAACGATTAGCTGGGGGCCTTCCTGGATTACTCTCTGATTTGAGGACTAGTCCTGGCCAGATTTTAGTTTAGCATTCTTGAGGCTTTTTTCAACTATTTCCAACACGCAAGTTTGCGCATATAATCGGACATTCGAGTTTCTTATTTTTTGTTTACGCATTCTTCTTCCTTCATAATCCTGTCACAGGAGCGCTCACACGCCTTCCTTTTCCCTGAACAACTTGTGTACATACTGTACTTTATTACCAGCGTTATTTGCTTTCCACGATATTCAGAAGGAAGACTTATGCAACTTTTATTTTCAAGAAACCATCCTACACATTCCTGCCTGGGGCTTGCTACAAGTAAGCCTGGAAGGGTGCACAATTGCTAAATTAGCTGTATATGTTCATTAAAATATTAGTACCATGGATTTAGATATATTTTGTTGTTTCCTTTTATATTTTAGCTTGCACTGTCCTGGGAAGCGGCCTCCTCCTTGCTGACTGTCATTGGGACTTCTTTGATGGTTTTTCTTGGTCCCTTCATTTTTCAGGGATACAGCTCCTTATAGTTTTTTTCAAAAACTTCACACTGGGAGACTGTTTGTCTGGGAAAGGGGGGGGACATTCTCTTTGCTCCTGGGGAACGGTTAATGGTATTGCCCAAGCGAAGGCCAACAGCATAATTATATATATGTATCTTTTTACCATCCATTCAGGTAAATAAAATATACACACGTAGCTCCGCTGCAGCTATTCTTCAAAAAAATCAGCAAATGAAATAAATGCCAAAGGGGTGGAAATTGTTGGAACTCGGGAGGGGGGGGGCGGCGGAGGCAGGGTGAGATGACAGAGGGAGGTAGAGGGAGGGAGACCTCAGAGTGAGGGAGAGGGAAGGAGAGAGAGAGGGAGACAGAGGGAATACAGGAGAGGGAGGTAGAGGGAGGGAAACCTCAGAGTGAGGGAGAGGGAAGGAGAGAGAGGGAGACAGAGGGAAGGAGAGAGAGGGAGACAGAGGGAACAAGGGAGAGGGAAGGAGAGAGAGGGAGACAGAGTGAGGCAAAGGGAAATAGAGTGAGGGAAAGGGAAATAGAGTGAGGGAAAGGGAAATAGAGAGAGGGAGACAGAGAGAGGGTGAGACAGTCAGAGTGAGTGAGACAGAGGAAGAGAGGGAGTGAGACAGTCAGAGTGAGGGAGTGAGAGAGTCCGAGTGAGTGAGACAGAGGGAGACCGAGGGAAAGAGAGGGAGGGAGAAAGAGAGGTAGGGAGACATAGAGAGAGAGAGAGGTGTGTATGCCGGGTCTGGTGGCTCAGTGGACGAAGGCGTCCGCTGCAGAGACCTGTGATCAACCTCATGGTCACAGTTTTTTTTGTTGCTCTAGCCCCGCCCCCTTCCCCACTGACCCCGCCCCCACCGGTGCGGCCCTCAGACACAAACCACACTGTAAATTTGGCCCCCGAGAGAAAGTTTGTGAGTACCCATGTACTAGATGAAGTCTCAAGATAACGGCAAACTAGAAACGAACAATTACAGTATTCAGTGTAGCTAACAATGCAAGACATAACCCATTAATACGTGCCAACACACCCTACTCAGTGAAAAAAACTACGGTATTAAATTTTAACAGTCTCCTCCCTAAAATTACTTCCACTTCAAACTAAGTGATCAAGGGAAATACAAATCCCCCCTTATTTTATATCAAAATATCCCTCTTTCAAAATTTTGAAATCTATGCAAATTCCTAGTATTTTCCTTTCATTCTAAAACTCTCCGATATCCCTCGATTTCTCAGAACTCATAGCATACCGCATGTAAGACGTTTGTACTTGTTATATGCGTTCTTCGTCGTTGGCCTGCGCCAGGTGTTCACTTTTGCTACTTGCGTGCTACTTCTACTTCCTAATACCGTTTTTGGCTGGTTATTTATTTTCCATAGCCCATAATCTTTAGAGCTTTTGATTTGTACGTCGCTATCTAGATTGCAGTACTTGTACTAAAAGGATGGAGACTAATCAGTCCCTCTTTTATTTCTCTGACAAGCGCAGTAGCATGGGGTTTTCGGTCGCGTTCACATCTGTTTTTGCCCTGGATGCTTGCCGTAGACGCAGTCTCGCTGTTCTTGCAGCTGGAGCCGGGTGGTGGGAGAAACTGAGGACAGATATGGGCGGCAATAACCTCTCATCAAGCATCAGTGTTTAAGACTTAGTTCCTGGACGTGTTGGGGGCCCTGAGGCCGGTCGGGAAGACAGTTCCCCCCACTAGTCAGGCGGGAGCCGGAGAGACGGAGGAGGCGCCACCACCCGGCCCAGGAGAAGCCACGGCAGCCCTCAGCATCTGGCAGCATGAAGAAGGACGTGAGGATTCTCCTGGTGGGGGAACGTAAGTCTGATCACTTATACGCAAGCCGGTTCTTTCCGCCAGATATACTGCACTGGGAGGTGTTAGACAAACTGCCAAGTGAGTGGCACATGCCTGTCTTGACGTCTGATGGCAGGCAGTTAGCCCGTAAAAACGGAATGTTTTAGAAGCCTCCGTAAGAGGAGCACTGTGTGAAATGTTCTCATGAGAGCGCATTATGGTGTGTAGATAAGAGAAGCATGGTGATCCCACCGACTGGGGCCTTTGTGGACCTTATATAATGACGTTGTTGAGCCAGTCTCCAGAGAAGAAGGGGATTCTGTTCTCCCAAAAATGAAGGACTGTTGTGTTACACCCAGGAAAGGGACACTGGAGTGTCGCCTTTGTAATGATATCGTGAGGCCAAAATAAACGGATCATTTTGGAGACCATTATAAGTGGGTCACTGTAGAGTCTATTGCATAAGTGGAGCAATGGCAGGGCCACTAAGCAGGCATGGTTATATCCGCATACGAGGAGTTGTGCCGGAATATACTAGCATTGGCAAAGCTAATGCCGAGGGAGGGATCAAAGAATAACATGTGCTCTCATGAAGTGCTGAATGAAAAAGAAAAAAAGAGTTTCCTATTTCTGATTAGTCAGGCAATCAAAATGAAGGCAAAAGGATGGAAAAAAAGGTACACACGTGAAAAAGGAAGGCAAACTATTGAATAAAGCAAGCAAATGAGTGTCCCTAAAGCCATCCTGTGGTAAGCAGTGGGCGGACTTTAAGCACACTGTAAGATTTTTGTTGTGGTCCACAAGAGCCTTTTGCCTACCCGAAAGCAAAAATTTGTCTGGGCGTGATCAAACAAGGGAGGCACAAAAAATTATGGGATTTTGAGTCCGTTATGCTGACCCTACTATCCTACACCCAAAATAAAGAACAGACATTTCCAGAAGTCATAATTTTTGCTTTATTTATTTATTTGTCAAGTTTTGTATAGTGGGAACTTTAATTTATTTACTTATATTCACAAAACTTTAAAAGCCTCATTGTCAGAATACATTCTCATGTCTCAAATCCATCATGAAAAAGGTCATTTTTTTAAAGTACAATTTGAAGTTTGTGAATTGATTATTACAAGGTACAACCTTTGAAGTTCAGTATTTGCAGCCAATGTGTTTAACGGGTACCCCCGCTTCTTCAACACCTTATACAAGGAAAGAACATGTGTTCTATTTCCTCAACCAAAATGTCTGATAAGATAAACTGTCTTCCACTCCCAATGGGTCGTTCTGAAATTCTTCTCATATACAATTAATTTTTGGTCCTTGCTTGTCAAAAGATAATAGGATGGGTTATTGAATATGTCACCTCAAAAAAGGCCTTATCCACTCACAGCCTCGAAGAATCACAGTAAGGATGATTGATTTCCAATAGTTTCCCCAAATCAGAAATATATTTGATTGTATCGCCATCAAGTTGTAAGAACGTCTCTGCTCTGCAGCTGAAAGCGGGAAAGTTATTTTGGAAATTTGGCTGATGGAGATGCAATAGGATATATTTCTGATGCTCCACTACAGAGGCATTGTAGTGCCAGTAGAGGAGAGGGTGTGTTGAACCCATCTGAGAGATGCTTTGTATTCTGAATCTGCAGAAGAGGGGACTTTTTGTGTCTCCACTAGAGTGACACGATGTCTACTTAATGTGGCATTTGCATTAGAGGGGGATTCTGTCTACATCGAAGTGGCGCTGTGGTTTCTGAATACATGACAGTTTGAATGCCACTAAAATGTAACATCAAGTCTGCCTCTGCTTTCACACTGTTGATAGTTCACATGTAATTATATGTATGCATATTTTGCAGTTTAGCAGCCATTTATTTTAAAGTGCAACATTGGATTTTTCTTTAATTTTGGACCGTGCTGTAAAATTAAGTACCACCTGTAAGCATAGCGGTGTCCTGCTCCATTTGATTCAATTGGATATGAAAAATTGTTTGAAACTTTTTTTTTGGGTTGTTTAGGGTTGAATGTCCTGGTTGCCATTTCTTTATGACAATCTGCTCATCATTTTAGAAGCCCCCGTAGGTTTTCTCATGCAGGAGACCCTTGTTACCGTCTGCTGACAATTACTCTGCATTGATAGTGATTTTGTATGCTTCTTATCAGGTGTGCGCTAGGTTCTGTAGGATGATAAGAATATTTAAAACTTCAAAAATATCTTTATTCGGTCAATATTGACCATGAAAGCACGTGTAAAAGCAATAAGCGGATATTCATAGATACAAATGTAGGGTATAAAGTGCAAAATGTAACTATATACAGACAATGACATACTCTCGGCATATCCCTGACAACAAAATCCTCAAAAGGGTCTGCTATGTTAACAGGAATGAAACGGACCTATTGTGAACATCTTGATACTGTCAATCCACCTGGACCATCATTTGGTTATAATTAATAATTATCAAATCCTCGTTCGAATAATTAATTAACCATAAAAGCAGTGATAAAATATTCAGCTTAAAAACTTCACATACATACCTTGTAAAAAAGTAATACATTATGCAAGATACTCTATACAATTATGCAATCATAGTCTTGATGCGATTTACATCCTATTGTAATCTACGCATAAATATATAATCTAAAATACCGTTATAATGCTATAATGCTCTATTCTTCATATTTCAAATCATCCGATTCGGTTAGTTGTCTTTTTCTAGCAATAACACTAGTAATATACGTTGAAACTGTATAACAGACTAATTCATTCTCAAGTTTAGATAGCCATTTAAATGCATCCTGGTGCACGAAGAGCTTATGAGGGAGAAAAAGTGGGTGTACCAGACCACTCCTAATATCCCTGAATAGGCCGCAAAATAGCATAAGATGGGTGGTGGATTGTTTTGTTCGGCCATCACAAGGACATTTTGGCAAGCCAGATGTTCAGGCTGCCCATTTAAGGAAAGCCACTAACTGATGTAATACGTCCAATCACATGCGCCTTAGGTAAAATCTTTGCTGGGTGTTTTTCACTAAAGAAAAGTACTTTGGTAAACCTGGCTGGGACAGAATAGACATATATTTTGTCACAGAAGGTTTGAAGCTACAACACTACTAACAGTTAGTGGCAGCTGATTACAGTAGCAGGGTAATTGCCTTTAAACTCAAACCCTAGTGGTGAGGTTACCTACTGCATTCTCCGATGATTCATACTAGTAAGCCTTGACAGATCTCCCTGATTCTCTCTAATTTCAAGTGAAGTGTGCAGGTTATTGCGAACATAATATGAGAGGTGGCCTACCTATATTGCCCCCCCCAACACCCCGAATGCTTGCCACCTCTAAGTTTGCAGGGTGTTTCTTATGGATAAGAAGCTGTCAGTGCTGTTTTATCTTATTCTCCCTGCATGCTCCCTGTGCTGCTCCTGCGATTCCTGATGGATTTCAATATAAAGCCAAGTGTAACAATAAAATCGTCATCCAGATACTGCAAAAGGAAGTATGGTTCATTGGCGCTATTTGGGGTGACCGACCTTAGCTAAAATCTAATTAATTGCACCTTAATGTGGATAATGTGGTTAAGTGCTTGTCAAGAGACTGCATAACTTGCACCAGCTGTGGTAGCATGCATGTTAAAGAAACCCATCCAGTGACCTGTAAAGGATTACTGAGGTTGCCTTGACAGTGTGATTAGATTTTGTAGGACCAGTTAGAGCTGTAGGAGGCTGTCCACAGTTATAATTATTATGGTAGACCTCTACTTTAAATATCCAGAAATAAAATGTTTGTCAAAGCTAAAAACAGATAAGTTAATGGTAATCACATTTATGACAGAAATATTTAGTATGAATAGTATGAATGATATTCCAATTGTTATACACTTTTTTTAAATTTATTTTTTAACAGATGTCATTGATTTTACATAGTACCAGATGGGCCGAGCCCAACAAGCAACATACATTTTAAAGGCACAGTGTAGATACTGTAAATTACCCACCCATGAGGTCTGCGGATCATCAGACCTTAGAAACACCCTCCACCCCCTAAACGCGCATCTTACATACTTTAGAAACATGATATAGACAAATCGAATGAGTTTCCGTCTACGTCTGTGTAGCATTAGACCGTTAAACTGGCAAGTCATTCACCACTAGTCTCTCAATAGGGTCTCAGGAGACTGGCTGCACCATTAAGGACAAGTCGACACCCCTGTACTTGGCCCACGTAGCCCAGATCTTCCCATGCTTCTGCGGACAGCACCTTGCCTGAAACACCGTAATCTCCGCTGTCATGCACAGATCCATGGCCTTTTTAGGTTTCGCCTAGGCAGCGCATGCGCTGTCTTGGTGAAAGATGCTGTGTGCAGTATAGCGGGGGCTAGCTCCGCCCTCTTTCCAGCCATAAATTTGATTGGCTGCAATGAAAAATCGTGCATTTTCATTGTTTTTTGGCGTCTTCGTCCTACCTCCTGACTGCCATAGCGTAATTTCTCCTCTTCCGAGGCTAATCAGCCCCTTTACTACTAAAACTGTTTTCTTTCCCTGTCTCTCCTCGTTCCCTCCCGCAATTTGTTATTTTTTGTATCACAACTACCCCCACCCCCTCCCGTTCATGCCTTTTTTTTAATGCCGTCACTTCCATTGAAAATGCAATAGGACTCCGGGACATCCGAGTCCTATTGCATTTTTAATGCTTGTTTGTCCAGTGATTGGTTGGTGACCTTGCACTACATTTTGCCTGGCCTCTCCTAATGACATGCGCAGCTCTCTTACGGTGCCTTATATTGCACGCATGCGCCAAAAGTTAGCACGTTCGTGGATTTCCTGGCTCACACAGAAGCTGCATCGATAATCGCGCTACCAACGCCGAGACTCGCCCCAACTGTAGGCGATTGTGTTTTGCCTGTTGTGGGCTTCAGTGATAATTACATGAAGGTGTTTGCGCTTTCTGCTTCTGTTTGTGTAAGGACGCTTTGCTCTGTTCGTGTTTGTACCATCGTGTGTGCATGAGCAGGAGGGTGGGCATCTGTAGTGCAGCAGGTGCATCGCACCCGGGCTCACATGTCTCAGGTGCCAACTTTATCTACTGCACTATGTATCGAGGCAGCACTGCACCTCGACTGTGTATAAGTAACCCCGTACTGCTTGCTTGTGTACGCCTGTTGTGTGTTTGCGAGTATAAGGAAGGGAAGGTGTTTGTGTGTGTGTGCTTATAGACGCACGCTCAGCTGATGCAGAGTTTGATTATGTTTTATGACAGGACTATAGCCGCTTCACGGCACGTGCGTCTCTGAACATTCCACTAGGTACAGATTAGTGGAGCAGAATTCTTTGATTAGCAAATTCCTTCTCTTGTTGCTCCGCCCGACTATAAAACAATATTGACCCGTTGTTGTAGGTACATAGCGTTGTATACGTGGGAAATATAAACAGGGACTTGTGGGTCCCCCGGCTCACCTATCCACAAATATATGATGCTTACAAATCCCCGGCTTGCTCGGCAGGGCTGTGGCGTCTTGAAAATATCGATGCTCCAAAAACTCACCAAAAGGCCACTACACTCAAGGGTGGCGCTGGTTATACGTGAGGGTGGAACTCCCAAATTATAATTGCTGCAAAACTTCACAAGGGAGGAAACCACACTCAGGAGAGGAGAAAACTCTGTTTATTCACAGAGGCCGTACAGGATGCGTTTTGGCTCATGCCTTTCTCAATGTTTAGTCCACGCGCACCCTGCAAGACAGTATATGGCATTTCATTGGTCCAAAAAGATATGACATCATAATTCATCAATATCAAAGAAGCAGCATATTAGCTAGCTATCGTCAAGAGCTGTGATCATACGGCCTCCATTTTATAACGTGCAATAGCCTAATCCATGGCACAATCCATACTATGTTTTCTATTGAATTTTCAAATTTGCAGCCCATTCCCTAAATATACAGTTATTAATCATACATTATTTGCATGCACTGCAGCTGCCACTGCCGTATGCGTTCTGGGTGTTGGGAGAAATATTTTTTACAATCAAAAATCCTAAATGTCGGGTCGTTGCTTGGCCGGCAACAATGGCGGTCGTGCCTTAGGCTTGCTCCGGCCAGCCTGCATTAATCCTGATCAAATATCCTGCCCTGAACACCTATACTCACACATTTGCTGCCAGGGGTGCTGCGGAACAGCTGGGTGACCCTCCGACAGCGCTGGTGGCCCGAGGAACGTAGCGGCGCTGCCCGAGACAGAGGAGCGGCCTAGCGGGCGATGGCGGAAGAGGCGCCTGGGACTCACGTGGAACGCCTGGCCGGCAGTGTGGTGCCTGGGGCCGGCGTGGCAGCAGTGGTGTGGCGGTGACGTGCGGCGCTCCATACCCCAGGAAGCCAGCGGCGGCCGCTTCCCCCGTGGCGATATCTACCGCAGACTGTGCTGCTCGACGCTGCTGGGGAGCCCAGGGGGGGGGCTGGATTTGCCAAGTCCGGCTGGCCGAGGTTTGGTCCTGGGCCGGGCGGCCCGACGGAGAGAGGCGGCCATTTTGGTATCCTGGGCCGGCGGCGGTGAACGATCGATAGCCCGATTTCAGGGGGGCCCGTTCCTCCTCCATGAGAGTGACACGGGGGGAGTTGAGCGACGCCACCTAGGTACACGTGACGGCCGGCCGGCCGACTGAATTAGCCTGTGTAGGCCGGGAGGCCATGGAAGCTGCGGCGGCCATTGCGCTGCATCCTGGGTCGGACCGCGGTGGGTCCCCACTCCTGGCACCGGGGGCAGCCTTCTCCCTATTCACAGCGGCGGCGCAGAGGGGTGCGGAGTGACACCGCCTAGAGACCCATCGCCGTGCACTTTGAGGAGGCAGCCGGCTGAGAGGAGTTCCCCTGCCTGGGTACCCTGGAGGATACGGTGGCCGTTTCCTGGCCCAGGCCTGCAGCGTTGAGTCCAGTACATCCTGGTGGGGGGTTGCCGGCCGGTGGAGCTACGGTGGTGAGAGTGCCCATCCTCCCCCTCCCACCCCCCCCTGGACATGATCTCTTGGGGAGGCGGCGGCCTTAGATCTGTTGGGCCTGGTGGTCCTGTCGGTCCGCGTAGGTGGAGGCTGCGGGTCTATGATACGGATGTGAGCGCAACCTGGCCCGGTGGTGTCCCTTGGATGGTGGTGATCCTGCGGTGTCGCTGTGAAGGGTGGCGGGTGTGAGTCGGTGGTCGGTGCGGGCCACGGAGCGGGTGGAAAGGGTGTGACCCCCCGGATGTGAGGTGGAAGTGTAGTTGCCTTATCAGTGGCCTGAGATCCTAAAGGCGGTTGCGGTGTTGTCAAGGTCCACGAGGGGGAACCTGCTGTTAGGGTGGATACCCTGCTTACCCCTGTACTGCTGTGTGTGATTGCCCCCAGGACTGGTGGCCTTCAGCGCTAGTCGGAGCACGCGCCTCGAAGATGACCTGCGATAAAGGAGGTGGTGGTGGTACCAGACAGGGCATCCTTGACAAATACACTGGGGCCGGGGCTGCTGCCGGGACTGCGGGATCGCAGAGTCCTTTACCGGATAATGCGGTGCTCATGGCGGCAATCACGAGATATGCTGGACGCCAAGATCGGGGCTGTTGGGGCCGATGTCACCCTGCTGCGACAGGACCTGCGGAATCCGTTGACCGCATTACTGAAACAGAGACTCGCGTCTCTGAGGTAGAAGACGACGTCACGGCCCTGAAGAAGAAAGTCGCGGCTATGGAAAAGGTACAGAAGGTCCTGGCCCTGTGGGTCGTCTGCCATATCCAGTTAAAATTCTGGAAAAGGCAGTTAGCAGGACCCTATTGTGCTTTTTATTGGAGAATTGTCTGCTTGACAGAGATCAATTCGGGTTCCGACTGCTCTGGCCACCATGATGGACAACCTACGTATGCGAGCCGACAACGGGAATACCACTGTTTTAGTGCTTCTCGATATGTCGGCTAAGTACGACACGGTGAGCCACTCAATCTTAGGGGAGAGACTGGAGAGGATAGGGGTGAAGGGTCGGGCACTGCAATGTCTACAGTCCTATCTTGCTGGGAGACAGCAGGTGGTAACTTTGGCACCGTTCTCCTCCAGCAAATCCCCGGTAGTTCACGGGGTGCCGCAGGGCTCTGCGATCAGCCCTATTCTCTTCAATGTCTATCTGCAGCCCCTGTTTCCCATTATTAAATCATTTGGAGTCGACCTAGTCAATTACGCCGACGATACACAGCTGGTGTTCTCCTTTGAGAGGAGAACATGCAGTCTTCCTGGACATGTTCCAGCAGTGTATGCGCTGGATGGCTGGCTGGCTCCGTAGGAACTCCCTTCAGTTTAATAGGGGAAGACTGAGGTGGTGTACTGTTCCTCTGTCAGGATGTCTAAACATCTTCCACTGGAGTTCAGGCTTACTCCTGAGGAGGAACCGCTGACCCCGGTGGACAAGGTACGCAATTTGGGAGTTCTGATTGATGACAACCTTCAGATGGAGTCACAGGCAAATAAGACCGCCACTGTGTGCTTCTCCTTAATGCGCATGCTACGCCAGATACTCCCATTATTACCAAAAGAGTCCCGCTCTCTGGTAGTGAGAAGCACAGTGATAAAAAGGCTAGATTATTGCAACTTCCTGTATTTGGGAGCACCACAGTACATCTTTCAGAGGTTGCAGAGAGTCCAATCTGCTGCAGCAAAACGGGTGCTAAATAGGCAGCGTCGTTCATCTACCACCCTGGCTTTTGTGAGAATTACACTGGTTGCCTGTTAGGAAAAGGGTCCATTTTAAATCACTTTGCCTGGTGTTTGGAGCGGTGCACCAGTTGGGTCCAGTCCCATTACAGGAGAAATTCACATGGTACCAGCCCATGAGGCAGCTTCGCTCCTCTAGTGCCAGTCTACTGACGATTCCTAGATTCAAGCGTTCTAGGATGGGAGGTAGGGCACTAAATGTGGCTGGTGCCAGTCTATGGAACGATCTACCCCAGAATATCAGACAAATTAACTCCCTGACTGAGTTCCGAAAGAGTCTTAAAACCTGGCTCTTCCCCAGGGTCTGATTTTCCGTTTCACTGACAGATTGACTATCTACATTCTGGTCATGGTATTTCAGTCTGTAGTGCCAGGTTACCCATAGGGTGACAGTTTGCCTCTATAATAACCTGCATTCATTCATTCATTCATTCAATACTGAGTAATAAGTATGTAATACTGTATTAACTAACTTACCCGCAACACGTTCAACCTCATCCAACTAGGAGACATCCACTTCAACATAAGCAATAGGAAATCTCTAAAGGTTATCTGCAGTACCATTGCCGATCGATGTTGTACTTCAAAATTGAATTTGTGTAATCAAGATAACCGTACTAATGTAGTGACTCTTTTCCCATTCACTTCTTACCTAAAAGATAATGTAGGAGTTCATGATCTATAAACACTAAACCACTGGGTCTGGGCTCCCACGGGCATTGCTTGCCACAATTAGATAAAGAACAAAAACAGTTGCAAATGCCACTAGTTTTTCAAATAAGCATCAGTTGAATAAACATACAATTGAAACAATATGTTTGAGAGAAATGAATTCTGTTTGTTTTAATCTTTATGCGTTTTCATTTGAACACTTCTATTTCAAAATAATATTACAATGAATTCATACAAATATTAAAAACCTGGAGTGCACAACCAATATCGTATACAGTGATAACAAACTTGTACAATATTTACAGTGAAATACAATTTACTCAACATTCGTTCTTCACTCATACACCATTCAATCCACTACAAACAAGACAAACTTACGACAAAACATGAATGATTCGAAAAAATTGACTGGATTAACTCTCCAGTGACAAAAAGCCAAATATTTTTAGAAATCTATACACTCTTTCCTAGTTGATGATTAAATTATAAATTTTTAGGCTATTAACAGGGTCAATGTTAATAGCCTAAAAATTTATAATTTAATCATCAACTAGGAAAGAGTGTATAGATTTCTAAAAATATTTGGCTTTTTGTCACTGGAGAGTTAATCCAGTCAATTTTTTCGAATCATTCATGTTTTGTCGTAAGTTTGTCTTGTTTGTAGTGGATTGAATGGTGTATGAGTGAAGAACGAATGTTGAGTAAATTGTATTTCACTGTAAATATTGTACAAGTTTGTTATCACTGTATACGATATTGGTTGTGCACTCCAGGTTTTTAATATTTGTATGAATTCATTGTAATATTATTTTGAAATAGAAGTGTTCAAATGAAAACGCATAAAGATTAAAACAAACAGAATTCATTTCTCTCAAACATATTGTTTCAATTGTATGTTTATTCAACTGATGCTTATTTGAAAAACTAGTGGCATTTGCAACTGTTTTTGTTCTTTATCCAATTTGGAGTTCATGATCTGACATGAATGTGGAATTCCTATAGCCTGACACCGGGACATATGGTTTGGGGTCAATGGCAACAAGTTTTCATGTGTATTTTGTCCTTGGGGCAAGAAGGCCCAACCCCCTACATCATAAACCCTTTGAATGCCAGTTTACAGTACCACATTATGGATCAGGGAAAGGCATTGCCTGCAGTTAAGGTAATATTTGTGTCCATGTTTTAAATCTGTTTTAACTTGTATTTATGGTTCATGAATGCAAAACCTTTATTATTAGGGTGAGTGATCTAACTACATGTTGTTAGCTCAGACTAAAAATGTGTACACACATTCTCAATGTTTAGCAAAATGAGGCTATGTGTACTGCTCCCAGCTTGAAAGCAAGATTGATGATTCTTTGCTTTCAAAATAAAATGTTCACAAGAAATTGCAAACACATTTCGCTAAACTACTGTAACATTTTAGGTACCCTTTTTTTGCAGCATCATTTAGTAAAATGTGTTGATGTATGCTAGTATTTCCCAAAAATATTCATAATGATAAATCGGTGTAACCAGTTTTAATAGGATTATGGAACCTAAAAATAAACAAGCATTGGTAAAGTCACTAGGTCTGAAATTGTTGGTCAGCCTTTTGGTTTTGTCAATGCGTGACTTGTTTTGGCATGGTTTTTGTAAAACCTTATTGATGTGGAGCTGCTGGGCCCCCATCATTATAACAAACATTGGCAAAAGCAAAAATTGTTTTGGTTTCAAAAAGCAAACATTGCCACAGCAGTTCCTGGCACTGACAAAATGAGTGTCGATTATGCACCTTGTGAAAGAACAGAATGCGGTCACTCACAATGAAGCTAGCCAATAGACAGAATTTTAATAAACACGATCATGGTTAACGCCAGACCTAATTAAGGGCCCAATTATTAAATAAAGTCTCAAAAGTGCAGATATACAATATTCCTGAATTCACAAGACTTTACAGTAGTAAGCCAAGAAATAGTACTCCTCGAAAATATTTGTTAACAGCATTTTAGCATGAGCAAATATGCAGGTGTAGATTTGCTCCTGAGAAAATCTGAGTGTTTACAAGTTCACTTTCCCTCCAACCACTTTTTTCCCAACCCTGGAAGAAGTTTTAGGTCTGCCATTATCGGCAGTAAATTTCCAACCTTTCTCAGTAGGGAAAAAGATTGGAGAAGAGTTGGTGAAAACCCTTAAAAACATAGAAGTTGGTAGGTTTGCACAGACTCAAAAGGGCATTCCAACCCTGGAACTGTTGTTTACAATTAACTTCAGCGCCAGTTTGTAGATCTGCAGAAAAGTAGCAGACTGCTAGTATTCAAACCCTACTATGGAAGGAGCCCTGTCATAATCAATAGAGGCTATTTCGGAGCTCTTCTACAATGAGATTGCTGCCATAATTTGTCACAGCATTACATGGCACAAAAGGGACGAGTGGATTTTGTTGCATGACAGGTAGATTTATGAAGCAACCTGCCCCATGGACAAGAAGATATTTTATTAAATCCCACACCCCTGGATCTGAGCTCAAAACAAACTTTCCGCCCCAGACATATGTTGCAAATTTTCAGCAGCCCATAAGCATGCCATAGCTTCTTTCTCAATTGTGCTATTATTTCTTATCTGCATTACACAGACATCTTGAGGCAAATGCAACATTCACGACTACCATCCTTCTGGCTTAAAACATCCCTTGTTCTACTAGCACTTGCTTCTACTGTAATTATACACTACTCTCCTTCAGGATGGGGTTTTAAAGTAGCAACTTCTACAGTTTTTTGTTTGGTACAATTGAAAGCCTGGTTTTCATTCTCTCTCCGCACAAATGACACACCTTTGCGAAGTGGCTGTTTCAGTGTTTGACGGACAATATCAAAGTCTTCAACAAAATGTGACTAATATTCACATAAATTCAAGAAAGATTTTACCTGAGGACATGCATTAGGAAAGGCTTTGGCCAAATCATTTTGGGGTTTAGTACTTTCAGGTCTGAGGTAATGACCTAAATATTCAACACGTTTTGTAGAAAAAATAGCATTTTTCTAATTTGACTGTCGTGCAAAGCTTCTCCAATATTCCCATTTCCTGATCAACAATTCAATCTGATGTTTTGAAGGTCTTGGGTCAATAGTTGAAAAATACCAATAACGCTGTATTCAAAGTTGTGCAAACATTTCCAGAATCTTAGGTAGGGGGTGACAGTTAATCAGTGTTGGGATGGTAAAGTTTCCTCCATGTTGATGGACGTGCACCCCTACCCCAAGTGCCCCAGGTGCATGGAAATGTAGATCCCTGGTCCTCATCTATGGTCATGGGCGAACACTGATCATGCAAGTGCGTCTAACCTAGACCTTTCTCGCAGTAATGCGGTCTGCTGAGGTCAGGAGTGGGCAACTCTTGTGAAGGTAGAGAGATTCTGCCCTTACCTGGAATTAAGTGACAGTGGCAGAATACCCATTTTGTGTTCAGTAGAATATGGAGTGTGAAAAGGCCTTTTTACCTGTGTCACCAGAGTGGGGCCTACTGGCGTAAAGTTCTGTGACTGTGTACCTAACTTACTCTTGGCCTGCTTGGATTCCCAGTAGCGCTGGACACCGCTTGATACTTGTGTGTGCTGGGATGCATGTGGATGGTACATAAGAGGGAGGCCTGAGGGTTTATTTTTGGAAGCCCCGAGCCTGGAGAGGCTGGAGAGTGAGGAATGTATTCCCCAGACAACAGATGTGTATTGCTGACATTTCTGAGGGCTGTGGTGTGATGCACAAACTGAAGGAAGAGTAGCAGACATCCTCTGTGCACATAAAAATGCTGTTTGTCCAAGTAGAGTTACTGGTCCATGGGGCCTGGGCTTATTGTCCAGGAGATGGTGGGTTGGATGATGTAGGCACTACCAGGGAATCTTGACCGAGAGGAAGGCTTAGTCCTTTGAAACTTTTTTTTATCACATTATTGATACATAAGGTATTTTATGGTTGCTATTCCGACCTATTCATTCTGCTTGTTTATCACTTTATAACTTCAGGATACAACTGTAGGTCTCCTTATACCCGCTTATGTGGTGTACTGTTGCATTATATAAACATATGACATTATCACAATGTACTCAAAAATATCAAGCATGTTTGACGATAAACTAACATTAACTGTAATAACTATTAGTCCTTTGAAACTTTATGGTGCATATTTCAGTGGAGGCTGATGGACAGGTGTGATTCCCCAGTTACTTAGTTGGCCTATGTTGTGGTCACTTAGGATTGGAGCCATTCCTGATGTGACTAAGTGCAGTGGAGCAAATTGAACACTTCGAAGGAGCTGACACCACCAACATGAATTTCAAAGGCAAGGCACAAATCACTTGTGTCTGGATTTGGAGCATAGAGGTGGGGAGCTTAAGTTGAATACTTTGTTAAACAGCACTGTTTCACCAGGATGGGAAAGATCGTCAAGACTTCTTCCTGCTGGAACCAGGGCGTGGGACCAAGTTCTGATAGTCTCCCTGCCGGGTGATGGCCCATCGCTCAGGAAGCCTAGACTACTTGCCCTAAGCCTGGAGCACCAGCCTTCTGCTTTCCTGCCAAAATCGGAGCCTTCTCTGAGGATGAGTGCACCTGTACTCTGCCCGTGTATGAAGACCAGAATACCCTATGAGAAGGAGAGAACCTAGTCTACCTGCCTGCCAATAGCAGAGAGCCCATAGGAGGATAAGGAGAGGCCCAGCGGGGATCCTGCTGAGTGGATCACGATGAGTGAAGTGTGAGACACCCTGTCCCATTGGGACTGTTGCAGAAGTGCGGACTGTCGGATTCTGTGGAATGTAGAATGTGTTCTGTAGTTTGGGGACCCCTTTTGCCAGTAGGGGGTACCGTGAAGTCCAAGCCATCATCCGTGTGATCCTGTGTGCTAGGAGAGGGCCATCATGAAGTGCAGGCCACGGCCCGTGTGAGTGTTGTAGTTGGTAGTGTGCGCCAGAAGGGGGCCATCATGAAGTGAGGGCCATCGCCTAGATGTGCGGTAGTCGGTGACTCATTGAGCCAGCAGGACATGGCAGAAGCCCTTATGGGAGCTGAAGTGGGTGACCCGCTGGAAAAGGGCACTGTGGAGACCGGGCCATTGCAGTGGTTCTTTGCTCCAGGGATGTTGCCGAGAACAATTTGCGATTGCTACTGGAGCTGCAAGAGCACATCTGACTCCAACACGGGCCATCATGGGAAAGAGGAGGCATGATGCATTGTCGGGGAAAGAGTGCGAGGGACTCAGAACTTCTGTGAAGGGAGATTGGAGCCTGCGAAGGAGTCCCCTAATCTTCCAGGTATTAGTGTCTTTAGCAGGTTGAGTAAGACTGTTCCGGGCTGGTGAGGGCTGGCACGAACTTTGCACTGATGCACGTGCAAACTCTTAATGCAAAGCATAGAATTTGGGGTGTGTGGAACTAGTTTCGGAATCATCTGGGAGTGGCCTCTAAAATTCAATTGGGGAATACCCACCCCTATTAGAAGGGACAAAGTGACTTGGGGATCCTGCCCCACATAGCGCTAGCATGCTGAGCTGAAGAAGCTGTGTACATTTTTTAGTGTGTTGTACATGCTTTGTTTACATTAAAATACTCCTTTTTAAATTAAAACTTATATTTGACTGGGCAATCATGTTATTGCTGCTAATGGTTTTATGTTGAGTTATGAGTCTGTGTATGCCTGGCACCTAGATTCCCCCAAAGAGCCTTTGAATGCTCGACCTGCGCTGCCACTGAGAGTTAAGTTCTGGATGGGATAGTAAGTGGGCCAGTTACTCAGGACCATAGTCATTTGGGCCCTGGTACATTGGAAGTAAAAAGCCGCTATAATCATTGTTGAGTCCAGTTGCTCCTACTTGCCTGGTGACACAGTGAATGGGGCTCTGACGATCAGTATATTTTTATTAAGAGACCTTACATTGGCACATAAATAGCTGTCTCCTGTTTTTTTTGTGTGTTTTTTTTAAAAACCATATCCACTGGAGCATCCCACTCTGGGGAGTCAATGGGCTCAATCACCAATTGCTTAAGATGTTTATATAATTTTGTTCTGATGCTCAGTGGCAAATTCTGCACCTTATGTTTCACTGAGACTGCTGACTCCTCTTAGTTGATTTTATGGATACAGCCTTTAACACAGCCAAGTCTCGGTAAAAATTTGTCAGTGGGAGTCTAAAATAACTTGTAAAGCTCTGTTTTCTAAATCAATTAAAGAAATTCGGCATGACATGTTTGGTTTAAGTGGCAGGTCTATTGTGCCCTGCTTCCTCCTTTCAAGAATATTATAACCCTTGCACGCTACATAAACCTTTGTGAAAATCTCACAATCTTTGAAGGGCTTTTTTGCCGAAAATCCCAAAGCAAATCCGTTTTGCTTCCACCTTATGCAGCAGACTTAATATTGGGAGGTTCCAGGGTTTCGTTATTGCATCCCGACAAGAATAACTTGTCTGACATAATTGGGGAAATATAGACAACTGTAGCTGAATCAGCTTGGAATCATCTACAGCAATATCGCTCTTTTATCTTCAACCCTATCTGTTTCATCCATAGTACCAACAGTTAGAACCAATTTGCAGTTACTCTTTTCCTGCCATAAACAGTACGTTTGTAGACTGACCAGGTGAACTGTCTTAGCTTTTCTTCTACACATCCTTGAAAAATGATCGATTATATGGCATTTTCTGTTGGCTTTACTGACAGCTTGACATGTAGGAGCTTTGGCTAGGCGTGATTTTGATCCCCATCTCAGACAGTAGTATTTTCCGGACATTGCACTGTCTCTTTTCTTCCAGATTCTTCCATATTGTAGTTTGAATGAAAAGAATGTATAACGATGTTAACTGAGATGAAACTATTGACTCCAGTTAGTCAGTTGAGTTCTCTTTTGGACATAGCTGATCTTTGGATTCCTTTTGTTGTATTGATGGTTTCTTCTAATATGGCAAAACACACAAGATGATGGACGGAATGTTGCACAATAGCAAAACATTCACCCCCAGTCACAGATCTGGGTTTAATCCATCGTTATTTTGCTCACCAAGCCACCCCAGTTCAGACATGGCCATATGCAAATCAGTCTTGACCCTGTGCCTCATGGGAACAGTCCAGCCCGAACTGCCAAGCCATGTCTTTCCTGGACCGGAATCAAGCATTCTAGGACCGGTTTCTGGCTATCAGCCGTCTTCAGCCAGGATAGCTTGACTCCAGTGGCTTAGTGAGCAATGGACCCAAGTCTGGGCATACCCTTCCCACATAGGGTGAACAGCAAAACACACAAGATGATGGAAGGAATGTTGCACAATGGCAAAACATTCACCCCCAGTCACAGATCTGGGTTTAATCCATCGTTATTTTGCTCACCAAGCCACCCCAGTTCAGACATGGCCATATGCAAATCAGTCTTGACCCTGTGCCTCATGGGAACAGTCCAGCCCGAACTGCCAAGCCATGTCTTTCCTGGACCGGAATCAAGCATCCTAGGACCGGTTTCTGGCTATCAGCCTTCTTCAGCCAGGATGGCTTGACTCCAGTGGCTTAGTGAGCAAGGGACCCACGTCTGGGCATACCCTTCCCACATAGGGTGAACTGCAAAACACACAAGATGTTGGACGGAATGTTGCACAATGGCAAATCATTCACCCCCAGTCAGGGTATGCTCAGACGTGAGTCCCTTGCTCACTTTGCCACTGGATTCAAGCAACCCGGGCTGAAGACGGCTGTAATGCCAGAAACCGGTCCTCGGAAGCTTGTTTCCGTTCCAGGGAAGGCATGGCTTGGCAGTTCGGGCTGGACTGTTCCCATGAGGCACAGGGTCAGACTGATTTGCATATGGCCATGTCTGAACTGGGGTGGCAGAGTGGGCTAAAGAACGGTGATGGATTAAACCCAGATGAGTTGACTGGGGGCGAGTGCTTGTATTGTCAACGCTCCGTCCATCACCACCTTTGGTTTTGCTTTGTTCGCCATAAATTGGCAGGGTATGCTCACACGTGAGTCCCTTGCTCACTTTGCCACTGGATTCAAGCAAGCCGGGCTGAAGACGGCTGTAATGCCAGAAACCGGTCCTAGGAAGCTTGTTTCCGGTCCAGGGAAGGCATGGCTTGGCAGTTCGGGCTGGACTGTTCCCATGAGGCACAGGGTCAGACTGATTTGCATATGGCCATCTCTGAACTGGGGTGGCAGAGTGGGCTAAAGAACGGTGATGGATTAAACCCAGATCAGTTGACTGGGGGTGAGTGCTTGTATTGTCAACGCTCCGTCCATCACCACCTTTGGTTTTGCTTTCTTCTAATGTGGAACATAACTGTTTTTTTGTCGAAGCAGCATACCACAATCTGATAACATAAATACTGATCAATAGGACCACTGAAATTTCAGGATGAGGCCAAAATATGTGATTCTGCCACACAGTGGTTAATAGTTTCATGCACCATCTGATGTCTGGAGAATAATTTGATGTCTCTCCACCACTAAGAAAAATGCTTACCTCGGAATATTAGTCCCACAAGCCAGAATGAGTATTGTGTGCTTCAGCTTCAGGGCAGTGATCAAAGATCCTATGTCCGTCAGTTCCTAAACAATTGAATATCCGTGTAAATTTATGCACACTATAAGACTTTCTGCCATCCATGGGTAGAAGGTACCTTTCAAAACGTTTGTGCCATTGTTTCCATTGTATCATCAGATTCTGAGGAACAGCTAGAAATACATGTGAGGCAGTAACATTTTACATTGCTAAAATGTTTTCGGAATATGTGTGGATATGCCTCAGAACTGCTCTTTCACTTGCCAATCCATGATGCTTAGAAGCCGGCGTTGATCAATACTCGTCTCATAAAAGATCATGGATCAAAAAAGTCAGAAATTCTCACTTGTTCCTCTTTTGCTCAAGAATGAATTTCGCTTAGATATTGCAGCTTAAAGTTTATGCGATTAATGCTTTTCCCAAGTGAAAAACAACCCTCCTTCAGTCGTCCTGAGACATCCTGGAATCTGAGGACGTCAGGATCACTGAACTGCGGCTAAGCAGCAGTGTATTAATGCAGCAGGCATTGAAATAAATATTTACATCAGATGTATAATGAAAGCTAAACGTCGCAGTCCTACCACAGGAAACGAACACCAATAAGTGCCTGACCTGCTTGTCACATTATATTCCTTTGAGGTTTTGAGGAGACTAAATATGATTCACCATGTGGTTCCACTGACATACTATTTTCCTTAGTTCTCCAGAAAATACTTTGAATCTTCATTAACCCCGCAACATACCAGCAGTTAAACTTCACCTCCCTTTATTGTTCAGAAAATGGGTAACCATGACTTGTCATCGATATGTAAAGATCCGGTGAAACAAGGAGATTATGACCAATATTTAATAAGATGTAAATGCAAAGTAAAAAAAACAATTTCTAGCGTAGCACTATCTCCACCTTTGCCTACTTCAACCATCCTTCAGATTCATCAGCTCAAACCCATACTAATGTTTGTAACCTCATCAGAGGATTAACAGAAGAAATATTGCGTATATACAAGCCAGAAACATTCTCTTCAATTCGACCATTTCAATCTGAACCTTACTAGATCTACATGCAGTATTTCATTCAGTTCCACGATTCCCCTATTGCTCATGTACATGTGTGGGATTGCTTTCGTAGAACCAAAACAATGGCTTTCTCTATCCCAGAACATTCACTTTATTTCCAGTCATCTGCAGTTTTGAAAAAAGGCCAAACCAGACTCTTTTCCATGTCTAATTAGCTTGTAATCTTTTGCAGCTTTTAGCGCCAGGACACCCCTTTTGTAGAATAACAGTGTACTTTATAAGTGGATTGCATTTCATTGGCACAGTAGCGGATTGGATTATATTTTTTTTCTGAGAAGACTTTTGTGGTTCCTGAAAATTGGATCCTGTTGTTCTTCCTTCATTTCGAGGGATATTTGGTGTAACCTGCTGTGAAGTATCCTGTTATGGTGGCTCAGTGGGCTAATGTATCCTCTCAAAGGATTTATTTTGACCTCATCACCATAGGTTTGAATCCTGGTGGGTATATTTGGCCATTGCTCCTTCTGAGGGGATAATATGAGTACTATTGAGTTGGGTTACAAGAAACATCTGTTTTTTCAGTGCTAAGAGACCCCAGGATGAATGTGTGCTTTACAAATACTTGTAATTTTCTGTTATGAGAGGGCAGTTATATTGAATCTGCTGCTAATGCTTGCCTCTGAACAGAAGTAAAAATGTCATGGGTGGAATGCTACACCTAATATCAACCACTGGTTGCTACTAAGGGTCGCATTACAGTTCATCTCAGTCTTTTTTATCACTCTGACACTTCAGACAGAGAGTAACCATATCTGTGCAAATCAGCCTTGGCACTCCTTTCATAAGACTGGTTAAACCCAAACTCCCCATTCATGCACGCTCTAAACTCTTGGCATACTATGTCCACTACTATAGGGCAACTCTCACACTTAGGGCACGATTACGATGTCGGACGGATCGGAGTCTGCCCAACATTGTTTGAGAACTGGAACCAAACGACCTCCAGCCGTCTGTTCCAGCCCAGCAAGTAGGATGCGACCCAACACTGTTCAGTCACAATCCTATTCTTTACAATGGGAGCATGCATTCTGAACGGAAGCCTTTCAGAAATCCGGTTCGGATTCCTTACCGACCGACCCCATCAAAATGGATCAGTTGGAAAGGAATCTGAATGGGACATTTCGATGTGGTCGGAATTGAAATTGGCCCAAAAGTGTCCAGTACTGAAGGCTCCCTCTAGAGACCTAGGTCAGGTCCTGGTGTGTGATGGCTAGTTTTGGAGGCTTCCTGTAGAGTATTGTCAACTTCATGAAGCCCTTTTGGAGTGCAAAATAGGAAGCACTAAATAGATACATCAATACTCTATCCAGTTCTCAGTCACTCAACTGGATTATTACTCCTGCTTTGGATTTAACATCTGGCAGTTCATGTCCTGTGCTGGAGGCCACATTTGTTGGCTTGTGTCAAATTCTAAAATCCATGTCTAGTTCTTGAGTCCAGCTATAATGTATTGTTCAATTCCCCCTGTAATCTCTAATGTATTGTGTCCAGGTTTGGAGGTCACTTCTTCAATATTATATTCAATTGTGGGGGCCATCTCAGGTGTAACATGTCAAGTTCTGGAGCAATGTGTTATCATACTAGATGTACTTCTGGAGTCCACATCTGGGGTATTGTGCCCAGTTCAGGACAAAGGGGCCGATTACGATTTCTGTTGAAAACTCTTCTGATCAAATTTGTTTCGGAATCTTTTCCGACCGAATCAGGTTCTGCAAGTCCGATCGACCGATTTACGATGCTCCCGAACATCGTTCGGTCGGACTCGCATTGACTCCAATGGGAGCCTGTGTTCCGAACGAGATCACAGGCTCCCATTGAAACAAGCATTGGCATAGCCAATAGGTCACGCTTTTGGGACCATATAAGTATTTAGTTATGCAGCACAATATCCTTGGTGCATCAACATCAACTGTTGCATGGCTAAACACTGCTAAGGTCCCAAAGGCGAGACCTATTGGCTATGCTAATGCTTGTTTTTCCTGGCGGCCAACCAAAGCCTAAGGAGGGGGAAAACTAGACAGATGTAAGTATCAACCCGAACCTACAATGGAACCTTTCTAGTACTGGCCCAACCTCAAAAGGAGAGAGAAGGGGGAGGGGTGAAGAATCTGCAGAAGATACATTATACACCATAAAAAGAGTTATCGGACACAGGGAATACTTCTTCCCCAGACACCTAATCATAAGAAATTTTCTCAAAGCAAGACCCAACAGGCGGCACTAAGAAGTGCCAATCAGAAAGGAAAATCATACAAAACTGGCCAGGGAAATGAGTTACTGCTCCTCTCCTGAGAAGCCAGACAGTTGTCCTAGGCAAACACATGCCCCGTAGTTCCCGAGTTCCTGACATGTTTAGCTGTTTGAATCGTTGTCTTTTTACCGAGCGAGCAGAACATCAAGACAGGTCAAGGGGCATTGCAGAGAGAGCTTTGAGACTGTCTGTGGCAAGTTTGTAAGGAATAAGGGTCGGTGTCCCGGGTGAGTAGCTCCTTTTGGGGACAAGTTGTCTACACGATTTACAGCAGGCTGCCAGAAACGGATGAGAAAAGCATATGGAATCTGTATTGCACCCACACGGCTCTGAAGCTAAATGGAGCTTAAAATTACACACATCGACTAAAAAGCGCGTGTTGAAAATACATGCTTGATCAGAAACATTAACATTTAATTTCCATTAGGAGAAAAGACTTTTCAATATTAGAAATATATAATGTTTTCTAGGGATATAGATTTAAATAAAACTTTTTATTGCCCTTTCAAGGGAAAAATATTTCTAATCTGACTTTCTGGATGTAAATGTTATGATATTCTTAACACCTTAAATAAAGATATTATATTTTTCTTGCGTCGTTCTAACAGTACTTGATGGGGAAGAAAAGGCAAGAGTTGCGGGGTGGGGGGAGGAAACAGATTAACGCAGAAAGACTTGTGTGTGTGTGTGTGTGTGTGTGTGTGTGTGCGTGCGTGTGCGTGCGTGTGCGTGCTTTAGACAGACAATGCCACAGAGAGCAAAAAAGAGACACAGGGAGATGATACAGAGATGGAGAGAGAAAGTGCCAGATAAAGGAAGTATGAGAACATGAGAAAGAGGAGAGGACTAGAGTGAGGGAGAGAGGCAGTGAAGGAAGGGGAGAGAGAGAGAGTGAGGGGAAAACGAGAGAGACGGAATGCGCGCAAGAGAGCGTAATCCCAGGGTGATGAAGAGTTAAATTTACGGAGTTTACAATTCCTTACCACACAGAGTAGATATACATCTACTTGCTGCACAGTTTCAAGTCCATGATTGGACCCGGTGGTCGAAATGGGGGAAAAAAGTAGGGAAACTGTGGGCGGAGACTCCGAGAGCAGGGCTAACTCAAGGATTGGATTAGAGATGTGGCCAGAATGTGCCAAACATCCCAATTTTTAGTATTTGTTTGGCATTTCACCGACCAGTTACAGCTTATTGTGTTATTTAATTCATCCAATGGATACACTTGTTTATTTAAGGTTTTATAAGAGTTATTGGCATTTAAATACATTCACAAAGTGGAATATATTTCCAATCACACAATGTCCCAAATACGCTTAAAAGTGGAATCGCAAGCCATTTGTCTCCAAGCCATGCAGTTTCGCTCATTAGCTCTTCTCCTCCCTTCTTCCACATGAGCAGTTCAAACATGAATGGCAAAATATCCTAGTTTGCTATATAATTATGGCTCTGCCATATTTGTCACATAATACATCATCCACTGCATAATCTTGCAGTTTTAACTAATCATTTTTGTAGCTCAAACGGATAAAAAGTTACTAAAAAACGTGACTGAGCTGCTGCAAAGTGGACGGCACTTTGCAAAGGTTGACTGATCACATTTCTCACTGCTGCATTTGTATGTTATACTGATACTAATGTGGCAGATTCTTTGCAGAGACTTAACATGTGTAAAAATGTCTAAATAAAGTATAAAAAAATATATTGCATTACGCTGAAGCATAATTTAGTCAACACTGCGGCATAATTTTGTCCCCCATTGCTGCTTAATTCCAGTGGCTCCAGAGCAGGTAGCACATGTTAAAAGTGCTTGTGCATGAAGCAGAGTGTGAAGTTTGCAAACTTAGTTTGTTGTGTGTGCAAATCCTGCATTGCCGATCCTTGGTGAGTTGCAGCTACTACTGCTGAAACAAGGTCAATGGAGGTACCAAAGGGTGAGGCAGACTTGCCTCGATGGCAGGGCCGGCTTTAGTGCTGGTGGCGCCCTGTGCAACATTTGTTGGTGCCCCCAAAGATTACCTACGCCTCGGACACTACACAGAGATAATCATTTATACATGTGTAAATCACTTTATAGGAAATGTTACATAAGACAAAGGACTACAAGGTGTAGAAGCCACATGACAACCATACTAATAGTCAGTATAATTTAATAGCTCACTGTTCTATGTTAGGATTTTAACTTATAAACTGCAAGTACCAAAAGGATCTCTCTGACACAAGCAGTAACTTACTAACCCAGTTAACATTATGTGCACTTTGTCATCTGCATGGTACATGTTCTTTGCATTAGGCGCATTAACCCTCTGTGCCACCTTTCCAGGAGTCAACCCTTCCACTAGACAAAACTCAGATCTCTCCTTAGGAAGAACATTAATCACCGAAGTTATCATGACATTTTTATTGTTGCTGAAAGTTGCTGGAGGCCAAGAAGGAGGCAGCAAGTTTTTTTAACACCATAATATACTTTCAAACACTACGCACCCACCCGAAATAGGTATCCAGTGCGGTCACACTGTTCGCACCGCCCTAACCTGCTGAAGGTTCATGTGACCTCATTGACAGAGTCACAGTGACTGGATCACTGTTGTTCTGGGATGTGCTCCTTCATAGTCCTGCCCGCAAGGCTGGAGGTGAACTTCAGTATGGATTGTTGTGGACAGGCCTTCAAGGTTAACACAGACTTGCCACTGCAAAGGTCCACCTGCTTGTGTTAAGACACTTGGGCTTCTAAGGTCTAGTGGGGCTTTCAAAGGTCTAGTATGGTAATGTACTCCCTCAGGAGAGTGTTCTGGGAGACTGGCCAAGAAGGCGGAACCCAGTTCCAAATTTCGACCGCTTGGCCAAAGTGCACATCCTCTCCCCAACTGAACACCATACTGCCCCACTGATAAAAACTCAGTGCCTTCAGCTACAACCCAATTGTGCCCGCTATAAACACCAGGATGCGACTTAATTCAAATTATGTATTTGAAAAGAAAAATATGCTGCCTGGAAAAAAAAAGAAAGAGTAAAAGCAAACACTCATAGGGAGTGCAAGAGTAAGTAAAGCATTTGAAATGTAAGCAGAAACAGCATGGTTACCTTAACGATCTCTCACTCACTACTCAGAAATCAGCGAGTGGTTTTACCTGAAAAGTTAAGGACAACAGGGCCCTGAAGGGAACCGTTTCAATGTCCATTGCTTATATCCTTAATAAACCTAAACATTATGGTTTAAAAAGACTACATCTATAAACGCAGAGGTACAATTTTATTTTCCAATCCACCCATCAACCAGGTATTGCAATACATCCAGGAATGGTGCACTTCCCCACCTGGGGACAACAATGCTGTTTAAAGAAAGACGAGAAAAGAAAAGTAGCGCTTCACTGCAAAGTCTGTAAAGTGAGGCTGATGTGTTTGGATGTGAATAAAACCAATCTGGCCACTTTGCAACCACTTCACTGCAAAGTCTATAAAGTGAGGTTGATGTGTTTGGATGTGAATAAAACCAATCTGGCCACTTTGCAACCACTCTGTCTTGCTTTATTTAGTTATGTATTTACTTTTCATATTTAAAACCTTTTATTTCTCCCCATCCCGAGGCTGCACTTTGGAATAGAAAAATGTCATAAAAAGGCCATTTCCCGCAAGAGTGTTTTTCTTTTTTGGATCCATTTCACAGGGAAGCAACTAAATGAAAGAAGGAAAGAGAGGTTGTGAACCGTTTCTTCAAGTCACAGGTTTAGCAAGGCGGAAAGAGGCACGCAAAACTTAATGAGCCTTGACAGAAACCCACATGGCAGATGCGCGGGTGCACGCGACCGCAAGCTTGAGGCCAGCAAAAGCCTCTGGTAGCACTTTCAAAAGCCGCTCACTAAATTTCTCGCAGAGTATCGCATGCACTGGCTCAGTGAGACCTAAAAAGGGGTGGTTGGGGAAAACCTTGCACCCTGTGGCGGGCACTTCATGGTGCCTGCCACACTGTCCATAATTGGAAAGAGAGGTCCCTTGAGTGTCCCCACAGGCCCCTACCGGAAGCCTACAGGTGAACCCTAGTCAGATTCCGACAGCCGTTTCGTGTTGGGCAGACCGATTCGGACCGGCTGTCTGAATCGGCAATCGTAATCGCTCGGTCGGAAACCGTGTCCATAGAGCGGTACGATTTGGCTCCGAACCGCTCTGGCCGTCTGAATGCTGATCGGAACCTGAATCAGACAGCCTAAACTGTGTCCTTGCATCGTAATCGGTCGGTCGGAAATGTATCCGATTCGGTCGAAAACATAGGTTTCTAATTGGATTCGGAGAATCCGAATCCCGTTCTGAGCCGTTCCGACCGACATCACGATCACCCCCTTAGTCTGAAGTTTTCCAAAACTTGTAAAATGCTCAGACCAGTCAAGGAAGATTGTGACATTCTGTAATACATTGGAGTTGAAACTGATTTAATATTTGTTGACCATAATGCTCAATATATTTCTTATGATGAAACTTAACTACTTTGTGTGGGGGTGTATAGAATTAAGATAAAGAGCTGCCACAACAAATCTCAAGGCAACACAATGACACTCCGTTCTTATATCTTTCTCTGCCCAGCGCCATTTGCTCTGTCTGTCCGTAGAAACATACAGCTAAGGGAGGGCGGTTAAAGGATTGGGGGTGGGGTCGAGGGAATGGTATTTCTGAGAAAATTCTCAGGCATCATTGGATAGAATAGTGAGAATTTGTTACATTTGTTTTCCAGTTTATCAATTGGTCGTATAACCGACGTATAGAGTTATGTATGATTTTAGAACTTTACAGTTCATTTTCTTGTTCATTTGGGAAATGGGCACATTTGTTGTCATATTTTGGAATATATAGTGTATGTTTTTACTGTATTTCTTTTTTATTTATTGGTGAGTTTTTGGTAGCGTGGCGTATTGCCTTTTGGTAACCTCAGGCCCATGATAGAATTTTTTCAGGGAGGTGGAGGTTAGAGTGTGGATAGAAAGATCGCAGAGAAATGAATGTGTTTACTATGTTTTTTTCTCTCTTTTCACAGCTCGCGTAGGGAAGACGTCACTGATAATGTCCTTGGTCAGTGAAGAGTTTCCGGATGAGGTATGGAATTCTTGTGAGCCATTTGTCAGAGTTGCCTATAAGCATTGCATAGTATATCTGGTCCTCATTCTTAAAATGAACATTTGAATTGCGCTATAGCTAAGCTACTAACTGTAAGTGTTAATTTTTGTTCGTTATTTGAAAAAAAAAATGTTGACTCCTTTAGAAGAGAATGATAGAAATTAAGTACCTGTTTGTGAAGAACTAGTAAAGAGTCACTGGCACATCAGGGTTAGGTCCCTGATTAATCAAAACTATACATACAACCGGACTCACAAGCTTAAAACAAATACCTTTCCTCCTTTATGGTCTAATTCAAAAGAAAATGTATGGCTGTGTACATCATACTGTGTACTAAAATTGCCATCGGCATACTCCAGCTCTTGTCTTCTTATTCCATGAGCCATTCAATACATCTCCTTCCATCAAGCAGTCCTTCTGATACTAAAACAAGGATACATTTACTTAAGAAAAGTCCCAGTCTCTCACTGCTCTCAGAAACCCAGTTTCGCTTTTCTTGGGCACACAAGCAGAGTCTCTCAGTATGACGCCTGTGGGCAGGGAGCCTCACCCAGCTGCACAAACCTAATGTGAGACTGATTTCGCCTCTGCCTTCCTTGCTTTCCTTGGGAAGTACATGGCTGTTTAAACATCAGCATTTTACATGCTGGTAATTGAAGGGTTTCTTAACTCATAAACATGGTCCTGTATGTCCGAGCATGCACTATTTTTAGGTCTCGCGACCTGTCAATGCGCATGCGCATTTAGCGGAAGCGAGACTATAGGGCTTTAACCAGACTTTAATAACTGGCGATTTGATGCTGTGCCCGTGCGCTTTTAGGTCAATGCGCAAGCCCATTGACCTAAAATGCGCGTGCACAGCATCAAATCGTCAGCCATCTGTTGCCCAGCTTGGTGCCGCTCCACCCCCTGCGGCATCAAAGGCTTTCACGGCCGGCCGGCCGTGCTTTCAGTTTGCCGCTCCACCCCCTGCGGCATCAAAGGCTTTCACGGCCGGCCGGCCGTGCTTTCTGTTTCAGGAGCGCTGCATTGTTTTCACGGCCGGCCTCCGGCCGTGACTCGCATTTCTCCTTCCTTCCAGCGCTGTCTTGTTAAATATTTACTTTCTCGTTGGCTCTGCGCACTCATTAGTATACCTGGACAATAGTGTGTTTTTTTCCGTTCAGTTTTCTTTATCTGTGTGGAAGAAGGAACCACATTTTAGAATTGTTTCTTACGATTATTTACATGTGTAGAAGGTTCAGTACAAGACTGCACCATGCAGCTTTAAAAAAGCCTACCTTTTCTTCCAGCCGGAGTTATTTAACTGAGGGCTTCTCTGCATATTTATCGTTTCGATAATCAGCTCCATATGAAGGATGACAGGCCATTAGTTAAATGAAAACTTAAAGCTTTCGCTAATGGATATAATTAAAAAGCTTTTAGCATACCTGGAAGCCGCGTTCACTAGGCAAAGCGGTGAATTTTTCGCGCTACTTAAACTCACGGGAACTTCTAATGAGCTGTAAACAAACAGAACGCTTATACTAAAGCGTTCGTTATGTTATTAAAGCAGTTACTGACAGCGTTATCCTATTCTTTGAAATACAGGCGTAGCTTTGAAAGCTTCATGAACAGGCTCTCCTCTTCGTATTTAATTTTGAAATATAACAGCGCAACAGTTAGTTTAAACAACATGACAGAACTGGCACGAATATAAAGCACCACAATGCCCAAAATGCACTGCTTTGTTGCACCAAAACTCGCTAGCCCAAATGCATGTAAGTGGCATTGAGAACGACAACCCCCATGATTCTAAGTCAGAAGCCATTGATGGGATGCTCCCAATTGGAAATGCCGCCACCTCACTTCGAAGAATCAGAAAACAAGCATTGGCATAGCCAATAGGTCTCGCCTTTGGGACGTTGTGTTTAGTTTTTAACAGTGATGTTGCAGCAAGGATATTGCGCTGCATAATTAAATACTTATAAAGGTCCCAAAGGCGAGACCTATTGGCTATGCCAATGCTTGTTCTGGTTAAGAAGTAGGTACTCAAATGTGATGCTCTTGATGACACATCTGTCCAGAGAAGCCGACTGGCTCTGCCATGAAATCTGTATTTCTCTATGGGATGATCCTCCTTTCATTTTAAAATACTGCAGGTACTGAATAAATGATCAGCCTCTGTACACATCTACTTACTATGATTGATGAAACACACCATTAGAATGAGTTATTCGCTTTAGGCAGCAATAATGTGACAAAGTACAGAGACATTCGATTTAGAGTCTATGAGTAGGCAAGAAATTATTTGTTGCGACAGATGAATGTAGAATTGGAAGATGGACAAGGCTCTGGTCCTGGTCTTTCCTTTCAACAATTGCAATAAACGATCAAGAGTTAAAAACAAAACAAATCTATATCACAAGTGTAGGAGGTTGTGCTCCTGGTGACATGGTCTGTTCCAATGGCCCA
Organism: Lissotriton helveticus; assembly: GCF_964261635.1. Taxonomy (NCBI): domain Eukaryota; kingdom Metazoa; phylum Chordata; class Amphibia; order Caudata; family Salamandridae; genus Lissotriton; species Lissotriton helveticus. The sequence goes on along the minus strand of NC_136068.1, from coordinate 1,197,459,974 downwards.
ATACGTGTGCTTCCTGTGATCGGCTCCCCTGTTGCTACCGTCAGAACTTTGCTTACTGGTAGCTTACTTTACTATGGCACTCCCCTCTCTCATTTATATAATAATGTGTACCTAGAAGATGGTCAGCCTTCTCCCAGCATCCTCCTGTATGAAACCTGTAGACGGAACTAAACGTAGCTGAAACATGGAGCTTGAACACTGCCGAACAGTGTGAATTCTGTCTCCCGCTCTCACTCACACTTGCCCAATGAACTCTGTCACCGACTGAGGAGGTAAACACTCTCTCAGATACAGTATGTAGACCATATATCACTCAGCCGCACACACAACCCTACATGCAAGAGGAATATAGTTTCCATATTGGCAGTGGCATAGTGAACCCATGTGCGCATATCCAGGCGCAGTGTGTACTGTCATGCTCTGCTGAGAGTCCTTTATCTGCGTTTGCACGTGGATCGATCGTGAAAGTCCAGCTGGGCAGCTGTGTGCCCAGTGCCCTATTAGGAATCTGTTTTTGGTAATAGGCTGCATTGTGTCATATTGTCTCACAGGGAGAATGTTCTCCCATACATGGGAGGGATGCTCTACCCTACCTGGTCCTCCCGCATGGATCTGTGTCATGCCTCCTCAGACCGGACTGCATACTGGCCAGCCCTGTGCCACCCTGGCCAGTGTTTGGCCCTAACTGGGATCACTACATTAAAATGTGTATTGTTAATATATATATTTGAAACCAATTGTCAAAAGGTGATTTTAAATTTGGTTTTATTTTAGTCAGTTATGACATAAGTATCTAAATGTTTTAGACCCGGATTACTAGGTGTGGGCATTCAGTGTGCCCAGAAATAATGTTTCCGACTGGTACCTTAACACGTAAATCAAGCTAGTACCTGTATTTGCCTGTGAGATGGGGAATACCAATGCTTGCCTTGAATTACTGGTTCCATATCTGAATGCGGTGTCCTAAGTCGGGGGACAAGTCTATGTCAATTTACCAGCTGTTCTGACCTGAGCGGGTGGTCATTGGGACCCATGGCCGTGCGGGAGTGGGAATGGAATGCTCTTGGGTAAGAGGGCTCCCGGGGACAGCAGAGGCAGTGAGCTGACAGGAGTGGGTGTATTCCAGTCCCCCATGCCTTGGGCGGGGCAGGATATTCCTGCAGTAAGTGCCTCATGTGATTTAAAATGAATGTGTCAGTAAAACAGTCTGGTGTTTCCACACCTGTGAAAGCAGGGTGTGGGAATAGTGGCCCTGTTATAATTGGGCAGATCAGTATCCTACCCGAGAATACCTCTCTATTCCACTCATAATTGGGCTCTTAATGAGAATCCTCTTTGAATGTGTTTTCATAACTTGCATCCTTTGCCCATCTTTTCTGTTTTGCCTTTGTTCTTTCTCTTTGTAGGAAAGTGGATTATTATGTGGTGTAGTTGTGAGGCCTCGCCATGTAATAAAATTTCAATCTCCATTAGGTCCAGATAGAGTCTTTAATAAAACCTTTAGCCCATTCCTGGGTAGCTGTGGCACATAGCACTAACATGTAATCAAAGGATAAAGGATAAAGCATTCAGGAGTAGTAAAACAATCAGTAACTATAAAACGGGACACAATAAACATTTAATACAAATCTATATAAATAGAGTATATTTTCAGCTTTGCATAGACACCAAAAGAACAAATATTTACGTCCGGAAACTAGAGCTACGATTTTTCAAAGTTAAAATAAGTCACTGTATTTCACTTTTCAGAATGCAATAAAGCATAGCGGTTTGAGTCAACCTGCTAGAAAGACTAATAAAACCCTCTTGGTTGGGCCACTACTGATTGCGAGCTAGTCCCTGTGACACAGGGACCATTCAAGCCCACTTCAGAGTCGAAAAACCAGCAGCATCTGACTCTGGTAATCAAAATATGTTGCTTTTTGTTACACAATTCTCATAATGTATAGTTGAGAACATATAATAAAACTGACGTTGGCAGGTGTATCATGAACCCCCATTGACCTGTAACTGGGTAAGGCAGGACATTTTAGGTAGACTCTTGAGAGGTTTTTTGTAGTTGTAGAGTTAGTATAGAATAGTTAATAGGTCCGCATTTGGTCATTGGGGAGACTTCTTCAGGATTCTGATTGGCAAGGGCATATATTTTTAAGGTGGACATAACATCATGTGAAGCATAGTTGTTATTTTTTCAGACGGAGCTATTTAATATGTATGGTGCAACCTGTATTCACATTGCTATTTCTTACTAAAATAGTGCCAATCAATGTGTTCCGCCTGCCAACCGGCCCAACACCACAGGAGTCAAGAATGTCTAAATCCCCTACCCCCACCGTAGACCCCCAACACCCACAAGTATAACTCCAGGTGATGGGAAACCACGACGCAGGGAGAGGGTGGGTTAACAAAACAGGGAAACACAAGGTCCTGGGTAATACAGCGTGTCTCTTCGGATCCCCCAGCAGCAGACTACTCGACCCCAGCCGGGACCTTAAAAACAAAAAAAGGGGAACAAGATTAAACACACTGGACCCACCAATTGCGTACCAAGTACACGCACGAACCCACCAACTTCCCAGCTTACCCTAGTCACTGCTCCGGAGTAGCTCAAACAAAACAGGGAAAATCGTCTTCCTGTGTAACGGCTCCACTCGGTAACCCAGACCAACCACACACCCTTGGAGGGATATTGAGAGTAACAAAAGGGGGTGGCGTAAACAGGATAAAGTCAAAATAGGGGCAAGGAAGGGGGAAAAAAGGTGTCCACAAGGCTAGGAAAGCACCAAAAAAAACCCCGGTGATCTAAAAACACGAAGGTAGCACAAAAAAACGGCCGTTGTTCAGCCCCTTCGTGAAACCGCCCAAAAGATACACAACAAGGCGGTTGGTCTACAAAAGACCAGGAAATCTAAACACCCAGCTCTTGATGGAACACGCAGCCGCGTGTTCCCTGGCGTCTCCCGTTATCAGAAAAGGTCCCAACTGACTGCTAGAAAAGCCAAAGGGGCAGGATAACAAACGGGTAGGGGAGTGGGGGAAAGGGATGTCAGCAAACCGCTCTCCAGAGGCCAACAGCCGTAGACCTCAATAAAGAAGGAGCAAGGGAAGGAAACAGGAACAGGAAATCCCAAGGCAAGGGACCATCATAGGAACCAAGCACCGGTTTCCTGGAGGCAGGCCCTTTTAAAGCGAGCCCAAGGGAGCGTCCATAAATTCATGCATGCACTTGGTACACAGAAAAAACCGGAGGACGGGAAACTAAACAGAAGGCACCCGCTGCCCCTGAATCCCAACAGTACCCCCCCCCCCAAAGCCTTCCCACTGGCCTAGGCTTCCCAGGGTGCTGACGATGGAACAACCGCACCAACCGGGCTGCATGCACCTGACTCGCCGGTTCCCAGGAGCGATCTTCAGGGGCATACCCCTTCCAGTCTATAAGATAATACAACCTCCCCCCTCTCCTTCTAGAGTCCAGAACTGCATTGAAATCATACTCCTCGTTATCATCAATCAAGACAGGAGGAGGAGGTGGCACGTCCTGAGTAGTGGAGACATACGGCTTCAACAAGGACGTATGAAACACTGGATGAATACCATAATCATCCGGTAGAGTCAGCCTCATCGCAACAGGATTCACCACCTTCTGGATATCAAAGGGTCCCACAAACCGAGGCTGTAATTTCCTCGGTCCCAGCAATCTCAGATGTTTCGTTGCTAGCCAAACCCTGTGACCCACCGCATATAGGGAAGCTGGACGCCTATGCCTATCTGCCTGTACTTTCATGCTCGTCTTGGAGGCAAGCAAATGCAGTTGAGCCTTCTTCCAAATGGTAATCAATTCCCTACTGAGGGTGTCCACAGCAGGCACCCTCTCCGATGGTTGAATGAGAATCGTTTTAGGGTGGAACCCCATGGAACAGTAAAACGGTGACATCCCTAAGGCTGAGTGCATACTGTTGTTATAGGCCAACTCAGCCACAGGGAGGGCACGTACCCAACTGCCTGTCAACGATGCCAACAAACATCGCAGGTACTGTTCCATGGTTTGGTTGGTACGTTCCGTTTGCCCGTCACTTTGTGGATGATAGGCTGATGACAGCCTTACTTCCATTTGCAGAGACAGGCATAAGGCAGACCAAAAGTTGGACACGAACTGGGCCCCCCTATCCGACACAACAGCAGAAGGCACCCCATGCAGTCTCAACACTTGAGCAATGAAAACGTCGGCCAATTCCCTAGACGTAGGCAACTTGAGTAAGGGGATGAAATGCGCCGTCTTAGTGAAAAGATCCACTACGACCAATATGGTCGTAAACCCCGAATCAGGTGGTAAATCGGTCACGAAAACCATACTGATAGTATGCCAGGGGGAGGGAGGCACTGGCAATGGATGCAACAACCCAGATGGGGACATGTGCGAGGACTTACTAACAGCACACACCGGACAAGAGGCCACAAATACCTGCACGTCATGTGCTAAGGACCTCCACCAGAACCAACGCTGACACATCTCCTTGGTCTTATTGACCCCGGGATGCCCAACCAGAGACGAAGAATGACAATAGGTAAGAACCAGTGTATGCAACTCAGGGGGCACAAACAACTTGTCTGCCTGGTACAGCAACCCGTTCCGTAACGTAAACCCTGGGTCAAACAACCACGGAGACAGATCTAACCGTTCCACTTCATCCTGCACTTTAACCAAGAATTCGTCCATGGAGGCACATCCTACAGTCTTTTCTGGAGGTATCATTAATTGGGTCTCACTAACCCGCCCTCCCTCTGATGGACTTACATATATCCGGGACAAGGCATCTGATTTCCCCTGTTGGGCTGCTGGCCTATACGTGATGGTAAAATCGTATTCGTTGAAAAACAACACCCACCTCATCTGCCTTGGTGTCAGGGCCCTGGCAGAACGGAAAAATTCCAAGTTCTTATGGTCGGTGTAAATCGTAACGGGGTGTCGAGCCCCCCAAAGGTAGTGGCGCCATTCCTCAAACGATAGCTTTATGGCCAGTAACTCCCTCTCCGCCACAGTGTAGTTCTGCTGATAACAGCTTCTTCGAGAAGAACGCGATAGGATGCATAAACCCTGTTACACTGTCGCGCTGGGACAATACACTCCCTACTGCCAATTGAGACGCATCCGCCTCCATGTAAAACGGGAGAGCTGGATCAGGCTGCATCAACACCGGGGCAGATATAAAATGCCCGATCAATAGCTCTAACGCTGACTGCGCCACCGGAGTGCAGACAAAAGCCACTCCCTTCTTCAACAAAGATGTCCTAGGTGAGACTATTTCCGAGAAATGGCTGATAAAACGCCTATAGAAGTTGGCAAATCCAAGGAGGACCTGTATATCCTTTGCACACGCGGGGATGGGCCAGTTGATAATGGCGTCTATTTTCCGGGGGTCCATCTTTATTCCATCCGCCGAGATCAAGAAACCCAAAAACTCCACGTGTGCCGCACCAAAAGTGCACTTGTCCAGCTTGACGAATAAGCGGTGTTCCTGCAACTTAGACAAAACTTGAGAAACATGAGTATCATGTTCCTCAAGGGACTGGGAAAAAAACAAAATATCGTCAATGTAAACGATCACACTAATATCCAAAAACTCACGTAAAACCTCATTGATAAAAAACTGAAAAGCGGCAGGGGCATTACATAAACCAAAAGGCATAACGCAATACTCAAATAAACCAAACTTAGTGCGGAACGCCGTTTTCCATTCTTCGCCCTCTCGGACACGAATGAGATGGTAAGCACTTCTCAGGTCAAGCTTCGTGAAAACCCTGGCATGTCGCAGCTGGTCCAACAACACCGGTATAAGAGGCAGTGGGTACTTGTTTTTAATCGTTACCTTATTCAACGCCCTGTAATCCACGCACGCGTGGAGATCTCCCTCCTTTTTAGGTATGAAAAGATAGAGGAGGAAACAGGCGAAGAAGAAGGACATATAAAACCAAAACCCAACATTTCATCCAAGTACTGCCGTAAGTGCTTCTCCTCTGGCTCCGACAGCGCATATACCCGACTGCAGGGCAATACAGCCCCCGGTACCAAATCGATGCGACAGTCAAACGCCCTATGAGGAGGCAGGATACAAGCTTGGTCCTTATCAAAGACATCCTTGAACGCAACAAAGGAAGAAGGCAGACTATGCTGAACGTTACCACTCGCCGCACAAGACAAAGGGGTCACCCAATCGGTAGCCTCACAGTAACAGTGCAGAAGACAATGTTCCGAATCGAGCATGACCAACCTCCATGCCCAATCGATCCTAGGGTTATGGGCCTGTAACCACGGCACCCCAAGAACCACTCCAAACGCAGGTGCGTCTATAAGATCGAAACAAATAGTCTCGGAATGCCCGTTATCAAAGGTCATCAACAAAGGTTCCGTCTGCCGAACGATTGACCCAGAGGAAAGTTCCGTCCCGTCGATAGCCCTCACTGGTTCGGGTTGTCTCTTCATAACACCCGGAACCATCAGTTTCTCGGCCAAAGTGATGTCCATAAAGTTCCCAGTGGCCCCACAGTCCAATAACACTGACAGAGTGGCTCTACTGCTAGATGAAAACGCAAAGCAGGCTGACACAGTGAAATGGCGTGCGACCCTCTGAACTGCCCCTTGGATGTCATAAGGATTGCTGCTGCTACTCTCCAGGACAGAAGGCCTCTCACACCCCCCTCCTACAAAGGCCACAGCCTTATTCAAATTCAACCGAGACGGCTTCACTGGACACTCTCGGGCATAATGCCCGCTCTTCCCACAATATAAACACAATTGCAGTAGCCGTCTCCGCTCCTTTTCCTCCTTAGTCAAGGGACCTTGTACCCCACCTAGCTGAATCGGTTCTGGATGTTATGTTATGTTATGTTATGTTACTTTATTTCTTTTATAGCGCACGGCTACTCCAGGGAGCATCCCGGTGCTTTGGCAAAGAATAACCGCATAAAACGGCAGCCACACAACAGAAAAAAGCAGAGAATGAAAAGGGTCTATTTCATAAAAAGCCATGTTTTCAGGTCCTTTCTAAAAGCAAGAAGACAGGGAGCCTGTCTCAAGGACAGTGGTAGGTCGTTCCAAACTTTAGGTGTTAAATAGCGGAAAGACCGACCTCCCAATCGTGCGCGACGAATTACAGGAACAGTCATCATAGACAGACCAGATGACCTAAGAGTCCTGCTCGGTGCATACCGGGAAAGACGCTTCCCAATATACTTGGGGCCAATACCATGAAGGGCCTTAAAGGCCACAGTCCGGCATTTGAAGATAATTCGCTTGGAGATGGATAGCCAATGTAGGGTGTTCAGTAAAGCAGTGGCACCAGCTCTCCTCGGGAGTCCAAAGATGGTACGGGCTGCCGAATTCTGGACAACTTGCAAACGGGTCATGAGATATTTCGGTAGACCCAAAAAGAGAGCGTTTGCGTAGTCCAGTCGTGAACCGATCAATGCCTGAACAACTGTTTTCCTGTGGTTAAGTGATAGTAGAGGAAGAATCCCCAACCTCAGGTATCTCTCTTTTGGTCACAATCACACGTGATGGGTGAAACCTAGTCCTCTCCCCCTTCCTCTCGGACAACCTGTGGCTGAGTTTTACAACCAAATCGATAAAGTCAACACAGTCCTCAGGGGGGTCCACCACCTGCGAGACGATATCTTTTAGTTCCTCGCACAAGCCCTGATAGAACAAAGACGTTCTTTTAGCGAGAGGCCATTGAGTTTCCGCTACTCGGCGGTTAAAGGTGGCCACATACACAAGGAGTTCCTGCTTTCCCTGCCTCAGTTTTAATAGCTCTGCATCACTTGCGTGCATAAACGCATGCTTAGCAAATAAACTGTGCATCTGGATTTTAAACGCTGGAATGCTACTCAGTACAGGGTCATTTCCTTCCACTAAGGGGACCGCCCAGCCGGCTGCAGTACCTGAGAGATTCGAAATCACAAAAGCGACTTTCGAGGTGTCATCGGGAAAAGCAGCTGGCCGACACATAAAGTGCAGATGGCACTGTTTCATGAAGATGGCATATCTGCTGCTATCCCCGGTAAACCTCTCAGGAGCTGCCAGTGGCACCGGTATAGGAGTGTTAACGGTAACAGACACAGGAGACCCACTCTGACCCCCACCCCGCTCATACTGAAAGGTGGCAGGCTGTAGCACAGGGAACTTGGGCTTGACCGAGGGATTCCCCCCCCTTTCCCCAAAGTATTCTCTTTAGCGCTAGCACTACTCAAAGCCGCCTGTAACCAATGGTTTTCCTGTCTAAGGGACTGAACTTCCGCCTGCAAGGACGCGATGACCTGCATCAGGTCCTGCACAGAAGGAACCCCTCCTCCGGCCTCTTCGTCCATTCTTCACTCGGGCAGTGTTTAAATTCGTGGGCTTGGTTTTCTGTTCCGCCTGCCAACCGGCCCAACACCCCAGGAGTGAAGATTGTCCCAATCCCCTACCCCCACCGTAGCCCCCCAACACCCACAAGTATAACTCCAGGTGATGGGAAACCGCGACGCAGGGAGAGGGTGGTTAACAAAACAGGGAAACACAACGTCCTGGGTAATACAGCGTGTCTCTTCGGATCCCCCAGCAGCAGACTACTCGACCCCAGCCGGGACCTTAAAAACAAAAAAATAGGAACAAGATTAAACACACTGGACCCAGACCAACCACACACACTTGGAGGGATATTGAGAGTAACAAAAGGGGGTGGCGTAAACAGGATAAAGTCAAAATAGGGGCAAGGAAGGGGTAAAAAAGGTGTCCACAAGGCTAGGAAAGCACCAAAAAAAAACCCGGTGATCTAAAAACACGAAGGTAGCACAAAAAAACGGCCGTTGTTCAGCCCCTTCGTAAAACCGCCCAAAAGATACACAACAAGGCGGTTGGTCTACAAAAGACCAGGAAATCTAAACGCCCAGCTCTTGATGGAACACGCAGCCGCGTGTTCCCCGGCGTCTCCCGTTATCAGAAAAGGTCCCAACTGACTGCTAGAAAAGCCAAAGGGGCAGGATAACAAACGGGTAGGGGAGTGGGGGAAAGGGATGTCAGCAAACCGCCCTCCAGAGGCCAACAGCCGTAGACCTCAATAAAGAAGGAGCAAGGGAAGGAAACAGGAACAGGAAATCCCAAGGCAAGGGACCATCATAGAAACCAAGCACCGGTTTCCTGGAGGCAGGCCCTTTTAAAGCGAGCCCAAGGGAGCGTCCATAAATTCATGCATGCACTTGGTACACAGAAAAAACCGGAGGACGGGAAACTAAACAGAAGGCATCTGCTGCCCCTGAATCCCAACACAATGCTTGCGTCACTGTTTTTGCCACTTAGAATTGCTTGCAGCAATTAACTGCAACCCAGAAAGCCAGAGTATTGCAAAGGCCAACCCTAAACTTCATTGCTCATATCCAGGTCGTGTGATGTCCTTCTCTGGTGATGTAGTAACCTGCTCGTTATTGGCAGTCATTGCTGCTCAAATGGACCAACCGCAGTCACAGGGCCACTGTCACAAGAAAACTTGCCCTATACTTTACTACTTCGACAGCGGTTAGGCCACCTCCAGTTGTATTCCTTCCTCAACCCAATATGAGTTTGCCTCTTTTCACTGGCACTTATAGGTACATGCTGGTTCCCGATTGTCTTCACATTACGTATTGCCTGAATGTCCTCTGCTAAAGCCGATAAAGGCATCCATCTCTAAGGGGGTCTTGGGCAGAATGTGTGGTTTTTGAAGGGGTGCGAATCATCGCCCAGTGACGGATTAAAAAAATCCCCACTCTTGCGTTCTCATAGAAAAGTATCAGTCACCTCAGATACACGAGTCATTAAAGCCTGCCCATCCTCACCTGTGTCCAAAAGCAACATCACACAGAAAATACCAGCAGCTACAATACAACAATTTATGCTAATCAGTGCTTACTCATATGTTCACCATGTGCTCAAAGTGGCTGGTCCCATGATCCTGCATAGACTTCAGACACAGATTCACATTGGCCACCTCCATTGCCCCTCAGTTCATGAACATTGTCCTCCCTGCAGGACACTACATAGAGCACATTGGCCACATGCACAAGACTGGTCTAGGCCTCCCTGGAATCTGCACATCTTTATGGAATTACTTGCTGCAAGGTTCCTCCCATCTACGGTCAATGGAGTTGCTCGGTTTTCTCTTCTCCATCATTACACCACAAACCATCAATTTCAATCAACTGTAAACCTCCTGGAAATAGCAACAACCTTTATAGAATAATTGACTGAACTTGTTACTAACCTATCCATTAATCACAACAAACACACCTAACTCAGGATTTAAACCATCTGGGCAACTCCACTATCAAAAGAAATAGATTTTACATTTTTATCTCCAAGACACCCTCTGTGTTGCCTACACACACAAACCTACACTCATCCTTCGCAACACTTTCTCATTACCTCCATGACCTCCACGGGCTTCCATTCCCAACCCGACTGGACAAATAACTGCTTTATACTTTTAATTTCCAACCACTAACAATGGGCAAGTTAAAACTGTCTAGTAGTAGTACTGCTCTTTAAAGATTTCCACAGACCTCATTGATGCCCTCTCACAGGATTTACTCAAACTTATCTGCATTACCACCACCACCGCCACCACTACCTAAACAGCTGTCCAGGTAAATTTTCTCTTGACCACCTTCCACAGCTTCACAAAAACCAATGTCACTGTCCCATTGACAATGTGCTTCATGAGGGAAAATTCTCTACGACCTTTCTCTCATCTTCTCAAACTTGGACAGAGGAACATTTTAACATTCTTATTTCAACACCTAAAGAGCACATCTCAAAAGTCAGAACCAATTACTATACAGTCACCATCAGAGAGGTTTTTAAAAATAGAAAGAGCATCAAAAACCAAAATGATGGACGGAATGTTTGAATTGATCTTCGCCACTGGTAATCGCTTGGGCCACATCCCAATCCATCATTTTAAACTTACCATTCAACATCAGATTGAATATGGAAATCAGTCTTAACTCTGGTCTGGTGGTAACAGTGCTGCCGAGCTGCCTGGCCCGGTCCTCCCTGAACTACAAACACATGCAACCCAGGACCGGGTTCGCCCTTATCAGGGCACATCAGCCAGATATAACTTGGTTTCAGTGGCACAGTGAGCACTGGACGCACTTCTGGGCATACCAGCCACACTTAAGGCAACAAAAACAAGTGATGGATGGAATGCTTGCATTAATCTTATCACTGGCAACCCTTCGGGCACATCCCAATCCATCGTTTTTCTCCCACCATGCTACCTCAGTGTGGACCCAGCCTTCTGCAAATTAGTCTTCACCCTGCTCCAGTGGGAGCAGTCTAGCTCGAACTGCCAGCCAGGTCTAACCATAATGAGCCCTAAGAAAGGCGAAACCGGTCTTGGGTGATTTCATTCTGGTTTAGGGATGCCTTGGCCTGGCAGTTCGGGTTGGACTGTTCCCGCCCCCCACCCCATGAGCAGAGTCAAGACTGATTTGCATGGCATGGTGTGCAAATTAACGATGGACTAGGATGTAGTCCTGAGTGACTGAGATTAATGTAAGCATTCCTTTCATCACTTTTTCTATATACTTCAATGTAACAACCTAAGTGGGACAGGTATGCCCAGACTTTTTTGTGTACTTCAATCTAAATATAGTAAAGCACTGATCCGATCTGTGAAACACTTCTTAAATATCTTGCCAGACTTGTCTCTACATCATTCAAAAGGTGACTGCAACACCATTGCTTTGTTTGTAGAAATGATGAATTCGATCATATGAAAAATCGACAGCATGAAACAAACACTATCGCTCAAATCCCCCTTCAACACACCCACCTTGAATAACTAAAAACTATTGTTGTTGGTGACCTCACAGCCATCCTCTCCAGCTTCAAATCAATTGATCACAGACCCCACACAGAGCATGACACACAGTAGACCCTATATTCAAGTCCAGCAACAGAGTCAAATACAGCTATACCACGGAACTCACCTGGGCCGATCTCTCCATCGTCGACTTCACCATGGCAGCAACTCCACGCACCACCCTCAACCCTCCCAGCACCTCCTTCAGCAGCTGGAGCAAAGTAACCCAGAACCAGTGGACGTATGTCCTCAACACCACCTAGAACATCGCTGCCACCAACTTGAAGCACGCAGTCAAGAACTTCAACACCTGGATCACCAATGCTGCCGACTGAGTCTTCCCCATCAAACCAGTCCAAACTTGCAGATTCATCAAACCAGCTGTAGGAGAGTAGGGTCTGCTTTCCTATGGTCACCCCACTTTTTGCTTTTTGCTTTACTGGTTTTCGACTTTAATGTGGCTGTGGGCCTGCTAATCAGACCCACAGCCCAGCTGTTCTCTCTCTAAATTCATACCATGTACTTTAGGTTCATAACCAATTGGGAATTGGGTCACCTTTGTGAGCCCCTGTATAGTGTACCATAGGTACCCAGGGCATAGGTGCATCCAGGGCCTACCAGGGGCTGCAGCATATATTATGCCACCCCTGGCTGGCCATCCAAATTGACAAAACTGGCTGATCACTCAGCTGGGGCAAGGTCGTGTAATCACCCCTTGCTTAGATATAGTATTCCTATATCTAACCTTATATATAGACACATATGCACCTATAAGTCACTCCTATGGCAGGCCTTAACAATCCTGAAGGCAGAGTGCTTGGTTTTATGTGAGATGAGGCTCTAGCATGAGCTGAGCCTGTCCGCAGCTTTCGGAACCATGTCCTTATAGCTGTTCTATGATATAGCCATATCATATACTCTTAAGTGCATTATAATCCTCGCGGTTATTGCTAATTTTGGTTTGGCTTTATCAAAACATGTCGTGTAAGGTGTCATACGCTTTGGAATACTACCCCCTCGCCAGTTCTGGTGACGGGGGTAGCATTCCACCCTTCTAGAGGGAGAAGACCTGTTGTTCCTGTTAATCCCTGTTAAAGTTACCCAGAGCCTCAGCATTACAAAATGGATGCTGCTGCCACAGACACAAGCGTGACCTCCTGCTGCTGGGAGTCCTTCCAGCGAGGGAGGCTTGGACAATAGATTTCCTGCCTTGGGAGGTGCTAGACAGGCCCTATTGTATTGGGGCAGGGAGGGCTGAATGAAATGAGACACTGCCTGGGGCACACAAGATGCTCCATGCATAGTTCGGTTGAAACCAGTTGCTGGGGCACTCCAGCCCCAGCTCCGGCGCGAAACTGGACAAAGGGAAAGAGGTGTAACCACCCCCTTCCCTGGTCCCACCCATAGGAGGGACCTAGCAGGTAATCCAGCCCCTTTGATTGGTATAAAGGTAGGAGCTGAGTCTAGAGACTTTAGATTTATCCTGAACTGAAACTTGAAACGAAACCCTTGACCTTCGACATTCTAGTGCAACTAGAAGACTGAAGAATCTCCCTTGTGGCCAAGGAGTGACCACCCTGTGCAAACAGGCACCAACAGGGACTTTCCGGTTTGCTTTGTCGACGCTCCCGCCGGAGCCTGAGCACAGAGCCAGACAGGAACTGGACTTCCAGACTTCTCTGACCCTGATCCACAGCCACAGCAGAGCTGAGACCCGTGGAGGCGACGAGAGACATGGGACCGCACATCTTGGAAAACCTGATTCTTGCTAATTGCGCAGCTCCTGAGGCACCCTCGAAGTTGTGCATTGGGGATTGAGAAGCCCGAGCACCTTTTGCACCGACGCACAGCCCTCCACACTCACCGAATGCTGCTCCAGGCTTGCTTCTGCTTCCCTGAAAAGGAGAAGCCCCCCAGACCTTGCTGGTCTGAACAGTAGCCCATTTTCGATTCCTGCGTGGGTTGCACTTGCCAAGGCCTGTTGACTCCGATCCGGAAGCCGACACCGCCTACAGTGATATTCTTCGTGGGACAGTCCGCATCCAGCTCCTGGTCGTCGCCGACGCTTCCTGGTCCACGTGGCTGCAGAGACCAGCTTCGCATCTTCACCTGATCGCACCCGACATCACCTGGTTCCTTCCTGGTCACTGGCTAGTGACCCAGACTCTGTCCCCTCTGCTTTCAGGTACTCTTCATCCTCGATCCATCCTTGGATCCGACCGGACATCTTCCTCCTGGTCGCCTGCAGCATCTTTTTACAGGTCTCCATAGGATTCAGCGATGAAACCCGACACAACTTGACACCTATGCACCCGGCTCCTGTGGGTGAGGTAACGCGAGTACTCTTGTGCTCCTGTGGGTATTGACTAATCAAGTGTCCTAGTTTTCAGTAGCTTTCTCCTAGTCCATCCGGAAGTGTCCTAAATCAACTAGTTTCTAACTCTTACGTTACCATTGTATTCCTATGGTAACTCGCGTGTGTGTTTAGACACTGCACACGCATCCCGTGGGCCTCCTGCTTCCTAACTCTTGTTAGCTCAGTGTAGCCACAGCGATCCCCTAGGTCCTAGGCCTACTGCTTGTTCGTGACCTGGTTCTTATACCACTATTTTAGTATATGGTTTGCAACGCCCCTAGGGCTCGACTGTATTTTGTGCAACTTATTGTATGATATTTAAGTAACTTGTTATGTGCTTTGGCCTCTGACCTCATAAAGAGTTCAGAGGGGTTGTGTTAGTAATAAATACATATATATTTTATATATAACCTGTGTGGTGTCCTTTCATTTGGTATTCAAGGGGTTACATATGGTAAAACAGCTGGCTTCACATGCTCTCTGAAGTTTTAGCCTAAGACTGCTTTGTCCATGCTACCACTAGGATAGCTGGTCTATAAGGTTGACCTTACAACCATCACCATAAGGGTTGTTTGGACTGGTGCAAGGTGCTCACTAGAATAGTGAACATCATATACCAGGCCAACTTCTCACACAAGCCAGGTGTTACTCTCTGGAACTCAGCGAAGTGTAACTGAGCTACAAACAACTAGATGGAAGATGGTGCACCAGCAGAGATGACACTGACCAAGCCACTTCAAGTCAACACTCAGCAACTACTACCATCAACCCAAGGCCGTGAAAAAGGAGGCCCTGGCAGACCTTATCAAGGAACTCTTCAACATTGTCAGAGTTCGCATGCCCAACAGCCACAGAAATCTCGATCCCTCCCTCATAGGAAATCTGCGACACTCTAGCAAATCACTTTCACAACAAGATCTCCACCATCTACAGAAACTTCGACTCCCAACCCACTGACCTCCTCGGTGTCCTCACCCCTACAAAAACTGGCCCGACTACCACTTCACCATGTGGAAGCATCCCAACACACCAGGCACCACAGCCATAATGAACTCCTTCCACTTAAGAGCACACACCAACCTTTGCCCCCACCTCCTCTTCAACCTTGGAAGCGACGAGATCAGCCACCAACTCACCACCATCCTCACCGCATCCATCGCCCCAGCAGCCTTTGCCAATGCTTGGAAACACAAAGAGGTTAGACCACTCTTTAAGAAACACTCAGCAGACCCTAGCGACCTTCAGAACTATGACCCACCTCCCTCCTTTCGTTTCCCGCCAAAGTCCTAGAGGTGGCCATGAACCTTCAGATCACCGAACACCTGAAGAGACACAACCTGCTAGACCCCTCCCAATCGGGTCTCCGAGCCAGCCACAGCACAGAGACTGCCCTGATTGCCGCCATAGACAAAATCTGATTGTTCTCGACCTCTTTGCAACATTCATCACCGCCTCCCACCACATACTCATTAAGAGACTGTACCAGATTGGAATCCAGAGAAGTATTCAGTTAGATGGCATCATTCCTCACAGGGCGCACGCAGAGAATCCTTCTCCTCCACCCCTTCACATCGCAACCCAAGAGCACCAACTGCGGTGTCCCTCAAAGTTCATTCCTCAGCCTCCCTTTTTTAACATCTACATGACGCCGTTAGTCGACATCGTCGGATCCGATGACTTCAACATCATATCATATGCCGACGACACGCAGCTCATCCTCTCGTGCTCAGCAGACCCCACCACAAAGAAGACCATCGTCCACATCTGCATGAGAAACTTCACAGCCTGGTTGAAGGACAAATGCCTGAAGCTCAAGTAAGCCTAGAGGGGATATTTGATGGGTCGGTAACACCCAAGAGATAGTAGGATAATACGAGCTCGGCGAGGCCTCTCTTGCACTGCATGTATTAATCCGATAATACATTTGAAGGGCTATGGGAGCAGAGTACTGAGTTCCTATATGACCCCAGGATATAATTTAAGTATATGCAATGTTAAAATGGTAATGTACCAAGTGCATTATAAAAATACTGTATATGTATGATTACGTAACAGAAATGCCAATAAACAACATTTTGAAAAAAAAAGAAAATTGCCTGAAGCTCAACACGGACTAAAGTGCTGATCTTTGGCAACTATACCTCCCTCTGGAACCACGCCTGGGGGCCCGCAGAACTGGGACTCACCCCCACACCTAAGACCACCTCCGCAACTTCAGCATCCTCTTGGACAGCAAACTCACCATGAATTGACAGATTAACATGGTCTCTTCTACCTGTTTCCACACGCTCTGAAGAATCTTCAAATGGCTCCCCACTATACTCAAGAAAAGTCATGCAAGCCCTAATCCACAGCTGTCTGGACTACAGCAATGCAATGTAGCAGGTACCACCAGCAAACTCATGAGAAGGCTCTAGACGATACAGAACTCAACAGCCAGACTGATCCTCAGCTTGCCCAAAAGGACCCATTTCACCCAGCACTTGACTGGCTCCCCATCCAGAAAAGATGCAATTCAAACTACTGACACACGTCTACAAAGCTCTTCACGGCCAAGGACCAACATACATGAACCACTGCCTGAACTTCCACCAACCACCCAGAAAGCTGCGCTCCGCCTCACTCGCCCTGGGACAGACGCTACGCATCTGCCGGAGCCACAGCAGAGGACACTCCTTCTCCCACCTCGCCACTAAGTCATGGAATGTCCTCCACTTTTGAACATCTCCCTCCCGGACGGACTTAATGAAGAATCTCAAGTCCTGCCTCTACAACTAACCCAGCATCTCCGCGCCTGGATACCCTCACAGGTGATAAGCCACACTTTACAAGTACCGATTGATTGATTGAACCTTTTATGAAGATGACATCTTTCCATCAACTAACCTGACATGTGGAGAATCTCTTGCTCTCTTATTCACACAATGTTATGTTATGTTGATTTGTATAGTGCACTAATCACCCCAGAGGGTATCCAGGCGCTTGGGCAGTTGTGTAGGTGTGTGATCCCAAGGTGCTTGAAGTAAGGAGGAAGATATGATGTGTTGAGGGAGGCTTTTCCATGCATTGGGTGTGATGTAGTTTTGCTTTTGTGAATGCGGAGATTGTTTGCAATTAAGAGTGAGGCAGACCGTTGGTGTCTGATGGGTTGATGAAAGCATATGCGGCTGTTCAGATGTTCTGGTCCTGTGTAGGGATTTGTATGTTTGCATGAGTTGTTTGAATTGGCTCCGTTTGTGAATAGGGAGCCAGTGAAGCTTCCTGAGGTGGGATGCAATGTCGAATATGAGTCTTGCAATGGAGTTCTGGCTGCTCTGTGTGGGAGTTGTTTGGAGATTCCAGCCTAGAGCGTGTTGCCATAGTCCAGCCTGCTGGTGATGAATGCTTGCGTGATGGTTCGTCTGGTGTTTTGAAGCACCCATTTGAAGATCGTTTGCAGCCTGTAGTGGATGTGGAAGCAGGAGGATGCACACTGTGTTGATTTAGCCGTCCTTCACACCTCACACAACGTTTTTTGCAGATGTACCAGTTGAATAGAAAAGTTTGGTTATCAAACCCGTCTGGTAGGTGGCTTTCAAGGTTCAGGAGAATACAGTAGTGGGCAAATTTAAATATTTGTTCAAGAATTTCCACTGAAATATGCTTGGAAGCCAGCAGTTTTACTGCCAAGCACATCTAGGTACCTTTTCTACTCTTCTGTGAATGATGGATCAGGTCCTAATAGAGAGTGTCAGTGTGCTGCTATTCCATGATCTTTCAGTCACATGTGAAAAGGTTGACATTTTGAGTTGTTGACTTCTGGAAATAATGTTTGAGTCTGTGCTATTATTATGTTCTTTATCTGAGAGACTGAGGCTTTGCCCTCCTACTATGGCTGAGGTCTAAATATAATGCTGTAGACATGAAGTGCTGTAATATCAATTTTTTTATTGTACAAATATAGCCACTGTTTCAGTTCATGTAGAGCTGTGGCTTCTGCTTTTATGTCGGAGGCAAACCTAGTTCTTGCTGCAGTTTGCCACTGATCTGTGTGTTTCTGCCTCACAATTCCAGGAGTGCATGGTGGAGATCCGGTGCTACATAGGCAGTTATTGGGCCTAACTCAGACAAAACGTAGGTGTGGTAGAGAGGGGCTCTGTCATTTTTTTGAACTACACTTAATATGAAGAAATGGTTAACTGCTCTTCTCTCGTAAGTCGAGTAAAAAAATAAGGTTTTTAAGTAGATTCTGCTTTGTCTCTATCTCTCCTTTGCTCTCTCTCAACAATAGTCCGTTCTGTTTCTTCTACACCCTTTCTTTTTCGTATTAGAATCCTCAAATGGTGTGTGTACCTGATTAATCGATAACCTCTTGAGTTACTGCATTGAGAGCATTATTGGTTCACAGTTGGCCTACAGCCTCTTGATGTAGTTCGTAATTGCAGTTCATCTATTAAACCATTTATGGCTCATTATAGGTTGTAGCCTGTTACTCCTTAAATGTAGCCATATATTGATTCCTAATGGAGTGTTTCTTTGTCTGTTAGGGCAAAGGTGCCCTATATATTGCACTGTGGTCTTAATTGCCCTTCTTAGTTTCTCACGGATACATGCCTGTTACATATATATTTAGAAAATTGCATTCAGCATCTTGGTGCTCTCCAGGTTTCTTGTTTCTCGTAGGCACAAAAAGGTTCTATTTTTGCTCCAAAGTTTTTGAATCTCGCTGTACTCTTCTGTAAAAGTTTACATTTACCTTAGTTTGGTGGTAAGTAATTCTGTGTTATAATTGTCACTGACTATTCCGTCTTTTTTTACCTGCTTCAATATGCTCATTGTGTGGACATGTTATATGTAACTGCGGTTCCATTGACACCTCTTTCACTTTTTCATCATTACCACCAACATTTCTTTCTGTAACTTTTCATTGTGTATTTACCCCAAAATATCCCACGAGCCAACATTTAGAGAAAGCGGAAGGCAGTGATGTCGTTACATGTAAAGAGATGAAGTCTAAGGTAGCAAACATTTTCTGTTTTGGGTTTCGAAGTTTTGGAACCTAGCTGTACCCAACCTCAGAATTATATATGGGTCTCAGTGACAGGCTCTCCAGACGAAGCAGCGGCACAGTTCCACACCTGTCTTCACCAGGTGGGGGACTGGATGTCCGCTAACTGTCTGAAGCTGAATGATAGTAAGACTGAAGTCTTACTTTTCGGCAACCATACCAAATTCTGGGCCCCCGCTCTGTGGCCCTCAGAGTTTGGTCCACTCCCCAACCCAAAAAATAAGGTAACAAACTTGGGTGTTATGTTTGACTCTATGCTCTCCTTTGAAGGACATGTTAATCAGATCACTTCTGTCTCCTTCCATACTTTAAAAATACTGAGTAGGATTCTCCCATTCATTCCAGTTGACTTGAGGAAATTAGTGGTTTCGCCACTTGCTTTTATTTAAAGCCGACAATTGTAACAGGCTCTTTATGAACCTCCGCAAAAATAGCCTCAATAAGTTGCAGATTGTGCAAAATGCTGCAGCGAGACTTTTGTTGAATATCCCAAAACATAAATCTGCCTATACGGCGCTCAAAAAGCTTCACTGGCTGCCAGTGAAAAGGCGGATTGAGTTTAAGGCACTCTACATTGCGTTCAAAGCCATTCATGATATAAAAAGAATTTGCAGCCTTTTGTTCCTGCCCGACAGCTCTGCACACTCACAACTTGGTAGTTCCTAGATTTAAAAAGTGCGCTGGGGAGGGGGGGGGGGGGGGGGGGGGTGGGAGGAGTGGGGAGGGAGGAGTTTTCTGGTCAGTACGACCAGACTTTGGAACAGTCTCCCGGTGCGGCTTAAGGAAGAAACTCACTTGTTGCCATTTAGGAAGGCATTAAAGACGTGGCTTTTTAATCTTTGAGGCTGTCTCCACTGATCTTATCGGTTTTGGGCTGAGCTAGCACCTTGATATCTTTGGGTGAATGTTTTGCGCTCTATAAGTCTCCTTTTCATTTCCTCAGCTTGGTGATAATTCATTCTGTGTTGTGATTATGACTGACTGAGGTGTCCTGTTTACCATCTCCAAGATGCCAATTGCGTGGACAATACATTTTCATTGAATATCATGCATGTTCTTCCTGATAACTTATACTTCTTAATTATCTTTTTCAAATATAACCTTTTCTTTTCATGAAATCGTTGTTACCACTGACTGTGTTATTATTAAAAGATTGGAATGTTATTTCCATTGTGCTGTTTATCTTTAGACACAATCTTGTGGCTATAAATATACTGACCATTAAACCATGTCTGACTCCTTTCTTGCCATCTTTATTTTCCTTTCTTACTCATGTCAAAACATATTTGATATGGGATTGTTTTGGCTTGCTGCTATTATGGCAGTCACTCCTGCTGTGTAAAATAAATGCATTGCTTGCAATTTTCCCAAAATATCCCAGGAGCCAACTCTAAAGAAAGTGGAAGGTAGCAATGTAGTTTTACTTAAAGAGATGAAGTTGGAGTATTCCTAAAGTATAGGTGCAGCATTTAATTTTGAATCATGTTCCAGTATAAGCAATCCTTTATTAAAATGATTCAGTGACTTCTAAAATGTAAATACATAACCAATTAATAGCAAATAATAAAAACATATGAATGAAGGCAATAATTTGAGAAATAATTTTCGATGAGCAGGCTTCCCTTTTCAAAGACTGTTAAATAGTAAAAGAAATAGGGAGTGGGTTTCTTTTTAAATGTCCTCCAACCTGAAATTTGAAAAAGTTCACCTACGTTTGCTCTTACTCTGATGAAAGCTTTAATATTAACGGCCCTGTTCTGAAAAACCATTGCATGAACCTACGTTTTCTTTTCCAAGAAATATTTTCCCTCTTTCCGTATTTGAAGTCATCCACATTAGTATGTCCAAAGCCCTTTTAGGAGAGTTGCAGGGCAAGAGGGGTTCTTAGGCCCAACCATGGGGGTTGCAGCCATCTACTCCTGCTGTCCTGTGGCCCGACCTACAATGGGCTCTCAGTCAGTGGGGCAATGTAGGACATAACAGCACTTGACTTTCAGTGGTAGCGCTGTTTGAACAGTCCAAGGCTCCTCAGAGGGAGGTAAGAGCAAGGTCCACGAAGGTTCAAGACTCAAAGTACCCACAGTGATCCAATAATATGATTGTCCTGTCCAATACTTACTTTTGGTAAGAAAAACAGAATTTATTCCTCATGCAAAGTATAAAACACCACACTAAGCAATGAACACTGAAAGTCTATCCAGGATAGTGCACTGGTATGGGCTATGTCTTCCCCCAATGAGTATTCTTTGCCTCCTCCACTCTGGAAAACATGTCTCTGGCAGTTCTCTGGAGCCAACCTCACATCTGCTGCCCTCCCTTTTGATGCACAACAAAGTCTGATTTCGACCCTGAAAGTTCAGTTCACAATGGTGTTAATCTGCTGAACTCGTGCAAGTCTTACCCAGCCGTGGCTTGAAAAAGTATCCTTGAACTGGAGTGCGTCTTCCCACATTCCAGTGATTAAGAAGCATCTTCCCGCAGTCAGCAGTGCGGCGCGCTTTGGTGGGTGGAGTTTGCCTCGTGGTTCCTGCTAGGAAGGTGATGGGACTGAGCCGGCACTGCAAAGCGGCCCGAATACCTCGAATACCAATGCTGGTCTCTGTCCCAATAGTCCTAGTAGCTCTCTCTTGGTATATGTGGGTCACAGGTGACTGCACCAGTGAGGTTGGTTGCACTGTGCAATGTCCCCATCATTCCTAGTGGCCTTCTAATGGCATAAAGGGGTCACTGACAGGGCACCGGTATCAATGATGTTAGTTGTACCGGGTGACGGCCTGCAACTTCACTGTAGCCCTAACTGGTTGTACTGACTTCTGCAAGAGGACGAACGTCTCTCTCTGAATACCAGTCCCGACTGAATCAGGCAGCTCATTGAGATCCAGTTGCCAGGATAACAGCTGGAATGTGTTCCCTACAGCTCTCTCCTCCTCCTCCTCCACCTCCTCCTCCTTACAGGGCACACTGGTCTTGGCAGGGAGGCAGAAGGTTGTAGCGCAACGCACTAGGGCAAATATTCTTTGCTTCCTGGATGTTGGCCCTTTACCCTGCTGGGAGTCTAGCAAACTAAGGTTGCCAGCCTTTGTTTTAGCAGCTTAAAGTCTGTGTGATCTTCATATCCATGAAGCAGTGCTGTTGAACAATTTCTGGGACTCATACTCCCACCTTTTATATACCAGATCCAGATCCAGATGTGATGTACCGTCTGGTCCATTAAATTCAGATTTTGGGTGTCTGCTTCTTTGAAGTGCTCTCTCCTTTGTCCTGTCCTTTGTCAAAGGGACAACCTGCCCACAGCAGGAGTGACTACAATTCTGGTTGACCAATGACACCCGCCAAGGGAGTAACCAGCAATCAGACCTGGTTTTCAGCCTTTACTGAAATAGGCCTTGCAAAGGTTTCAAATTCCTAAGCCTTCCCCTCCATTTTTTTTAAACGCACTTTATTATCGACTGTAGTTTGGCATGAGCAGATACAGAACAGTTAGAGGTACATAGTTTTTTTCAATGTCTCCCCCCCCCCTCCCGTATCGATCAAATACGAGGAAAATCCCAATATTCATACATGAAGAATACAATGCAGCCTCTGTCTACGGAAACCGCATTTTACAATCGCCCCCCATCCGATCATTGCAGGATCATGCTATATACAATCCGATTCTTAGGATATTCACGTGCATCCATTTACAATAAACAAACCTATTAAACTTACCCGTCCTAACCTCGCCACCCCCCACCCATTCCTGGTCAGTCCCCCCCGAACATATACTGCCCGTGGGTTCTTCGGGCATCACCGAAATTTCAGAGTGCCAAAGGCTTAAAGAGCTTAAATATGTCAACACCACAAGGTGTCTGAGGACTAATGTGTCTCATTGGGACCGAGCCATTACAGTTGGGGAGAGATCCATTGCTTCTAGCGCAATCAACGTAGCTTCCCACTCCAGTGATATAGGATGTTTACGCACCCCCTTTCTTCTTCTCTTAGGAGGGCTGCCCCTTCCGCTTGACCCCACACAACAAATCGGCCTGCCAAGTCAGTACTGTAGGGGATCTGGGGGATTTCCACTTCATGGTTATGACCCTAATATCCAAAACGTTTGCCAAGTCTATGAATTTTAATCCGACTTTCAGCTTCCCGAAGAGGCGCCGTAGTCCCAGTAAGCAAGATAAGGCCTCAGTAGGGGCTGGCATTTGTGTCAATGAGGTGAGGGTGCGGCAGACCTCACTCCAGTAGTCTAGTAATCTAGGGCAGGACCATAACATATGGATAAAGTTAAACACACAAGATGATGGACGGAATGTTGCACATGGCAAAACATTCACCCCCAGTCACAGATCTGGGTTTAATCCATCGTTATTTTGCTCACCAAGCCATCCCAGTTCAGACATGGCCATATGCAAATCAGTCTTGACCCTGTGCCTCATGGGAACAGTCCAGCCCGAACTGCCAAGCCATGTCTTCCCTGGACCGGAATCAAGCATCCTAGGACCGGTTTCTGGCTATCAGCCGTCTTCAGCCAGGATAGCTTGACTCCAGTGGCTTAGTGAGCACGGGACCCACGTCTGGGCATACCCTTCCCACATAGGGTGAACAGCAAAACACACAAGATGATGGACGGAATGTTGCACAATGGCAAAACATTCACCCCCAGTCACAGATCTGGGTTTAATCCATCGTTATTTTGCTCACCAAGCCACCCCAGTTCAGACATAGCCATATGCAAATCAGTCTTGACCCTGTGCCTCATGGGAACAGTCCAGCCCGAGCTGCCAAGCCATGTCTTCCCTGGACCGGAATCAAGCATCCTAGGATCGGTTTCTGGCTATCAGCCGTCTTCAGCCAGGATAGCTTGATTCCAGTGGCTTAGTGAGCACGGGTCCCACGTCTGGGCATACCCTTCCCACATAGGGTGAACAGCAAAACACACAAGATGATGGACGGAATGTTGCACAATGGCAAAACATTCACCCCCAGTCACAGATCTGGGTTTAATCCATCGTTATTTTGCACACCAAGCCACCCCAGTTCAGACATGGCCTTATGCAAATCAGTCTTGACCCTGTGCCTCATGGGAACAGTTCAGCCCGAACTGCCAAGCCATGTCTTCCCTGGACCGGAATCCAGCATCCTAGGACCGGTTTCTGGCTATCAGCCGTCTTCAGCCAGGATAGCTTGACTCCAGTGGCTTAGTGAGCACGGGACCCACGTCTGGGCATACCCTTCCCACATAGGGTGAACAGCAAAACACACAAGATGATGGACGGAATGTTGCACAATGGCAAAACATTCACCCCCAGTCAGGGTATGCTCAGACGTGAGTCGCTTGCTCACTTTGCCACTGGATTCAAGCAAGCCGGGCTGAAGACGGCTGTAATGCCAGAAACCGGTCCTCGGAAGCTTGTTTCCGGTCCAGGGAAGGCATGGCTTGGCAGTTCGGGCTGGACTGTTCCCATGAGGCACAGATCTGGGTTTAATCCATCGTTATTTTGCTCATCAAGCCACCCCAGTTCAGACATGGCCATATGCAAAGTTAGCTTCATCCTAGATGTATTCTCTTTGGGGTTAAGTATGCTCTATGTAGTACCATCGTTTGGATAAATTTAAACCTAACGTTGCGTGATACTCTTTTGGGGTGTTCCAGTATAGACTGCCATGCTGTATCTGCTATTTCTGTGTCAGTATCAGCGGCCCTGCGTGTCCGTAGGGTAGTAAGCGGGATCGCCGCATGCGTCCTAATCCCTGTATACAGCCAGCGGACCAAATGTCCCCCCAGCCCCATTTAATATAGTAGGTGTACCAATTCATGTTGTGTGAGTTCAGTTCGTTGTGGCGCCCAGGTAGTCCTAATATGTGTTACCGTGGCGTGCAGCAGGTATAAACGTGGTGGAGCGCCCGTGATCTGTATGAATGAGTCATGATCTAAGAGCATGTCATCCCCAAAAAAGGAGCCTACACCCTCCACCCCACTGTCTGTCCAGTCTTGGAGTCTATTTCGAGTGAGTCTGCCCTGTGGTGTGGGGATGCCTAGCAAGGGGATGTTTGCAGCGTATGGTGGGACCGCTGAAGTATAAGAAAGGGTTAGAGCACATTTTAACAGGGGGGGAACAGTCTGGGGGATCCTGGCTTTAGGCAGCAGTAGGGAGTGAAATTCGCCTCGGCTAAGTTTTTAAGGCGTAAAGCCTATCTCGTGTAGGTTCCTACCTGCAGTCCAATAGGATAACCATTGTAGTTGGCTAGCATAATAATATCCCCGAAAATCAGGGGCCCCCAATCCGGCTTCCTTCGTGCCTAACTGTAATTGCCTGAGGCTTATCCGTCTCCGGCCCGTCCCCCAAATAAGGGTAATCAGCATGGCGTCCAGTGTGGCAAAGAGGGATTGAGGAAGAGTCGCTGGTAAATTTAAAAAATAATATAGGAGGCGAGGGAGCATCACCATCTTTGATATGGCAATGAGTCCCATCACTGACAGGGGCAAAGAGGCAAAGAGGTCCAGAGTCCTATGCTGCTCCGAAGTCTAGTTATTGCCCTGTGAATGTTCCCATCAATTTGATCTGCTGGTGATCTATACACCTGTATTCCCAAATACTTAAAGGTGTCAGGGGCTACCGGCATACAAGCCTTCCCCTCCATCAAGATTTCCTGGTCCTACACTGTCAGCCTTATGAGACCCACCACCTCCCCGACAATAAGCCTTGGTCCTGCTTACCAGTAACTCTGCTCAGAATAAAAAATACCTTTGAAGTGCATAGAGGATGTTCTGCTCTCTTTCCCAGCCCTCAGGAGTGTAAGAAATCCACATTACCTGTCTGGGGGTTGCTGTCCTCACCTCTACTAGCCTTTCCAGGCCCTGGGCTTCCAAAATGGAACAATAGGCCTCCAGGTTATGTACCATGTGCTGGCACTCACACATCCCAGTATGCACACACAACTATCACCTATTGTCTTGCACGGCACACAGTCACCATATAGAACAAGGGTGGGTTTAAGTACACAGCAGCAGAACTTTACATGAGTGGGCCAGCAGGCACCACTCCTGTGAGCTAGATAAAAAGGCATGTTAGGCAAAACGGGTAGGCTACCATTACCATACCTATGTCGTTTAACTCCAAGCAAAGGTAGTAGCCGTTTACTACTATGAAGGTAGTACTTGGTGGCTTGAGACAGGTGTTGGTCATTTTGGACATGCATGATCAGTGTTAACCCATGACCAAAAATCAGTACCAAGGATCCGGATATCTATGCGGCTGGGACACTTGGGACTTCCTGGGAACCTGGCCAAATAGTAGTCCAAGAAACAGTGGTTCCTTTGGAGGAAGCATTAAGCCTATTGTTCCTTGGTGTAAAAATGTGTCGGTAGACTTATGTGAAAGAACAGTTTTTTTATTACTGTGTATTCCTGTTGTATGAAATTAAATTAATTACATAGGTGCTCCAAAAGACAGCACAGTGATGGTGAATAGTGACAAAAGTGTACACCAATGTTTTCTTGGATTGTCAAACTGACAGGGTCTTGTTTACAATCATATTTGTGAATACTATCTGAAACATAAAATACTGACATTCATTTGAGGAAAACAACTTCAGTGATCAGAAAAAGCCCCAACATCAATAAACATGGGCAATTTTTTTTTGGATATGGATTTTTTTTAACCTGTTTTGGATATGGTTGTCTTCAAAAACTAGTTGTACAACTAGGGATATTCCCCCAGATTCATCAAACTCAAATTCTGCGATTTCAAAATTGCGAGAAATAGCGAATCGCAATTTAGAAATCGCCGAATGGGATTCAAGAAAAATTGCGAGAAAAAAAGTGACTTTTATGCGATTTTCTGAAACTCGCAATCGGCGAATTCGGCCGATTGCGAGTTTCCGAAAATCGCATAAAATTCGCAGAATCGGCCGATACCCTTGTTGAAAATGCGATCTCGCAATTACCGAAATCGCGATCTCTCTAATTGCGAGATCGCAAACACGGGAAGTCGCATTTTGAGCACAGTGATGACATCACAACCAGGAAGTAGGCAGGTTCCACCCTCATTCTGCATTGTGAGCCTGAAGTGGAAGCATCATTGCTCAGAGCTCCACTCCAGAGTACCCCCAGCTGAAAACCAGGAGACACCCCACTGCAGAACATGTCACAGGAAGCTGCAGGGGAAACTTCCTCAGGAAGGAAAAGGAAAATAAAGTTCTCAGAACAAGAACTTGAATACCTAATAGATGGAGTGTGCAAGGACCACGACCGCCTCTTCGGGAAAGACTCCAGAAGGGTGCCTGAGGCCGACAAAAGGAGGATTTGGGTGCGCATCCGCGCAAAAGTAAATTCTGTGGGAGTGACCCAGCGCTCTGTGGATGATTTGAAAAAACTGTGGTACGACCTCAGAGGGCGGGCCAAGGAGAGGATCGCAGAGAGGCTGGGGGAGCGTGTCGCAACAGGAGGAGGAGAGCCCACTGTCCCACCCAACACCCCACTTGAGGACCGAGTAGAGGACACCCTGCATCCCCAGGCAAGCGTGGGGGTAACCCAGCTGGACTCCTCCAGACACACCCAAGATTCACAAGGTAAGTGCCATGCGACTGCGACCCTGTCCCCTAACAATGGCCCTGACCCCAGATCATCCCATTAGAAACCCCAGTCATGCAGCCAAAGCACACCACAAAAGCCCTATTGCATTGTGGGACATGTAGTCTGACCACAATTACCATGTAGCCCCATACAGCCAGACCTGTTCAGTGAGAGTCAATCCTGCAGCGAGTCAGGGAATGGTAGCCTGCATGCATGTAGCAACCTTCAATGTGTAAGATACATGTCATTAATCAACGTCCACTTTACATCACAGGTGGCGCTGAAGTACCCAGTACAGATAGCGATGCCCTACAAACTGAAGACATTACTGAGGACACAGAGGGAGACGTCCATCCATCCACACAACCAGGACCATCAGGGCAAGCTGCCGCACCAGCAGTAGTACCACCACCTGCCCCTGTGGCCAGTGCCACCGCAGTGCCAACAGCCGCATCACAACCAGAGCGTGTGACTCACACGCCAGTGGGGCCGAGAAACAACAGCTGCAGCGCGAAAACAAACCCGCCGCACTGCCGCTGTGAGGAGCCAGTCCAGCGGACTGGTGAGGGATCCGCGCAATACCACACCACGCGCTGGCGGGGGGGTGAGTATGCGGGCACCTGGGCTCTCTATTGAGCGCCGTATGCTCCACCTCCACCAGACACAAGCCCGTCATCTTGCTGCAATACATCTCCAGCTCAATAAGACCGCTAGGAATGTTGGACAGCTGTCAGACAGGATGGAGAGGATGACCGCTGCAGTGGAGGCCAACACCCAGGCCATGTATAGCCAGCGGGACGTCAACCGGCGCAGACACCGGCAGCTGCTGACTCGCCTGTCTGCGTACACGCGGTCAAATTATATAATAGGGAATGCCACCTCCCAGCTTTCACGACGCTCCTTGGCCATGCAAGTGCAAATGGTCCAGTGCTGCCAGGATGTCGCAAGGGCACTGGAGCAAGTGACCACTGCAGTGCAGGGTATGCAGGCAACTGGCCATGGCCAGGCGGGTGGGGGGGATGACACTAGTGAGGCTAATTCAAGCCACAGCAGCCAATCCGTGCCAGTGGTGATAGCACCCTGCCGCAGCACCAGGCCCTCTGCTGCCTCACGGTAAAATCCAGAGGAAGAGCTGGAAAGAAGATTGGGAGCGTCCGCCGGGAGGCGCCATTGAACATTTGTAATGTACCATGAAGGGCCATGCTGCTGAGACAAGCATGCCCTCATCAAACACATGGGACATATGACTCAATATGGCTCTCATGTTACTGTGTGAGAAATTCCAAATTTATTGTGCAAAAAACAATAACAAATATTTTGTTCAAGTTAATCTGACTCATGTCATTATTTCTATTGTCATGCATGAGTGAAGTGTTGGGTGAGGGGAGTGGGTGGACTAGAAACAGTTATTTGTGATTTGGTTGCGGCGTCTGTGTCCTTCAGCTGGATTTTCCCCGTGCACATGACGCGCATGTGCAGGTGGGCGGTTGTCCCCTTCCGACTCACTGCCAGATATCTCAACAGGTATCCTGCGCTTGGTAGCAATGTTGTGGAGTATTGCACACACGGCAACAATGCGGCAGCAGACCTCAGGCTTGTATTTGAGGGCCCCACCAGTCTTATGCAGTATGTGGAAGCGGCTCTTCAAAAGCCCAAATGTCCTCTCAATGCAATTCCTAGTGCGGATGTGTGCTGCATTGTAACACCGTTGCTGTGGTGTTGCAGGGTTGAGGTAAGGGGTGAGGAGGTACTCGCGGAGACCGTAGGTGCTGTCACCTGAATGTAAGGAGCAGAGGGTGAGTGCATGTTCTGCGCAGCTACATGATCACAGTGTACTATATGGGGGGATGGGTACTTACCTAGTAGGTGTCCTTCTCCAAAGTCTCCCCTGGCCAGTCGTGTGTGAATGCTGCTGTGCCGGAATATGAAGGAGTCATGTGTGCTCCCCGGGTATTGTGCCACTATGTCCGTGATGTAAGTCTTAGCGTTTCACACCATCTGGATATTGAGGGAGTGGTAGGACTTGCGGTTGCGGTACATGTATTCCGTTTGTGCTGGTGGGCAGATGTGGATGTGGGTACAGTCAATGCATCCGATTACATGTGGGAATTGCGCAACGTTGTAGAAATGTAGCTTGGTCTCATTCAAGTCCTGTTGGGTGGTCGGGAATGAGATGTAGTGGTGTAGTCGGGTCAGCATTGCCTCCAGGAAACTACTCAGGCAGCGGGACATGGTGCTCTGGGATATCCCCCCTGCAACAGCGACTATCCCCTGGAAGCTTCCGGAGGCCAGTAGGTGCAGGCAGCACAAGACCTGGACATGGGTGGGCACGGCATTGGTCCTCCTTGTTGGGTGCTGCATCAGGGGGTCTAGGTCCCGGATCAGCCTGATGATCATTGGCCCATTCAGGCGGTACTTAGAGTAAATTTGCTCCGCAGTTTGGCCCAGCAGGGTGACCCGCAGGCGGAATATTCGCTCCTGGATCCTGCGTCTGTTCCGTGCTGCAGCCTGGAGCCTTCGCCGCTTGACCACCATGTAGAGTCCTGGCATTGTGAGAGTCCTCATGCTACTACTGTGTTTCCTTAAGTGTGTTTGTTCAGGACTGCAACTGTGGCTCGTTAGTGTTTTTTTTCCTTAATGGTTACCACCTGCTTTTGGTTCTCCTTAAATTGCGCCTCGCAAATAGCGATTTTGAGCTTTGTCGCAAATTGCGAGTTGTCATGAATTGCGTTTGCGATTATTTAGCGAAATCGCAAAACAAATCGCAGAATCCATGGATTCTCGCTATTTCCGAATTGCTATAGGGGTTCCTCCTAAATTCTGCAATTTTATTTTTGCGAATTCGCAATTTGTGTTTTTGACTTGATGAATTGCTTTTCTGTTAATTGCGATCGCAATAGCTAATTCGCAGCTATTGCGATCGCAATTTTGCTTCATGAATCTGGCTGATTATTATTTGTAGAAATGTAAAATGCTCTTGTAATTTAAAAATAATTGGATGGACTGCTAAATGCATAAACGTGAATATCCATCTTTTTCAAAAATTTAACAAGAGGGGGGAGAGAGAGAGTCAGTGGATTCGGCCTCCCTAGTTATATGCATAAACAAAGTAGAATCCACTCAGAGTGGTGGTGATCCCAAACAAGATGGGGAACACACAGTGTTGTATAAATGCCCCTCACACACCAACAGGCCCCTTGGTGTCATGCTTCATCATCGGGGCCTTCGCACCCCTCTACGGGATGCGGCGTGCTACGACTCGCGAATACGCAGGAGCACTTGTAAGTGAACTATGTGAGGGGGTGTGTGTCTACAAAAGTGTGAGTGAGGTGAGGTGAAAAAATGGTTAAAAGATACCTGGCGCGTGGGTGAACCAAAATTTATTAAATCCCCGGCTGGTATTATTAAAAAAGTGCAAGGCGTGGTTGAAAAAATACTAATTAAGGTATTACAACCACTGTGAAAAGTGTCAACATGTTTCGGAACTCAGAGGTTCCTTCTTCAGGACAAGGATAGCACTTACCCTCCCCTTACTCACATGTAAATGTAAAAGTGTAAAATTTAATTACAACAATGTGAACTCGGATGGTAGCAACTCAAGTACAAAGTCAGGAGGTTTCCAACAGAACAAGCAAAGGGGTGGTTTTCGACAAAGAAGAGCCCAATTCCCACGCCAGAGAGGCTGGCGTGGTTATCAAGGTCCTCAATTCAATCCTTACCAGCCGCCTTTCCAATTCCCACAATACCAGTTCGTTCCCCCACAAATGGGACAAATGTATCCTCACTGGGTCCCAGAACAAACCAATGCACCCCAGAATGCACAGCCTTTTTTATCCTGGGGCCAGGGATCCCGCAGGGGGAGGAACAAGAAGGGCAACAATGTCAACTGGCATCCCACAGAGGAGGCAGACCAACGGATGTCGACGAGGAGCATGACGGCGAATCAAGCTTCTACGAGCAGCAGGGGGACCTAGTCATTAACATAACCCCATGGCCCCTTACTGAATTGCAAAACAAGGTGCTCAACAAAGGTCTGGGGTATGTCCCCACCAATAAGCCAGACCTCTTTCTACTGCACAAGGAAATGCAGGACTTCATCAGAACAGTTAAGTTGAGGGCCTTTTTCAAAGACAAGGAACCATCCACAGACACTTCAGATACAGGTTTGAAACCTAGGTCAACCTTTACACCGATGGATCACCAACTCCCGGTGGAGGTATTGGCCTTCGAAAAAGCCATAATGCAAGAACTGAAATGTTTGGAAACTAAGCAAAAGATTTTTCAGAACATGACCCGATTGGAAAATGAGGCAATCAAGGAATTGAGGCTGAATAAAAATCTCACTATAAAACCCGCTGATAAGGGTGGGGCAGTGGTTGTCCAAACCACCCAGGCCTATGACACAGAGTGCAGGAGACTGCTCTCTGACAAGAGGAACTATCAGGTCTTAACTGAAGACCCCACTGAATCACTACGAGTGCAGATAGGTGGTATGGTCGAAGAGGCTCTTGCACATGACTGGATAACCAAAAAAGAGTCTGAGTTTTTGATTCAGAACAATCCACGTATTCCTTATTTTTACACCATTCCTAAGGTGCACAAAAACTTAGACAACCCTCCAGGACGGCCCATTGTATCTGGCATATCGTCAATCTTGGAACCTCTGTCCAAGTTTGCCGATGCCTTTCTGAGACCTATTGTACAAGCCACTGACACGTATCTGAGAGACACCAAAGCGGTACTCCAACTATTACAAAACCAAACTTTTGATACCGCCTCTCAAATGCTCCTCAGTCTGGACGTGGAGAGCCTTTATACCAGCCTCCCACACGATGAGACCTTGCAAATTATGGAGGAAGTACTGCACTCTACTAATTGGGAATACCACACTCCCAGGAATGTAGTATTGGAATGTATTTCACTGGCCCTTACCAAAAATTTCTTCGAGTATGAGGGTACCCTTTACTGGCAGAAACATGGTACGAGTATGGGTAGCACCTTTGCCCCAAGTCTGGCGGGTTTATATGTCCATCATCTTGAATCCACTAAGATTCTGCATCCAGACAATCCACACAGGGCAAGGATTCATACCTGGCGAAGGTATATAGATGACATTTTGGTCATCTGGGAAGGAGATGAGACCACAGTATCTGAATTCATCCACTGGTTGAACACCCAGAATGCATTTCTTAGATTCACACATCAGGTGTCAAATGAGAGCATGGTGTTCCTGGACTTAAACATCTATCATCAAGCGGGCATCCTAAAAACAGAGACCCACTTCAAACCGACGGCCAGGAACTGTCTCCTCAGATTTGACAGCTTTCATCCGCGTCATCTGAGGGAGAATTTACCGTACGGACAGTTCCTGCGTCTACGTCGGAATTGTAGTGACATCAACAAATACAAAACTCAGGCGAAGGACCTCAGTACGAAACTGAGACAGAGACAGTATCCAGAAACTGTGATCCAAAAAGCAATGAAAAGGGCTAGAAATAACAACCGTGAGTCCCTCCTGGAGGATAATCCAAGGAGTGACAATAAAGGGGAAAGAACAGTATGTGTCACAACATATAGCCCAGTTACAAACCAGGTGACAAAACTGGTCAATAGACATTGGCGCACACTGACGAGCGGAAGTCTGTCATTGGAAAAACCTCTGTTTGCACACAGAAGGGGTAAGAACTTAAGAGACATGCTTGTCCACACGAGACCATTGCCCAAAAAAAGTGACCAGCCGAGACTGCAGGGCATTCACGGCCACCACCCATGTGGAAACTGTAACAATTGTCACCTCACCAAAAAAAGCCTGTCCTTGACTTTTTCGAACGGGACAAAGTGGGACCAACGTGTTTTTACGAATTGTAACAGTAAAAATGTTGTGTACTTGATCACGTGTCCCTGTGGGAAAGAGTATGTGGGAATGACTACGAGACAAGTCAAAATAAGACTCAATGAGCACAAAAGTAATATCAGGTGCAAAAAACTTACAACTAAAATGTCTGCCCACTTCATCGAACACCAACACTGTGTCAACGAATTACAGTGGACGGTAATAGAACAACTGCCCTCAGATGTGGGCCTCCTGGAAAAAGAACAAAGATGGGTGTTCCGTCTTGGCACTGATGTCACTGGGCTTAATGATTCCATTCCTTGGAATCTCTTGAGATGAACTGCATTCGGACCTTCTATTCAAACTTTGTCAAAATGACCTCTGAGAATCCTTGTGTTTGGGTATATCAAGTTATATCATCACCAATAGGATAATCTCAAACTTCTTTCCTCTTCACCATCACCCCTATGAATTATGAACATTAGATAGCTAATGGGGCCATTTATAACTCAATCAGGGTTCTTGAAAACACACCCCTTTCCTGTATGTCTCCTGTTCCGACATAGAAAACCATTACCCCTTCTAGAATGTATGGCGAATCACCGCTTTGTTAATCCCCACGTAGCGTTTTCTTTTCCTGTTACATTGGAAAGAAAGCACGCATGCTCGAAACACCTCCAAGTCTCTTTTTCATGTAGCCCTTTCTCTTCCTGTTACATTGGAAAGAGAGCGCGCATGCTTTAAACACCTCCAAGTCTCTTTTGCAGGCGTTCTGACATGAGCGGCAGTGCCGCTCCTTTGCGCATGCGCGGTGACTGTATTTTTCCGCGCATGCGTAGTTAACACTCTTCCTGCTGGGTAGGCGCATGCGCAATGTATAGCGGTGGCAGATCGCGCAGCACCGGACTTCCTCGGATTACCAAGTCCCTATTTGGGCATCTACCGGGTCTCATTATTCAATTAACCAACGATAATGAGCTAATGGCAGAGTATAAAGAAGGGTACTGACGCGATGCACGCTCACTTCATCGGAGCCGCGTTGAGGGAAGGCAGGCAACTAGCCATTGCAGTAACCGTGAGTTTTGGGTTAGAAATAGGAGCTTGAGTATGGCGCATTGGTGTATTGGTACCTACTACAAATTGAATCCCATATACTAATGTTTCTATAGGTCATTTTCTGAACAGAAAGGAAGGATCCCCCAATAACACGCACAGGCTCATGAGGTCTTAATTTTGAGAACCTGAAGTAAGCTGTGAAATTATCTATTTTTGTGCTCTATTTCCATCAGAGTAGAGACTAAGTTCGTGTTCTGTGTTTGTACATGTATACACTGTGCTATGTCCTTGTGTGTTTATTTTTGATTTTAATTTTTGCATTTTTCACAGGGCTCCACTATTTTTGGATTTACCCTGCTGTATTTTGAGAAGTTGTATTTTGGGAAGTTGTTTTCTTCTCCTAGGACCTGTGCATCTTAGACCAGTGTGTTTATGTATGCTTTCTCTTTACAGGTTTTCATCGCCAATTGGGCGCAACGACACCCACCTACATATATAACATGGTTAGGTACATTACACATTGTTGTAATTAAATTTTACACTTTTACATTTACATGTGAGTAAGGGGAGGGTAAGTGCTATCCTTGTCCTGAAGAAGGAACCTCTGAGTTCCGAAACATGTTGACACTTTTCACAGTGGTTGTAATACCTTAATTAGTATTTTTTCAACCACGCCTTGCACTTTTTTAATAATACCAGCCGGGGATTTAATAAATTTTGGTTCACCCACGCACCAGGTATCTTTTAACCATTTTTTCACCTCACCTCACTCACACTTTTGTAGACACACACCCCCTCACATAGTTCACTTACAAGTGCTCCTGCGTATTCGCGAGTCGTAGCACGCCGCATCCCGTAGAGGGGTGCGAAGGCCCCGATGATGAAGCATGACACCAAGGGGCCTGTTGGTGTGTGAGGGGCATTTATACAACACTGTGTGTTCCCCATCTTGTTTGGGATCACCACCACTCTGAGTGGATTCTACTTTGTTTATCCATCTTTTTCTCCATTACAGATGAACATTTACTAAAAGCGTTTTTTGGTGTGCAAACTTCTTTTAAAATACTTTTTTGCATCCATCTTCTCTTAAATGTTAGTAGTGACTAAAAGTGTACTGGGTGTATGGTTGTAATGTTATGAACATAGGCAAATTAATGCATTTTGCCAAAGGTGAAATAGAACTTAAATTTCTTTTTTATGTTACAACTTTTCTTCATTAAGAATTCCAAATTTCCATCATACATGCAGTATACCCATGTACAAAATACATTTGTGCTGGTGTACAACTTGGTTATCCTAAGTTTGAGCTATTATTTTAGTACTAGTCAGTCTAAGAGCCTGTGACTTTCAGTAATCTAACTTCCACTTGTATACAGAGGGTAGGGAATGTAGGTTACAGAGAATATACCAAGGAAGGATGAGGTTATAATTATATAAAAAGAATATATTTGTCAACAATAAACCAGTAATCCATGAAAAGCTTTTAGAACCCTTAAAACAGTTATCATCCAATCTTCTCAGTAGTACAGCCTTCTCAATTCGGAAGGCTCCCTATAAACAAGCAAGAAACTGTAAGTGTAAACCTAAACTGAATATTAAAGGAATGATGGTTACCATTTCTACCAGCATGTTTTAAGAAGGATACACATTGGCCTAGCTTACCCATCTCCTCTCACCCAGTAGTACCTCTCAACATCATGTGAGGCTTCCTTGATGTTACGAGTTGATATAATGTTCAGCAAACATTTGTTCATATAAGTGGGGGATCATCATGTAATTTTCGCAGCAATAGCAAGAAGTGTGGTCCTGGGCTGTGGAAAGGTTTCGTGTTCCTTGTCAGTAGCCCTCTGAGTTCAGCATTAGGTACCATTTAGAATGCAAGGAAATAAATAAAAGATTTCCAACTTGGTAAGTTTATAGGTAACTTTTCATATTGTGTAATACGTTAAAGTTCTATGAGCCGTATGTATTGAAGTGCTCTTATGCCGTTTTTTAGGTTTCGCCTGGGGCCGGAGCTCCTAGCTCCGCCCAGGAGAAATCTTATGTCTCTACAGTGTGGGGCTTAGTCCCGCCTCTGCTTCCATTGGCTAGCTCCATAAATGGAGGCTAGCCATTGGAACAGAGATCTGTCCGTCATGGCCGGACCAGATTTGTGGGCGTTCCCGAGATTTTTTCCATCTCCGCCTCTGCGATGTCGTCATCACGGCCGTGGGTGGGGTTTATTTTTTTGGTGCGTCCATGTTTGTGTTCTCATTCCGCGGCCGACCGCCAACGGAGGAAGCCTTCCCTCCCCCCTCCCGCTGTCCGTTCCCGCCCCCCCTGCCCCCTCCCCCCCCCGTCCGTGTGCTTCATGTTTTTCAGACCGCACATTATCAACGGAGGAAGCCTTCCCGCCCCCCCCTGTCCGTGTGCTTCATGTTTTTCAGAGCGCACATTACCGCGGCCGTGGGCGGGGTTGCCGAAATGCCCGCTCCGTGCTGGGCCTCCGTTGTTCCCCAGGTGAGTGCTTGTTCTTTTTTGCCTTCTTTAGCCCCCGAGTTTTAAATCTAAACATCGGAACGTGGTAAAGACGTGTATCGATTTATGATCGACTTTTACGTGAGCGCATTTCATGCATGTTGTGGGATCGTGGTCACATCATTCGAGCGGCCTCGTAAAGCGTCTGCACGCACCCAGATCTTAATCCATACATATGCAGAAGCTTCCAGGCGACCTGTTAACTCAAAGGTGTTAATAAGAATGCCAGGGTTGCATGGTTTCAGATGCCTAACCCCCACCAAGCCAACAACGCCCTTCCACTCTGCAAACAAGTACCAAGTATTTACTGTGGCCGTTCTGTGTATGTTTAGTGCCCCGTTGTTGCCTGTGTGTGCAAGACACTAGCCTGGCCCACGAACAAGAAGAGGTTGGACCCAGCGAGGCAGTTTGGAAACGTGCACTAGAGAGGCGTGTTCCCGGAGTTCATTAGCTCTCTTTGACTCTTGGCTACTCACCCAGTTACATTATAGCGTCCTCTGGGCTTAGCAAATATTTAACAGTGGCAAATGCTCCACTTTTGGGTTTCTCAGATGCCGCACTTTACAGTAGTTGCTTTTGTATTTGCATCGTATTATGCTTCCAGGCCTTTGTAGCTATGTTATCCGAATGAGAACAAGGTCTCTATTTCCTGGTTCACAAAAAAGAACAAATTAAATGCGTGTACAGCAATCATCTAATTAGGGCGTGTTTGTTACAGTAACGCGTGTTAAGGAAGACAAATATGGACTTCTACAAACAGGCATTCATTATATATGTACATGCATTTAAAAGGAACAGAAAACCGAGGCTAGATGAAGCAATTCAGACTGCGGCCCAGTACTAGGCGTGTTTCCGGTACTCTGGAACGTGGCAAGTGGGCAGGTAGCCCAGTACAGACCTGTTTTTAAATGTGGTGCTTGCTGTTTAGTGCCTCATGTTTTTAACAAGTGAACAAATCACTAAACTATTAAAATGCAACAAACAGGCGTGGCTGAACTCTGACTCCAGGCCAGATCTATTCCCTGTGTGACAGAAGCAGGGGTGCAGATAGTCTGTGCTCTTAAACACACCGGGCAGCACACGCGTTTGTGTGCTAGGGCCCGCAGCTCTCCTCCGTCCCGCTCCCCCCCACCTCCCTCCGCCCGCAGCTCTCCTCTGTCACTGCCTCCTTAGCCAGCACCTCACACTGCCTCCTTGAGTGCTGCGGTGTGGGGCGCTTGTTTTGTGTTGAATGCATTAGAATACAGGCCGGTAAAAAATGTTGGAAATGCACAAAAATCCGATATTGTTTCCCCTTCTCATGCACAAACGTAAACAGCAAAATCACAAAGAAATCCTGTTTTAAAAAAAATCGAGCGCTGTCTTCATCGTTTCAGAATTATTAGAGGAAACAGAAGGATAAATGCCACGTTACAAAAGAATTCTGATAATTTAACACTAAATCGTTTTCACCCACCAACTCCATTGGCTGTTCCAGAATAGCAAAAAGTAATAAATGACTAGTATTTTTTCTAAGAAATATGTCCACCCTAGCCAGGAGCCAAAGCTTGATATTTCCGTGAAGGTCGCCTGTTCCTCCGCTAGACTGCTGTGAACGGGTAGCACTATTAATGGGAAGAACTCGCATCACAACCCGATCAACCTTTATTTTAGAATTTGACAAAAAATATGGTATGTCGCGTCCAGATGCTTCAGAGCAAAACCTGCAAACTATTCATGGTAGAAATATTATATTTAGGAATGGGTGTCTGGCTCTGTGTGTGTGTGTCTGGCTCTGTGTGTGTGTGTGTCTGGCTCTGTGTGTGTGTGCCTGGCTCTGTGTGTGTGTGCCTGGCTCTGTGTGTGTGTGTCTGGCTCTGTGTGTGTGTGTCTGGCTCTGTGTGTGTGTGTGTCTGGCTCTGTGTGTGTGTGTGTCTGGCTCTGTGTGTGTGTGTGTCTGGCTCTGTGTGTGTGTGTGTCTGGCTCTGTGTGTGTGTGTGTGTGTCTGGCTCTGTGTGTGTGTGTGTGTGTCTGGCTCTGTGTGTGTGTGTGTGTGTCTGGCTCTGTGTGTGTGTGTGTGTGTCTGGCTCTGTGTGTGTGTGTGTGTCTGGCTCTGTGTGTGTGTCTGGCTCTGTGTGTGTGTGTCTGGCTCTGTGTGTGTGTGTCTGGCTCTGTGTGTCTGGGTGTCTGGCTCTGTGTGTCTGGGTGTGTGTGTGCGTGTGTGTGTATTTGTGTGTGAGCAATGCCAATAGCTCTAACTTTTCCAAAGGCGAAACCATTGCATTGTAAATGCTTGTTATTTTATGTGATGAGCCATCTATGATTATGTACATTCATACCAGTCATGTTGTTTAAAATGGCTAAGTGTGCAGAAGTAGGTTTTGCAGTCTGGGCTAAATTACAAAGTTGAATTGGTACTTTGTAATTTAGCCCAAAAGTACTGTTTATACTGAAGTAGTACTTTGTACTGGATTGTAATCCAATAATTCTGCAGGGCACAGTAATGTAACCCCACAACATGTAGAATATGTTACAGGTCTCAGGGACATTTTGAACATTTGGTTTGGTGAAGAAGTCTAGCTGTTTTTGATTTACAAGGGGTTCAATACCAGTTGTGAAGGATCTTAAAATATAGCAACTTAATCCTTGACTGTTTAAGCATTTCATCATGCTCCTGTAAAAGTTAGGCCCAGTCTTCTGTGGGTGTGTTCTTTTTCAAAAGGGTTTGCAGGTATAGTCTGGTGGCACATTGTTTCTTGGATCATTCCCAGAACCTTTCCAGCAATGTTATTTAAAGATAACAGGTGATAGTTTGGTTATCTGGTTGCGCTGGACTGGGGAAAAGTCACAAGTTTAGTTTCACCGTGATGAAGTGCGGGTCCGGTATAGCGCCCAGGTTAGTCCTGCTAGGTACCTTCTCAAACCTGTGTGAAGAGTAGGCTGTCGGTGACGAGGAGTAGGCTGTCGGTGACGAGGAGTAGGCTGTCGGTGACGAGGAGTAGGCTGTCGGTGACGAGGAGTAGGCTGTCGGTGACGAGGAGTAGGCTGTCGGTGACGAGAAGTAGGCTGTTGGTGACTAGTAGTACGCTGTGAGCAGGTTGGGCGTTGTTGGCAGTCTCTACTGTAGCGTGAAGCGCCGGTTGTCGCTGAAGATTCAAATTGATGGCCGACGCAAGCTATCATCGTTGGCACGAAGAGCAGGTCTCACTAGAACGTTATGTTGGCACTCGTCGTGGATAGTTGCTGTCTGCGAGAACAGCAGGTGCTTTTGGAATCTTGCATTAGTGGTTTTTGCAGCGGTTGATTCTCAGTACAAAGAAGGACTTTCTTCTTTCTGTCTCATTAGGAAATCATCCCACCTAAATCGCTCTTTGAGTTCGAGTCAGGTGGTACTCCTTTTTAGGTCTCGTGACCTATCAATGAGAAGCGAGACTATAGGGCTTTAAAAAAAGTTTAACTAACTGTGGCGATTTGGTGCTGTGCCGTGCGCTTTTAGGTCAATGCGCAAGCGCATTGACCTAAAATGCGCGTGCACATCACCAAATCGCCATCTGTTCCCAAAGCCACACTCCTCCCACACCTTTGAAGTGAAGCTTAGCTTCACTTCAAAGGCCCCGGCTGCTTCACACCGTCATGCCGCTCTCCCCGCTCCGCCCCCTCCCCTGCCCGCCGTGTGTCTCCCCTTCGGTGTCTTAAGTTGTGTGCAATCTCAACAATGACCTGGACCTATTGTCTGTTTTAGTTATGTTTTTGTGGGTAACAAAGTTGCTGTTTCATAGATGAGTCTGTAAACATATAGTCTGTTCATTAGACCAGTTTTCATTCTTGTGAGAATCAGTACCGCTTCATATGCATCTCCAGTCTGGTTGCAAAGAGCACTGCCAGGAACCAATCATAGCAGCGTTAGTGTGATTTAAGTGCATCAAACTACTATAGCACTTTATTGCGTAAAAATGTTTATTTCTAAAGGTTTTTTTTGTTAACAGTTTTACATCCTAATATTGCACGTCATCTAATAACCCTCTTCACACTCTATTATGAATCCAGAGCAGGAGAGTCTGGCCTGGATTCCCTCTTGCCTTAACTTCTTTCCCTGCATGCCTCCTCTCTCTGGCTATAGCCTACTCTGTTTAACGTAATCATTTAATGTATTTATCCAAATTGCCAACGCGTAATTTCATGAGCCTCATCCTTGCCGCCTTTGAACCCCTATCCGTATGATCATTATTCTTGTTTGTCGCCCTGCCCTTTGCTTAGTCACTATACCTGTCTTCTGTTTCATGCTCCCCCTCTGCCCTTTCTGTCCTGAGAGCAGTTTACTTGGCAGTGGAAGACGGTACTTGAAGGTAATCAGCAGAAGTCCTTCCCAAGCTGCCCTCGTGTCCTTGTCATTCCTCTCTCTACCTGTACTGGAGCTCGAAGCCATCTCCTCTGCGTTCGGCTCCGTTCTGATTACCTCTGAGTCCTCCACATCACCTGTTCTTTCACTTTCTCGTTATATGCCCATATACATCTCCCCTCACACTCACACTCACCCACCCTCACCCTCGCTCACCCTCACCCTCACCTTCACTCACCCTCACCCTCACCTTCACTCACCCTCACCCTCACTCACCCTCACCCTCACTCACCCTCAACCCCTCACCCTCACCCTCACTCACACTCACCCTCACTCACCCTCAACCCCTCACCCTCACTCACCCTCACTCACCCTCACCCTCACTCACCCTCACCCTCACTCACCCTCAACCCCTCACCCTCACTCACCCTCATTCACCCTCACCCTCATTCACCCTCACCCTCACTCACCCTCACCCTCACTCACCCTCACCCTCACTCACCCTCAACCCCTCACCCTCAACCCCTCACCCTCAACCCCTCACCCTCAACCCCTCACCCTCAACCCCTCACCCTCAACCCCTCACCCTCAACCCCTCACCCTCAACCCCTCACCCTCAACCCCTCACCCTCAACCCCTCACCCTCAACCCCTCACCCTCACTCACCCTCACTCACCCTCACCCTCACTCACCCTCACCCTCACCCTCACCCTCACTCACCCTCACTCA
Organism: Lissotriton helveticus; assembly: GCF_964261635.1. Taxonomy (NCBI): domain Eukaryota; kingdom Metazoa; phylum Chordata; class Amphibia; order Caudata; family Salamandridae; genus Lissotriton; species Lissotriton helveticus. The sequence continues at coordinate 1,197,417,679 of NC_136068.1, read as the reverse complement.
CCCTCACCCTCACCCTCACCCTCACACTCACCCTCACACTCACCCTCACTCACCCTCACCCTCACTCACCCTCACCCTCACTCACCCTCAACCCCTCACCCTCACCCTCACTCACCCTCACTCACCCTCAACCCCTCACTCACCCTCACCCACCCTCAACCCCTCACCCTCACTCACCCTCACTCACCCTCACCCACCCTCAACCCCTCACTCACCCTCAACCCCTCACCCTCACTCACCCTCAACCTCAACCCCTCACTCACCCTCACTCTCACTCACCCTCACTCTCACTCACCCTCACTCACCCTCACTCTCACTCACCCTCACTCACCCTCAACCCCTCACCCTCACTCACCCTCACCCTCACTCACCCTCAACCCCTCACCCTCACCCTCACTCACCCTCAACCCCTCACCCTCACTCACCCTTAACCCCTCACCCTCACCCTCAACCCCTCACCCCCTCACCCTCAACCCCTCACCCTCAACCCCTCACCCTCAACCCCTCACCCTCAACCCCTCACCCTCACTCACCCTCACCCTCACTCACCCTCAACCCCTCACCCTCACTCACCCTCACTCACCCTCACTCACCCTCACTCACCCTCACTCACCCTCACTCACCCTCACTCACCCTCACTCACCCTCACCCTCACTCACCCTCACTCACCCTCCCCCTCACTCACCCTCCCCCTCACTCACCCTCACCCTCACTCACCCTCACCCTCACTCACCCTCACCCTCACTCACCCTCAACCCCTCACCCTCACTCACCCTCACCCACCCCTCACCCTCACTCACCCCTCACCCTCACTCACCCTCAACCCCTCACCCTCACTCACCCTCAACCCCTCAACCCCTCACTCACCCTCACTCTCACTCACCCTCACTCTCACTCACCCTCACTCACCCTCAACCCCTCACCCTCACCCTCACTCACCCTCACTCACCCTCACCCTCACTCACCCTCACCCTCACTCACCCTCACCCTCACTCACCCTCACCCTCACCCTCACCCTCACTCACCCTCACTCACCCTCACTCACCCTCACTCACCCACCCTCACTCACCCTCACCCACCCTCACCCTCACTCACCCTCACCCTCACTCACCCTCAACCCCTCACCCTCACTCACCCTCACCCTCACTCACCCTCACTCACCCTCAACCCCTCACCCTCACTCACCCTCACCCTCACTCACCCTCACTCACCCTCACTCACCCTCACTCACCCTCACTCACCCTCACTCACCCTCACTCACCCTCACTCACCCTCACTCACCCTCACTCACCCTCACTCACCCTCACTCACCCTCACCCTCAACCCCTCACCCTCACTCTCACTCACCCTCAACCCCTCACCCTCACTCACCCTCACCCACCCTCACCCTCACTCACCCTCAACCCCTCACCCTCACTCACCCTCACTCACCCTCAACCCCTCACCCTCACTCACCCTCAACCCCTCACCCTCACTCACCCTCACTCCCCCTCACTCACCCTCAACCCCTCACCCTCACCCTCACTCACCCTCACTCACCCTCAACCCCTCACCCTCACTCACCCTCACTCACACTCACCCTCACTCACCCTCACTCACCCTCACTCACCCTCACTCACCCTCACTCACCCTCACTCACCCTCACCCTCACTCACCCTCACTCACCCTCACTCACCCTCACCCTCACCCTCACTCACCCTCACCCTCACTCACCCTCACTCACCCTCACCCTCACTCACCCTCACTCACCCTCACCCTTACCCTCACTCACCCTCAACCCCTCACCCTCACTCACCCTCAACCCCTCACCCTCACTCACCCTCAACCCCTCACCCTCACTCACCCTCAACCCCTCACCCTCACTCACCCTCAACCCCTCACCCTCACTCACCCTCAACCCCTCACCCTCACTCACCCTCAACCCCTCACCCTCACCCTCACTCACCCTCACTCACCCTCAACCCCTCACCCTCAACCCCTCACCCTCCCTCACCCTCCCTCACCCTCCCTCACCCTCAACCCCTCACCCTCACTCACCCTCAACCCCTCACCCCCTCCCTCACTCTCACTCACTGTCACTCACCCTCACTCACCCTCAACCCCTCACCCTCACTCACCCTCAACCCCTCACCCTCACTCACCCTCACTCACCCTCACTCACCCTCACTCACCCTCACCCTCACTCACCCTCACTCACCCTCACTCACCCTCACTCACCCTCACCCTCACTCACCCTCACCCTCACTCACCCTCACCCTCACTCACCCTCAACCCCTCACCCTCACTCACCCTCACCCTCAACCCCTCACCCTCAACCCCTCACCCTCACCCTCACCCTCACCCTCACCCTCACCCTCACTCACCCTCACCCTCACTCACCCTCACTCACCCTCACCCTCACTCACCCTCACCCTCACTCACCCTCACTCACCCTCAACCCCTCACCCTCAACCCCTCACCCTCACTCACCCTCACCTTCACTCACCCTCAACCCCTCACCCTCACTCACCCTCAACCCTTCACCCTCACTCACCCTCAACCCCTCACCCTCACAACACATATTGTGTTACAATAGGTGTCACATTTGCGAAAGATAAAACTATTGGCATTGTAAATAACAAAGCTATTAATTTCGCTATTTTCAAAACAAGCACATAAATAAAAAATGTGTCCTTTACAATACCAATAGCTCAAACTTTCCTAATGCGAGACCTATTGCATTGCTGTGCTTCTCTCCCCTGCTGCACTCTCCTGCTCTCTAGAGATGTGGCCTAACTACCAGAGCTGCCATCTAAGTCACGTAAATACAAAACATGTTGCATTCCAAATGCTATAGGTGTCACATTCGCGAAAGTTATAACTATTGGCATTGTAAATGACAAAGCCATCAATTTAGCAATTTTAAAAACCAACAAATAAATAAAATATGTCATTTACAAGACCAATAACTCCAACTTTTCTAATGCGAGACCTATTGCATTTCCAATGCTTGTTTGTTACATGGACATTCTAGCCCAATAGCAACCGGCGTGAAAACGGGCGGCCATGTTGGAACAGTGAGATTGTCTGAACCAGTGTCGGCCATCTTAAAGTGGTGTGATAGAGGTACGGGAATAAAAACATGCAATTACGTGAACACAGGCATGCTGGAGTGCAAAAGTGTATACAGTGTCAGAGAGAGCACAGTACAGCCTCACATATAACCATCAGCAATTTAGTGCCGATACAACTCCATTCCAGAGGCAGTATGTGTGGTTGCAGAGTGATATACCACAAGAGAGCATAAGGATTAACAGTACATGGTTACAATAAAGCAGTCGAATCCTCAGCACAATTCAGTCCATTTTGGATACTGTGGGTCCTAAGTATCCAGTGCAGTTCTCCCTTATAGAGTAGATGTTGCAAATTGGCTCCTCGGGCAGGTACCTTAACTGTGGCGATGACAGTCCATTTAAAGTCAAGTTCAGTGTGCGCAAGTTCCATGAAGTGTTCCACCAATGGGGCATTGGGTGTTTGGCAGCGTATTCTGCTTCTATGCTGACACATCCGTATTCTTGCCTTTTGTGTAGTTTGCCCTATGTAGATCTTACCACATGGACAAAAAATAGCATAAATAACATTAGCGCTATTACAATTGGAAAAATGCCTACGTGTCAACTTAATGTCTTCATAGATAAATTCTTTACCTTCAATTGTTGTATCACACATGGAACAATTGCCACACTTAGCATGGCCAGTCAAGCGAGGAAGTCCCCAGAGGTCATTTAATGTCAAATTGCGGTCAGGGCTGCCCGCACCAAATGGTCTTTTAAATTTTTGGATCTTTTAAAAGCAAAGAGTGGTTTCTCCAAATCGAGAGGACCGGCGTTGACAATGTGCCAATGCCTTTTGATACTTTTGGTGATAGAATTTGAAGCAGGGGAGAATGTCGTAACACAAACCAATCGGTTCTGAATTTCTTTAGGTTTAGGTTCAAGGAGGGCTTCCCTAGGGCAATACCAGGTCCTCTTTAGTGAGCTACGGATCAATTTGCGAGGGTAACCACGTGAGCCTAATTTGGCGCACAAAGTTTGTGCCTCTCGAAAATAATCAGCCTTCATATAGCAATTCCTGCGAAGTCGCAAGAACTGCGAATAGGGAAGAGAGTCCCGAAGTGCTCGTGGGTGATGGCTTTGGTAACTCAACAAAGTATTCCGCTCAGTTGGTTTCATGTAAAGCCCTGTAATGAGTTGACCCTCAAAATGCTGGATATTTAGGTCCAAAAATGGAATTGTGGAATGGCTAGTAGACAGTGTGAATGTAAGACCACCGCAATTGCAGTTAAGCCAATGAAGTAATTGAGGAAGAAGATTTTCAGAGTCTTGATATCATAAATATCATTCATTTGAGTGTAAACAACATTTCTCCATCTGTTCCCAATCTGGAATTAGCTGTTACAACACTGAGGGGGGAGTACAAGGTACCGTGGGCAGCAAAGCTGTGATGTCACTTCCTGTGCAGATGGTGATGGTAAATCCAGTAATGTCACTCCTGCGCAGATGGAAGTCTGGAGATCCAGTGATATCACTTCCTGTGCAGATGGATTGGATTACAATTCATTTGAGTGTAAACAACATTTCTCCATCTGTTCCCAATCTGGAATTAGCTGTTACAACACTGAAACATTACTTTGGGAGTTTTTCACTGTCAGGACATATAAAACTTAATTGCACATGTACTTGTCTTAACTTAACATGCACCCTGTCCTATGAGCCTGTAGGGCCTACCTTAGTGGTGACTTATACGTATTAAAAAGAAAGTTTTGGGCCCAGCAGAAATTTAATGTGCCAGGTCGAAATAACAGTTTAAAGGGGACTTTAGGCTACAGTGGCAGGCCTGAGACTTTTTAAAAATCTGCTTTTCTAAGTGGCACTGTGATTTTTCTGCTACCCACTAGTATCATTTGATTTACTGGTACTGGGTACCTGTAGTACCATACAGTAGGGATTCAAAAGTAAGTTAAATGTACCAATTAGGTTTCCGCAAGGGAAGGCAACAATCTAAGGTTTCCTTGTAGAGAGGGCCAGATCCAACTATATTAAACATGGCTAGTTTATTGTATTATCGTTTAGTAGTGTAAGGTGGAAGTTTGGGGACATTGTGCATGAGTCTAGTCCAGTTGAAGGAATCAAAACCTTCTGGAAATCTAATAGGTCCAGAGAACATGTACGGCTGTGAGAGGTCCACACACACTATCCTCCGATTCCCTTCATTTATGCATCTCTAGTCTTTCATAAAATCTAAATCCTAATGTGCTTGTTTACTGCTTTTGTTCTGATGATCCCCTTAGTTCAGATGGATGGTTGAACAATTACCCTTGTACTATCTCCACTTACTAATACAAATTACAACAAATCTGAAATTATTCTTGTTCTAACTGTTGGAGTATAATCTTCTGTCATATGTTTTGCTTTCCAATGCCTTAAAGATATTATTGTCAAGGATTGCCAATTCTGGGGAGTACATAGTGTTCTTGACATTCTTTGTCACAGTAATGTTCTATAACTAGAATATTTTTTTCTATCTATTCTTTCTTTGGCTTCACTAATCAACAGCTGCCATGTGCTGTAATTGCACCTTTCTTTAGTGTTATCTGCCAGTTGTTAATTCAGTAAAATAACTCTGCACAAGACGTAAATAGAATAGCATTCTATAGCAGGTTCACACTGATGCTAATTTTGAGCTTTTTCTTCTTGACTGTTTTTTCCAAAAGGTTCCTCCGCGTGCTGAAGAAATCACCATCCCAGCAGATGTTACTCCAGAGAGAGTCCCTACACATATAGTTGATTACTCGGGTAAAACAATGACATTCATTTTGTTAATTTTTTCATCAGAATATTGTATTTTTTCATATTTATATTCTGAAATACAGGACGCCATTCACTCTCCCATTTACCTTTGTCAGTTTTGTTGGAATAGAATTTTATAACTCTTAGATTACAGGTCAGAATTTTGGTACCAGGGGCAATCTTGGCTTCCAATATTATGTCTTAAAGGTCAACATTTCGATGCATTCACAGATGTATCCTAATAGGATCATATCAATAATATCAGTGCATACCGGTTAACTCATTCTTCATGGCTCCTTAGCAAACATTTTATCAAGTTATTTGCATTATTTGTTTTCTTTTGTTCAGCTTGTTTGGCCCATAGATTCTCTAGAGTGCTTAAAATATCTGCTTAAAAAAATGGACTATTAGACAGTGCATATTTGTTCTGTGTTTTCCTTCCAACTATGACATATCTCAACTCTTCTCTCTTCATAACTAACAAACTAGCCATTTTGTATTAATGTTTGCATCTGTACATTAAAGGGATTTCACAAATTGTGCATACTGCCCCTCGCGGCGGGATGCCTGGCTTTCACCTTGTGGACACCCTGCCGGGGTTTCTCACAGGGGAATACCAGGACGGGTTCCCTAAGCAAGCGCCGGGACGCTCACGGGCAGCTGTGCGCTTTACAAATCCAGCACATTTACATTTACATATATATAACCATGCACTGCGTTCCAGTTACATTTGATCACCACACAATAAAAATTGTAGTGCTTCCTTAAGGTTCTTAATAGTAATCAACATAGTAAAATGAGGCACCCAAAGTTCTTGATAAAGTGTGGACACTATGATGTCCTTGAATCTAAAATTTATGATAGGCAAAGAGAAAAGCTCAAGACCCTGGTTAGGGCTCAACTTTATTGCTATTGTCGTCTCAAGGCTGTTTAGCCTTTAATTTCGTCAAAGTAAAAGCATGTACTAATGGGAACATTTGGTAACATGTTAATGCATAGCATAATCCTTGAACCTTCTTGGGCTTAACCTCATTCTACCAGACTTTATTTTTTTGTTACTATGCTCGAAGTGCTCAGTGTCTGATTGCACACCCATTTTAATTTGGACTCTGGTACCACCAAAACAAACCATTTGTTCTACGTTTTCCCGTACTCCAAAACAACTACATGGTCTCTCAATTCCTTTACACACACAGGTGCAGAAAAGCATGACCGGCCCTTGCGCACAAAACCAGGTCTCCGGACTCTCACCCAATCGCCGACCTGAACAACCAACTTTATTAGCAGCACTATACCTTTCCTGCACCACAGTCCTCACATCCACCACTCCAGCCATTTTCACAACATCCACAGTTTTCCTTGACATTCAATGTTTGTTCAATTTGGATCCTTCAACCCTTCCCCTCAGTAACGTAAAGGAGGACACCCATGCTAATGTGAGGCATTGTTCTCACGGCCCACATGTTATCATCAATCACATCCCTCCATTGCAACCCATTTATGAGTGAAAGCTGACCCGATCCTTATTTGTGAGTGAAGGCTGTAGGTGATCTTTGATGTCCCAATTCACTCTCTCAACCAAACCATTACTGTGGGGATGGTATAAGGAAGTTAGAATGTGCTTGACGCCTGACTTTTCCAAATATTTCTCAGTTTCCTTGGATACTAACTGAGTACTGTTATCGGTTAAAATCTCCTCCGGAAATCCCTCTCAAGAGCACCTCTCTGAGAAAACGGATGACCGCCTCACTATTGACATTGTCCACAAGTTTAACTTCAGGCCACTTGGTCATGTAATCCACCAAAACCAATGCCTACTTGGGTGTGCTCCCGATGACCCTAAAAGGTTTAGATACATCAGATGCTAGCTTGGACCATGGTATGTCATTAACCGTGGCCAGTGAGAAAGGAGGTGGACAAGTTATCCGGGGATTTGTACTGAGGAAACACATAACATTTACAAACCTAATGTTTAATAATGTTTAATAGCATTGTCTACACCACGCCACCAAAAATCCTCTCTAACCCTGCGATTCATGGCCCGAATACCAATATGACCTTCATGGGCTATATCCAGAAGTTTATTCCGGAGACACTTACCGGAACACTCAACAACCCACCCATCCGCATGTTAATGTTACTGCGATTTGTATAGCGCAACAGCTGCCCCAGCAAAGGGGCGTCCCGGCGCTGCAGCAGAGCAACCAACACAGAGGGAAAGGCAAGGTGTAGTAAAGGATGATGTAGAGTCCACTGTAGAGTTAAGTTCCTTTATTGTAAGTCCATAAGTTCAGTTTGTTTCTCTTCATTGTAAAACAATCTCGGAAAAGAGATGCACTGTGTAGGCTTGAGTCAGCTAATGAGGAGACCGATCGGCGTTGAATTTCTACTGAAGACCAAATAGACGAACAGATTACTATGGTAACGAAAAATGGCTTCCTTCGTGACGTGCGCACAGTGAAGAACAGAGATTGGTAGAAGTCACGTAACCATGCGTGTGACTTCAATCGGAAAGGAAGGGACGAGTAGAAACACCTGATTGGAGGCTCGAAAATGTGGCATCAATTTCTTCCACCAACTCCCTTACACATTCCAAAACGTCATCAGAAAGGCAGAGGAGAGTAGGGAGTGCAGAACGGATGAGAAGAAAAATGCCGTTGGTAATGAATGAGCGGTCTTGAGACTTTCACTCCAAACAGGTAAACACAGTCAATTTTGGTGCACTTTAAACTTGAGACTATCAAACCAAACAGGTAGCGTACATACAGTATAATAAATTTCGTGACCCTTCGCCCAGAATTATAGACGCTGATGAGTTTAAAACACTCCAAACTTCAGCACAGTCACTTTTAAATAATAAAGATTTAATTTCTCACCACATTGTAGTCAGTTTCTTAACGTCTTCATAGATGTGGAAAACGGTAGATTAAGTGGGAGAAATACCAGCCTCAAATTCGTCGTGTGTTGGTATGTTCGAAAGATGGCAGTTAAACTGTCATTCATGCATGAGCCATGTTGAACAAGAAGAAACTTGCTCACACTGTGGGAGAACACAGCTGTCTCACGAGTCCCACAGTAATTTTAGCGAGGGCGAACTGTCAAGGTATAAAAGCAACAGAAACTCAGCAGGTTGATCAGGCCAGCTGGGTCTCATTCGCTTTTATGGCTGGAGGCAGACAATTTCCAGATGACAGCAAGATGGCAGTTAGATCCTTCACAAAACAAACGCCCAGGATGCAGGCTGTCCAATGTGAAAAGGACACTGGTGGGGTTTACTGGGCGTTTCTCCGATTCCTGAAAATGGTTAGTTTCCTTCAGTTTTACACTTTAACTGAGTCTTAGAATAATCCTTAGTTTCTTAAATGATAAGTTTCAATCTTCTTTCTTTGCAGCGTAGATTAGTCTAAGAAATGTCGCCAAATTGTGGTACATAAACAATGATGCGTAATCCAGGTGTAGTAGAAGATCCCTCTTTATTAGCAGGTAGTTAGGTGGCAGGTTACAAGATAGGTAGATACAAGGAGAAACCCCACCAGGAGCGAGCTACCAGCTCCTCAGCCTGAGATGACCAACTGACTCTCTAGCCACAGTCAGGCACTTAAACATTCCATGATGTCACAGGATATTCTGATGCAGTGGTAGAGGGGAAAAGATATAGAAAGCATTTACCACACAAGGCTACATGATGGGAAATTCCCCCAATCGAAGATATTTCCGCTGCAACCCTCCTGTAAGGAACCAAAGCAGAAGAAATCACTCGGTTGACGGGGTCAACCACTCGAAACATAACCAGCCACTTCTTGTAGCTCCTTATCATCAGATGTGGCCTGCAACCATTCCTGTTCAGACAAGGCTCCCTTCATTGTCTTGGCAATCTAACTGACAGCACACATTATCTCATGATCATCCTTTGCCTCACATGCACTTTCGCTCTCTTCCAGTGGCAATCTTGATAAGCAATCAGCCACAAAGTTATTGACCTCTGCCACATACTCTTTCTTGCAACCTATATTGCCATCTGGCAATGCGCGGTTGGCTCTTCCGCCCCCTCTTGTGGTGAACAGATCCACCATTGGTTTGTTATCTGTCCTCAAAATAAATTCCCCTCATTAAAAGTTCTTAAAAGTTCTTGAAATGTTGTACTCCTCATCATTAAACCTGAGCCTCCTTTTCTATTGGAGACTAGGTGACTTCAGCCCCTTTCCGTGTTCTGGAAGCAAAAGCTTTAGGTTCCTCTTGCCTATCCTTTTTTTCTGTAAAAGAACATTACTCACATTGGTGGAAACTATGAATAAGTCGTTAATGTCAAAAGGCTTAAGTGGTTGAGCTTGCACAATTTCACTTTTGATTAACCCAAAGTTTACATCACGTTCTTCTTCCCACGCGAATCTCACATTTTTCTTAAGAATTTTGCATAGACTCTGTATTGTAAGAGAAATTGTTCACAAATTTGGCATAATCCACTAAACTTAAAGATGAGCAAAGCTGGTCTTTGTCTTTTGGTACCATCGCTTTGTATGGTCTTTACCTTAAAAATAAAAGGGGCCGCTAGCTAATAAATGCAAAGACATTTTTTAAATTGTTAAGGATTTTTCATCTCCCAGTGCTGTGAGCAAGGCATTTATTCCCACCTCGAGTTGGGTTCATCAGATGGCTGGATTCTTCCATGACAAAATCTGCCTGATTCAACAGTCATTTGCCTCTATGGGCACAGCCGGAACTGATGAAACATTGAGTACATGTGCCCCGCCCTCGGGGGTTATTTACTCACTCACCCAATTCCTGCCTATTTTTTTTTTTAAATCCCTTGACATCATAGTAACTCCGAAGTCTGGTTCTCCTTCTGACCCCTGTCCAGCAAAGATCCTGAAAAATATTGTGGAACCCTTTAATTCTGCACGCAGTTCAGTTCTTAACACTTCGCTCGGACAGGGAACGGTACCCAGCTGTTGGAAAAAGGCAAAAATCATTCCCCTCCTGAAGAAACCTACAGCGGATCCTGCGGTCGCATCCAATTATAGGTCCATATCCCTGCTGCCATTCTTCTTGAAGGTCCTGGAGAAGTATGTTAACTCCGTGCTAACAGATTATATAGAAGAAAACCATGTGCTTCATGACAGCCAGTCAGGCTTTAGAACCACTCTAAGCACAGAAACAGCTCTATTGGAGGTTTCGGAAACTATTAAAACGCAGATGGACAAAGGGGGGCAGTGCTCTGCTGATACTGCTGGATTTATCTTCAGCCTTTGACACCGTGCCCCATGACTGGCTCTTGCGCAGGTTAGCGGAGTGTGGTGTTGGGGGCACGGTGTACAATTGGTTTGCGTCTTTTCTTAGTGAGCGGCAGCAGGAAATCTGGTCCCCTCCCTTTACAGCTGCCATTCTGCCAATGTAAGTGGGGGTCCAGCAGGGTGCCATTTTGAGTCCCACACTCTTTAATATCTATATGGCCCCACTTGCACGCCTGGCTGAATCGCACGGAGCGGAGATTATTTCCTACGCCGACGATACTCAACTCCTCTTCACTTGCGAAAAAGGTGTGAGTTTTTGTGGACTGGAGATAAATAAATGTTTAATGGAGGGCTTTTCTTGGATGCAACTTAAGCAGCTCAAGTGTAATCCAGAAAAATCCGAAATAATCTTTTTCGGCTGCCTCCCATGTGCTGACGGAATTTATGGTGGCCCTGCGACCTGTCCCCTCCCATGGCCCCAGTAATCATGGTAAAAAAACTTGGTAGTTAAGTTGGACACTAGTCTAGCAATGAAGTCCCAAATTCAAACGGTCGCTGGTACTTTCTTCGGATTGATAAGAATGGCAAAAAACGTTCTTCCCCTTCTCCCTGTGGAATCCCGTAAGATCGTAGTGCAAGCCTTAATTACATCAAGGTTGGATTACGTAAATATCTTGTTTCTGGTGCTGCCAGAGTATTTGCTCAATCGGCTTCAGGTTGTCCAGAACCCTGCAGCCAGAGCTATACTTAAGGTAAGCCCCAGAACGCGCATGTCGCCCCACCTGAAGGCGCTGCACTGGCTCCTGATGAGAAAGAGGATCCAGTTTAAGGCCTTAGTGCTCGCTTATCGTGCCTTCCATGATACGGGTGCGGTTTACCTGAGAAGTAGGATCCAACGCTATCAGCCCCAATGGGTCTTAAGATCCTCTAGACAATCCCTTATGGTGATTGCTAAGTTCACGAGATCTCGGATAGGATGGCGGTCGTTTCAGGTTCAAGCAGCTCGCCTGTGGAATTAATTGCCCCTTTGTCTTCGATCGACTCAGGACATGTTGTTTTTTAGGAAACAACTTAAAACATGGTTGTTCCAACAATAACTTTATGGTTGTCAGGCGGGGCTCTTTTTCTGTTACGGTTTTGGAGATTAGTGCCGGGACACTCTCTGTGAGTATCCACTCGCTTTATAAATACTCAATTCCATTTCCTTTCATTTCTGGAATCTTCACTTTTGGTTCAATGACTCCGTTCGAGTTGTAATGACCCAAATAGTCCAACCCCTCCTGAAAGAACTTAAGACACTGACCTTAATGAATTCCAGAATGCATCTAACTCTGTCATCATATTTTGCCTCGGTCTTGCCAAAAACCAAGATGTTGTCCTGGAAAAATGTGACCCCAGTGGTGTCCTTAAAAAGGTTGTTCATTAACCGTTGAGGCACTGCAGATGTTGATACTAGACTAAATGGCATGCGGACATAACGGTAAGCACCCTGCGGTGTAACAAATGACTTAAGGTATCTGGAATCCCTGCTCAATTCAGCTTGGTGGTAAGCTGAAGATGCATCCAAAGAAGTGAAGAAACTAGCACCACCCAATTTTGCCACTATTTCCCCAATGTTGGGTTTGGGGTTGGCGATCCACCCAAATATTTGACATCCATCAAATCCATGCAAACTTTATAGACTTGTCTGCTTTGCACACCAGGACTATTAGTGCCAACCATTCTGACCCCTCATTGGGCTCTTTGCCCCCTGTGGAACATAATTTCTCTAATTCTAATTTCAGTTCACTACAGAAACTCAGTGGTACTCTATGAATCTTGTGTGCCACAGCCTGTGCATTCTCCTTAAGAACAATGCGATGCTGAAACTGCTTAAGTTTCCCTAAATTCTCATTAAAGACTTAAGGGTAATCCCTGACCCACTGCTCAGCTCACACATAACAAACCTCAGAGAGGCATGCCGCTGGCGGTGTCATGTGCACACCACACACTTTGTGCCTGGACCATATTGGGATGATTGGGATTTAAGACAACTCCCAGTTCTCCTCGATGATTCCATCCTAACAACTTTGCACCCTCCCTGACAATGTAAAGGGACCTCACCCAAAACTTCCAGCAAATTCCAGGCTGGCATCAAATTTGCTCATAACCTCTACTCTTTTGCCTCCATACGCAAAGATTGTGTTGCGGATTGTTGCACTTGGATAGTCCTAAAACCCCACAATCTTTTACATTAATTAATGTGAAAGGAGAACCAGAGTCTACCATGAAAGTGATGCCCCTGTTTTTGACTGCAATTAGACAAGATGGAGGTTTTCTCATGCGTGTGCCAAGTATAGAAGAGATTTCCATGACGCCACTGCTTGCGTTTCACATCACGTTATTATCCTCAGCAAAATCTTCTTCCATGGTCTTAACAGTTTGTGAAGGACTAGATTTTTAAATTGTTAGCTTTGCACACTTGTGCGAAATGCCCCTTCTTACTGCATTTGAAACATGATTGATTCAAGGCCAAACAAAATCTAGCATTCCTTAAATGTGATCTGCTGCCACGGCGGAAACACAATGTCTCAGTCCGGTTTGCCTTCCCTTAAGGAGCGGCCTTGGAAGCACGCAACACGTTAGCTTTCACATTGGCCTTCGCTGGTTGTTTAGAAGTATTGCGTTTCAAATTGAGTTGTTTGACTTCACCGCTGCTGACACGTTTATTAATCTCTTTCATGCACATTTGAGAATGTTCAGTACTCCTGCCCAATTTCAAAGCTGTCTCTAAATCGTGATCTTTGGTGTCCAACAATTTCTGCTGGATTTTCTTGTTGCAAGTTCTCTCCATCAATTGATCCTGAATTATCTCATCTTTACACACTCTATAGTTGCACGTGACAGCAAGTGTCCTATAACCAGCCACAATATCGTCAATAGTTTCTCCCGGAACCTGAGAACAGAGTCAGACTGTTCCAAAATGGCTGCCACATTGCATAAGCACAGCACCTGTTTCAAAGGTGGGCGGAGCGTGTCTTTCCCAGTCGTTGATGTGCAGGAGGAGGCCTCAGGGCATGCACACATGCACGTTCTGCAGCCGATCCGAGTGTACCAGGTGATCTGTGGGTAAAACGCTAGTCCTTCTGGTGCTGCTTCAATCCCCCCCAAGGAAGCACGCACAGCACAGGACAATGAGGAGCACACACCAAGCATAGCACCCACTTGACAGGCCGGACCACGGAGGAACACTGTGACAGCCAGTCCAGAAGCACCATGTTGCACCAGACATGGTCCAGGAACACTGTCCCGATAAACCCAGCATCAGGATGGAGACGCTGGGACACAGTGGATTGTTGCCACTCAAAATAAGCTAAAGACTTTATTGCTACTCTTGTCTCGATGCCCCAGCAGCAACTGACACCAGAACCCTTCCCACAGCCTTCTCTCCGGAACCTGGAATGTACTGCCATCACATTCCAAGCATCAGCATGCCTCATCACAATGTCAAGTATGACTTATTTGTTAGGCAAGTATGCATTTAAACATTTGGAGTAGATTAATGCTATTTAAATGTGCATTCTACCTAAGGGTCCATAAAAGTGCTGTTTCAGTATATTCCACAATTTGTCTTTAGTAAAACTTGTTGATGGCTTAAATGTGGTAGTCAAAATAAAGACAAAAATTCCTAGAGTATTTTACAATAAGCTGCTAAGTAAAGATTGATTCTGTGTTTCTAAAAATGATTCAGAAAAGGGGGGTGGTGATGAACAGAGTGTCTGAATTAAGCAGACCACTCTTACCCAGTCCAAAGATCAGGGCTTGATCCATCACCGTTATTTATCTCACTGCCCCATCCCAGCTCAGAACCTGGCTATATGCAAATTAGTCTGTCCCTGGCCCAGTGCATCATGGGAACAGGGCAGACCAAACTACCAAGCCAATTCTTCACCAGAAAGGAGACAAGCTACCGGGGACCGGTTTCTGGCATTTCAGCCTCTTCGGCCCGGCTTGCTTGAATCCTGATGGAGCAGTGAGAAAGGGACTCATGTCTGAGTATACCCTGCCACACCTATAGAGCTAAAAAACGGTGATGGATCAAGCCCTGATCTTTGGACTGGGTAAGAGTGGTCTGCTTAATTCAGGCACTCTGTTCATCACCACCCCCTTTTCTGAATCATTTTGTCCACCATAAGCGTGGAAGGGTATACTCAGATGTGAGTCCCTTGCTCATTGCACCATCAGGATTCAAGCAAGCCGGGCCGACGACGCCTGAAATGGCAGAAACCGGTCCCCGGAAGCTTGTTTCCTTCCCAGTATAAGAATTGGCTTGGTAGTTTGGTTTGCCCTGTTCCCATCATGCACTGGGACAGGAACAGACTAATTTGCATATAGCCAAGTTCTGAGCTGGGATGGTGCAGTGAGCTAAAAAACGGTGATGGATCAAGCCCTGATCTTTGGACTGGGTAAGAGTGGTCTGCTTAATTCAGGCACTCTGTTCATCACCACCCCCTCTTGTGTTTCTAAAAATAACATACTTTTTTCTTCTTGCTGTCCACATTTTATTGGTTACAAGATTCTGTGCTGGAAAAGATGGAGTGGTACAATTGTAGTGGAGACTTCTGTGCACTCCTTTCCTCAAGGGTTAGAGCTGACAGGTGGTTTCTCATTACATGTTACCTCCTACAGTGAGACCACCATTCAGAGTTGTAAAACCACTTTTCGTCTCTAGACGTGAGCCTTTTTTATTTTGGTGATATTTCTGAAGCCATACAAATTATTTACACAAACGTGGTGAAGAATCTGGATTACTGTTGAAATTGTGCAAATGAGATGTGTGGTTGAAAATCTCCATGCAATTGTTTGGTCTCTTTAAATTTAAATTCAAACTTAAGATGAACTAGAAGAATTGCTACGTTGCACAGTTGAATAGAAAACAATTGGAGTGTTAACCTAGAGTGGCAAGCTTTCCCAGTTTCTTAATTCTCAATAGAAACAACAGGCTTCCTATTTCTTCTTTGTGTTTCTTGTACCATTTGGCATTAAAAGCTTTCATTTTTGGGTTTCGCCTGCCGAAGGCTGCTGCGCAGCCTTTCAGCGCAGGTGAAATCCTATGTCGACAAGTAAGCACTTCGGGAACGTCCCCCAGCTCTCATTGGCTAGCTCCATAAATGGAGGCTAGCCATTGAGTGCCGGATCTGTCCGTCAAGGCCGGACCAGATTCGGGGGCGTTCCCGAGATTTTTTCCCAGGGCGGAGTTACGTTTTTTCCTGTTCCCTCCCCTTTCCCGCCGTCCGTGTCCTCTCCCGCCCCCCTCCCGTCGTCCGTGTCCTCTCCCGCCGTCCGTGTCCTCTCCCGCCCCCCTCCCGCCGTCCGTGTCCTCTCCCGCCCCCCTCCCGTCGTCCGTGTTCTCTCCCGCCCCCCTCCCGTTCGTGCAACTCGAGTCAGCTGTGCCCATCAGCGAAAACAGGCAAGAGAGACTCTTAAGGGTACACGCCCTCACTGCTCTCCCCTCTGCTCAGAATGGAAGTGAGATTTCACATTTCCTTTTATACAGCTTGGGGCTGCCAGACACTGGCTCGGATTTCGCCACTCTCACCCTGATATTTCAAACTGGACGAACAATGCTCTTGCTGGTTTCGAGCAGTGCTCAGCACAAGATGGTGCGTCGAATTCACCCTCCCCCGTACAGAGAGCGTTGGAGCTGCGATGGATGGAGATATCAGCAGTTTCTCTGCGTCCCCTTTGTCCGATAAAATGTTGTTTGCCAACTTCCTACGCGGCCTTTTTGTTTCAATTCCTCACCGACTGCTAGATGGCTTGATAAAACGGCGTGACAATGCCCTTTTTTGCTTGCACGTGTGCCTCAGCTGTTTCAGGGTTGCATGTAAACGCGAGCCGCGTCTCTTGGGGTTCTGGAAGTTTTGTGTGCTTTGGTAGTGATACTTGGTTTCCACGTCCATTACTGACATTCCATTCCGTCTATTTGAGCATTCCACACTAATAGCGCTGAAACTTAGACCCTGTTTACACTAGTTCAAGGCCGTGCACGTCGGCACGACTCGCTGTATTCATCGGGAAGTAGACCTTCCAAAAATCCGACAACTGCACATGGTTTATTTTGCGGACCCTGTCCCAGGAGGGGACAGCAGATGCGGCGCGGTCGGACCCAAGTCGGCAGTCAGGTAAGTTTTCTTTTTTTTTTTTAACTTTTCTTTTTAATGCCCCCGGCCTCTCATTCCAGCGCTTCCCCACCACTAGGTTGTATTAATCTCACAATCTGTAAGTCTGGGGCAGATACAAATCTGCTGATCCCCGTCCAACACACTGAAAACGTGTTGTACTGTAGCAATGATGCAAGTCGTTCTTCCTACTGCCCTTTTATGATGTTACGCCTTTTTGTAGATCGCTGTTTTTGCCAAGTTTGTTTAATGTGTGTATTAAACTAATTGCCCTTTGGTCCCTTAAACATAGTTGGACTCCGCTTTCCATAATATTGATTGTTGCTCTCATAGAGGTTCTCTGTTCTCAATGGCTGTTGCCACATTACCGCAATGGAAGCAGTAAAATGATGGTTAAAGATTAACTAGTCATTCGAGGGCAGGCTGCCATGATGGACTGGGTGCCCTATTGAGACTTAAACTGAATAAAACCTCTTGCAGTACATATGTTGTTAAATTCTAATTTGCAGTGTCTTCCCGCACACCATGCCTCCACCCCTGAGTTGGTTTAAGGATTCATCTGCTGGTTAGTATGACAGACCCTGCCTATTCACGTTCTCAGGGTCACATTGCCGCTTCAGAGGCCCGAATCAAAAGTTAAGCGCCCCTTTAAATCGTGGCATTGTGGAACAGTCCGTTCTGTGTATGCTTCTTACTGTCATTTGATCTACTCTGTAGGGGACATGCGCTTTTACAAAACTGCACATATTATGTAACACATTTTTGCTTATTTAATCTTCCTCTTTCCATGCCTATATTTTATTAATCCAGTATGCACACGCTCAGAGAGTAGCCTCAGAATGGAAGTGAGATTTCACATTTCCTTTTATACAGCTTGGGGCTGCCAGACACTGGCTCGGATTTCGCCACTCTCACCCTGATATTTCAAACTGGACGAACAATGCTCTTGCTGGTTTCGAGCAGTGCTCAGCACAAGATGGTGCGTCGGATTCACCCTCCCCCGTACAGAGAGCGTTGGAGCTGCGATGGATGGAGATATCAGCAGTTTCTCTGCGTCCCCTTTGTCCGATAAAATGTTGTTTGCCAACTTCCTACGCGGCCTTTTTGTTTCAATTCCTCACCGACTGCTAGATGGCTTGATAAAACGGCGTGACAATGCCCTTTTTTGCTTGCACGTGTGCCTCAGCTGTTTCAGGGTCGCATGTAAACGCAAGCCGCGTCTCTTGGGGTTCTGGAAGTTTTGTGTGCTTTGGTAGTGATACTTGGTTTCCACGTCCATTACTGACATTCCATTCCGTCTATTTGAGCATTCCACACTAATAGCGCTGAAACTTAGACCCTGTTTACACTAGTTCAAGGCCGTGCACGTCGGCACGGCTCGCTGTATTCATCGGGAAGTAGACCTTCCAAAAATCCGACAACTGCACATGGTTTATTTTTCTTGGCATGTGAAGTTTTTGTAGCCAGTAAGCGTGCAATACATTCAGTTGTCTTTTTGGGTTTCGCCTGCCGAAGGCTGCTGCGCAGCCTTTCAGCGCAGGTGAAATCCTATGTCGACAATAAGCACTTCGGGAACGTCCCCCGGCTCTCATTGGCTAGCTCCATAAATGGAGGCTAGCCATTGAGTGCCGGATCTGTCCGTCAAGGCCGGACCAGATTCGGGGGCGTTCCCGAGATTTTTTCCCAGGGAGGAGTTACGTTTTTTCCTGTTCCCTCCCCTTTCCCGCCGTCCGTGTCCTCTCCCGCCCCCCTCCCGTCGTCCGTGTCCTCTCCCGCCGTCCGTGTCCTCTCCCGCCCCCCTCCCGCCGTCCGTGTCCTCTCCCGCCCCCCTCCCGTCGTCCGTGTCCCCTCCCGTCGTCCGTGTTCTCTCCCGCCCCCCTCCCGTCGTCCGTGTTCTCTCCCGCCCCCCTCCCGTTCGTGCAACTCGAGTCAGCTGTGCCCATCAGCGAAAACAGGCAAGAGAGAGACTCTGAAGGGTACACGCCCTCACTGCTCTCCCCTCTGCTCAGGAGAAGGCGCCGCTTCTGGATTGGCGAAGAGGGGTTGCTGTTGTCACCAGCCACTAAACGGAAGGCGCCAACGCGGACCCTGTCCCAGGAGGGGACAGCAGATGCGGCGCGGTCGGACCCAAGTCGGCAGTCAGGTAAGTTTTCTTTTTTTTTTAAACTTTTCTTTTTAATGCCCCCGGCCTCTCATTCCAGCGCTTCCCCACCAAATCCCCCCCAACCCCTCCCCCGCGAGTATTGCAAGCTGTGACTGTTTATGTCGTCTGCCTTTCTCAGCTCCTGTATTTCTTATCCGAGGCAGCACATTTCGCGTCCCGATTTCCCTTTCCTAACAGTGCTTCAGTTTATTGGCATTTTCAACAGTTGTCTACGGGGGAAAGAAAGCTACGTACTTTGTATAATTGTATTATATTCTTTTCCATAACATACCGGCAGTTTGACAGCAGACTCCAGTTTTCATTGAGAACCTGCCTTTTTTCCTCTAGCTTAAATTGACCTCAGCCGCTGATTAAAGACAGCTTAGTTATTTAGTTCTAAACTGTTGCAGGTTGGCCCTGCACTGCTTGCAATTAGACAGGCTTGCTGTGATTGCTGAACTGTGCCAATATGTGCAAAGGCTGGTTATTCTAAAAACCGCGGTGTAATTTCTCTTCAGATTCCCCCAGCGCTCATGTGGCAGCTATGGTAGAACAGTCTTCTGCACTCTTGCCCGTCACTCCCTTCCGTTATTCTCCTTGTTCCTGTCTCTTTTCTTAGTGATCTCCCCTGTTGACTCGTGCCTGCTCCTCGCTCTCAAATCCCCCATATTGCCTGTTGTGTTTCCTGGTGATTTTTCCCTGAGCCCTCCTTTCTTCTCCTCCCTCTAGGCTTCATCCACTATTCTTGTGGTGTTTTCTGTTGAACTGCCCACTGCTCCCTGTAGGGTCCCGCTGGTTTTTCTTAGAGAACTCTCCCCTGCAGTTTAACCCCATGCCCTCTCCCTTTCTCCTTAATAAATGCTCCCTCCCACGGTCCTTGAAAAGTTTCCTGGTCCTTGAAAAGTTTCCTGTTGCTCTGTCGTCTGAAGCTGTCTCTCCTGCACTCTCTTCTGCGTGTGTGTATGTGTGTGGGTCGATGCCTTTAGGAAGCGCCTCTGTACCCGAGTGCAAGACAAATCATGCTTTAGAAAACCGTATTGAGACACAGCCAGGTCTGCTAAGAACGTCAAACGGTCATTAATTTCTACTTTTCCCACGCAGCGAGGTATTTTATTTAGGCATAAACATTATTCAAATATTAATATGCGCCAAATCCTGCTGCATGCAGAGAGAGTACGCAAATTCGAAACGAGTGTATGATTATATAATAATGTACTGCTTTTATTAAGTGACTTCTTCAGAGGCCACAGAGGTTTAGGGGGGCACCAATGTTGAAATGTGTGTCACCCAAGGTTTGGGGTCTGACAAGCCTCTGGCTCATGTTTGGGGGAGCTCCAATGTTAAAATGTGTGTCACCCGAGGTTTTGGGTCTGACAGGCCCCCTGCTGCTCGGATTCATTTAACACATTTAATACATCTGTGCATTGTATGTTGCAATATATAAGGCTGCTTGCGCCAGGTACAGTGCTGCACTTGGCGTCCTTCAGGCCGACACACTGCCCTTCTGTTACTTTTTAGCTTGACCCGTAATTTTCTGTTTTAGGGTCTCTGAATACAGAGGACGGGTGAGAGAACTGTGGGGAAGTGTTAGGCTGAGGTCGAATTGCAGTGATTACGAAATATAGTTTAACACCAACCGCATTTGAGCAATTAAACACATTGTACTGATACGGTTGACGTGGGTGCTTTTTTTTTTTTAGCTAGAACTGTCATCGAGGTGAAGTCTGTTATAAGGGTGGTGTGCATGTATTGGATGGATGAAAAGATCATAAAATTCATCTATGAAGACAGCCCTGTGTGCCTCCCAAAGTAAAATATATTATGTGAAACAATCATCTATATAGACGTTTCTTGTAATAAAGGATGTACCGCACATATTTACAGCATCCTATTTACATTCTAAAGTATGTTCAGTTTTCCTTTTCCTATCTGTTCCCAGTACAGAGCCTAAGGAAGCACATGAGTACACTAAAAAAACAGACCTGCAGAGCAGCATTTTATGTTTGTCTCACTATTTTTGATTTGATTGTAATGTTTTCTTCACAGTTGTGCTTTAAAAATGCTATATTTGAATCCCCCTTTTTTCAACAATTTGCAGTAAATATGTGGTGTAAAACCCACCATTTGAATCCATTTTTTCTCAATTTCCCCCCACACCCTCCTTTTTCAGTTCGGCATGCTCGCTTCGCTTGCTCGCTTATTACATTAAGGTACAACATTTTTTACCCCCACCACTTTCAAAATCCACCAGCCGCCACTGGTGTTACTACCACCGCTCCCCGGCTCAGGCGCTGTGAAGAAAACAATTTCACCAGTTGCACGGAGCTGTCGGTGCGCAGAGGGTTAAATCTGCCTCCCACCCCCGGGCCGCGGGGAGGCTGCGCCGTGTAATGCGTGCACGCCCCCTCACCCGCCTTCTCCCCCTCTTGCCTTCTTGCTCTATTGCAGGAATTGAATGGCCGGTCCCTGAGCTTCTCCACGCTTTCCAGGGCCTGGGTGGCGCGGGCCTGGGGGCTGCTGGCGGAGGCTTGAGGCACAGAAGCGCCCCGGTGGCCGAAGGGGCGGGCGCGTGAACAGGAGACGTGAGCGGCCCGCTGCAAGGGGTCGACTGAGTCAGAGCCACCCGCCGACACCCAAGGGAAGAATGAACACAACAGGTAATGCGCTGGCTCTGAGGAGGGGTGGCGGAACTGGGGTGATGTGGCGGCATCCCTGCACGCTGTGCACTGGATTGTGCACTGTTCCCACGACCGGACTCGCCTCTGTGTGATAGAACGCCACCTAGGCCTGTCGAAGCCTCGGGCTCGAGTCGGAGCGCAGACGGAGCACTCGGAATGGGGCGGGCAGGTACAGAGGGCCTCGGGCGGGGAAGGAGGAGACGTAAGTTTTGCAGGCCGTGTTAGGGGATAAAAAGCAACCTAAATGCATTGTGGGAGCCACTGAGCCACACACTAGGGTCTGAAGCACCCATGGCTGCAGGGAAACTCAAGAGAAGGAGACAGTGCACCCAATGAGAGCTCTGGGGGCCACACAACTGCTCCAGTGTGTGTGTGTGACTGCTCCAAGCTGTGTGTGTATGTGTGTATGTTACTGCTCCAGTGTGTGTGTGTGTATGTGCCTGCTCCAGTGTGTGTGTGTGTATGTGACTGCTCCAGTGTGTGTGTGTGTGTATGTGACTGCTCCAGTGTGTGTGTGTGTGCGTGTGACTGCTCCAGTGTGTGTGCGTGTGACTGCTCCAGTGTGTGCGTGTGACTGCTCCAGAGTGTGTGCGTGTGACTGCTCCAGAGTGTGTGCGTGTGACTGCTCCAGTGTGTGCGTGTGACTGCTCCAGTGTGTGCGTGTGACTGCTCCAGTGTGTGTACAATTATTCTACAAAGCGCTACAAATATCCAAAGCACAATTCAGTAAAGCGCTAGAAGTATTCAGAGCACAAACGTATGGCTAACAGCAACACAGCGAGCGCAGAGAATATGAATATTAAATCAATTTGGCAGGGCTTATCGCAAAATAGCGCGATTGTACATCAGCCCAACAATACTTATCTGATGAGGGCAATGCACGCAGCCTAACGATATCAGGAGTGAATCAGGGAGCCAAACGATGCCAGGATTAGAGCAGGGAGGTTGGGGAGCGACCGCTACTGAGAGCGTCAGTGTGTGTGTGACTGCTCCAGAGTGTGTGTCTGACTGCTCCAGAGTGTGTGTGTGACTGCTCCAGAGTGTGTGTGTGACTGCTCCAGAGTGTGTGTGTGACTGCTCCAGAGTGTGTGTGTGACTGCTCCAGAGTGTGTGTGTGACTGCTCCAGTGGGTGTGTGTGACTGCTCCAGTGGGTGTGTGTGACTGCTCCAGTGGGTGTGTGTGACTGCTCCAGTGGGTGTGTGTGACTGCTCCAGTGGGGGTGTGTGTGTGTGTGGGGGGCTCTGGATGTGTGTGTGGCTCTGGGTGTGTGTGTGTGTGTGTGGGGCTCTGGGTGTGTGTGTGGGGGGGGCTCTGGGTGTGTGTGTGGGGCTCTGGGTGTGTGTGTGGGGGGGGCTCTGGGTGTGTGTGTGGCTGGCTCTGGGTGTGTGTGGCTGGCTCTGGGTGTGTGTGGCTGGCTCTGGGTGTGTGTATGTGGTAGTAATTGCTGTCTGCTGAGCTCGTCCGTAGGGTACAATAGGTCTCACATTTACGAGAGATTAAGCTATTGGCAATTTAAATGACAATGCCATTTATTTATCTGTTTTCAAAACCAACACATAAAAACAAATTTTGTCATTTACAATGCCAATAGCTCTAACTTTTCCAAAGGCAAAACCGTTGCATTGTAAATGCTTGTTCCTTAATGATGACAATTCGACATTCATGGTCAGATTAACTTTTCTGTTTATTTGCCACTACGCAAAATTAATTTAGACCTCAATGTATTATTAATTTTGCAAAAGCAAAGTTTTTAGAGCACATTGGACGAGTGCAGGTAATTAAGCTCATTTTATTAGACTCGGATCAATGGTGGGCTTGTCATACATATAGAGGCGATTTAGGTCATTGGATGTGGAGCTGTTACAGAGTTTCAGCCTTGTGAACAAACGTTTTTGATGGACTAGAGTTAGCTTTTGGCAACCCTTTTTTAAGTCGTAGTTGGTTACACAACTACTTTTTTACTCATTAATTCCAACCTAGCTCTTGGAAACTTACAATAGGTTTCTCATGTTTTGTTTTCAGTGGTTTCTTATTCTTTGGTTTAGCAAATATGTTAAAAAATGTGATAGCCCCTCTAACTGATAAAAAAAAAAGTAAGTACATGTAATGAAGCAATATAAAATTAATTCTAAATGTTTGAGAAACCGCCTGAGACCCAAGAACAGAGCAATACCAGCAAACAAAATAGCAAAACCATCAACTGAACATAGAAAATCTTCCTAAATTTTTGATAACCAATCGTATTGATTTTATGAGAGACCAACAAAAGAGAACAATAGACCAGCACTTTGTACAAATACCAGTGCAAAGCAAAAATATGATAACACTATGCCAGCCGACATGATCCTGATATGCAAGGGAAAGACAGAGCAGCACCCATCCCTGCCCCGGTTGCTTAAGGAGAGTGTCCGTCTTCTATCACCCCAACCCATTTGCCCCACATTCTGTGAAACTTCTTCGAACACCCTCTGGCCTCGTACAGGGGCCGTTCTTGCGCAGCGCACCAATCCACCCCCTGTGCCAACGTGACATGGTGGGAGCTGTCGAGTTCAGCCAGTTTGCCACAATGACCCTCTTGGCCACCGTCATAGCCGTGTTTAGAAAGAGTTTGTCAGCTCTGAAGCCATCAATCCCTTTGGTGATTCCCAGGAGTACATTCATTGGGTTGAGAGGGGTCTCCCAGCCCAGGACCTCAGTAAGCTCCCTTATCACTGATTCCCAATATCACGTGACTAAGCCATACCATGTGGTAAAAATCAGCTTGTAGGTGATTGCAGTGGGGACAGGATGCATCGGGTTGGAGCCCAGTGTGGTGGAGGCGCATCGGTGTGAGGTAGGCGGCATGAAGGTAGTATACTTCAACTAGGCGGAGCCTTGCTGCGGCTGTGATTGTTTTGGGGGCAATTAGTGCATCCCTTCAATCTGCGTATTCCAGGGACCCAAGGCATCCCTCCTATCTGTCCCTGAGCCGGGATAGTGTGTTGGGGCGTTGTTAGTAAGGGAGCGATAGATACCGGAGATCCCCCCCCCCTACCCTCCCTTAGTCGCCTGTCATGATCTGGGTTTCTGGTGGACTGTATTCTGGTAAGGGGGTGCCCTCTGAGATATGAGAGGGAGTGGCCCAACTACAGATAACAACAAAACTGGGAAGTGTGGAGGGAGTACTGGTTTTGCAAACCTTTAAAGGTGCGTATGTGAACCCCACCCTAGACGTCCCCCAATTGTGAAATCCCAATGAGGTCCCATGCTCTAAAGCCAGATAGGTTGAAGACCTCCCGGAGCTAGGCACCCCGCGACAGTGGGGAATATTGAGTCAGTTTGTCCAATCATTGAGTGTGGCGCAGAGAAGCCCGCCAAGCCAAAAGCAACCCATGTGTGACTTCGGGCAGGGTTTGGGGAATGACGCTCCCATACAGCATCCCCTGGATGCTATGCAAACCCATGGTGTGTAGTTCCAAGCGATATGCCGGGTTTGACCAGCCACCATTAAACCAGCCGGGCACTGTGAGGAGCCGAGTAGCTAAATAATAAAGGTACAGATTTGTCATCCCCAGGCCTCCATCGAAGGTCGGAATCCGGTACTGGGCCAGGGCCAGTCGGGGCCTCCGACCCTCCACACAGGAACTTGGTGGCCAAGCTGTCCATCTCTCGGAACCACGACTGTGAGAAGGATAGGGGCTTATTCTGAAGCATGTAGAGGAACCTGGGTAGAATCATCATATTAAATAATGCTATTCTGCCCATAGGGTTCAGCGGCAGCGCCTGTCATTTGAGGAGATGAGCACGGGCTTTTTTTCACTAGGGGGGTTACGTTGAGTGACCAGGCAAGGTCTGCCAGGAGGGCAACCCAGATCCCTAGGTATTTGAAGGACTGGCGTTTAAGAGGTATCGATGACTGCCAATCAAAGCACTCCCTTGAGAGGTAAAGGGGGACCAGGACGGATTTGGTAGAGTTTAGTCGAAGGCCGGAGGTTTACTCAAAGAGACTCAGTCCCCAGAGACACCGGGGTCCCGATTGTGCTCGGTCCGATATGAATAGCAGAACCTTATCTACGTAAAGGGCGATTTTGTCCTCCTCCAGTCCGGGCCATCTCCACCCCGCGATGTGCTTGTCGGACCGGATAAGACAGACAAAGGGCCCCTCCTGATGGGAAAAGGCCGTGACAGAGCTCCATTAACCAATACTCTGGCCCGTGGCTTACAATATAGCGTCTTGACCAGGTTACAGAAGGAGGTCCCGAATCCCATCTCCGTAAGCACCGCCTCCAGGTACCGCCAGTCCACTGAATCGAATGCTTTCTCGAAATCAACAAGAAGAACAGACAAGTATGGGGTCCACTGTTGGCAGTTTGCTAGAGCAGTGTCTGGTTCCCCGAGATGGCATGAAACCGCACTGGTCAGGGTGGACCAGTTTGTCCAGGTATGGTTGTACGTGGTTGGCTAAGACAGCGGCAAATACTTTGAGCTCCAAATTAATAAGAGAGATGGGGCAGTAGTCTGAGCAGTGCTGTGAGGGGGGCTGAGACTTGGGGTTCACCACGATGGTGGCCATATCAGTCTCGGGCGGAACAAGCCTTTATCAGTCACCTCCTGATACATCTCCAGAAGGCGAGGAACTAACGTGCCGTGGTAGGTTGTGTAAAACTCCTGCAGGAGTCCTTCAGGTCCCGGCGTCTTACCAGAGGCCATACGTTATATGGCATTGGTAACCTTCCCTGGGGTGATGGGGAGGTCCAGCGCCTACGGTTCGTCGAGTCGCGGAAGAGGGAATCGTTCACGCTGAAGTAGTTCAGAGAGTGAGAGATGGGGAGGCTGTGCAGAGTAAAGGGTGGCGTAGTATGCGGCAAACCATTGGGCCATCGCCACTGGGGATCTGTGAAGCGCTCCGTCCGGAGCGATCACCTCAGGAATTATACGATTTGCTATTGGGTAAGTGGCTAGTCGGTGAAGGGGCTTACCAGCCCCCCATAGCACAAGGTGCTAGGGGAGGGAACCATGCGGACCACAGCAGCAGGACCACAGCGGGGGCACCCGGCCGAAGGTCTCCCCGCGGCGGTCCACAGGAGGGCAGGGGACAGCGCGGAAAGAGAGGGGGGGAGGGTAGTCCGTCTGGTTCCCGCCTTCGGGTCCAACGGCCGATACCCCCTCCCGGTGAGGTTCTCACACACCCCCGCCAGAATCAGGTGTGCGCCAGTCGTGGCAGGGCCTATGGCGGTGGTCGAGGGACCGAGTCCAGGCCGATCTGGTTCAGTGGGAAGTTGCCCAGAGGAGAGGCAGGCCGCAGGACATCCGGGGCGGGGGAAGGAGGGAGGCTTCTGTCGCCTGCGAGTAATCGTGTGGGCCTGATGATAGATTCATGGATAACCGCTGGGTGACGGTGTAAACTGAGCTGCACTTAGCGTGATGCTGTCTGGAGCATTGAGTCCTGACCCCCTGGATGCCGGTTACAGGTATGGGCTTCCTATGCTGTGGGAGCCCGCTTCAGGCTTTATTCTCGCTCCTCCAGGCTGCCGGTGACGGTGTATACTGCGCTGCACTTAGCGCAATGCTGTCTGGAGCATTGAGT
The DNA here is from genome assembly GCF_964261635.1 of Lissotriton helveticus. Lineage (NCBI taxonomy): Eukaryota > Metazoa > Chordata > Amphibia > Caudata > Salamandridae > Lissotriton > Lissotriton helveticus. Next base: position 1,197,390,071 of record NC_136068.1, on the reverse strand, counting down.
CCTGACCCCCTGGCTGCCGGTTACAGGTACGGGCTTCCTGGGCTGCGGGAGTCTGCTTCAAGCTTTCGGTACCTCCGATATGACCATGTAAACTGCGCTGCACTTAGCGCGATGCTGTCGGGGGCATTGCGTCCTGCCTTCTGGCTGCCGGTTACAGGTACGGGCTTCCCGCGCTGCGGGAGCCCGTTTCAGGCTTTATCCTCGCCCCTCCTGGCGCCGCCGGTGACGATGTATGCTGTGCTGAACCCAGCGCGATGCTGTCTGGGGCATTGAGTCTTGACCCCCTCGACTTCCGGTTACTGGTAAGGGCTTCCTACAGAAGGTCCCACAGGAACGTTGTCAATGAAAAGGAGAGGTGGGTGAGAGTGCCCCTCTGCCGCTGTCCGAGAATGACAGTCGTGGTGTCTTAAGCCCTCTGCCGCCGCACTCAGACGTTTCGACTCGACTTGTGGCTTATGGGACAGTTGAGCCTTTGCCTGCGAGTCTTCCTCAGGACGGGATAGGTGGGGGGCAACCAACACGTGGTTTTAACACCTCATCTAGCAGGGAGAGAGTAACTATCAGTCCAACACTCAATCTAGCACATCCTACAACCATTAATTACAGGTTCCGCACGGGAACCATTGCAGGAGGATTTGGCCCTGTAAATGGCACAATTACAATTCCTTTGGATGCCCCAGGGTCAGTCCGGTAAACAACTCAATTGTACAGGTGCTGCGTGAAGCAGGGGGATCAACAGCTCGGCTGGGCGGGCCGGCCCGCCCCAACCGCCTCCAATGCCTCTCACCTCTGGGGCTCGGGTGTCCTCCGCAATACTGGATGGATCACTGGCTTGCAGCAAGACAAGCGCTGAGAACCCGGCGGGCCACTTCCACTCACGCAGCCGCCGAAACCACCGGGACTGCAGGAAGGGCCAGTAATCACCCACGGCGAGGACTGCCATCTTAGGCCCGCAGCCGCCGGAGCTCCAATGCAGGGTTCGCCCACGGCGCCTAGATTCCAGAAACACAGCTCCCGGGCATGGATTGGGAGCCCTGGACAGTCAGGCAGCAGGATGGGAGGTGGGTTCTCTTGATGGTGGGGGATTTAATGGAACGGATGATTGAGAGGTCCGGAGTACTTGTAAAGTGCGACGGCCATCTTAACACTCCTTTCTGTTCAAATATTCCTAAATTTACAAGCATATTCAGACTTTTTTGTTTTCAGCAGGGTTCATTCCCGATATCAGCTGTTATTTGTTTTTTTACTTTAGCTTTCAGAAGTCGGCGTAATTTCTGAAAAGGTTAACATATTTAGCAGCAACGGTCCGGGGCACATACTTTAGTTTTGTTACTGTTTTTTCCTTTTTGCGCAGTTCAAACAACGGGCTTAGAAAGGTAGCTTGTCCATAAATAAGGAGTTTAGTAGTTGATATTCGTATACATGTGCCGTTGTAAGCAGATAAGTCTGGAAATGATGGTTAGGGAAGACCCTATACATCTTATGCTGGAATATTAGCGCCATACTGAATTTAGAAGACCTTTGAATCCTAACATGTTAGTAGCTGGAATTAGGAATTGGTTCAGTAGTACACAATTTTTGCTGATGGTATAATGCATGGAAATAAATACACCATAACACAAACCGCTATGTAGGCTAAACTCAGACAAGTTAACAGGTATTGGCAAAGTCAATATACATGTGCCAAAGGCATGAAAGAGCAGTTTTATATTGGCTTATCCATCCATCTAATAAAGCAGAAAAGGAAAAAGTGTAGACCAGGCCGAAAAAGGTGTTTTCAGTGAGCTCTTGTATGGTGATGGTGATTTCACTTTCTACTTTGGAACATTGTACCTCCTGAGAAAAAATAAATAAAAGAAGATTTGACAAATCCACAAAATAAACCTATAACACCATTCTGAAAAGTGAGGCTTTTCTGCTTCCCCTTAATCGAAACTGTCAGATGCCCTTGTAACATTGAACATGATGACAGCTTCACAGAAGTGATATGGCATGTTAAATATAGTGGTACACATAAGGAAGAAAACAACATGCAGTGGCAAAACCAGTAGGTCTCGCTTTCACTTAACAGATTTTCTATAAAAGTTGTTACAAACCACATCTTAGAAAACATCTGTGTTCCATGGATGAGATCTAGATGCAATATGCATTTGTGGCTGCTAGTGGTAGTTGCAATTTAATATGGAATCACCCATAATCCTCAGTAAAGGATAACAGTAATTGGGCTGCAGATCTCTCCTCACACGCCAGGACCTTGTTTTTAGTGTACCAGTTGCACTCAGGATAGCTATGTACCCAAGTTGTAGCTTCAGCAGTGCTATCGGCTTGCCCTCATGTCACGACGTGGGCCACTTAAACCTATCTCATCTTTCTAGCCACAATCACCAAGCCTTCTGGTAGGTTTATGCTGATGTATATAATTGGAAACCGAAACTGTAAGCGTAGATGCGCTTAATGTTGAAGGCTGAAAAAACGGTAACGGCTGGATGCCGCCCTCATGACATGAAGCCAATGCACAGCTATGCTGTCTCTGCTCATAGAAACAGTCTCCATATAGGCGTGGCTGCCATTTGCCAAGCTAAAGTAAAGCCATAGCACAAGCTCTACTGTAGGCAAATACGTGTCTCAACTTGTCCACGGCAGGAAGTTTGGTGAAGGGGAAAGCTGGTAGGTGGGTGGAAGCAACAAAAGGGTTGGGGCCTCTTAGACTGGAACAGAGGCTGACATGGCACAGCCTGCAGCACTTCTCCGCCCCACCACCAAACACCATGGCAGCAGTTTAGACCCACCTGGCTGTGGGTGAAAAGGCACATTTATTCTGAAAAGTGACCAGTTGTTTACTGTAGCACGCCGAAGCCAGTAGAACAGAGGCTGACATGGCACAGCCTGCAGCACTTCTCCGCCCCACCACCAAACACCATGGCAGCAGTTTAGACCCACCTGGCTGTGGGTGAAAAGGCACATTTATTCTGAAAAGTGACCAGTTGTTTACTGTAGCACGCCGAAGCCAGTATACCTATCTAGGCAGATAAGTTGCTGAGTAACAGGTACATATAGTGCTTTGTTCGGGGAAGAGTGGGGGTGCGCAACCAAGCATGATAGAGGGAGAGCAACACTGAGGACCGAGGGTGCCAGTAAGCAACACAGAGGGTGCCAGGAGCAAAACGTACAGCGTGGGGAGCGAAGCCATTGGAGATGGGGAAAGCAGTGGATGAAAGAGTGCAAAGTGGAGCTGTGGTCATAGAAACACAAGGGTGAAAAGTTAATGGAGGGGCAGAAGCACACGAGTGCTAGCAGATCATGGAGCGGGGGCTGGAGAGAAGCATACCAGCAGGGAAGGTGCAGTACGAGCATGGCAGGAGGGAAGTACACAAGGGGGATAGATGAAAAGCATGCATTCTCCTAGAGTGCTTAACCCCTTCCACGCTGATGACGAGCTGGGCTCGTCATGAGGTAGCCTCCTCGCACACTGATGACGAGCCCAGCTCGTCACGTAAAGTGCGCTTTTAAAAATCTCAGCGTACGAGCGGAATTCCGCCCGCACGCATGCGGTTAAACACAAAGAAAACATTGGCACTAAAAAAACGAGCAGTGGAAGGACACAAGCAATCACGGGTGTGGAATTTAATAAAATATCTACTTGTCCACGGGGCAGGTTGCTTCATAAATCTACTTGTCCTGTAACAAAATCCACTTGTCCCTTTTGTGCCATGTAATGCGGCGACAAATTACGGCAGCAATTTCATTATGTAAAAGTTCTGATGAAGCCTGTCTAATTATGCCAGGGCTCCTACCTTAGTAGGGTTTGAATACTAGCAATTAACTTATGTTGCTACGTTTCTGCAAGTCTACATACTGGGGCCGAAGGTAGTGGTAAGCAATAGTTCAAGGGTTGGAATGTCCTTTTGAGTCTGTGCAAACCCACTAACTTGCCTGTTTTAAGGTTTTCGTCAACTCTCTTCTAATCTTTTTCCCATATTGAGAAAGGTTGGAAATTCACTCCTGACAGTGGCAGATGTTAAAATTCTTCCGGGGTTTGGAAAAAAGTGGTTGGAGTAAAAGTACACTTAAAACAGTCAGATTTTCACATGAGCAAATCTACACATGCACATTTGCTCATGCTAAAATGCAGTTCACAGATATTTTCTAGGAATACTATTCCTTGGCCTACTTCTGTAACTTCTTGTGAATTCACGGAAACTGTATATATGAACTTATATATAACATGGATGCACTTTTGAGACTTTCTTTAATGATTGGGCCTCTAATTAGGCATGGAGTTAACCATGACCTTTTGTGTTTAATAAAATTATGTCTCTCTCCCTCTCCTTCTCTCGGTCTATCAGCTGGCTTCACTGTGAGTGACAGTATTCTGCTCTTTTACAAGGAGCATATTGGCACCCAAGGTAGTTTGGAACTGCTGTGGCAATGTGTAGTTTTGGAGACCAAAAACTATTTTTGCTTTTGCCAATGCTTGTTAGGATGATGAGGGCCCTGCAGCTCCCACACTGATAAGGTTTTAAAAAAACCATGCCTAAACAAGTCACGCATTGACAAAACCAAATGCCTGACCACTAATTTCAGACCTACTGGCTTTGCCAATGCTTGTTTATTTTTGTTTCCCACAACCGTATTTTAACTGGTTACACTGATTTTCCATTATGAATATTTTTGGGAAATACAAGCATACATAAACACGATACTACATGATTTTGCAAAGATATGGTACCTAAATTCTTACAGTAGTTTAGCAAAATGTTTTTTTCCTACTTGCATTTTTTTGTGAACATTTTATTTTGTAAGCAAAGAACCATCACTGCTGCTGTCAAGCTACTGCAAATATTTGCATATATTCAGAGAGTATTCTGGGAGCATTATACATAGCCTCAAATGACTAAACTTTGAAAACGTGTGTACACGTTTATACTGGAACCACCGTCAGAAGTGCAGGCCGAGCTTACAACATTTACTTTTAGTGCTCACCCTAATAATAAAGGCTTTGTATTAATGAACCATAAATACAAGTTTGAACAACAGCGTTAACACATGGACACACATATTACCTTAACTGTAGACAATGCCCTTCCTTGATTAATAATGTGGTACTGTAAACTGGCAGCTAAAGGGTTTGTGCTGTAGGGGGTTGGGCCTACTTGTCCCACAGACAAAATACACATGAAAACTTGTTGCCCTAGACCCCAAACAATATGTCCCGGGCGTCGGGCTATAGGAATTCCACATTCCTGCAAGCAATGCATCCATGCCCCAGGGGAGGGACAAACGGTCCTCAAGGAAGGAAGCTTACGACAGCTGACCATTAATAAGCAAGCAAATGAGAATGACAATGAAGCCAACCAATCGTAAGAAACGGGCAGCCTCTAAGCACACCATTAGAAAGCAAACGGTCTCACAAAGACAGTGCATGCACTGTCTAGGCAAGACCTATTAAACTACTTTAAGTTTTTCGGACTTACTTAAAAAGTTTGTTTGTGGTCTGTAGTAATTACATTTTCTTGAACACATCTAAGAACGACGCAGTGTTTTGCAAATGTTGTAGATCTTTCCAATTAAAGGTACAAATCTTCTATGGTGCTTGTAACTCAATTATTTTTCCAATATTTAACTGACTGCTCCAAAGGGCTAGTGTATGAAATACAAAAATGCATACCCCAAGAAAATATTTCAGGTTTTGTGTAATCATCTACCACTAAAATCCTACCGTGGTAATCATGCCCTTTATGAGGGAGAATTTCATGCTCTGCGTGGGTGCTTTAATGTAGCCGTCAAAATGTTGTATTCATTTATGTTCTTTTAAAGCAGCAGACTCTCATTTCACCTATGCTTATGCAGAAAAGACAATAGTTATTCCCTCAGATGACAGAGAGCATTAAAGATTGGATTGCCATAGCTTTGCTTTCCACTTGAATGAGTAAAGGCAATTCATACTGTGCGCTTAGCTATGGTTGTGACAGACTATAAATTAACACGAAGCAGTCTCAAGCACATTTCTCTGTTGGCCTTCCGTTGAAATGCAGCCTTTGTATATGATTTACCGTTGAGAAACGTTAGCAATATAAGCGATACCTGAACAGAACAGATGCATACTGTTAATCCTTTATTTGTATTTGCCAATCTGCGTACTCGTAATCTTTTCCTTTACAGCTGCAAAATGCATTTTTTTCAGTTATTTAGCTAACTTTCCCTTCCTGTGCAAAAGTAAAATTTTTGTTATTACGTTAGAAACTGTTTGCTCTAACTTTCCAAAGTATATGTTTTCCTGGGATCAACAACCGCAGTCTGTTTAGTTGGTTGTAAAATACGTCTTTACAGCTGAAGACAGTCCTACCAAGTATCATGCATCAGGTGTGACGCTGACGCATTTCAGTGCGGTGATCCACATCCATAGCTGCCAAGGTTTCAGATTGCTTGTGTGACATTTTCATAATTTCAGTGTAATTATGAGTGACATTCAGCGAGTATGAGTGACACTTTCTCGCGAGCCAAAATCAAGCCTATCAGAAATTACATCCATTTGAGCAACGAGAAACTCTAAGAAGATCTGAAAACTGCTAAACAAAGAACCAGAAATGGATGGGTACTAAGAATCTGTCCAGGGTCTCTCTCCACGTAGGACCCTAATGTAACCAAACTGAAACCGGATTATGTGAGAGAGGCCCCAGCCTGGATCTCAGCTGCCTCGGCCTGTTAATAAATTATGATAATAGTACTAGTCAGGACAGCTGACAGACTCACTGACTCGGAGCGTGGCTGCAGCACCAGGCAAGCCTCAGGATTACCAATGTCTGTTCTTACTTCCGTGCAGATATTTCGCCACGTGACAAGTGCAGCAAGGCCCACCTTGGCATTTACCCAAAATTTAAGGAGTTTGTTCAATATATTCTGTAAAGCCTTGCTTCTGTCCCTAACTGTGAGAAAAAACAAGGGTCATGCGGCCGAGACAGAGCAGCCCTGCTGCGGCCTGCACACAGTGCAGATTTGTGAGTTTAAGATCGATAATGAGGAGACAGAGCAGACCTGCATGTAGATTTTAAGTAGTTAGGGTGTCTGAAATTATATCGATGCCGATCTGCAGTGGTGGTGCGCTCCGCGGTGCAGGCGCTGCTGTGTGACTGAAGTTAACAGTGTACACTTAGAATTAAGTAGTGGCCGCAGGCTGCCTGGCATCAGTGTGGGGCTAAAGTACTTACTTTTTAGGTTTTGCCTAGCGAAAGCTGCGCTCTGCGCAGCTTTTTCGCGCAGGCGAAATCCTGTTGAGAACTGTAGGGTGCTTTGGGTCGGCCCTCGTCATTGATTGGCTGGCTCCGTAAACGGAGCCTTGCCATTGGACGAGGGGCCTGTCCGTCAATGCCGGACCAGACACGGGGGCGTTCCTGACATTCTTTCCCTTTTGCCGACGTCACGCGACGCCGGGAACGCCCCCGAGTCTGGTCCGGCATTGCCGGCACTTCTGCGTCTCTCCTGCCCCGTGACTGGCCGGCCGGCCAATCCTAGCGCGGCCGGCCGGAAGTGCCCGCCCCCCGCAGCCCGGGGAAGAAGGAGAGGAAGACGGCAAGCACTATGGCGGCGCCCGCGGGGAGACCGGAGAAGTGCCTCTCCAACCTGCCGCTCTAGCTGATTCACAGCATCCCTCCAGCTCTCAGGCCGTGCAATCAGGCTCTCGACGCTGCCTGCCGCAGGTCACACCGCCCTCCCGACAGCCCAGCCCGCCTCAGATCGGAGTGAAGTGCAAATCAATATGGTAATTACATTCCCATGCTGAACCGCAGCCAGGCTGGTGTGGCGGGAGCTCCGAGCCTCAAGTCTTCGCTTCCAGGCGCTGCATTGCGGTTACACCTTTTCTGATCCATTCTCGGCAGGCAGCGCTTGGGGACATCTCAGAGTCCCCGGTCTCGCTTCAAGGCGCTGCATTGCATACATCCTCTCCTTACATAAGTATCTTTCGTTCCCTTTTTGTAGGGGAGGAGGTGCGAAGCCTCTCGAGGCGCTATGTTCCCGTCCTCCTGCGCTCTGAAAGTTGGTGATCTTCGCCCAGCCGAGCCCGTTTCGAGGCGCTGTATTGCCTTTTCTCCTTGCCCCCTCTTCTCATGGGCGGGTTGCGGCCGCTTCTCGAGGCACTGTGTCCCTGTCATTCTGTGCTCCGAGGGATAGTGATGTAGACACAACTGAGCCGGTTTCAAGGCGCTATGTCCCTGTCCTCCGCCTGTACTCTGAGGGTTGGTGATCTGCGCCCAGCTGAGCCGGCTTCAAGGCGCTGTGGCACCTCCGCCTCTTCTCTCGCCTCTCCCCCGTCCGCTCCACCCTCTCGGGGGTACCTCGGGGGTGGGGGGCGGGTACCCCCGAGGCCCGAAGCCCTCCCAGAGCCCTCCCGGAGCCCGCGGGGCTGGCCCGGCTCCAGGCACACCAGCGCCTCACAATCGCGGCTTGTAGCGAAGTGCCTCTCCAACCTGCCGCTCTAGCTGATTCACAGCATCCCTCCAGCTCTCAGGCCGTGCAATCAGGCTCTCGACGCTGCCTGCCGCAGGTCACACCGCCCTCCCGACAGCCCAGCCCGCCTCAGATCGGAGTGAAGTGCAAATCAATATGGTAATTACATTCCCATGCTGAACCGCAGCCAGGCTGGTGTGTAATAGGCTTCAACACATTGACAAAGCCAACAGCTCTTACATAGGCGGGACCTGGCTTTGCCAATGCTTGCTATATATTTTCAGTTTTATATAGGCTATCTCGACCGAAGGTATTGGAGCGCTTTATATGAGCAGCGGTGACATCACACGCGGTCACATCCTATTTCAGGCACAGGAGATATAGTGGTGTGCCGAGGATCACAGGATGTTGAGACGATGCGAGACTCGAACTTGTTTCTTCAGTGCCACAGTCAGCCGCTCTGGTCCTTAGGCCACGTCCTCGCGGTGTTGCCTTCCCATCCGATATTACTCTTGTGGATTGTGGGGTACGCTTCAAAGCGCTGCACGTACCCCTCCCCCCCCCCCCCCCCTCTCCTCCATGTCGTCCTGTGGATGTGGGCGACTCTGAAGCCCATGGTCCGCTTCAAGGCGCTGCACCAGGGTCTACAGACATGTCCAAGGTCAGAGTCCAGGTGACCCCGTTGAACCCGGCTCCCTGGCCGTCCTCCGCCGAAGCCTTAACCCCAGCCCTCTCCCCCCGCCCCCACCGCGTTGACAGGCCAGAGTCTGTCTTCAAGGCGCTGCATTAAGTGTATACCAACTTTGGCACTTTCTATGCAGAGGGTGGGTGTGGCGGGAGCTCCGAGCCTCAAGTCTTCGCTTCCAGGCGCTGCATTGCGGTTACACCTTTTCTGATCCATTCTCGGCAGGCAGCGCTTGGGGACATCTCAGAGTCCCCGGTCTCGCTTCAAGGCGCTGCATTGCATACATCCTCTCCTTACATAAGTATCTTTCGTTCCCTTTTTGTAGGGGAGGAGGTGCGAAGCCTCTCGAGGCGCTATGAAGATTAATAAATGTTTTATATTTTTTTACTTTCTATGTCTGTCTGTTACATGGTTACAAGACGGGGGATCTTAAATGATTTTATATCTATGTATTTTATGGTCCCTGCCCTTTCCCAGCCTGTCCTCTCCCAGCCTGTCCTCTCCCAGCCTGTCCACTTCCAGCCTGTCCTTTCCCAGCCTGTCCTTTCCCAGCCTTTAAACTTCCAGCCTGTCCACTTCCAGCCTGCCCTCTCCCAACCTGCCCTCTCCCAACCTGCCCTCTCCCAGCCTGCCCTCTCCCAGACTGTCCCCTCCCTGCCCTCTCCCAGCCTGTCCCCTCCCTGCTCTCTCCTAGCCTGTCCTCTCCCTGCCTGTTGTCGTGTCCCGGCGGCAGCAGGCAGCAGCGTGCACTGCGTCCCCGAAGTAACAGCCCTAAAGCAAGCAAGAAGTACGCCCCCCTCCCACCAATCCCTGTTAGGTAGTGGAAACTGTCCAAACTGGGGTGCAGACAGCCCCTCTCACCTTTCGGCCTGGTACCACTGCACCAGCCGCACTACTTCCCGAACTGACCGTTCTCCACTTCAGCCCCGTCTAAATTACAATTCATGCTTGTGACCCTTTTGCCTGCTTGTGCTTGTTTTCATGACCCTGTTGCCTGCTTGTGCCTCCGTGTGCCCCTGTTGCCTGCTTGTGCCTCCGTGTGCCCCTGTTGCCTGCTTGTGCCTCAGTGTGCCCCTGTTGCCTGCTTGTGCCTCCGTGTGCCCCTGTCGCCTGCTTGTGCCTCAGTTTTCGTGCCCCTGTTGCCTGCTTGTGCCCCTGTTGCATGCTTGTGCCTCCGTGTGCCCCTGTTGCCTGCTTGTGCCTCCGTGTGCCCCTGTTGCCTGCTTGTGCCTCTGTGTGCCCCTGTTGCCTGCTTGTGCCTCTGTGTGCCCCTGTTGCCTGCTTGTGCCTCCGTGTGCCCCTGTTGCCTGCTTGTGCCTCCGTTTTCGTGCCCCTGTTGCCTGCTTGTGCCTCCGTGTGCCCCTGTTGCCTGCTTGTGCCTCCGTGTGCGCCTGTTGCCTGCTTGTGCCTCCGTGTGCCCCTATTGCCTGCTTGAACCTCCGTGTGCCCCTATTGCCTGCTTGTGCCTCCGTGTGCCCCCGTTGCCTGCTTGTGCCTCCGTGTGCCCCTGTTGCCTGCTTGTGCCTCCGTGTGCCCTTGTTGCCTGCTTGTGCCTCCGTGTGCCCCTGTTGCCTGCTTGTGCCTCCGTGTGCCCCTGTTGCCTGCTTGTGCCTCCGTGTGCCCCTGTTGCCTGCTTGTGCCTCCATGTGCCCCTGTTGCCTGCTTGTGCTGTGTGGGTGTGTGTGGAGGGCTCTGTGTGGCTGTGTGTGTGGGGGGCTCTGTGTGGCTGTGTGTGTGGGGGGCTCTGTGTGGCTGTGTGTGTGGGGGGATCTGTGTGGGTGTGTGTGTGGGGGGGGCTCTGTGTGTGTTTGTGTGTGTCATTTGCGAGAGATAAAGCTAGTGGCATTGTAAATGACAATGCCATTATTTATGTTAAAAAAACATAAATAAAAATAATGTCAAGAGCAATGCCAATAGCTCTAACTTTAACAAAGGCAAAACCATTGCATTGTAAATGCTTGTTACTGACTGCGCCGGTGTCTCTCTGCGCGTGCGTCCCCGGTCCCGTGGCGGTGAGCTGCACGGGTCCCGCGGCCGCACAACTGCAGCACTGAGTTCATAATGCGCCGTGGCGGCCACATACTCGTTGAATGTCACTCATAATTACACTGAAATTATAAAAATGTCACACATAAGCAATCTGAAACCTTGGAAGCTATGCTTTAGATTAGTATTATTTAATGCTGTAAAATTCTACTATGGTTTAAAGATGATGTGGTGCATTAGTGTTAATATGTAAATAGGTTAATTTAGACATTCAATATAAAAAACCTGAACGTGAACAGTAATTTGATATTATGTCTTACTGTCCAGTGCCCTGAAAACAGTCTCTTTCACACTGGTTGCAAAGCTAGTGTCAACTTTATGGAAACTGTTTATATGCGAAGGGGGAGGGGCCAAGGTCAAATGAGCTCATTCTCGCCAAGGTAAATTAACATGGGTGATTTGTTAGTTGACCACTGTTCTCTAGTGAGATAGTGTTGAATGGAAGATTAAGGAGAGTAATAGACTAATAATCATTGCACAAGAATAAGACAACATTCCCAAAGTTAAACAGATGTTCCATACAGTACTGATGTAATCTTCAGTTAATTTCTACCATAAATATATTCACCCGTTTTCCAGGTTAGCCGGCTTGTTGTTTTTTCTTTCCTTTCTACGAGGAGGAAATTCTTTCTTTGCTTTCTAATGTAGCCATACAATTTATTCCCCGATTTCAGCTTCATTATATATTAGCCTCGTTGAATTGTTCCCTCTCAAGGAAGGTCAAATGTGTTTCCTTTCCTGCATGTTAATCCTCTTAACAATGTGTTTAAGAAACAAAAGGAATTAAAACGCTAATAAATAAAGAGACTGCTCCTTTATTGCAAGCAGAAGATTCTATGACTTGTAAAAGAAAGGTCCAGCAGACTCCATTAACTGCATTAGTACCCCACATAGAAAGGAGTACCCACACTGGTTATAATTAGCACAGGTATAGCATTGCAAGTCATTGCATTTTATTGTAAACACTTTCAGAACCAAGAAAACCTGAAAATGTTTTTGTCAAGTGTACAATATACTTGTTCTCGAGGAAAAAGGGTGGCATGTAACTAACAGACAAACACACATTTCAGAATTAAATTCCACTACATGTGATAATAGTGTATGTAGCCAGTATGCTGAGCCCAACCTACAAAGAGAGACAACTTGTTTTCCCCACCAATGTCAATACCAGGCTTTCCCCAGGACTGATATATTTATTAACATGTACATGACTAGGTGTAAAATTCAAGTGGAAGTGTACACGTGGTCATGTGCATGTATTGTAAAGTTAGTCACTACCTTATTGAAGCTCAAGAGACCAAATCAGTGAGCCTCAAAGAAGTTAAATTGAGCTGAAAGGCTGCTTCACTGATTGTGAGTCATTTTGCTCGAATAGTAAAACAAGTGAAATTCCTAGAAGATTCAACTGGCATTCAACCACTAATCAACTCTAAGTGTTCGTTGAGTGATTATACTTAGCAGGGAGATTGCGAACAACACATAAACGACACCAAGCATGTTTCTTTGGAAATGAGGAATACCAGTGTACGCAAAGAATACAGTATAAGGTATGCAGCAATGTAATGGAGCATATGCATTTCTGCTGGGAAGATGCAGGGTGTGGATCTGGTTAATAGCAAGTCAGTATTGTTGTAGAACCCATAGCTAGCAAATTTCTAAATTGGTTTCTTTCCACATTACTATTCTTCACAAGAGGCACCTCCTAAGTATATCTCACTAAAGATTTGAATACGCAAAAGTATTACTTTTTGGCATCAACTCTGAGCCCAAAATATTCACCACAAACCTAGCTGTAGTAGGGTCATGTATACAAAGGAAAGCTTCACATACTTGGATAACTGATGTGTAACACTGGTGAAATAAAGAAGAAAATCCTAGGTAGGTGAGACAAACTTTATTCTCTAACATCCATAACCCACCAGCTACAGTTACCTGTCATAACAACTGTCAGAACGCTCAACGGAACATTCTAAGATAGCACAATGCAAATGTATTAAGGGAAGGGGGAACCAAGAAAACCAAGATGGGAAAAGAGGGGATGCTAACAAGATGAAAATTACAACACATATCCTTTCCATAGGGTGAAGGAAAAAAACAAAATGAGGTATAACATTATACACAGGAAAATATTAAGAGAAAATCTAGTCATAGGATCATAAGTCCAGGATAGCAGACCAATAAAAATAAATACTACTTGACTGAGACAAAATGAGTACATGTCATAATCCTTGTGCCATGTCGGTTTCTTGTGAGAATTCCATAAAAATTCCTTCCCGTGTTGTGAACCGGAACATATACTGGATTGGGAACCATGTCTTTTTGCTTCCTCTATTATGCCCTCAGTGTTCTCTTTCATAATCCTGTCAACGTTTCATGTCAGGCAATCTTCTAAAACACCGAAATGTTTGAAAATTTTACAAATCTTTTTACATTCAGAAAACTGAGAGGCACCAGAGTGCATGATCTAGGCACCTTTACTCTCACCACATCCCCAATCTTCCATTTTGTCAAGTTACCTTGTATTTTACAGTTGTAATCATGTACATACTTCCATTGGTGGTTTGTGGATTCTTTTCATGATTTCCCTTCTGTCAACTCCTCCAACACTACTGCCAACCAACCACTGAGGACTCAGTTTTCTACCTGATTACCTTTCCTTTAAGGAGGATTTAAACGGTGAAACCCCTGTGACGGAGGGGGGGGGTGACAAGATGGCGCCAATTCCTGTCACCCAACGCTTTTTTGAGATTCACTCCTCTAGTACTATTCAGCGGGATACATTCTTTGATCCGACGAATCATACGCTTAACTGAGCCATTTGGTCTTGGGCAATATAGGGCAGTTTGAAGATGTTCTACCGAGAAACTATGCAAGAATACCTTCATTTGTGTGGAGGTAAATTGGACACCCTTGTCTGTTACAAGAGTTTGTGGAACCCCCTCATTACGGAAGACATCTTGTACTTGTAATGGTGTTATCAACAATCTTGATAACTACCCATTTAGAATAACAGTCGACCAATGTCAAATTATGAGATTCTGACAGGTATTTTGGAGAAGTATGAGGATGATATTAAGCAAAGGAAAGCTCGCAAACTAAAACGTGACGAGCAGGACTATACTACCGGCAGGATATTTACCTTTGCTAAACGATTTGATGCCCTTATCAAACATGACACATTGACTGGGGATAAAAAAGCTCTGTCAATGAGCAGTATCAATACGGCTTCATCCAGCAATATTTCCAGCAGTGGAGATGAAGGAGCTATTGACGTTAATAATGAACAGACAGGAAGCAATTCTTTTTTTAAAGGAGGTCCAGAGAATTCGGATGGGAAATTCGAGACAAAGGAAACAGAGTGTGGACACTACAGGAGGTCAAAGAGAGGAAAAAGGGGCGGTAGGAAGTGTAGGCGAAAGGGAACGTTATCAGACATGCTCTTGGAAAGTGAACCAGAAAAGGTAGAAAGCAATAGTGACATACAGGTCATTAATCTCTCCAGTAAGAATTTGACGGTTGATATGCTCTCTGTCCTTAAGGAAGGGTTGACCTTTTGTCCTACTGCTAAGTGTGACAGATAATGTTAAAATTGATGTCTATAAATTTGTTAGACAATTGAAGATTAAAAAGTTTTTTTCTGCAAACAGTGTCAATAAAGATCGTTCTTCTGATAAAGTCTGTGGTGATGTAACGATTCAGGATATCCATGACACTAAAATGTTACTCTCTATTACAGAGAATGAGAATGATCACATCACAATACCTCAGATTGAACAAGATTTAGATTGTTGTACTAACATGAGTGAAAATAGTGGACTTAAGGATAAGTCCAAATGGACACCACAGCTAGCGTGTGGCAACAATATAAATGCCTTGTTTAAAAGTGTGAACAGAGAGCTTGATATTCTTGAAGAGAGGATTTAATAAAACCAAACCATCCCATTTTAACAACAATTTGACATCTAAAGGTAGAATGGCACTCAAGACTCTTGCGGACGATCCCTCCCTTGTCATTAAGGAGGCAGACAAGGGAGGGAATTTTGTCCTGATGGATAAGACTAAGTATGAAAATGAAATTTTGAGTCCGCTTAACAACATAGATTGGTATACTAAATTACTACACAATCCAATTTTTTAGATTATTTCTATAATCAATTGTCATCTTAAATAGTGGCACCTTGAGACCATCATAGGTGATGACGAGTACAAATATTTGACCGTACATCGTCCCCGCTTTCCCTGTCTCTACACCTTACCAAAGGTTCATAAAGACGCTCTGTCACCCCCTGGTAGGCCCATAGTATCGGTTATAGGAGGCCCGACTGAGAAATTGGCGGAGTTTGTAGATATTTTCTTACAACCATATGTTCTGAACTTACCATCCAATATCAGGGACACAAAACGTGTTCTCAATATTTTAAATGACTTTGTTTGGGAACCAGAGATGATGCTCGTCACGATGGACGTGGCCTCACTTTATACAAATATTAGTCATGAACCCGGCCTGAATGCCTTGAAATACTTTCTCTACAAAAGGCCGGTTGAGTTAAATGACCACACAGAGATGCTGCTCACTATGTCTAGACTTATACTGGAACACAATGTTTTTTTTGTTTAACGGCCAATGGTACAGACAAACATGCGGGACCGCCATTGGTTCCAGATTTGCGCCGTCCTTTGCCTGCCTTTTTATGGGATGGATGGAGGCGGTGCATATCTGGGGCCCTGGTGGGGCCCGATGGAACCCATTTATTCACTACTATGGAAGGTACATTGATGACCTATTATTTATCTGGACGGGTGGTGTGCTTGAACTGTTAGGTTTTTTTGCTCATCTGAATAACAATGCCTACAACATGACCTTTACGATCAACTTTAGTCATGAAAGTATCACGTTTTTAGATCTGATATTGTTTGTTAATCAAGGGAAACTTAGCAGCAAACTATCCGGAAAGAATAAATCGTACAACTCTGTTTTACACTCTAAAAGTGCACACCCGAGGTCACAAGTTAATGCTATCCCTTTTGGTGAACTCTATAGAGCACGCCGCAACTGTAGTGAGGAAGCAGATTTCGGCCTCTGTGTGAGAGATATAGAGAATAGATTTCTTTCAAGAGGATATGGACGAGAAGTTGTGACCAAAGCTAAAGCGAGAGTATTAAGATTAGACAGAAAAGACACTCTCCAATCTAAGAAGACAACTAGCCAAGAACGTAAGAATCCGATCAGAATGATTACAGGCTATCACCCTTGGTCCTCGAAGATATACCAGATTCTTAAAAGATACTGGTTTATGTTAAGTACGGACCCTATACTAAAACAACATATAGACACTCATCCATCAATTACATATCGCAGAGGTATGACTATCAGAAATATGGTCTGTCCCAGCTATCCTAGGCTAAGAGAACACACCCCCTTGTGGTTACACTTGCTCAATAAAGGTTCCTTCAGATGTGGGAATTGTAGCATGTGCAGATTGATGCTACATGGAATACAGAACTTTAGCTATAATGGCTCCAAGAATTTCTATATAAAGACACACATTGACTGCAACACAACTTTTGTTGTATATGCAGTTCTCTGCAAATGCAACAAAGTGTATATAGGGGGCACGATCAGGAGACTTAAAGATGGCATTGCAGAACACTTCAGGGCTCTGAAGAATAGAGATGCAAGATATCCAATAGCAGTGAATGCACTTGAATGCAGCTCCCAAACAGCACACCTCTCATTTTCATTTCATGGTATTGAAACGGTCCTTCCTGATGTTAGGGGTGGAAACTGTGAATCAAAATTTAGACAGAAGGAAGCATGCTGGATTATGCAGGTGCACGCGGTAGAAAGGGGTTTGAACCTTGACGATGAATTAGAGTATTTTCTTGGTAGTTAAATTTGTGTTTGACTCTGTGCATTGTTCAACTCATGAATATGTTTACCAAATATGCAAAATCTATTGATGTATTACAACATTTTTGGAGGTTGTTCTTTTACAACTTTGTGTGAAGGAAAAAATGTTTTGCTCACAATGTTATTTCCAACTTATCTAATGACTAATAAGTTATATGACTGGCCAGTGCGGGACGTTTTATCTGTACAACCTAATATGACCTATATCTATTTGCACTTTTTTTCACATTTATATGAAGACTGTCTCTGCGATGTTATGCTTAGGAATGTTCTTTGTCCCTTTTACTTATTATTTCTCATCTGCTCGTTTCTTTCTTTTTTTGCAAAATTCACACACGTGTTTATGATATGGTGATTTAATTGACAACGATTGACCGCATATGAATCTTATTGAAAATGGATAAAAAAAATTGTAGTCCCTTAGAAACTAGCACATTTTGTAAGATGTCAGTATAATATTGGCGATGAGAAGTTCACCGTTTTTGATATAGAATGGTTTATCCAACGCATTAGTTATATTATGATATTTATGATGGTGTTTTAATGAGACCCCTGTAGACTAACTCTATATTCTTTGTGTTTATTTTAATTTTATTTTTGCATGGACTAATGACTTAGTTTATGTTATTATGTGTATTGTAATAGTTTTTGGATGCCTTACACTAATTCACTCTAGCTGATTTGAAATTAAATTTTTTAATACAGTATGACATTTAGTCTTTCAAAAATTGGCCTTTTCCCTTTTCCTCGAAATAACACATGCTACTTGTTATCGATGTTTACATGCAAAATTCGTTCATCATGGGACATTGAAGTGACGCTCTTCCCATTTTAAAATGGCGGTCAATTTCTTCCGTTTATTTGTTTTTTCTTTGAAGATAACAACCGTGTGTTTTATGATCGGTACTACTTTGCGCCTTTATTCTTGGCTTTTGGATTATAAAATTTTGAATTTGTTTGTCCGTAACATTGTTCATGCAAAATTTTTGTTTATATTGGTGATTACGACATATTCCGTGATAGAGGTTGCCGTTCAGCTCCTCCAATTAGTCCTACCTCTAACGCTACAAATTCTTGCTCCAAGATGGCGCTGACGCAACACGCCACTTTCCCGACACTCGTGCCGGACTATACTACTTTTAAGGTGAGCTTTTATGGCTTAGGTTCAATGTTAAACTTTATTACAAGTCTCCGGTTTTGATATTGATATTGAGTTTATGCTTTGACTTGTGAGTAGTTTTGAAGTCGTGCACTTCAATGTTGACGCTGTTACATACGATGATTTTAGTTGCGGTTTTAAAGTGTCCCGGATAAACAACAGGAGTTCTACATACCCTAATATATGGTTTACGTATAGGCACTCAACCTTTTTTTGAATAGTTTGGATAAATACGAATGCATTTTGATAATGTTTCTTTAAGCTTTTAATCAACAAACGATTCATTTAAAAGTAATGTATGTTACCAACACTTGGGGTTTGATAAGAGTTAGATAAGCTTCCTCTGACAAGGTAATTTTGTTCCCTCTCCAAAACTTTTAAATGTATGATGTTACATATACATTAATATGTTAGGCATAGGCTCTGACTGCACTTTGCAATTATTTTAACATGGAAGCATGTTCGCAGTGAGATTCTGATGATTTTGGAATCTGTATACTTAGTATTCAGTTGCTACAGTGTATCATTAAAGTACACATGATATATAGAACTGACTGATGGTTTCCCGTTTGTGATTAACATTAGGTTCGCTGGGGCATTGTCGTCACTTTGAGTACTTTTCATTTGGTTGATCTACCATACCACGAGCCCTTCGAATTACTAGTGAGTTACCTTGGGAATTTTTTTACGATCTTTTCTTGGAGCTTTACTCTCCAATGCCACATTTATGTTGTGTTTGGTATTCTCGTTTTTTTCTAGACACTTATATTACATCACACTGATACAATAGAGATTTCTGCTTCATTATAGAATTATATTGTTACGAATAGGTGAGTGTTTGGCTATGGCATCCACCTTTTTTCCTTTCTCTCAAACCCTCTTTATAGGAGTTTCACAATTTTGCTTTATTGATGACTGTTTTACTTTTACAATCTTTTTTATTTGGAAGCACAATACACGGTGTTGCTTGGTGATGGAAACATGATTTATTCACAACTTTTTTCATATACACACTTTTAACAAATTTTGACTTAACACCTGGCACCTGCTAGCACATTTGCTTCCGGTGTAGTTTTTTCTTGCGCTTGGTCTGTTGATCTAATGCATTGATCTTTTCTAAGAAGGATTTCAGCCATCTTTTTGTTTATCTTACTTTGATGAAACAAACTGATCTGTTTATGTCATGTCTTTGTTTATTGACATTGTAGTCCTCTGTTTTCTCTGATTATATGTATTATGATATTGATATTATGATATTCTAGCCCTGAGGAAGTCTGTGGTCTATACCACTAAAGACAAAACACGTGTTTGCGGCTAGGAATGTTTATGAAGAACTACTATACAATAAATGAAGATGACCATCGCAACCGAGACTTATTAAAGACTTTACTTATTGTTGCTACGAGCTCAGGATACATTTGTGTGTTTTGTTAATGTCAAAATGAACCTCCCCCAACCACCTTCAGTCCCTTTGCATTAACGGGGCCAATGATATCCAAAGCCACTTTGCTTCAAGGAACTGAGGGTACCTCCACTGCCGAAATGGGCCCCTTATTCTCATGTTTGCTTTTTCCACTATAGGCACAACTTTCACATTCTCTTATGTTTCTCTCAATATTAGAATCCATGCAAGGCCACCAATAGTGAAGTCTCACTTTACTTTTGGTTAGGCTACGCCCAAGATGACCTTCATGAGCCAAATATATAATCTTCTCACACCAATTTTCAGGAGGTACCAATTTGTTACCCCATAAAGGTTTAGTCCATGAATGTACAATTCGTTATGCACCTTCCAAAATCCTCTCATATCCTCCTTTAGATCAATACACTTCTTGGGCCAACCCTACAAAATCAAATCTTTCACTCTCTTGACCACAGGATCACCCTTTACAGTGTCCTCCCATTCTTGTCTGTTCACACCATCCATAATGGATGCTACTACAAACTCTTCCACTGCGCATTTCTCTGAATCTCTGTCCGGTAAGGAAAGTCTAGACAAGCAATCTGCAGTTTGATTCCTTGGTCCTGGAATGTACACAATTTTAAAATTAAACCCTTCCAACCCTAAGAACCATGGAGAAATCCTAGGTATGGTCCTTTCTGTTTTTCACAGAAAACACATTTACCAATGGTCTGTGGTCTGCCTCAATGTGAAAGGTATGTCCCACACAAACACCCTAAAATTGTGTTTGGCCCAAAAACAGGCCAACACTTCTCTTTCCACGACAGAGTACCTAGATTCCGCTTCCGACAGAGCCCTGGAAGCGAACACTACAAGCCTCTCTTCACCCTCCACAACTTTACTAAGGGTCGCACCTGTTCCTTTCGTACTTGCATCAGTGGTGAGTATTGTGTGTTTGGTTGTGTCGAACTGTCCCAAAAAAGGTTCATTCACAATCACTTTATTTAAGCTTGCTAAAGGCTACATCACATTCCTCGCTCCTTACAAATTTCCCATGATTTCTCAAGGGATGTGTAATGTTAGCAACATTTTTTTTTACAAATTTGGAATAGTATTCCGAGAGCCCTAGGAAAGATTTAATTTCCTCCTTAGTAATAGGAATAGGAGCCAATCTGATTGCCAAGTCAACCTTACGTTTTATCCCTTCCTTGGATATAATGTGTCCTAAATACGTAACAGACCTAACTCCGATTTGCCATTTTTTTCTCTTAAATGTCAACCCAGCATTCTTAGGTTTGTTCAGAACCTTGCGAAGAGTACTATTGTGATCTCATTCAGTGTCCCCAAAAATCAATAGGTCATCCTGAAAGCACAACAGGTGTTACACCCCCATCAAAATCTGTAGTATTGCTCTCTGGAAGACCACAGCAGCGGATGCTAAACCAGATGGCATTCTTCAAACTCTAAAAGCTCCAAGCTTTGTAATAATGGATCCTAATGCTCTACTTTTTTGGATGCAGGTCCACTTGGTGGTAAGCAGAAGATAGATCAATTACCAAAAAAAGTCTGCCTTACCTACCAGACTCAACATTTCATTGATATTCGGTAGGGGAGGCCAATCCACCTAGATATTAGCATTTATTGCTCTTAAACCATGGCGAATGGCTTTGCTGTTAGACTTTGATGTAATAACACAAGGTGCAACCCATTTGGCTTATCCAAATCTTGTTTGAGAGGCTCCCTCATCAACAAAGGAATATTTCTATATTTATGTGCTCTGGTTTTGGCACCATCTTCCAATTTAATTTTATGTTGGAACTCCTTCAAGCAACCAAACTTATCTGTAAAAACCTCAGGGAATTCATCCAACAACTCAGTACCATACACCGATCTCTCATCTAACATTACTGGGTACTTCCGCTGTGGGATCCAGTTTTATTCCTAAATCTTTCTGATGTGACCAGCCAGTCTAGCTATATACACCTTTCCTACAGTGCTCCTGTCTTTGAATATAATCTTCATGATTACCACACCCTCAAGTGGTATAGGGTCTTTAGTATACCCTACAGGAATCACATCACGTTCTTGGAAAAAGGTAGAGTTGTCTCCAAAGTTAGCATGGTATGTTTCATTGTTTATAAAGGTAAAAGGTGAACAGGAATCACCATAGACATCGATTTTCTGTCCATCTAAACATATTTCACATTTGGGAAGATCATCGACCTGTTCTTTCCTTTTGAAGGACATACCTGCCTCTTTCTTCCTCAATATTATCCACTGTCCTGCTGGTCTTTTCTTTACACACCTGTGCAAAATGCCCTTTATGGTTACACTTTCTGAACAACGCCGTTCTGGCTAAACAATTAACATGATTGGCGAGGTGCCCTGTGCTGCCACACCTGAAACACTTAAGCCTGTGTTCTTGATTGTATTTCTCTTTACTTGACCCCTTAAACAACTCATTCTTCTTGCAACTTCTCATCGCACTCACACTTTTCAATTCTCCACTAATCTCATTAACCTCTTGCTCACTTGACACCCCCATCTCTAATTCATTCAGCTGTGTGTTCAACACTTTGCAATATCAATCGCATTTTTTAAATCTGGATTACCAACTAGAAGCTTTTTCTGTATTTTCTTGTTGTTGGTACAACGTTCTAATTGATACCGTAAGAGGAAATCAGCTAACTTGTTAAATGCAACGTAATTTCCTACTTTTTCATTTTCCCTTGTGTTCTACCAAATAATTTATATCTCTCCAGGAACGACGTTTATCTTATCTGCAAATTGTAACTCCAATTTTTGAACTGTACTCAAATCAACATCCCCCACATCAATTCCCTTCTCGTCCTCCTCTAATTCAGGAAGATTATCAAAAACGTTCCTTCCTGCCGTGCTTAGGTTGTGCATTAAAATATGTTGCTTATTTATCTCAGAGAACCCACTAGCACCTATGGCAATAAGATATGTTTCAACAACTTTTATCCAATTCTTCCATACTAAAATCGGTTCTCCTGTTTGCTGGCAGAATAGCCATCGCTAAAATGGTCGTGCTGCCCAAATTTCTATATTTATTTGCCAATATTCCAATCGCCCCAGTATTGGAACTTTCATAGATTCCCATGCTTTTGTATCATTCCCCGTCGTCGGAATGGGAGTCTCGGTAATAAAAAATACCATAGTAGTAGGTACAAAAGAGAAAGGAAAGGCCTAGGCCTCATTCCCTTTTGTAACATATCAGC
This sequence comes from Lissotriton helveticus, assembly GCF_964261635.1. Taxonomy (NCBI): domain Eukaryota; kingdom Metazoa; phylum Chordata; class Amphibia; order Caudata; family Salamandridae; genus Lissotriton; species Lissotriton helveticus. Next base: position 1,197,367,181 of record NC_136068.1, on the reverse strand, counting down.
CTCTTTTTGTAAAAGAGACCAAATTCTAGGCGTCAGCCAATCAGAAGAGCCTCACCCCTGGAACCTTCCTGAAGGAACCTCAGAGCCTCAGATTTTCTACCGCACGTTGTGCTAGGGAGTCTCCATTGAGCTCTGCTCTATTTCCAACACTTTCAAGTAGATTTCTACAGTTTTTTCTTCAGGATTTCTTCAGTTTTACTTCAGGAATCTCTCCTTTTCTTCAGTATGTCTGAAGTTGAGAAAAAGAAAGCCCTTTTCAAGCCCTGTTCCACCTGTGGAAAGAAAAGGCTGTTTGTGGAGGACAAACACAAGGATTGCATTTACTGCCTTTATCCGGATCACAAGGCAGAGGACTGCAAAATTTGCCGCACTCTCTCCACCAAGACCTTGAGAGATCGTGCTGGAAGACTGCTTACATGGCTACAGAGGCAGAAGGAGAGGAAACATGGAGTTTCCAGTGATGAGGATGAATCGTCTTCATTTGCTTCCTCAAAGGTCAGTGAAAAGGGGTAGAGGTTCCCCATCTTCCTCTGTTGGGCGCCCCTCAAAGGCTTCTAAAAAGACCCCCAGAGAGTCTGTTAGCCGGGGTTCAGGAAGTTCCCCCCACCGCAGTGGGAAGGATAAGGCAGAACTGGTTTCGCCTCATAAGGGTGAGAAGACAGACCCAGCCTTCAAAAAACCCTCCTCACATTCTTCAGAGAGGAGTTCTAAGTCCTCTACGACGAAGACATCGTCGACGGTGGGTCCGTCGACGAAGAAATTGAAGCCCAAAATCCAATTGGTCCCGTCGACGGGCTCGTCGGCGGGAGAGTCGTCGACGAAAGCTTCGTCGTCGAAGAAGGTATCGTCGACGGCGGTGTCGACGGGACATGTGCCGACGACATCGTCGACGAAGACGTCTTAGACGGCTTCATTAACATAGTCAACGAGGAAACCATCATCGTCGACGGCAGTGACGACGACGGTATCGACGACGGTGGTGTCGTCGACGAGTGCATCGACGACGACAACAATATCTACAACGTCGGCGGGCTCGTCGACGGTGGTGTCGACGACGACATCTGTAATTCCAATATCGTCGGCGAGGATATCTCCGGCGTCGACGGAACCAACGACGATTCTGGCTACGGAGAGACGAGTGACGGTTTCTTTGACGAGAATCACTCCTGAGATGACATCCCCGAGAAGGGTGACCCCTTTACCGCCAACTTTGTTCTTGGACCAGGGAGAATCTGAGGAAGACGGACAGGATGCTTATGACTATGCTAATAGCCCGTCTCAGCTACTAATCAAGAGTCAAGAGACAGATTCGGAAGGGGCATATGACCAAGAGGAAAGAGAATATCATCAAATGGCCCACTCTAAGAGCTATGTGCCACAAGACATGACTTCGGTTCCTACAACTTTCCTGCATGACCTCCACAAGATGTTGCAGGACTATAAGTCAAGAGCTGAAAGACCAACACCACGTAGGTCTGCTCCTTCGACACCAGTGAGGAACCCCTTATCTGTAGTCACTCCGGTACGTCCGATACAGACGCCACCTCAAACTCAGCGGCCGGTTCCTCAGGCTCCGTCAGAGCCAGCTGATGACCCGGATGGGGATGGTAATGATGATGAATCATCCAATGATGACCAAGAGTCAGATCATGATGGGGATGAATATGATGACTACATCATCCCGGACCAAGCTTCGCCACATCAAGACTTGGTAGATTCACCTCCTGTTGACATCGGCAATTTTCACCAGCTGATGGAACGTGCAGCTGGGAGATTTAAACTGGTAATGCCCGCTCAAACCACGGACTGTTTCTTATATGATTTCAAAGAAACGCTCCGCAAGACAACAAGGTCGATTCCAATTGTGGATCATTTGTGGGAGGAAGGTTTGAAAGCTATGAAAAACCCAGCGACGGTGGTCCCTGTGTTACCGCGTCTGGATAAGAAGTATAAAGCACCAGATGATGGACCTGCAGCGCTAACGGGCCATCCAAAACCTGACTCTGTCATCTCACAGGCAGCACAGAGGAAGTCGCGGAACCCCTCTGCTCCCTTAACGGCCCCTCCTGACAAGGATGGACGACGACTGGATAACACGGGCAAGCGTTTTTAATCGATGGCTAGCCTGCTAATATGGGCCGCCAACGCTTTGGCGATATTAGGACGATATGATCGCCAATTATGGTGTGATGTAGCTCCATATCTGGAACAGCTTCCACCGGAGTCAGTGGCGGAAGCAAAGAAGACTTTACAAGAGGGTGAGGCGGTCTCTATGGAAATTATAGACTGTGCCATGGACATTGCCACGACGTCCTTTCGGGCGTTGGCAGGAGCGGCAGTGTTAAGACGCCAAGGGTGGCTGAAGGCGACTTGGTTTAGACCGGAAATTCAGAACAAGGTCCTTGATCTGCAGGGCTGCTACCTGGAGCAGTGTGCACACTTTCACTAAGCATTACTGCTTAGAGTCATGGCAGCAGGATGATACGGCGGTGGGCCAGGCTGTCCTGAGGAACCTCTTCAAGTGATTGGTGAGCTTTCCTTTCTATCCCACCTTCCATTGGTAACCCATTTTGTGATTTCATTTTTTGATGTTATAAGGTACTTATTTACAAAATGTGTTTATGATGCTTTACTGCTTGCTATTCTGATACAAAAGCTTCCTAATCTATGAAAGTTCCAATACTGGGGCAAGAAAACAAGTTACTTACCTGTAACTTTGGTTCCCCAGTATTGGTAACTTTCATAGATTCCCATGCGCCCACCCACCTCCCCGGGGAAAGCTCAGCCTTCAGCAAGTAGGGTGTCTAGCACACAACGGCTACGAAAATCTGAGGCTCTGAGGTTCCTTCAGGAAGGTTCCAGGGGTGAGGCTCTTCTGATTGGCTGACGCCTAGAATTTGGTCTCTTTTACAAAAAGAGGCTGATATGTTACAAAAGGGAATGAGGCCTAGGCCTTTCCTTTCTCTTTTGTACCTACTACTATGGTATTTTTTATTACCGAGACTCCCATTCCGATGACGGGGAATGATACAAAAGCATGGGAATCTATGAAAGTTACCAATACTGGGGAACCAAAGTTACAGGTAAGTAACTTGTTTTCTTCCTCTTACCCAAGGTTTTTTTAACACTCTCCGGTCTCTCATGATCTCCTTGGTCTGAGCGGAGAAGCAAGCATGCATTACCTTGGAAATACCCCCCTTCCCCATGCAGGGTGGGTTAGGAGCTCCGGACATTCATTGTATGCATAGTGCGCACAGGTGCAATTTTTGCATTTCTGGTTACATCGTATCCCGCTCCAGCCTCATTTGGCTGTCGAAATGGACATAGCAGCCCCTGTTACTCTCCAGGTTGCCATCTACCAAAAATACAGAAGGCAGAGGGACGGGATAGATACAGTCGAAACCCTAAGGTGGGCTTGGGACAGCGTACCAGAACTCGCCTGGAGATACTATATGGCCCCTCTGGCCCTCTGTCACGAAACCCACAGCTCCCAGCCATGGCTGATGATGGGGACGTAGCATTAGCAAAATCAATGGGACTTGAAACATTTGCAGATCTATACCCACACATTCTGTGCCCCACCGGAATCTACGGCGGAGGGTTCGAAGACATTTTCGGAGCTATTTGCCTATTTTAAGATTAAAGCCACTTGCAGGCAGTTACATGCCGCCTTTCCAAAACACCCCAATCAATTACCAGTACTAGAGCAGTTAATAAGTACTTCAGGCTCTCGCAGACTAATAACGAGGATGTACTGCTTTATGCCAACCACAGCACCACTGATTACACCCAAATCCCAGCAAAGCTGGAATGAAGATCTTGATGGTCAGGTGACGGATGAAAAATGGATCTTCTGTGGCGGCCAACTCCAGCTACTCTCACCCAATATTAAACTGAGATTAATACACTTTAAATACTTGCACAAGTTGTGCAGGACCCCAACTCAGTTATATCGCATGGGATTAAGACCAGATGAGAGATGCTGGAGGTGTGGGCATGTCCCTGCCACCTTTCTACATATGTCCGGCTACTGGCCGCCCATTGCTTCCTTCTGGGCTGCCATTTTTAGTAAAATTCATGAAATATTAGGGGTGCCCAGAGAACCTCAGCCAGACATTGGGTTATTGGCTTATGTGAAAGAAACTAAAGCCGAATACTGCAAATTAACGCTTTGTTACTTCTGATGGCTAAACGAAGAGTGTCCATTCATTTGGGGGAGGGGGGGATAGGAAAGCACCCACAGTCAAGGTCTGGATTCAAGATGTCACTTTCAGTCGCACTCAATTATGGACTTTCTGGAAGATAATGCCTGTAGCCTCCAGGCCAAAGGATAGATGGGGCCCCTTCTTGGACTGGCTAAAAACATTTCAGGAAGACTTCCTGCCTCCCCTACCCGAGATACATCTTGCACTTCAGTCACTCGAACCACATGCAGATATGCACCCAGTTTAGCTAAACTCTCTTGAATGGTTGTCGGGACCTGACATTAGTTAGCTGCTCACGGCAGGTTCAATGTGAGTAGCTTATAATGGTATTGATTTTTTGAGCTCTACATGAGGAATAGCCTAATGCCTACTGTCTTTAACTCGGTGATGTGAGATATGTAAGAAGCCTCCTGTCCGTTGCTCTTTGATTATACCGTCTTGATATAGCGAAGCTGAGTGTGTATTGTTGTAAAAATGTCAATAAATAAAGAAAAAAAATCGGTTCTCCTGCATCAGAAAGGAAAGGAGGAGGTTTATGCATACTAGCAGCTGCCATGGAGCAAGTAAGGAGTTCCCCAGAAAGGCTAATGTCATGATATAACAATTACTAGCAGCCCGTCCCGACCTTGTCAGGGAGCATTTAGGCTTCCCCTACCCCCGCCTGCCCCGACATTGCCCAGCAGCCCGTGCCCCCGCCCACCCCGTCTGCCCCGACCCCGATCATTGTTTTAGTAATTTCCCGTCCCCTGCCTGGCCTGACACCCGCCTGCCCCGACATTGTCCCCGGAGCATTACCTGATCCGCAGGTCCTGATTTCACCGCTCCAATTTCCCTTCCCCTGCCTGGCCCGACACCCGCCTGCCCAGACATTGTCCCCGGAGCCTTACCTGAGCCGCAGGTTCTCCTTTCACCGCTCCTCGCGCCTCAGCCGCCGGTCCTTATTTCTCCGCTCCGCTGCTCCTCACCGCCTGTCCGCCGCCGCTCCTCCCCCGCGCCATGTCTACCTTTCCGCTGCTCCTACCGCCGCTGGCCTCATGTCACCGCTCCTCCCCCGCGCCATGTCCGCCGCTCCTTGGACGCCTCTCCTCCCCGTGCTGACGTGAGCACGCACGTCGCGGCCGGCGCTACTTTGGGGGGACTACTTTTTAAAAAATATATAAATATTGTAAATAACGTTTTATTTTGTCATTTATATAGCCTATAACCATCTACAAACCCTGTCGATTTCAACGGTGTATCGGGTGTGTAGATTGGCGCTGTGGTTCCCGAGTTTACCCGCCTCAAAGCCTGAAAGTTTTTACTTTATTATAGTAGTATAGATTACAAACTCAGCCTTGAGATAAATACAAAAAAACTAAAATATATTCCCCCAAAAAAACCTGTGGAAGGAAACAAGAGTTTAGTTATATTCGTAATTTTTTTGTAATAACGTTCCTAGAAACAGTTAGTCTCAATCTATAATTCAAAATGCAAAAGGAAGCACTGTAAAATTAAGAAGAATCGAGTAGAACCATGCGGAACTGACTGGTTAGGACAAATGCGCACGATGATCTTGACAGCAGGAAATGAGGAACGTCAGAATTCGCTTCAAAATGGTGACACTGATGGAGAGAGAGCACAAAATATAATTACAGTAAAGTCTCCCCCTTTATGAAGTGATGGAGTCCGTTGAACTGGCAACAACAGTTCGGAAAACAAGAATCCTCCCTGTACCAATAATTCCACACCCGGAACTTCACTCCGGGAATGCGGATGCCTCTTCCATGAACTGACGTGAACCCTCACACACGCAAGGCAACAACGCAAGGAAGCTCCACCTAACAACCTTTGAGTTGAGCACTGTGAGAAGTTGGCCTGGTATATGCTGTCCACTAATTAAAGTGGGCACCATGTACCAATCCAAACAATCCTATTGATTATTAGGTTAAAGATAACCTTCATAGAAAGCTATCCTAGTGGTAGCTGTGGGGAGCAGCCTTCAGGTTCAGTCTCAAAGTAATGTAAAGCAGCTTGTTTCTACCAGGTCAGTGTCTGGATTTGAACACCAACAAGCCTTGGCAACAGCAACCTACATGGGCAGAGGAAACAAGTTACGGTGAGGACCAGCAAGGTCTTGGGGACTCTCCTATCAAGGCACAGGGCACATCTGGAGCAACCAGGGAAGCCCACGGGAAATAAGTTTCCTTCACAGGGACCCACAGGCCAACTGACCAGGGATCGCAAAGGGACCTCGAGCTGAATCACTCGTGGAGTGTAGGCCGGAAATCTTCGGTGGAAATACTGCTCGGGGTCAGGACTACACGTATCCCAAAGCACAGCCTCCTGGATCGCCAAAAAGCGTATGCTGCTGCAAATGTACAAGGTGTACAGGAGTTCGTATTGCATGGTCAGATCAACCTCCGGGACGCTCGGGAACCCACCTCCTGTGTGGCAGAAATCTTCGGAGTCCTCGGGAGCTTGTGAGATGCAAACCGGTCAGATGCGTTAAGGTGCCTCCTGCTGCAGGGGAGTAACTCCTTTACTCCAAGGGAGATTCTTCTGTCGTCCAGCGAAGTGTAGACCGTCGAAGTACGTGTTTTCTGCTTGCAGAGTTTAGTCCGAGTTAAATCCAAAGTCCTGTAGTCAGGGTTCCTACTTTATACCCAAGGAAGGGGTTGGACAAACTCTGGGACCCACCTATGGGTGGGTCAGGACAGAGGGGTGGCTACACCCATGTCCTTTGTTCAGTTTCATGCCAGAGCAGGAGCAAATGGCTCCTGCAACTGGTTTGAGCTGGGCTATGCACAGGGACTCCAAATGTGCCCCCAGTGCAGACTTTCAGGCACTCTGAGAGTGCTCCCACCCGCCCCAATACACTAAAACATGTCTGGGAGGTGGTCACACCTCTCTGTGACAGGAAACCTGTTGTCAGGCCTTCCCCTGCTCGAGCTCAGCCCTGCAGCAGGAGGGCAGACTTGTCTGTGGATGTCAGCATCCATTTTGTGATGCCCAGGTCGAAAAAGCTGGTATCTGGTGCACCGGAGTTTCACAAAAGTCCCGCTAGAAGGGTGGAATCATACCTCCCCCGCCGTTTTAAAGTTGGAAGTTACCGCGAGGTTATAATGCACTTAAATATATATGGTTAGCTGCATCACAGACAACCATGGAAAATAGGCTCCGAAGGCCAGGTCACGTAGGTGCAGCTTCGAAACAGCACCACAGACTTAACGGAAACAAATACCTTCTGTTTCCTCAGCGACGTCGGTGTGCAATAAATAACTGCCAGACACACTTCGACGTAGTTTTCCATCGGAGTACAGATCAGCCCCCCCGATGCAGGAAAAGAACACTGTTTCGCAAAGAAATCCCAAGTTGTAGAAATTGAGATGATTCACAAAATACCTGAAGAGAGAGAATCCTTGAACAGCAGCTCATCAATGCCGTGTATATCCGCTACCAAAAAAATAAAATCACGAAGAGCAGGAAATGGAGCGGTTCACATCCTCACATGAAGAATGTTTTTTTTTTGTTACACTGCTCAGAAACGTCGTTGGCAACACAGCGGAGGGGCTGTAGAAACGTTGTCCTCCGCACACAACATCATCGCCAGTGAAGTAAAGAATTTTTGGTATGTTCACAAGTTTCAGAATGGGTGGTTGTACTACTTTAATCGGTACAAATGGGGGTGGTGATGGACGGAGCATCTGAATCAATCAAACACTCACACCCAGTCGAAAGATCTGGGTTTAATCCATCACCGTTCTTTAGCCCACTCTGCCACCCCAGTTCAGACATGGCTATATGCAAATCAGTCTGACCCTGTGCCTCATGGGAACAGTCCAGCCCGAACTGCCAAGCCATGCCTTCCCTGGACCGGAAACAAGCTTCCGAGGACCGGTTTCTGGCATTACAGCCGTCTTCAGCCCAGCTTGCTTGAATCCAGTGGCAAAGTGAGCAAGGGACTCACGTCTAAGCATACCCTGCCACACTTATGGTGGCCAAAAGCGGTACAAAAGGGGGTGGTGATGGACGGAGCATCTGAATCAATCAAACACTCACACCCAGTCGAAAGATCTGGGTTTAATCCATCACCGGCTGGACTGTTCCCATGAGGCACAGGGTCAGACTGATTTGCATATGGCCATGTCTGAACTGGGGTGCCGTAGTGAGCTAAAGAACGGTGATGGATTAAACCCAGATCAGTTGACTGGGGGTGAGTGTTTGTATTGTCAACGCTCCGTCCATCACCACCTTTGTTTTTTCTTTGTTCGCCCTAAGTTGGCAGGGTATGCTCAGACGTGAGTCCCTTGCTCACTTTGCCACTGGAGTCAAGCAAGCCCGGCTGAAGACTGCTGTAATGCCAGAAACCGGTCCTGGGAAGCTTGATTCCAGTCCAGGGAAGACATGGCTTGGCAGTTCGGGCTGGACAGTTCCCATGAGGCACAGGGTCACACTGATTTGCATATGGCCATGTCTGAACTGGGGTGGCGTAGTGAGCTAAAGAACGGTGATGGATTAAACCCAGATCAGTTGACTGGGGGTGAGTGTTTGTATTGTCAACGCTCCGTCCATCACTACCTTTGGTTTTTCCTTGTTCGCCCTCTGTTGGCAGGGTATGCTCAGACGTGAGTCCCTTGCTCACTTTGCCGCTGGAGTCAAGCAAGCCCGGCTGAAGACTGCTGTAATGCCAGAAACCGGTCCTGGGAAGCTTGATTCCGGTCCAGGGAAGACATGGCTTGGCAGTTCGGGCTGGACTGTTCCCATGAGGCACAGGGTCAGACTGATTTGCATATGGCCATGTCTGAACTGGGGTGGCGTAGTGAGCTAAAGAACGGTGATGATTGAACCCAGATCAGTTGACTGGGGGTGAGTGTTTGTATTGTCAACGCTCCGTCCATCACCACCTTTGGTTTTTCTTTGTACTACTTTAATACCTAGGATTCACAGTGATGAAGGAATGCGAAGTCCTATCTGTTCACAATGAAGCAAAGGTTTCCTGGCTCTTCAGAAACTCACTTTACATCTATCTCCAGGTAACAAATGTTACTTTATCAGCCTTCATCCTTCCAGATTCTGCATCTCTCACAATGTGGCCCTCAACAGCTCTGTTAGGAACCATGACTTCCTGCACATATTTATTGCTCGGTTAAGGTAGTATTGCACCTGTAGACTGAACCTCAGCGTGCCTGGGAAAGTAAAACTACCAAAATGGTTAAAGTTACGGTTTCTTTCGATGTGTGGAAATCACAAATGTGTTGAGTGGAAAACCAACTCAAAATAGTCCAAGATATGGTGGCATCTCTCCAAGGGTCTCAGACTCTCTCACTGGCAGCTGAACATCTCTAGTATGTCCAACCTTACTGCATTCAGGAGAAGAACAATAATGACGGTACCTTCACTTGCTAAGTGAAAATAAATTCCACAATTGGGAAAAAGTGATGCCGCCACACCCCTTCTTTCGCAGTACTAAGTACAACTTTTGAAGGCTTAGACGAAGTTTAGATGAATTTGGAGCACAATTCATCAGATCGCAAATTTGCCTTCCAGTCCTGGTTGAAAGACTATTACTCTCCCACATTACAACCGTGCATGCCAGGAGTGTGTGTTCTTACATCTTTGAATGACATTTAGTCTCTTCCTCCTCACTCCTCTGAATTGGATCCTGCATGGCCTTAAAGATGGATGGGTATTCTCAAACACTCAGCCAAACTTTAGGCTTTGAGTTGATTAGTGGAGTTTCTGAAGCTTCCACCAATTAGTATTCATCAATGGGGATACCCAGTAAAGTGCAGAACCTGGGGACTATTGCGTTTAACGTACAGTGGTTCTGCCACAACACACTTAAAAAAATCAAGAATTATTTTACTTCTTATACACTTAACGTGAAAAGCACCCAATTGTCTAAACACATGACTTATTTGAAAAACACAAACCAATTCTGTTAATTTCAATGTAACCAGAATGTATACGAATAAAATCATGTAGACTTGGAATACAGGATATATGCACAAGGTCAAGGTGAAAGCAAAGAAGTGAGGTGTGAGGTACATATATCACAACAAAATACATATAAATACAAAGCATCGTGTTACAACATTACATTCAGGAATGACGTGGGAACATATACTGAATCTCAAAGTGAACTCGAATTGCATTCTTTTTGTTTTGGTCATTTCGGATTGTGATGATTCTATGATGCCTTGACGTTTCGACCCTGTTATAAGTGCTAGTTTAAAAGCATCAGACACAGGACTTCTTCAGGACGAAGAGAAAGTTATCTTGTGTATAGCCTATTAAACTTTGGATTCCTGTAGTGTTTAGGATGCTTAATATTGCTAACTCCTGTAGCTCGTGAAAAACGTCTTGGACTTGTATTCAAACCCTCTGTGGTCGTATTAGCATTGGCACTCAAATATTGTCAGTGAAAAACAGGCACGCGGCCTCCTGATGAATGGGAGATCCAGCACATTGTGCTCATTGGTCCTCCTAGATCGTATATTCTGTGGCACCAAAAGGTAGTGACAATGTTAGGGGCACCTAGAGGACGTTTAGGAGGCTGGGTGCCCTAACATTGTCACTACCTTTTGGTGCCACAAAATATACAATCTAAGAGGACCAATGAGCACAATGTGCTGGATCTCCCGTTGATCAGGAGGCCGCGAACCTGTTTATCACAGACAATTTTTGAGTGTCTATGCTACCCCTTAGTCGCTAGGAATACCAAGGAATTGTATGCTCATTTGTTAGCGAAAGTGCAGATAGAAACCAGTACATTAATTCCCTACAAAGAGTAGTTTACCTTCACCTCTAGACGACAGTCCTCTGCACAAGAACCCATAATGCATTTCGCCCTCATAAGGTTGAGGCCATCAAGAAGGAGGCAGAAGATGGTGATCATTTTTTTTAGAAATTTCACACAGAAAAAGAGTGTGCCTCTTAAGGTCATGCCACAAATGCTAGCTGGTTCTATTCTTTCCCAGAGTGTCTCTCACAAAAGAGAAGTGCAGTATAACCAGTGATGCCACAATCTACAGATCTGTGCAAAAATCCCATTAACACCACTAAAACCATGATACCTATGAAAACCAACCCACATTTAGGAGATATTTAGAACAGTGACGTTCAGAACATTACCGCATCATCCACCTTCTTTAAAATGAAGTGGGGGTGGGGACAAGTGTATTACTTGTACCTAGGGTGAGGACTTACCCTCACATGCTAGGACTGTGACTAAGAAGGCTGAACTCTGAATAACGAAGTTAGTGGTAAGTAATGAGAACATCACCAATGTTTGTCTCCCCGAGTGTATGCTTGTTGAAGGATTTAGCTTTCTCGGTCTCCAAAACGCAAGAAAATGTTGATTTAATCTCCTCATTTCTCATTCCTTCTTGAACATGCAATCTCATATTTTGGGGGCTGTGCCAATAATACCCCTGGCGGTGTCACAAATAAAATGTAGTTTGTCTAAAGTCGAGTACAGTTTTCACAAAATGACCTAAAAGGAAAATTGTCAGTCCTTTTTTGTAAGGTCTAACTTTAGAAAATGTGTGTAAAGCAGGTGCACCTTATTAGAGTTTAAGAATGTACAGATGCCTTTATTATATCTTTAATTCCTTTATTCAGAGTAATTTATTTACCTAGTTTCATGCAGGGAATGGATGATGTTCTGCAAGTCCGCAACAAAATTGAAAGATGTTTACGTTTTCTTGGTTTAAATATAGACGTAGCCAGAACATTTAAGAAATGACTATTGTTAATGACCCATGTGCCTGCCTATAAAGTGCCTAATGTTGAACATGTTTTTCTTTGTAGAGGCAGAGCAGACTGATGAACAACTTTATCATGAGATCTCACGGGTGAGTGATTTACATAGTCCACATTGACTGCAATGTGTTGAAACTTCATAGATAGGATATGTTTCACATTAATTAAGCGATGCCTTCCTTCATTGATTATTTACTTGTTCGTGTTTGGTAGATAGTTATTAATATCATTATTGGCTCCACATAAATTCTGCAGTTCAAGTGCTGATTACACGGTCACAATATGGAAGCGTTTTGATTCAGGTGGCATTTATTTAATGGACCAACAAGATAGTGGTCTTCTTTACTAAATGTGTTTTTTCAAAATTTCCTCAGGGTTTGGAGAGGAGAGGTGGAAGATGATGTTTTCCATACATGGTTCTCAGGCAGCTCGTTCCCTTTATAACTCTGATAAATAAACATTCATATTTATGGTTTAACAGACCTCAAGACTTTTCTGTTTACTGCTGTGCCTGATCAGCTTTTTAGCTCTATAGTCGGCTCCACTACATTATTCTTGACAATTGACTTTTAACACCGTGCAAGCGGAAATAACTCTGAACTACAGATATTGAGCCACGGCATGGTTTTATGTGGCTGTTTCAAAAATATATTTTTCGTTTCAAAAATATATTTTTAGATCTATTTTCAATGATACAGAACTAGTGTCTAAGGCAAATGTTTGTAATCCATTTTTTTCCTTCAACAGGCCAATGTTATATGCATTGTGTATGCAGTGAACAACAAGAATTCCATTGAGAAGGTAAAACGAAAGAATTTCTTTCAAACCAATTGATTCTGATGTGGCTAATTCTGTGAGGAAGGCACTTCTTTTGATCATTCTCACGTTCTAGGAAAAGCTGCAGATGGCCACATCCAAATCTACTACATTTCATGGAAGCAGCTGTCATCACCACAACTCATGGAACAAGCATGTGCAATGCAATAGGTCTCGCATTATTAAAGTTTGAGCTATTGGCATTGCTAAATAATGCGACACCAATAGCACAAACTTTAATAATGCGAGACCTGTTGCATTGCAAATGCTTGTTTTTTTATTTTTCTTGAATAAGAAAACACAAATAATATGTTCCTTTCATGATGTTCTGCAACATTGTGTTATTCAATGTATGATTATATGTCATTGCATCACATTTATGGGACTGACGATCTTCAGATTACAGCAGCAAACTAGTATTTTTTGGTTTGTTGCACATTACCACACCAACTCTCTTCTCAGTGATGCATCATATTTCACCTTGAACACTGGATCTGTACAATCAACAATTATCACATTTGGGAGAAAGTAAAACCGTTTCCATAGTGTACATACAGAGATTATACTCTGCCCATCCTGTCATCACTACTTGGTCGAAGTTCAACGTCAATGAGTTCACCTTTCACTTGCAGGGCCAAGTATGTGCAGACAGGTTCACAGATATCTTTTTGTGGCGACGTGGGCAGCATCAGGCACCAGTACTCTGCCAGGTGTTTACCAAAAATATGATAGGTCTATTGCTACTGGAACTGATCGCACTGAGTTTACTCCTAATGTGTGTTCAAATCCGTTCTTGCTTTTTCTCTGCTTGCCCTGTATATTCTATGATGCACTTTACTGTTTGGAGAGAACTGATTCTTCATATCCAATATAAACAGAGTATGTGCATACCTTGCCCATTCTGTTAAGGATGCATCAGAAGTATCTAGGGAGGGGAGGTGTTTGGATCAACATTGTGCTCAGGGTCAGCATCCCTAACTAATTCAAGAAGCGGATCATATATTAATGACAGTTGAGGCATCTGGCCCAACCTAGAATGCGTTTATCACATTTAACATTTTAGAACTGACTGACATCCTTTCAGGAGTTTGGACCAGAGTAGAAAAGATATCTGGAATTTCAGCAGTTTCTGCCTTTTCCAGCTGAAGAGGCCCGTTGAAGTCTTCGTGAGTAATGGAAAGGGACCGAAACAAATGCCTGTTTCCGTATTTAGCCACGCTTCAATTATTTAAGAACTTGCCTAGTTTTTACATTAACACAGTGCTTCTGAATCATGCAGTTTATTGCTCTTTGAGATGAAAATGATGTAGCGCATGACTAAGCCCTACAAAGCAACTCTGAGGAAGACGATGAGAGCAAAAAAGAAGAGTTTACACTAGCTGGAGCATGGGCTAGGGGATGAGGAGGGTGCTCTGCAGGTCAAACTTCACTCACTATTGACTAGAAAAAAGCATTTACCACAGAAATGTAGGTAGCCTTCAGGTGAAAGTGCATGTAAAGTTGAATGTTTTGGCATCTCCCATTTAAACACACTTTCTTTTCTTGGCTGTTTGCGTGATGGAGCTCAATATGCATCGAGTGTTCTTTTGATGATCCTAAGTAACAGCACAAGGTTTGTGCTGTTTGCAGAATCTGCTTGGTTTTCTGCTCAAAGTCTTGATCATATTTCAAGAGTGAAGATGAGAAAAAAAAAGGAATGTTAAAGTGAAGAAAAACAAGTGGAATGGAGCAAGATGCCAGGTTCAAGGAAACACAGACGGCAAGATGATTTAAAGGGTACGTTTTACTTCTCAGTCCTAATGATACAGCCTTTCAGGGCAGCCAAGAAAACAAGCGGCACTGAAAGTGATCGCGAAAGCGATCGCTATCGTAAAAAAATAAACACCCGCGAGTGTTGCGCAAGCCACTGCGAGCCATATGATTTCAATTATCGCACACGTGATAATTGAAAACATATGGGCTTTGGTGTGCGTAACAGACACCAATAGGCCCTGGGTGGAGCAATGCGCCCGCCGTTGGCCTATTGCGTGCTCTGTTTAAAAAAAAAAAAGACGCAAACAAAGCCCAATAGCGGAACCCAAAAGGGAAAGCACAAGCATGTGCGATTCCAGGGTCCGTTTTCAAACCCCGGACAAAAGGGCTCTCGCCTGCGTGAGCAGTGCTGCCCCCTGCAACGCAGGACGCGAGCCCTAAAAATGCAGTCGCTAAAAGGCAGGAAGCTATGATTGCACTCACTGGCTTCACAGCATCAGTGAGCGTGAGAATCGTAGCTTCAAGGATAAAGAGTGGAAAAAAAAAACAGAGACCTAGAGACATGCAACATAATTGCCCAGACAGCAACGTCTGATTTTACCTTCAGGGCAGCTGGTGTTTTACAGCAACCATATGTCGGTGGATAGGACATGAGCTTTACTTTAGACTTGGTGCTCTCGTTAGACATAGGACTGACGTGTTGGAGAAAATGGGGTATGCAGAACAGTGCAGAGAAAATTAGATTTGAAAATTGGAAGAAATTTCTATTCAAGAAACATTATATTTCTAATAAGAGTTCTGATGTTTGAATATACAAAATTAAATTCAGTGTACGAAAATCCAGTGCACTGAACAAGGCAGGCATGCTGTATTGTTTTTTGATGATGTGTTCTTGACTGGTGCTGCTTTCTAACTGCAGGTGACGAGTCATTGGATTCCACTCATCAGTGACAGAACGGACAAAGATAGCAGGTATTTGAAATGAAAATATTTTATCCGGTTTCTTTGAATGACTTCACTTGAAAGATTACTTTAGTGTTGAGAGCTAAAGCAAAGATGCACATACCTGGTCAGTTAAATGTATCTTATTGATTTCCTACTTAAACTATTCTATAGAAATGAGTGAGTGGACTGGTGTTTTCCGACCCCTGTGTTTTCTAATCCCTTTGTAAAGCAGTTTGCGCAGTGGTCGTAATTCTGAGATGTGTGTAGTTTACCGAACCTGGCTATTACCAGGTGAGATAATAAAGACTTCATCCTTTGTTATATTTCAGCAGTTGAAACCTGTTGGAACATAGTACAATAATTACTGTGCGGTAAGCAGTAAAATCCATGTTATTCCTCAAAAACTCAGAATAGGTGCAGTTTACTCATGAACTCCAGGGGAGACATATTTTATCGGGTGCATAATAAATAGCATCTATATCTATAGGTAATTTGCAATCATGACCTCAACGAAACCATTCCAGATTATATCAAAAAACAAAAAGATTTTGTAGTAAGAATCTTTTCTGTATTCACATGTTGGTCATATTCCACAATCTAGTGGTTTGGTCTGTAATTATCCTTCTTTTTTTTTTTTTTTGATTTTTCAAAAACCTTTATTAGTATTCTTAATCTGTACACCGCTATTTAGCCAACAACCCGGAGGCAGGCAGCATATGTCCAACTTTCATATAGCAGGGTTGCAATACGTGCACAGTTCGCATTCAGGCAATATAGTTTGAATATATAACATTTAACATAAACACATGTGAGAGATTGTCACAGGTCAACCCAATCAGTTTCCATCAAGTGATCACAAGTCTCGCCACCAGAAGCCCCTGGTTGTCTGCATGGAGCCATTCCCCCACACCCCCTGCACCCGCTCTATATGTTCCCCCTGTACTGCCCTCAGTCACTTTCATCCCCCTCCGAGTGGGCCAGCCAGTCCACCAATGGCTTCCAAATGTCGGCAGGCCTAGAGCGGAGTGGCATCAGTTCCCAATACGCCGTCAACTGGTTTTTGCAGTACAAGGCAGATTTCAGCCAGCTCGATATCGTAGGTGGGGACTTTTGTTTCCATTTGAGCGCTATCTGCTGCTTGGCAAGCAGGAGTAAAATTGCGAACAGCTTTCTGCACGTACTCGGTACCGGCAGCACAAATTCCAGGAGGCCTAATAATGGGTCGGGACCCAAGGGTATATGCATCATCAGACTCATAGTGCGAAACACATTCTCCCAGTATGCCCCTATCGGGCCACACGTCCAAGACAAATGATAAAAGGTGGCCTCTCTCTCACCACATCTCCAGCAGGAGGCGTCAGCTGACAGTCCCATTCTCACCAGTTGCAAGGGCGTATGGTACGTTCTGTGTAGATAATTGAAGTGTATGAGCCTGAGCCTGTAATTTGGGGATAAGTGTTCTAGTTGCGTGCAACAGAACGTCCATTGTTTTTCCGATATCTGTATTTCCGCCTCCCTCACCCAGGCCATCCTCGAGTCAGTGTGTGGGACTGGTGTCGTGTTCTGTGTGGCCCTGTAGATCCTCGTTATCAATTTATGGGAGGATGCATTCGAGAGAACGTCCTCCAGTGCCGCTAGTGTTGGCGGTGCCTCCGGGAAGCCCGGGTATCTACGTTTGCACGCAGCCCGCAGTTGATAATACAATAAGAGTTCTGTGGCCGTCGGGGACATAGTCAGTCATGTCCTGTATCTCAATAAAGTTGTCATCCGGGTACAGGTCTCCTGCCACCTTCAGGCCTCTCTCGCTCGCTCTACGGACCACTGCTGCATCCGTGAGTGGTTCCAGCAGGGGGTTGCCGTCTAGTGGCATGCTCGGGGCGTACATGTCGCTCACGCCCGCTCGTTTTGCTATGCCCGCCCATGCCCATCGCACCATCTCCACCGTGTCTATGTCCTCATGCGGTCTCTTAAATTTTTTGTATACCGCCGTCTTGATGGGGCATGGAGACGCCACGTCTATCTCAATAGCTACGTGAGGTTGGTACGGGATCGGGTGGTGCCAGTAGTAGAGGAACTGAGCTTGTGCACTGTACGCATACAGCTCAAAATCTGGCGCAGCTAAACCACCCTGCCGGAACGGGAGAGTTAGGAGGTTCCAGGCCACTCTGGGTTGTCGACCCACCCATACCAACTCAATGACCGCAGACCGGAGCCTGGCGTAAAATGCCATTGTTAACGGCAGCGGTATGTTTATAAATAAATACAGGAATTTGGGGACCACCACCATTTTGGCAAGAGCTATGCGACCCATCAATGAAAGCGGAAGAGTCTTCCACTTCTTTACTTTGCCCTCCAGCCAATCCATTGCCACTCCAAAGTTTGAGAGCCAGATTTCATGAACGGTGCGGCTCACTTTAATGCCCAAGTATTTTACTTCCTCCACTGCCCAGTCAATCTGAAATTCCGTGTGGCACCTCACCGTGCTATCTGTTAATGGCAGCATGGTCGACTTCGACCAATTAATATTAATCCCAGTGAGGCCGCTATATCTAAGCATCTCCCTCATCAGCGGATCGAAATTCGTCTCAGGGTCCATCATGTAGATGGTGATGTCGTCTGCGTATAGGGAGATAAGCAGACCGCGCGATGTGAAGCCTATGCTCCTCTGGGTGTGGTGTTGCCGCATACGTGCTGCAAGCGGCTCCGTAGCTACAGCAAAGAGTAGGGGAGAGAGCGGGCATCCCTGTCTCGTCCCTCTCGTGATCCGTATAGAGTCTGAGGTCTGCCCATTCACTCGCACCCTTGCAGTCGGGTGATTGTACAGAACGCCGATACGTCTGGCAAACAGCGGGCTGAAACCCATTCTAGTAAAGAGTGCGTACAGGAACTTCCACTCCAGGGAGTCGAATGCCTTTGTCGCATCAAGTAGCGCAGCAGCAGCTTTCGATTTGGGGTCCAGGTAGTGGAGCAACCCGAACAGAACTCTCAGATTGTGTGAAGTGGATCTCTCCAAGACGAAACCCGACTGGTCTAATAGTGCAATCTGCGGTAGCATGTATTTTAGTCGGTCAGCCAGCAGTTTCGCATAGATCTTGGCGTCCACATTGATGAGCGAGAGGGGTCGGTATGAGTCCGGCTCAAGAGGGTCCTTGCCGGGCTTGAGTAGGGTGATGATCAGTGCCTCGCGCATGGATTGCGGGAGTATCCCTGATTCGACCGCTTCCTCAAAGACCCTGTATAGTTTGGGTACCAGAATATCTACATACTCCTTGTAAAATTCTGACGTTAAACCGTCTGGTCCAGGCGCTTTACCAGGCGGCATGCTCATTATTATAGCCCGTATGTCCTCCTGCGAGAACGGTAGGTCCATGTACTGTCTGGCCCCGTTGTTAAACCAGGCCAGGGCGATTGTGTCTAGATAGTCTGTGATAGTTTGGTCGTCAGGCGTAATTTTGGACGTGTAGAGTGTGCTGTAGTATTGCGTCATGACTCCAAGGATGGCCTTTGGCTCCCTCACTATGTCTCCTCCCTCATCTCTAATCTCTAGCACATAGTCCGCACCCCTGGGAGCACGGAGCATGTTGGCCAGCGTCCTGCCTGCCCTATCCCCCTCCCCGTACCGTCGTGCTTGCGCATCCTTCGCTAGAAAGGACACCTCTCTGTCTGCCTCTTCCTGGTATTGCGTGAGCTTCGTGCGAAACTCAGCCCTCGCTCTGTCTGTAGGTGTTTCTTGAAGTCGAGCCTCGAGCGCTGCTAGTTCAGTTTCAAGTGTTTGCAAGGTGCTTCTGATTGAGCGGAGTACACCTGTCTTCAGTGACATGCAGCACCCCCTTATCACCACCTTACAGGCCTCCCACAGCGTGCCCGGGGAGTCCACCGACCCCTCGTTCAGCTCGAAGTAGTCCTCCAGTTTTACCCTCAACTCTTGGCTAAATACCTGGTCTCTAAGTGCCCTGGAAGGGAACCTCCAGCTAAAAGGTTGAATGTAGGGTGTTGGGGTGGCTAGGGTAAGGCATACTGGCGCATGATCGGACAGTGAGCGCGGTAGGTGTGTTACATCTGTCACAAGTGTATGGACGTCCCCAGAAAGCAGCCAGTAATCGAGTCTAGACCACGTGGCTCTGTGCATTGTTAGACAAGTACCTTCCCGGTCTCCCGGGTGCAGTACTCTCCAGGAGTCTATCAGGCGAGCCTCCGAGATGATATCCCATAGTGCAGCCGCCGCCTTGGGGTGGTGTTCTCTCGCTGTACCCTGTCTATCCATCGTGTCTGAGAGCACCACGTTGTAATCTCCTCCCCACATAATCGCTGCCTGCCCTTTAGTCTGCACTTTGTACCAAAGGTCGTTATAGAACTCAGGGTTGTCATCATTAGGACCATACACATTCACCAAAATCCTCCTCATGCCACACAGAGTTCCTACCACTATGATGTACCTCCCCTCTGTATCCAACTGCACCTCTGACGTTGTCCAGTGAAGACCCCGCCTAATGAGTATCGCTACCCCCCGGGAGTAGTTGGAGTAGGGTGCATGCAGTGTTACCCCCATCTAGTACTACGGAGCATCGCAGCGGCATTGGCAGTCAGGTGGGTCTCCTGCAGAAAACATATGTCAATATTCCTTCGCAGCAAGTAGGCTTGAACCAGCCAGGCCTTACGCCTATCGTTCAAGCCGCGCACATTCCAGGTTAACAATTTAATGTGAGCCATAGTCAGAAGTGTGAGTATGCAGCGTCACTCCCTTCCGCAACATGCGCACCAGGGTACAACGCAATTGTTCACGATCAGTCACCATGCGACACCTGGTGCCTAAAGTGCTCTGGGGCCTATCTCGTTCAACTGTGTAAGTATTCGCTGCCTGTGACATCAGCCTCTCAACAAAACAATTAGCAACAGTGCTCTGCAATCCCAAACCCCCCCCAACCCCCTCCCGCTCCAACCCCCCAATCAGGTCGTGCAATTCTATCCCTCCCCCCCACCCAAACATCAAACACCCTGTAAGGCATTGCAATAGTTCAAGTTCAATGGGAGTCATCCCTCGGGGAACGCGGGTCTTACGCATACTAACCCTGTACTCATGCCAGGGCGACCGAGCGCCAGCCTGACAGTGCTCCCGTGTGGACCTCCCCCTCACACCTTACATGTATCAGTAACGGCCAACTTATCTTAATACGGAGGATCTGCAGTGTCCGAGTCCCTCAGCAGGCCTCCCCGGCCCTTGCATCGCATAGTGACAGCAATGATGGTTCAAAGTTCGCTCCTCCGTCACTCTATGTCACTTAGGACCGCTCTCTCTTCAGGTACCTCAGGAGCCGGCTGATTCTTTTGATCTCGCGATAGTTGCTTCGCATATTTCAATGCTGCCTTGGCGTCCACAAAAAAGGAAGGTTTGCCTGGGCCTTGTACCCTCAGCTTGGCGGGGTATATCAGCGAGTATTTAGTTCCAATTTGCTGGAAGATCTTCTTGGCCGGGACGAATTCCCTCCTAGCCGCCTGAACCTGCATGGTGAAATCCGGGAAGATCGAGATGTGGTTACCCTGGTATTGGAGGTCCTTTATATCTCTTGCCATGCGTAAAATGGTGTCACGGTCCCTGTAGTTCAGAATGCCCGCTATGATTGCTCTCGGCGGTGCACCCGGTTGTGGCTGGGGACCCAGCGTCCTGTGCGCCCTTTCGACCAGGAACATTTGGGAGAGGCCTGTCCCGAATAGTTCTGACATCATGGTCTCTACGTACACCTCCATTTTCGCAATGTTGGTCGTTTCGGCCACACCCGTTATGCGGGCGTTGTTGCGTCTTGAGCGGGCTTCCAAGTCCTCATTCTTCTGTTGGATCAGCGTCAAGACCTTGTCCATGCCTCGTATTTTCCTGTCCATAGCAGTATGGCCCTCTTCCGTTTCAGTCACACGCGTTTCCAGCACGTCCATCCTGCCATCCTGCTTGTCCATGCGCTTGGTCAGGCCGTCCATACGAGCCGCCAAGTCGTCCATCTTTTGATCTATCCCTTGGAGACTCGTTTTGAGTTCCTGAAACATGGACTTGATTTCAGAAGTTTGCGCGCCCCCATTATCATTTTTGGCCGCCTCGTCTTCAGATTGCTCCTGGCCTGTCGTCCTCTGCTTGGTCTTATCAAAGGTGATCTTCGGCTGTCTCGTATCCGGTTTCCCCATCTTGCCTGGCGAACTCGACGGAGGGAGCACTGAGAACCTAGTCGTGCGCTGGCTCCGTCTAGCAAGGACTGCAGCTTGAGGTGTCCCACTCAGCCTAGGCTTCTCCAGCGCCCTTGCAGTTAGTTGTAGCTGTGCACGCTTGCATAGCAGGCAGTTCGTGGCCAGAATACCCTCCGCTTACCAGTCGCGGCAACTGAACAACCCACTCAGGGTCCGGCGGCACAAAATGGCGTCTCGCGCCAAAAACAGTAGGATTCCAGCAGCCGAGCCCAGATCCTGGGATTCGAGAGCGTTTTGCCACCACAAGCGTTCAGCGACCCCAGGGGGCAGTGGGCTAGTCTGTGCATTCACGGGGGGGGGGTGCCGCCAAAGTAATGTTCGCATCAGGCGCTTCTGCCCGCCCCTCCACGCAGTTTGGCCACGCGGGGGGTCCGCAGCCCGAGTATGGCACCCTCGCACCCAACTGGGTCTTGGAGCGTCGTCAGCCTCCCCCGTTATGCTCCTTACCGGATCGGCCCCAAAGCAGGACGGTACCGATCTCACCGCCTCACAGTGCACCCCCGCTCCGGGCCAATCCAGCACGTTGTGTCACTCCAGAGCCATGGAGGGAGCGACCGTTCGTCCCAGGTACCGCCGCAGCTCAGCGTGGAGTTGTTGGGCGCCCCCTTCGGCCCCCGGTGTGCAGGCCGCGCAGCGCCGGGCTCCCCACTGCTCTCCTCCGGATCCCAGCTCACGCGAGGTCCCGGCTTCCAACTTGACTCGGGCCGCCTCTTCACTCGCAGGCTGCCCGCGTCAGTTCAGAGCGGTCAATCTTTCCCGCTTCATTTTCGTTCCTCCAGCGGGTGACCCCCGCCACTCCACGGGGCTTCTGAGCGGGAGAGGTCCGGGATCTCTGTCCGTTTAAAGGATAATTGCCGGATTTATTCGCTCGGTCGGCGGAGCTGCGGGTCTAAGCAGCCATTCCGCCTCGCGTCCAAGCCACGCCCCCTATCCTTGTATAACATGTTTTATCCAGTATTAGGGTATTTTTAATAGATTCACATGCCTGAATCATTCCCTGTCGTCTGGATGGGAGTCCCCGGTACATAAATAAAGTAATGCCCCATTAGACATATAGAGTAATCGGCCAAAGGCCTCACATTAGTAACATATCCAGGTCCTTTTGTAATAAGGACCAAACTCTAGAGAGCAACCAATCAGCTGCCACCACCCTCTGGAACCTTCCTGGAAGGCGCTCTAGTCCCTCAGATTTTCTACCGCACATCGTGCTAAGGGAGTCAACACTGAGCTCTGCTCAGGGTTTTTCCTTATCTTTGGATTTAAGGTATTTTCTTCGGATATGTCTCCATCTGAGTGAAGTCTTTACTGTCTTCATGTCGGATACTCATAAGAAAGGCTCTTTGTAGGCCCTGTGATACTTGCGAAAAGAAGAGATTGCATGTCGACAACCAGCATAAGGACTGCCTCTACTGTCTTTAGCTAGACCATACTCCTAAAGACTGCAAGGTATATCATACTTTTTCTACAAAGACTTTAAAAGATCGTTAGGGAAGGCTTTTAACTTGGCTGCGGAGACTTAAGGACAAAGAAGACCCCTTGTCCTCTGAGAAGAGTGAGAGCTCATCGATATCCTCTTCAAAGGCTCCTCAGAAAAGGCCCATAGATGTTTCTCCAGGTCCTTCTACGCAGCAACCTCAAAAAAAGATGCAGAAAAAGTCTTCAGATGCTCAAAAGCTTAAAGATTTACCTACCAGGTAGTCTTCTCCCTTTCAAGGGTCGAAAAAACCAGCTTCAGACCCTCTACCTCTTCCGCCCAGGGTGAAACACACTTTCAAAAAGCCTTCCTTCGCCCCGTCGACTACCACCTCGTCAACGATGGCCTTGACGACGACAAAATCTCCTTAGACTGCTATTGGAGTGACTTCGTTGATGACAGCAACTTCGACACTTTCAGTCTTGTCGGCATTTCTTTCGACGACGACCTCTTCGTTGACGGCACATACCCCTTTGTCGTCGACTATCAAAATCAAGAATCCTCGGCGACGACAGCGGCGACGACCCGCTCGACGACTACCTCGCCGACGAGTGCCTCGAAGAGTGTACCGTCGACGACCATCCCATCGGCGACCGTTCGACGACAATAGACACTCCTCGACTGTAGTGTCTATTGTAACCATCGACAATTCCTCGTCGACAGTGCTAAAACCGACGATGGCCTCGTCGACGACACCTACATCAAGAATGAAAATTACATATTATCAACACAATTTTACTAAACAGAGGCTGTCACCCTCTCTTACATCACCCAGTAGGGTTCAACCATTACTCCCCTCTAACCTTTTGGATGAGGATTCAGATGAGGACAGCATGTTAAGAGCTGCAAGAAGTCCCTCTGAACTTAATGTTAAGTATCAAGAAGACTCTGATTATGATGATCAAGACATGGATGAGCAGGCGTACTATCATGACGACAGCCATCATCAACAGCCACAGATGGTTTGTCTTCCTTCAGCCTTGGTCTCTGACCTGCAATTTATGATCTCTGACTACAAGAAGAGGTTCCCTACCTCTGCGTCGTCTCCTGCTCAAGTTCTCTCTCCGCCACAGAGAGTGCATGTCCCACCTCCATCACCACCTCTTACCATTGAGGTGCCTGTGCCGCCTCTTCCCTCTACGGGCGAGGACGATGAAGAACAACAAGAAGAGGGGGAGATTCAGGATACGCAGTCACACCACGACGAATGGGATGACTGTTATCCCTCTTCCAGCATCTCCTTTGCCTCCTCAGGCAGACTCGCCTCCCGAAGATATAGGAGGTTTCCATAATCTCCTGGAGAGAGCAGCACAACGGTTCAAATTACCAATGCCATCTCACCAACAGAACTTTCCTTTACGATTTCAAGAAACCATTCATATCATAGACTATATTTGGGATCGAAGCATCAAGATAATGTAAAATCCCTCTACAGTTCCTCTAGTCTTGCCAAGATTGGACAAGAAATACTGGGCTCCAGACGACGCTCCAGCCTTCCTCACTGGGCATCCAAAGCCTGATTCAGTAATTACTCAGGCAGCTCAACGCAGATCAAAAAACCCTTCTGCCCCAATTTCTGCACCCCCGGATAAAGAGGGCAGACGCTTGGACAATATTGGAAAACGGCTTTCCTCCATGACAGCACTAACAGTACGAGCGTCTAACTCATTAGCGCTATTGGGATTCTACAACAGGCAGATGTGGTCAGATATTGCACCGTACTTGGAGTCCTTGCCGCAAGAATCTAAAGACGAAGCAAGAAAGGTGCTTCTAGAGGGCGAAAGGTTGGCTTCTGAAATTATAGACTGTGCGATGGACATCGCATCCACTGGTTTCCGGCAACTGGCTGGGGCGGCAGTTCTGCGGTGCCAAGGGTGGCTTAAGGTAACGACATTCCGGCCTGAAATGAAGACCAAAATCCCTGACATGCCTTATGATGGACAACTCCTTTTTGGTACCCATATTGATGAGGCCCTCCAAGGTATCAAAGATACGGATACAGCCAAAGCTCTGGGTGCCCTTCACTATAAAAGCACCCCTTTTCTTAGCTCAAGGGGTAGTGGGCAATATTCTAATAGAGGAGGCTACCAACAATATAGGTCTGCATACTCCTCCTCTAACCAGCAATACAGACCACAATTTCAGCAGAGACAACAGGCGCAGACTTCGTACAACAAGTCTTCTTTTCGCGGAAGAGCCGGACGGCAGAAGGATTCCGTGCGTCGCCAATGACTTCTCTCTACCGCCAGTCTACGTTTCTTTTCCACCTTCCAGAGTAAGAGGAAACATTTCCCACTATCTTCAAAATTGGAATCAAATCCCAATGGATTGTTCGGTTCTCCAGCTGGTGCAGTTTGGATATTCTCTGGAATTTGTGCAAACTCCATCGCCAACACCTCCTCAACATATGAATTACAAACATTTACACCTCTTACTGCTGGAAATATCATCAATGCACCAGAAGGGAGCTATAGAACGGGTACCTGTTCGTCAAAGAGGACAAGGTTTTTACTCCTGATTCTTCTTTGTGCGCAAAAAGGAAAAGAAATGGAGACTGGTCCTAGATTTAAAAAGTCTAAACAAATACTTGAAAAAGCAACCATTTCGCATGGTCACTATCCAGGAAGCCCTACAACTTCTCAATGCGAACGACTACATGGTATCCTTGGACCTCCAAGATACCTACTTTCATATTCCTATCCACAGAAGGCACAAGAAGTTTCTGAGGTTCGCTGTGGCGGGCAAACATTACCACTTCCGGGTCATGCCTTTCGGGCTCAAATCAGCCCCACGCATCTTCACAAAATGTCTTTCTTCAGTGGCTGCATACCTCAGACAACATCACCAGATGTTTCCTTATCTCGACGACTGGCTTGTCAAGGCACCCTTTCTCGACAGCGCGAGAAGGTCTTCCAAAGCCTGTTTGCGGCTTTTCAGAAAATTAGGTCTTAACCGTAACTCAGAAAAGTCCGTTCTACAGCCTTCTCAGCGGATAACATTTCTGGGAGCTGTCCTGGATACGGTCCTGAAAAAAGCTTACCCATCGAAGGAGCGACAACAAAAAACTCCTGCGTTTGGCACAATGCGTACGCAGAAGAAAATCTTTCAGTGCGCCTATTCAAATCCCTCTTCGGAATGATGTCTTCCTGCATCCTTCTAGTTCCTTACTGTCGTCTCCGCATGCGTCCTCTTCAATAGGCTCTCTCCTCAAAGTGGATTCAAATCAGCGGATCCTTCGTCGACATCATACAGGTGAATCCTCAGGTGGTTGCTGCTTTCAACTGTTGACTCAGCCACAAAATCTGTCTCGTGGCCTATCCTTCCTAACTCAAGCTTCCCCTCAGGTTATAACCACGGATTGGTCTCTGGAAGGGTGGGGAGCCTTCCTTCAGGAGCTTCAGATCAGCGGGAAGTGGTCGTCTTCAGAGCAGAAACTACACATAAACCTCCTAGAACTCAGAGCATTTGAGATGTCATCTGTGATGTCACTGACCATGTCATGAATGATGTAAAATGTGACATCATTAGCAGTGGATTGCGGGCGCAAGTTATAGTTAGTACAACTAACTATAACGCGGGAAATCAATGGTTTTGTACGAGTGAAATGTCCAACTAACAAGAACACCCTTAAAACCTAAGTTTTTTTCAGTGAATTTCAAAGGTTTTTTTTAAATGCTAATTCCTAACTACAACATGTATGAAACCTATGTTTTTTTCAGTAAATTTCAAAGGTTTTGTAAATGACAATTTTTAAATGTATTAATTCTTATATTTATTTTTTTGATACTGATTTACTAAATTTATTAAACTATTTATTTTCAGATATTTAATTTTTTTAAATTACATTATAATTATTATACATTCCAATACAAAATATACTTTCTCAGAATGAATTACTTTAGTTTAAATACTTTGCAAAAAGGCAATAGAGTTTAAAGTACAGTAGTTACAGTTGTTGCAATGGACTACACAATTTCAAACACAATGCAACATTGAGCTGAATGGGAATTTCTAGTTAAATGCAATTAGTTACTTTATGGATTACTTTTCTAGCCACAGGACTGGATCCTAGATTCAGACCTGGGACATCTCCTGTAAACAGTTGAGTAAAAGCGTTTTGGTTACAGTAGTGATTTTTAAGGAATATTATTGTATTTTAAAAGTTGACACTTTGAAACTTTTTCACATAGAATCACCAATGTTATCCTATGGGAGGAAATTCACTGAGCAAGTAAGTAGTGTTATTGTTACTTTTTCGGAATCAGTGGTGGATCCCGGATCCAGCACTGGTGCATCTCTTGTAAACAGTTGAAAGAATGCGTTTAAATCATACAGGCGATTTTTTTAGGAATATTTGTAGTTTGTGAAAATAGACACTTAGATACTTTTCTGGTGAAAACCGGACAATGGATTCCTATGGAAGGAAATACAAGTTACTGGTAAGTATGGTTAGAATTACTTTTCAGGGTCATTGCTGGGCTAAAAGATGCAGCACTGGGTTATCTCTTGATAACAGGTGAGTAAATCGGAATTCGTTGTTCGGATGATTTTAGGTGAATATTTAAAAGTTGCAAAACTCCACAGTTAGAAGAATTTCCAAGTGAAACCAGTCAATGTTAGCCTATGGAAGGAAATTCAAGTTACTGGTAAGTATGGTTAGAATTACTTTTCAAGATCAGTACTGGGCTCAAAGATGCTGCACTGAGGTCTCTCCTGATAACAGGTGAGTAAATCGGAATTCATAGTACATCCAGTAAGCGCCACAGAGCTGCGTAGCAGAAAGATGTAAAAAGGGGCACGGCCTGCACCACCTCTCTGCAACGCCGCACATGTCTGGATCTTCCGTAGTCCCAAGCAGAAGTCGTGATTCCCCAGGAGCGAAGCTATTGTCTAACCTTTCCAGAAACTACCACCTCCCTGTGAAAACAAAGAACTCACAGGATGTAAGTAGCTCCCAAAAATGAGGGGACCCAAAACTGATGTATTCCCACATACATCAGAATTCCTCAAAGATATGTGTGTCCAGGACAGGAGTGAAGCAGGTCCTGCTTGGAAAACAAAACATACAATATAAGTGCAGGGTTTTGTTAAACGTGAGAATGATCTTATCTTGTTTATTATGTATTATATGAGGATTGTGTGCTATCCCACGCTTACCTGAGTAAATGACTGAAGAGGAGATGCCAACAAATATATTTCAAAAGTCTTCTTGGGTCTCCAAATAATTAAAGACGGAAGTGCCATAAATTTCCATTATTCTGCAGTTCATAAGGAAATCGTTGTCTTATCAACCAGAAGTCCGGTATCTCAAACTGCAGCAAAAGGAAGACTAATAACGCGTGTCACGCAGTGGCACGATAACAAAGGAGTCAGAAACATAGTGTTCAGAAGTTTGTTAACGCGTCCTCACGTTCAATAAAGTTTTTTGTCACTGACCCTACAAACAAAAAAAGAAATGGTGCTCGTACGGTAAAGAAAAAGAAAGAGCACCTGGCCAAATAATAATGTGAAACGCGTTTAGGTTCCACACGTGTTCACACCAAAATCATTGTGTTAGAACGTAGCTCTGCCAGCGGGGAGACGAGGGAGATGGGCAGAACGGGCGTTAACTCACGGCCACACGAGAGGAGGCGTAAGTAATCAGATACGCCTCACAGCGCACCAAAAATGCTGCTGAGCAAACTTAAAGCGAGGAATGAGGCAGGAAACAGTGCAGGGGTCAGAATTTCGCTAGTAGGTTGGAATAGCTACCAAGAACACAGTCGAGGGTCCCACTAAGAATTCAAGGACAGAACCAAAATCGAGGAAGCTAGCACGAAAGCCAAGCGCTAATGATAGGCACCTGGAGGCTTAAGAACCTCCCTATCACCTGATCAATCCCCAGGCAGCATGGAACAGCACACAACCCTGCTCCCTGACAATGCATTATGGGTGATGTAGTGAAATCAGGGAGCAAGTTGATCGGGTTCTAACAGCGCAGTGGCGCTTCCTAGAAGCACCTAGTGGGCTACTTGGCCCCCATGGTCACTCAGGTTTGAAATGAAATTTGTTCCCTAACTTAAAACGCGCCACAGGGCGTGTTTGCACACATCACATCAGGCCCCTCCCCTCTCTTCACCACTGTGTAAATGTGCCCTGTCACCGTTCTAAGTTGAGATATTAAGTCCCCTTCAATCCTAAGGGTCCCTAGGGTCAAACTAGCTCACTAGGTACCTCCAGTAAGCGCCACAGAGCTGCGTTGCAAAAAGGTGTAAAAAGGGGAGTGGCCTCTGAACACCTGTCTGCATTGCAGCTCCCTGGCGCATACTGGAGATACCTGTTGGCCTATTTGGCCCTCAGGGACCCTCCGTATTGAAAGAAAACTAATTCCCTAACTTAAAACGCGCCACAGGGCGCGTTTGCACAGTGGTGAAGGAAGGAGGCGTGGCCTAAGGTGATATGTCTGCAAGCACACTCTGTGGCGCGTTTTAAGTTAGAGAATTAATTCCTCCTCAATCCTGTGGGTCCCTGGGGGCCAACTAGCCCACCAGGTCCCTCCATTATGCGCCAGGGGATTGCGTTGCAGAGAGGTGTTCAGAGGCCACGCCCCTTTTTTCAAAACTCGCAACGCAGCTCCGTGGCGCTTACTAGAGGTTCCTGGTGGGCTAGTTTATTTATTTATTTATTTATTTATTATTACATTTCTTAAGCGCGCAGCTACCCGTAGGTTTCCCGGCGCTAGTTGGCCCCCAGGGACCCTCAGTATTGACAAGGAATTAATTTCCCAACTTAAACCGCGCCACAGGGCGTGTTTGCACACATGTGAACTCAGGCCCCGCCCCCTCCCTTCACCACTGTGCAAACGCGCCCCGTGGCGCGTTTTAAGTTGGGGAATGATATCCCTTTGAATCCTGGGGGTCCCTGGGGTCCAACTAGCCCACCAGGTACCTCCAGTAAGCGCCACATGGCTGAGTTGCAGAGAGGTGTAAAAAGAGGCGTGGTCTGGAGCACCTCTCTGCAACGCAGCCCTGTGGCGCTTACTGGAGGTACCTGGTGGGCCGGTTGGCCCCCAGGAACCCCCAGTATTGAAGGGGAATTAATTCCCCAATTTAATACGTGCCACAGGGCGTGTTTGCAGAGTGTGTTTTTGTGAGGTGGTGGGGCCTAGGGACGATCGTATCTTTTAAAAAAAAAATAATAATAATTGAAAGGGGGACTGTGTGGCCCCCTTCCTTTTACTTTTTGGGCCCTGGGCACCCCATCCCACAGGGCATGACCCCCAAATATATATTTTTACATTTTCTTTACAGGATGGGGGCCGTGTGGCCCCATTCCCCTGGCCAATTCCGGGCCCCGGGGATGCCATCCCCGGGGCATGGCCAATTCATTTTTTTTTTTTATGGAGCAGGGCTGATCCATCCCCCCTCATCAGGCCACTTCAAGGCCCCGGGGACCCCATACCCCAGGGCAGGCTTTTTTTTAAATATTTTTTTTATTTCTTAATGGGGATGGGAGGCCGCGTGGCCCCCCTCCCGGGCCACTGGTAGCCCCGGGGACCCCATGCCCTGGGGCTGGCCCTCACCGTTGGGGACCGTGTTGGGGTCACCAATCCCCCCACGGTCCCGCCGGCTCCCCGCCTCCTGCGGGAGCCGGCATTGCTTTTCCATATGGGAGCAGCTAATATGTTCCTCCCCATATGGAAAGCAATTTGCTTTGCTTCATGAAGCTAAGCAGAGTTTGCAATGGCAGGGTGGGAGCCGCGAGGCTCCCGCCCTGCCATTGCAAACAGCAGTGTCCCGGTGGTGGGCACCCCGGGACACTGCAGGAGCCGGCCCTGGGAGGTGGCGGTCCCCAGGACCTAGACAAGGCTCCAGGAGGGGGGCCGCGCGGCCCCCCTCTCAAATTTTACAGAAGCCCCGGGGGTGGCGGTCCCCGATGCTGGGGGGGCCTCAGAGCCCCCCTTTCCAAATGTTTTTAAGCCCCGGGGGTGGGGGTCCCTGGAGCTGCGGGGGGCCCTGCGATCCCCCGCATATAATAAATGAGAGCCCCGGGAGGTGGCGGTCCCCGGGCCTGGGGGGCCTCCGAACCCCCCCAGCTAATGTTTTAAAGCCCCAGGGGATGGCGGTGCCCGGGGGGCCCGTGAGCCCCCCGCATATATTAACTAAGCCGTGGGGGGTGGCGGTCCCCGGGGTAGGGTGGGGGGGAATTGGGATCCCCCACACTATTTTTTCCATAATGCCCCCAGAATTTTGCCCCCCGGGGGCAAATTAAAATATTTAGCATGGGAGACCGAGTCTCTTTTTTTTTTGTTTAGCAATTTATTGCTCTGAACCTATTACATGTGACCAAACTCTCTTGAACCAGTGGATTTCTCACAATGCATGTTAAGTATTGAAGCGTGACGCTTCACCAGCGCGTGCTTGGCCTCAGTCATTCCCTCCCACTTGCTGGCTCCCCTGCTCCCCCACCCGACTTGAAAGGAAGCCTCGCACACCAACATTTGTCTCTCACACCACAGGCTGCTGCTCTCCCGCCCACCCAGCAATGCCGAGAGCTTGTTTCCCTAACATCCTGAAGTTCGTGCCATGGCGCTCTCACATTCTACCTCTCGGACGCTCTTGCCTTTCACAAGCTTTCTCTTCACTTTTTAATAGTTCAAGCCCTTTCCAGGCTACTGGATTAAACCATGGCTCACTCTCATCGCCCGGGTCTCTATTCAGAGCTGCTCTCCCTCCCTGCCTTCTTCCTATACAGAAACCAGCCTTTTTTTTCTACCTGTGACTAACTCACATTATCTGCAGCACTAGCTAAACCCCGCTGTCTCCAACCTGGTACTACTGAACCGGCCGAATTTAAAGAGAACAGTTTCAACAGCGGAACGAGCGCGAGCACCGCAGCTAATAAGTACATCTGAATTCTAAATGGCGCCCGTGAATTGGTTGCTACATTCACAATGCTCCAATCATAGGCCTTCTATCACTTTTTTTTTTTTGCTTTCCTCCGTTTACTTCCTCTCTGCAACCCTGACGGGTATGCAAGGACTCCAGGGAACTCTTCTCTCCACTCAGATTAAAGGTTTTCCTATACCCACCGACTTGTTCGACGAAGCAAGCACTGCTCCACTTCTGTTAAAGTTAACAGTTGTACTTTGACATAGACGTACTGGTGCAGCGTGACATTTGAATAGTGGTGAAAAAGACTGTTGGATCGCTATTTGTCACAATTGTTTACTTTTTTGTAAAATACTAGTGTCCGACCCCCTTTTCTAATTAGACTTAATACTTTTGCTACTTTTTCAACTAATGTAATTTCGTTGCTGCTAGCTCATGTTCTCCAGACTCCGTGGATTGTGCCTTTAGCAGACAGTGTTTGTGGTTGCTTTACATATTCTGTTACTGCATTTTCATTTTGCACTATACTGAGCTTCAAACATTGCTCTTAACCAACACATGTGCCTGCTCCCCCGCCCCCCACGCAGCACCAGACTTCAATGGAATGCCTCACAAGCTGCAGGTCACCATTTGCCGCTACTTCTCATCCCACTCCCCTCTCCGAAGACTTTTTTAGGTTTCGCCCTGGCGTTGCAACTGCGTAGCAGTTGCTCCGCCCAAGGGCGAAATCTAATGTTAGCTCTATAGTGGCGACTTGAAACCGCCCCTTCTTCCATTGGCTAGCTCCATAAATGGAGGCTAGCCATTGGAAGAGATTGGCCGTCAATCACGTTTTCCAGAGAAAACGGGATTCGGGGGAGTTTCTGGGTCTTTTTTTAAGCCCCACCCCTTGTTGCCGTGTGTCCCGGGCCGCGCTGTGATTGGCTGCAGGCCCGGGACACCCCAGTGACGTCATTTCCCGGGCCGCGCTGTGATTGGCTGCCGGCCCGGGACACCCCCGTGACGTCAGCCAATCACAGCAAGACCTGCATTGTCCTTCATCCTGCAATCTTTTCAAAGCCTCACAGAAGGACAGTGCCGCCCAGCAAGACCCCTCTGCCCGCACCTCCACTCCTACAGCCATGTACACTCACCAGCCATGGGCCTCAATACAGCGTCACTTGCCACTACCCTCTAGACTCAAGTGGACGTGAAAGAAGTTGTGGGCCTGGTTATGCCCCCTACCTGTCGCCACTGCTAATGAAAGTGACCGCATACACCTGGACATCATGGCATCAGTTAAACGAGGAATAGACAATCATAAGCCTTGAAAGAAGCTACGACCATAAAAGATACCATATATCAATATCTGCATTAGGAATCAGCAGAAACTACAGAATCCCTTAAATTCCTTCATTGGATTGAATGCTGCAAATATGTACCAGGCCCACATAAAGACCGTATGTGGCCTGCAACCATTCTTCACCCTTCCAGTTGGTCCCCCGTTAAGGGAGCTGAACCTAGATTGTACATTAGATTCTGGATGAACAACATGCATGTTTAAACTATGCTGATTAAATTACACATCAATGTACAACAAACCAAGAGAAATCTTGTAAAGAGCTACAGACTGTACAACAGGTTTTTGAGACGGCATGAGGTGGAGTAGGATTCCCACTACATTACTTAGTGTTTCTTCTGTTTTGCCAGTTTAGTGCACGTTTTTCCCGGTCTAGTAACAAGGATCAGGGGACAGGCAGCATATACTTACAAGTAGTGTCTTACAAGGATGAACAGGATGCAAGAATCCCCCACCACCCTTTTAGGTCTCTCCCAGACAGCACATGTGCTGTCTCTTTCAGACCTTTTGTTTCCTACTAGTGGGCTTCGAGGCTGCATGTTGCATACCATTGGTTGGCTTACGGTCACTCTCATTTGATTGCTTCTTATTGGTCAGCTGCTGTAGGCGTCCTTCCTCTTCATGTGTTTGTCTCACCCCTGGAGCATATATGCATTACTTGTGTCCTTCCACTGTTTATTTATTTAGGCACTGCTTTTTTAAGCACTCTACCAGGATGCATCTTTTTTAACTGGCTCCCTTGTGTCCTTCTCCTCCCTCCGTGCTCCTCCCTCCCTTGTTGCTTGTCCACACCCACCCACCCTCATGCCCTCTCTGGTCAGGGTTGCTTACCCCCACCCGCCTTCCCTTCTTTGTGTTGCTTGCCCGTATCCGCCCTTACTCCATTGGTGTTTGTGTTGTTGCTTGCTCACACTAGCCTTCCATCCTTCTGCTGTTTTCCACATTGTGGTTTGCCTCCACTGGTCGGTGCCTGCCCCTCCCACTCTCTGTTGTTGTCCTGTTGTTGTTTGCAAACATTCCGCTGTGATTGCCCCCACCCACCCTCCCTCCTTCCATTGTAACTTACCCCTAGTCTCTCCCCGTCCTCCGTTACCCATCAGCTTACCCCATTCCACTCTCCACTGTCCATGTGCCATCAATGGTGGTGTCATCATGCTGTTTTCTCACACCCTCCGTTGTCTGTGTTGACAGCCCCACCCCTCCTGTGTTGCCTCCTACCCCGCCAGCAATTTAAACAAGCATTTACAATGCAACGGTTTCGCCTTTGGAAAAGTTTGAGCTATTGGCATTGTAAATGACAAAATTTGTATTTATGTGTTGGTTTTGAAAACAGATAAATAAATGGCATTGTCATTTACATTGCTAATAGCTCTAACTTTTCCAAAGGCGAAACCGTTGCATTGTAAATGCTTGTTTTTTTTACAATCGTTACTGGATTAAACCATGGCTCACTCTCATCGCCCGGGTCTCTATTCAGAGCTGCTCTACCTCCCTGCCTTCTTCCTATACAGAAACCAGCCTTTCACACCTGTCCGAAACACTGCCGTAATTCTACCTGTGACTAACTCACATTATCTGCAGCACTAGCTAAACCCCGCTGTCTCCAACCTGGCACTACTGAACCGGCCGAATTTAAAGACAACAGTTTCTTTTTTAAATTATTTTTATTGCTTACAAGCGTACAAAGCAAAAGGTACATGAAGTCATTGGTACATTTTTACATAAAATCATTGATACATATATTGGCAAACAAAGAAAAAGGGGTAGAAAAAAACCAGTAATGCAAATGGGGCGTACAGGCAATGCTAAGAAGAAAACGAGAAGGATGTAAAACAGAGAGATATGCAGAAATTAATTATCTGCATCATTGTTCCAAAAAGGTTCCCCAATTTTTTTCATGTTTGTTTAGTGATCGAATTCCCCTATTTTTTGCTAGGGCTAGTTCCATTGAATGGATCTCAGTTACAAGAGCCCACCAGTCCCATACCGTAGGTGGCTCAGAGCAGGTCCAAACTCTTGCCAGAGTTAGTTTGGCACAAGACATAAGTATAGTAACCAAGGCTGCGTATGGTAAAGAAACAGAATAAGTATCTAACAAAACAGAAGCAGCCGTAAAGGTAGGTAACTGAATTTGCTTCATTTTCAGGACCTTCTGAATATCATGCCAAAAGACCTTAAGATTAGGACAGGAGAATAGCATGTGTGCCAAATCTGCTGCATCGGCATTACATTTGGGGCATTTAGTATGGTCACTATAAGAGTTATTAGAGGACCATTTAGAGATTATTTCGGGAGTGTAATATAGCATACAGGATGTTCTAAATTGTTGTAGCCTGAGACTCGATGAGCGTACTCGTTTATTGATATTGGTCAAGGAGCACTCTATCTGTTTAGGTGTGATGTTGAAATCCAACATTCTGCTCCATTTGCCGGCCAATTGTACGCTATCATTAGGTCTAAGGCTGATTAAAAATCTGTATGTTAGACTTATTGTTGCTTTGTCTCATCGCCCGGGTCTCTATTCAGAGCTGCTCTACCTCCCTGCCTTCTTCCTATACAGAAACCAGCCTTTCACACCTGTCCGAAACACTGCCGTAATTCTACCTGTGACTAACTCACATTATCTGCAGCACTAGCTAAACCCCGCTGTCTCCAACCTGGCACTACTGAACCGGCCGAATTTAAAGACAACAGTTTCAACAGCGGAACGAGCGCGAGCACCGAGCACCTCTGTCTATCTGTCTATCTAGCTATCTATCTAGCTATCTAGCTATCTAGCTATCTAGCTATCTAGCTATCTATCTATCTATCTATCTATCTATCTATCTATCTGTCTATCTGTCTATCTGTCTATCTGTCTATCTATCTATCTATCTATCTATCTATCTATCTATCTATCTATCTGTCTATCTATCTATTGCCCTCACTCTATCTGTCTATCTATCTATCTATCTATTGCCCTCACTCTATCTATCTGTCTATCTATCGCCCTCACTCTATCTATCTGTCTATCTATCGCCCTCACTCTATCTATCTATCTATCTATCTATCTATCTATCTATCTATCTAACTATTGCCTCTCTATCTATCGCCCCCACTCTATCTATCGCCCCCACTCTATCTATCTATCGCCCCCACTCTATCTATCGCCCCCACTCTATCTATCTATCGCCCCCCCCCACTCTATCTATCGATCGCCCTCACTCTATCTATCGATCGCCCTCACTCTATCTATCTATCGCCCTCACTCTATCTATCTATCGCCCTCACTCTATCTATCTATCGCCCTCACTCTATCTATCTAGCGCGCCCACACTCTATCTATCTATCTATCTATCTATCTATCTATCTATCTATCTCCCTCACTCTATCTATCGCCCTCACTCTATCTATCGCCCTCACTCTATCTATCTATCTATCTATCTATCTATCTATCTATCTATCTATCTATCTATCTATCTATCTCCCTCACTCTATCTATCGCCCTCACTCTATCTATCGCCCTCACTCTATCTATCGCCCTCACTCTATCTATCGCCCTCACTCTATCTATCGCCCTCACTCTATCTATCGCCCTCACTCTATCTATCGCCCTCACTCTATCTATCACCCTCACTCTATCTATCGCCCTCACTCTATCTATCGCCCTCACTCTATCTATCGCCCTCACTCTATCTATCGCCCTCACTCTATCTATCGCCCTCACTCTATCTATCGCCCTCACTCTATCTATCGCCCTCACTCTATCGCCCTCACTCGATCGCCCTATTTGTCACCCTCACTCTAGCTCTCTATTTGTCGCACTCACTCTAGCTCTCTATTTGTCGCACTCACTCTCTCTATTTGTCACACTCACTCTCTCTATTTGTCGCACTCACTCTCTCTATCGCATCAACACAGCATCACTCAGCACCACCACAGCATCACTCAGGGGCACCACAACATCACTATGCGCTGCCACAGCATCACTGAACGCCACTGCATCACTCGTCGCCACCACAACATGACTCAGCGCCACCACAACATGAATCTGTGCAACCATTCAACAACAACTGGTTCTAATATGTTCTCTCAATGTTTCAAGCTTTATTACAAATGTCACAAAAAGATGTTAACATTTCACTTCTGTTCTTGTATTTTCGTCACAATAAAATACACTGAACATAATCTCCACAAAAGTTATTTACAAAAGTTTAAGCTATTGCTATTATAAATTACAATACCTTTTATTTAAGTTTTAATAAAAAATAAATAAAAGCCATTGTTATTTGTAATAGCAATACATCTAAGTCACGTAAATACAACACATATTTCATTACAAATGCTACAGGTGTCACATTTGCGAAAGTTATAACTATTGGCATTGTAAATGACAAAGCTATTAATTTCGCTATTTTAAAAACAAACAGAAAAAACAAATGTCATTTACAATACAAATAGCTCAAACTTTCCTAATGCGAGACCTATTGCATTGCAAATGCTTGTTTTATATTGGTAGGATGCGCGGATCCTACGCGCATCCTGCAATTTATTTTATAAAATAAATTTTTTTTGGCCCTAGGGGTCCTTGTGGGACCCCCTGAGCAGGCCTAGGGGGTCAGGGTGTGTCTACCCTGCCCCCTTTCTGCGTTTTGCGGCGTTTTATTTTGGGTTTCTTGTGCAGAAGATGGCTGCCGACACTTCCTGATGTGGAGTGTTTCCAATTAAAATACAGGTTGTCCACTCTCCACAGTATCACAGGTCTATGACGTCAAATCGCCACAGCTTTTTCAATATTTTCAACTCAGGCATTGGCTCACGCAACCCGAGATCAGTCACTTAGTTGGTAGACGCATGACGGGGTTTGAGAAATGGCTAGTTACAAAAGACTCAGACTGCGGCCTGATTACAGATCTTTATAAGATGCTCTTTCCTTCCCCTCAGACTCCTCATTCGGCCGGGCAGAGGCGCGGGGAAGGGGAGTTAGGGAGAACATTGACGCTTCGGGAATGGCAATACACTACAGGGCCAACCACGCAGCTAGGAACCGAGCGGGCAGGGAGTCAGCCGTTCAGCTAGCCACGTGTTGGTACCTAACCCCTGCTAGGCTGCATTGGGGCAATCCATCCCGGAGTTCGTCCTGCTAGAGAGGGTGTGGTGAAGTAGGCACTCTGACGCACCTTCTATGGGATTGCACGGAAGTCAAAACGTATTGGACGACTGTCCTCAATGACATAGAGAGTTCCCTAGACACAGAAATCCCACGGTTTCCAGCCTACACCATTCAAGGACTCCCAAATACGCTCACTTAACCTCTGAAATCCATTAGAGGGCCACAAATGGGTCTAGCGTTGCAAGCAGCCTCCCAACATATCCTGTCTCTTTGGAGGACTAACACACGGCCCACCCACACGGGCTGGTTGCACAAACTTTGGTATACACTGGGGATGGAACGCATCCACTCCACACTCACACAGTCCACAGCCACTTTCCACATGGTCTGGCAACCACTGCTAACGCTTTTATCCCAGGAATTTAACGAAATAACGTGCCCACGATACCTCCGCCTGCTACGCCTAACAGATATAAACCAAGCCACCGCAGAATCTGAGACAGGTGCCGTGAGCGCACCACACCCACGATACATCCTACTCACATACATCGGCACACTGGTTGGGGAGGGGGAGTTTCAGGGGTGGGAGGGGGGATTGTTAATTTTGTTATTACTAACTTGGATTCATGGGAAATCTCTGTCTAGATCCACAAACTACTATGGCTGCAAAATTCTAGGACACTGGTGGGGCCTGACGACCCTTGCAGGGTATGTGCCGCGCTACACAAAGAGGCTATTTCAGTCTGTCCTTTACAGTGCGATATTGAGTCCAAAAGAAAATGCAATGTGTTTGTTTTTCTCTGAAACCAATAAAACCAATTTAAACCAAAAAAATACAGCTCGTGCATGGCAGGGTGCGTGCAGGCTGCGCTTAGGGTACGCGGACCCTCCGAGCCCATAGATATATAAATGAATTTAACTGTCATTTTCTCATGAACTAATGAATAGATTTACACCAAATAAGCAAAAGGTTCGAGCCTAAACCAAGGACTACCTCTTTGCCAAATTTGGTGTAATTCCGTTCTGCAGTTCGGGCTCTAGCTGCGGCTAAAGGTCCTATGGGAAATTGCATGGCGAAAACTCGTTTTGGGACCCCCCTTTTTTCTTGGCCCCACTTGATGAATCATCGTGAAACTTTCAGGATAGGAGCGGACCGAAGCTGGCCAAAAGTTTGAAAACTTTCGGCAGATTCGTCAATCGGCGCCAAAACTATACCAAATAGAATGTTGAAGATTTTCTATGGATAATAGGTCCTAACTATAACTACCTACTGGCGACCGCCAGTAGGATATATATATATATATATATATATATATCAAAAGACATATATATATAATGCTTTTATGTTCTTTATGCAAAAGGAAATGTGCTAATCATTGCTTTCTATTCTGATTCAGGCATGTGAATCTATGAAAGATACCCTAATACTGGATAAGAAATACGTTACTTACCTGTAACTCCAGTTATCCAGCATTGGTATCTTTCATAGATTCACATGCAACCCACCCACCTCCCTTGGAAGGGCTCACATAGTTCTCTCAGTTGTACCTCTATATAGCACTGTGCTTAAGAAAATCTGAGGGACTAGAGCTTTTCCATGAAGGTTCCAGAGGGTGGTGGCAGCTGATTGGTCGCTCTCTAGAGTTTGGTCCTTATTACAAAAGGACCTGGATATGTTACTAATGTGAGGCCTTTGGCCTATTTCTCTATATGTCTAATGGGACATTACTTTATTTATGTACCGGGGACACCCATCCCGACGACGGGGAATGATTCAGGAATGTGAATCTATGAAAGATACCAATACTGGATAACTGCAGTTACAGGTAAGTAACGCATTTCTTCCCCACCTCCAGTGTTCTTTAGTTTAGACACATTATTGCTGTTAACACCATTATGTCAACGACCAGTCCTGTGTTCGTCATATTGATATTTATTTAAACCCTTTAACGGCTTCTGCCCCCGCAGTGACGCCACTTTTGACCCTCATTTCACATTTAGGCCAGGTAGTTTAGTCATGGAGCCTGACTGGCCTTCTCCATCCAGTAGGCTTTTTTCAGAGTGGACATAACCCATCCCTCCCCCTGTGACCACATTTGAGTGGCTGCATCCTGTAGCTTGGGGCTGCTTTGAACATTTTTGCTGGGGCCAATTTTTGTTTCCTCGCTGGACCTGCTGCCGAGTGACCGTGGCATTGTGTCTATACCGTCCTCGGTTCTTTACCTGACGAGTCACTAGAGAGCCTTGCAGTAGAGGCCATTTTATATTAATCATAATAGGAGTCAGTTACCACGGCCTCCGGTGCGTTAGATAACAGCACATAGAATTAAAAACAAGGATTTGCAATGCAATAGGTCTCACATTTACGCGAGTTTAAGCTATTGGCATTGTAAATGACAATGCTTTTATTTATGTTTTAAAAACCAAAACATAAATAAAGGGAATTGTGATTTACAATGCCAATCGCTCGAACTCGCGAAATGCGAGACCAGTTGCATTGCACTTGCTTGTCCTCTTAGTGGTGTCGAACATTTGGTGACTTGTCCATCCCTCTGTGCAGGCAGACGCCGGCCCCGGAAACCCCTTTTTATGTGTGCTGTCTTCAAATTCATTGCTCTGGTACCCAGAAGATTTTCAACAAAAACCTACAGGTTTCTAGAGGGATTTTTGAAACAGCAAAGAAAAGTCCGAATAAAATTCAAGGGTACAGCACTGACATTGAGGAAAAAAAGTTTTTTCAAGCGAGGAAAAACAAAGGGTTCTCTGGCAACATCCAACCTTAGGAGGGACACAGACCACGAGGGTGGGAGAATGTACATAAGGGATGGAGCATGCCTCTTTTAGATTTCGCCTGAAGTGCCATCACAAGTACACACGTAGGACAGCCACACGGTTTGCTTGCAGTCTTTGCCTGTTGAAGGATCACAACACAGAGGGCTGTGTCGTGTGTGCAGAATTCCAACCTAAGAACCTGAAGACGAGGGAGAAACAGTGGTGGACACATTACACCATGACAGCCAAATACATCAATGAAGGACTTCAGTCTTTCCAATGACCTGGAGAGTATCAAAGACACTGAGGTAGTGCAGGTAGAAGGCTCTGACACCAAAGTGATTGTCGAAACAGAGAGGGGGAATTCCGAAAAGACATCTAAGGATGAGTCGAAGAAGCATCAGGTAACACAGGGGCACAGTGTAGTGGAGCCAACACATTTGTACTCTAAATCTAAAACTACCCCGACCATCAAGACAACTGTAGTCGTAGGTAAGCATAAACAAAACCAATCCCAAGGGTTGAAATTAAAAGACCTTGTTGACAGTAAACCCTCAGAACCGGCCTCAACTATGATAGGCAATCAAGAGCAAGAGAGGGT
Organism: Lissotriton helveticus; assembly: GCF_964261635.1. Lineage (NCBI taxonomy): Eukaryota > Metazoa > Chordata > Amphibia > Caudata > Salamandridae > Lissotriton > Lissotriton helveticus. Next base: position 1,197,325,341 of record NC_136068.1, on the reverse strand, counting down.
AAAGAACCCCAAGAGAGGGAAGCATTGTCACTGAAGTGGAGGAGGTCACCGTTGAACAAATAACTCTCAACGTCGAGAGAAAGAAACGAAGGCTTGAATCTGACATTGAGGCCCTCAAGAAGAGTTCAGTATTTCCCTCAAGGATGTCTAATCCCATTGAAGGTCCAAGCGGAAAAGGACAAAGCGGTACAAATGATGGAGCTGGAGTCTCTGGAGGAGGAACTGTCCTACGAACAGGACGAAGGTCAGTTTGATCAGAGGTTCTAAATATGCCCTTAAAGGACAGCAACCTGTTCATCCCAGCAGCACATGATTTGCTAAAAAAAATCAAGGACAGCGATACTGCCAATGTTGTGGGAGCTGTACAGTACAGTGGACCATTCCGGGGAACTTCTGCACAAAGAAGACAGACTGTCATGGAGGGGATCACAGCCAGTCATCCCTCACACCAACTTTGTGTCCCAAACCAGTTCACAAAGCACATCAACTCATGTGGTTTGTGAACTGGTGAACGCGGTTAAATGCTATCTTTGGTTTGGCTTTATCAAAACATGTTGTGTAAGGTGTCATACGCTTTTGAATACTACCCCCTCGCCAGTCCTGGCGACGGGGGTAGCATTCCATCCTTCTAGAGGGAGAAGACATGTTACTTCCATTAATCCCGGTTAAAGTTAACCAGAGCCTTAGCATCACAAAATTGATGCTGCTGCCACAGACACAAGTCTGACCTCCTGCTGCTGGGAGTCCTTCCAGCGAGGGAGGCTTGGACAATAGGTTTCCTGTCACATGGAGGTGCTAGCACCACCCCAGACAGGCTATAGTGCATTGGGGCAGGGAGGGCTGAATGAAATGAGACACTGCCTGGGGCACACAAGGTGTCGCATGCATAGTCCAGTTTAAACCGGTGCTGGGGCACCCCAGCTCTGGCGCAAAACTGGACAAAGAGAAAGGGGTGTAACCACCCCCTTCCTGGGTTCCACCCATAGGAGGGACCTAGCAGGTAATCCAGCCCCTAGATTTGGTATATAGGTAGGAGCTGTGTCCTTAGACTTGATATATATCCTGACTGAAACTCGGATACCAAACTCTGGACCTTCAACATCCTACTCGACGTAGAAGACTGAAGAATCTCCCTTGTGGTCAAGGAGTGACCACCCTGTGCAAGCAGGCACCATCAAGCGCTCAACGGTTTGCTTTGTCGTTGCTCCCGCCGGAGCTTGAACACAGAGCCTCACAAGACCCGGACTTCCAGACATCCAACAACCCGATCCACAGCCACAGCAAAGCTGAGACCCGTGGAGGCGACGAGAGACGTGGGACCGGCCATCTTGGAAAGCCAGCGAATTGCTTTCTGTGCAACTTCTGAGGCACCCTCGAAGTTGTGCATTGGGGATTGAGAAGCCCCAGCCTCGAGCACCAACTGCACCGAAGATCACCTCTCCACACTCACCGAGTGCTGCGTGGGGCCCTTTTGCATTTTCCTGCTCAACGCGTCTGTCCGGTCACTTGCCCGTTGGCTAGGGGCCTCTGTGATGACGAAACCCGGAATTTACACCGCTGGTCTGGTTGCTCCAGACTGGCCCTTGCTTCCCTGTGAAGGAGAAGCCCCTCAGTCCTTGCTGGCCTGAGTAAGAAGCCATCTTCGATTCCTGCGTGGGTTGCATTTGCCAAGGCCTGTTGACTCCGTATCGAGATCCGACACCGCCAACAGCGAGAGCCTTCGTGGGACAGTCCCTATCCAGCTCCTGGTCGTCGTCGACACCTCCTGGTCCATGTGGCTGCAGAGACAAGCTTCACGACATCACCTGATTGCTTCCCGACATCGCCTGGCTCCTTCCTGGTTCCTTCCTGGTCACTGGCTAGTGACCCAGACTCTGTCCCCTCTGCTTTCAGGTACTCTTCATCCTCGATCCACCCTTGGATCCAACCGGACTCTTCTCTCCTGGTCGCCCGCAGCATCTTTTCTCCAACGCTCCATAGAACTCCACGACGAAAGCCGACACACTTTTACACCTATGCACCCGCTTCCTGTGGGTGAGGTAACTAAAATAGTGGTATAAGAACCAGGGCCTATCCATATTTGTGCAACTTTTGTATGTTATATTAAGTAACTTGTTATGCGCTTGTGCTTCTGTTCTCATAAAGAGTACAGAGAGTTGTTTTAGAAATAAATACATATATATTTTTAATATATAACCTGTGTGGTGTACATTCATTTGGTATTAAAGGGATTGCATATGGTAAAACAGATGGCTTCACATGCCCTCTTGAGTTAAGTTTTTGGTAAATTCTGGTGGGGTTTTTTCCAGTGTTTTCAATATCTTAAAAAACAGTTGTTATCAGTGGTTACACATTTTCGCGCCACTAAAAACAACAGAAAAAGTGTTTTTCAGGTGTTTATGGAACGTTTTGCTTTTATTATTGCTTGCTTTCTGCACTGAAAGAACATGGTATATAGACAGTGTACTTAAAGTGTATATGAGGTCCAAATAGAATTTTGCAAATTAATCTTATTGTAGTACACCATACAATACTTCTTCAGTGAGTCTTTGAGTCATGGGCACTTGCTCTTTCCTTCCCATGTAATCTGTGAAAAGGCCCTCTCAGCATTCATAGCCCCATGGGCTGAGAACCATCAGCTAAGGAACACAGTTGGGATGACTCTTTCTTGGATGCCACATAAAGCACGAAATGATAAATATTTGCGTTTTAGCTCCTGTGCATAAGAAAACAGTGCACCAGAATGGACTAAAAAGTCAATAGCATCCCTCATTAACTCTGAAGATGGTAAAGATGCTTTCAGCATACCATCTAACAAGTGGCAAGGATCTCCTACAGGGAATCTCTTCAGCTCGGGTATCAATTTTGACAGGTCATCACACAACTTTATTATATACGTAGCTGAATCACTGCAAATACAAACAATATCACTCCAATCTTTGTTGAACTTGGAAAGAACCTTTTTTGCAGAGCATTACAAGTGACACCACTGAGTTCAATGCTTTCCAAAAGCCTGGTGTTATGTTTTCACCACTATCCCAGATGCTTGGTGATATATATACTTGTCACCTAACCTGCATTGAATGTTTAAAGCCTGAGGTGTTGGCAATTCTCCTACTATCAATACTGACCCACTAGAAACTATGGTCTGATGTATTAAGGGTTTTTACCCATTCTCAGTGGGTAAATGTGATGACACATATTAGGAAAGATTTTTATGAAACCAGCCATTTTACCTCTCAGTGAAAGAATCAAATGCAGCCAAAATATCAAATATGAGTTTTTTTTCTGATTCTCTACAGTTTATAAAATAATTAAACTAGACCTAAAACATGAAACTAAACCCTGCATCTTTAGACCAAAGGGCACAAAACTGAAAAAAGTAAAAGGAAGAAGAAACAATATTTTAGTGGCATCCCTAAAGAACAAAACTCAAGCAGAATAATGTTAGCCAGTCTTCCTTACTGCTAGCTTGTATAACAAAGTTACATTGTATTGACACCTTCAGGAAGAAAATATTTACTTTTCACTCTTTTCCTTTCTTTGAATGGCATTTAGTTTGTGGTTGTGCAGGTGTTTTTTCAGTGTTTATATGTTTTCACCGGTGAGGGCTATTTATCTTTCAGTGGGGTTTTATCAGTTATTATAGGTTTAAACCTAAAACCCCACAGCCTATCTATAAGGTTGACTTTACAACCATCACCATAAGGGTTGTTTGGACTGGTGCAAGGTGCTCACTAGAATAGTGAACTTCATATACCAGGCCAACTTCTAACATACACCACCCTCAAGGTTCATATCTCTGCCCTGATAGCACACTAGAGGAGTCATAGGAAGACGTTTCTTAAGTACACCAGAACAATCCATCTACCTTATCAATGCACAGCTGGAGCATCCAGAAGAGTTTCATGCTGCTAAACTAAATGGTTATTTACATTTAGGAGAGTTTTGCAGCTTGAAGAATTTTCTGGATTCACATACGACCCTTACACCTCCATGGAAATGAGGTGGCTGAAAATCAGAAAGGTCAAAAGACGAGAGAAGGGAACACTAGAAAGCTACAAAAGGTTAAAGGGGAAAAAAGAATCTGAAGCTGGTGGCCATGCAAAGGGACTTCCGGAACAGGCATCTGACATGACAGAGTGAAGGACAAGGCATCAACTAGTGGAGGCTTTCCAGAGGAAAAAAATACTACAGGGATAATTCCAGACCAAACCACTATATAGGTAAATAATACACAACATGTGAATCCACAAAATTCTTGAAGCTGCTGATCGAGCCCTAAAGGTAAGTAACCACTTTGTTTTTGCTGATTTAGACAAAAATCATAAATCCAGTTTAATTACTAGTGGATGTCAAGGGCATACTTTTATTTTGTGGCTTATCCTATTAATTCATTTTAATCATGTTAAAACGATGTGTAAAATAGAAAATAGGATTACAATTAAACTTTCCAGGTAGCTGTACTGAGAGTTGTACCCATTGGATTGCCATTGACTTTTACACATTCTGTCATCCACAATGTCGACCACCTTCACACATTACATAACACCTTTTTCTCTACCCCAATTAAAATTCAGTTTACAGATGTAATTTAGTTTAAATATTTATATTTGCACAATGCAAATGAGAATATAGTCAATTATTGTTAGTGAGAGCCCAGCTAACAGTAGAAACTCAAGGCGTGCTTGGTCGTCTGTCACTTCACATCTTTCTGGCTCTTTTTTTGCATTTGCAGGATGAGAATTCTTCAAGCACCTTTGAATGATCAGTGGATTCAGGCTTTGTGAGACCAATCTGATCCTGACAAAGTAACTTATTTAATAGCAATCTGTGTACAGTGGCAAACATGTAGGAAATAAATCCTTACACCAGTTCTTTGTAACCTCCGTGAGGGTTAGATTTTCACATAAGCGTTTTTGAACTCTTAGCTGTCAGACAGTTCTGATTATCCTATTTTCTAGCCCTTCATTAAGGGAATATCTAGATCTTTACATTGCCCACAATGAAAATTCAACCTGACTGCGCAAAACACTTGGTCACTCAGACATTATGCAAAACAACATTGATGAGGTATGGGAAGCTCACTATTGTTGGTGGAGAGTGTTCCCTTAATATTGTATGTCCCCAAGTGCCTGTCTACTGTTATTTTATAAAGTGCAAACCTGTCTAAGGAGCAGCAGAGGGCAAGTGCAACACAGAGGAAGAAATACAAACTATGTTCAGAACATAAGGGTCCTTACTGATGAGAATGCTGTGAGCATATTTGTAATTTCTTTGATTTTGTTGGATGTCTGTAGGATTGATTATTTTATGTCACGTTCAGCTTTAGGTAGGTCATATATCAGCTGTGTATTATATGTTTATAGCTTTGGAGTCAAATTGACCCCATGTAGAGGTTGACCATGACTGACGAGAGGAAGGATTACTGAGCTACATGGCATGTAACTAGATGGGCATAGCAATAGAAGTGCCCAGCTGCATGAGTTGGAGTAATATAGGAGAACAATTGAAGGACTATCTTTATGATTGATGGCTTAGAGTGCCATGCAAGCAAGCAAGCCCAAAAAGCATTTGTCGGTGATTATAAGGACATTATCAGTTATAGAGATAGTAGCAGTTGTGGTGCTGTTGCGTAGTCTGAAGCTGGGCTCTTAGTTACGTCGGAGCTGATTCCTGTTGATTTTGTCAGTTTTGCAGCTGAATGAGGATAGTTTTTTCAGTTATAGTTCTGAGCTGTGACAACTGGATGATGATTGCTTTATTGCTATATTTAGGAATTGATAAATGTGCAGTTTTGATTGTGTTTGTAAAAGTGCTTCGATCCACAAGTCCTGCAGTGGCTGTGCATCGATGAAACCAAAAGCAATTTGGGACCGTGAGGTGAAACTATATTTCGCCAAGCAGAGTAAGACCCCTCGTTGGGATCAGTCAAAGTCCAAGAGTCAGCCCCTGTCAGGAAGTCTGTCCCAAAGTCGATTGTCATCGCACTCCAAATCCCTGGGTAAGTCCAAGAAAAAATATACCTAATCCAAGTGGGATTTCACCCCTTCCTGCTAATCGTGTACATCTGAGACGGCGCAAGGGTGTAGACGTGCCTTTTTATTTAGCTCATTAATCTGGTTGACTTCCGAGCCAATCCTGCAACTTGTCCTGGCACAACCTGAGTTGCCAGAGCCACCTGCAAATCCGAGGCAGATTCAAGAGTTCCGTGATGCCATACTGAGACCCTGCGAATCTCTTCCAGACCCCTTTGACGCAACTGCGGACCCCATGGACCGGAAAGGCCCTCCATTTGGCATACAGTTGGCTTGTTCACCCCAGTTGGAGACACTGTAACTGCCGCTGGACCTCTACAGATGTCTTCGCTGACTCCAACTCTGGATCAACAGGCCGACAACAGTTCCTGGGACACCAACGCCGACTCCATCTACGTCCGAGGATGAGTCACTTCTGGCCTTCCCATCCTGGCGCCGCATCTTTCACAGTCATTGAAACATCTGACGGTGGTCAATGGATGTGTCTAATGGCAGGAAGTACAAGCCCTTTTGGCCAAAGAAGCCATCAAAAGGGTGCCTTCATCGCAAGTGGATTGTGGTTATTACTCGCACTACTTCATGTTGCTGAAGAAGGATGGAGTCCTTTCCCCCTTTTTTAGGCCTGGGCCCTCTCAACACCTTCCTTCGGAAGAACAAATTCAAGATGCCCGCCCTGGAGACTGGTTGGTAGCTGTGGACCTGCAAGGCGCTCATTTTCACATCCCTGTCCTGCAGTGCCACAGTCTCTATGCGCGGTTCATGGTGACAGAAGCATTTTCAGTTCACTATGCTCCCCTTTGATCTCAACAGCGACCCTTGGTGTACAGTAAAGTGATGGCGGTGGTGGCAGCACAATTGTGAAGGTCAGAGCCCCAGACTTTCCCTTCCTCGACAATTGACTGCTGAAGGTCGCTTTAACCCAGGCGCTCGTCACCCACCTCCAAACTAAGGCGACCCTCCTGACATCTTTGAGGTCAATTATCAATGTGCCAAAGTAACACCTAACTCCTTTTAATACGATGCCTTTCATTGGAGCCATTGTGGACACAGTCCGGTTTTGTGCCTTTCCCCTGGAAAGGAGAGTCCAGGACATTGAGGCTATGATCCCGATCTTTCAGCCTCTGTCATGGATTTTGGTAAGGTCAACTCTGAGTTTGCTGGGACTGATGGCCTCCTGCATCATGCTGATGAAGTACATCAGTGGCATATGTAGACGGCAGGATTTCAAGTCTCTGTGGGCCCAACATCAATGGGCCCTCTCGATCATGTCCAGATCTCGCAGGAGATGGCAATAGACCTGCGGTGGTGGTTGCTCAACCGCTTTTCACTCAGCCACAGAGTGCTGTCCTCCCTACTCCACTCAGAGCTGACAGCAGTGACTAATTCATAGCTTCTGGGTTGGGGTAACCACATAGAATAGGTGGAAATCTGACAACTCTACTCTCTGGCCGAGGCCTGGCTCGAAATCAACCTTCTGGAGCTGAGAGCCATCTGCTTAGCGTTGAAAGCCTTCCTACTATCCATCAAGGAAAGGTTGGTGCAGGTACTCCTAGACAACACCATCGCCATATGGTACTGCAACAAACAAGACAGGATGTGGCCGTGAACTCTCTGCCAGAAGGCCTTGCGCCTCTTCAATTGGCTGGACAATTAAAGAATGTTCTGTGTTCGGCAAAGAAAGAATGGTATCCAGAGCTCCTGGGCATGAGCATCTGTCCTTTGATCAGGCTGCCCCTCCAGGAGGATTTTTTGTCACAGTAACATAGCAGGGTCTTACACTCAGGCCTCTGTAATCGCCTCCTTCATGCTTGGAGATTGAGAAGTGATCGCTGAACATTGTTGACCTTTCTCTAGAGGCAGTTGATCTTAGCAATTAGGCATCCCTCAACAAAAACTTGTATACAGTTGTTCTTGGGTCAAATTTGTGGTTTGGTGTGGCACACAACAAATAGACACCTTCTAGGTCATATTACCTGATGTTCTGTGTGTTGTCTCCTTCGCACAGCAAGGCTTTGCTTGGGATCGGTTAAAGTGTACTTTTTGTCTCTTTCAGCCTCCTTAAGATTGTCATAACAACCCTTACTAATTAAATCACCTTTTGTGATGTATTTTTTAGAGGACTGCAACATGTGTTTCCTCCCTTTCCCTTTCTATGCTGCAGTGGGATCTTCACCATGTCCTCATATATTTGATGTGCACTCTCTTTGAGACATTGTGCAGCTTCTCACCCTTGAGACAGTGTTTCTAGTTGCCATAACATTAGCTTGGTGAGTGAGAAAACTCCCAGCTCTATGTCAACCTGCTGTACACTACATCTTCCCAGAGAAACTAATTCTGTGGACTCCGGCATCTTTCTCTCCAAAAGTACTGATGTCATTCCACATTGGTCAGACCATCACCTTTCGGCATTCTGTGCTCCTCCTTACCTCTCTAAGGAGGAAGAGAGGCTCCATCCCTTAGAGCCCCAAAAAAGCACTGAGCTTTTACATCAACGGTACCAGAAAACAGGAATGAAAAAATGCAAAACCATGCAGAAACAGACCGTCCCCCCTTGATTGTGCTCTGTAGTAGGATCTGTTAAGCATTGGCCAAGAATCAGCTCCCAAATGGATTGAGGTCTCATTCAACTAGAGCCAAGGCTGCTACCACTGTGTTGGCATGCAAAGTTCGTGTCCAGGACATTTGTCATGTGGCTGTCTGAGCGTCCTGCCATACGTTCATGAAGCACTACTGTCTGGATGGCCAGGTTCACTGAGAGTGGAATTTTGCCCTTGTGGGCCTACAGCACTTTTTGGTTTGAGCCAATTCACAGTCCCACCACTGATTGGGTATCCCTTTGGTATCTGTTCAAAAGGTGGAATGTCTGTGGTTAGAATTCTCCATCAGTGCTCTTACTGGCAGATTCCTGACTGACCCTCCCATACTCCCTATTCTGTGAATTGGTTGCGACAACAATATGCTGTTGGGGCTCTACATCTGGAGGCACAGACAGCCTCACAACTTGATGTCTGGGCACGTCGGTGACGCTTATATTGACTCTGCACACCCTATTCAGAGCAGAGCAGTGTCATTACGGAGTTGCACAGAGCCACCTTACGGCGCGCAGAGGTGCTGCTCAAAAGTTTCTCGTTCCAGCTGATATGTGTGCACCCCACTTGCGCGAAGGGCCTGCCCAGACTGGACCTCCGGTCTCCAGTGTCCAATACCTTCTCTCAAGTGAAGAAGATACAGGTGGGCACTATTTCCATGTTTTTTGATGTAGTGCTTGCCTATATTCCATCCTTTCCCACTGATGGATTAGCTATTAATTAATGGAACAACATATTCATCATAGACATTAACGTGGACACATTAAAGCCTAAACTTTTACCCAGTGTCAAGGTACTCGGATTTACCCTAGAAACCAAAGACGCCCTCAAGGAACACTTTGCAAGGAAACCAAAACGGCCTGGTACTAGTTCTCTCCTGTCACCGAAAGCAATATAGGAACTTCTGTTCAATACTTTGATCCATCTAATTTGGAATACTGGCAAGAGTCTGCTCCGCTCCCAGCCTACCCTCTTTCCCCTTGATGTCACCTTACATGCCACTGCACACTTCATTAATAGCCTAAACAAATGTGACTGCATCACCACCGTCCCATTGGAACTTCATCTACTACCCTTGAGGACCAGCACCATCTTCAGAACCAGCTACATCATCTACATAGATGTTACAATGGCACCCTGCCTAACTAGCTGAAAAGCTCACCACCTGCATTGACTGTTTGCGTGCTCACAGTCAGGACACCTACAGGCTAGGAAAGAAGTACATAAAAGAAACAAAAATTCACAAGGCAACAGACCTTCTCTGTCTGTGCTCTTAGGATCTAGAATGGCTTCCATCAGGACTTCCCCAGCCGTGCTCTGGTTTAGGATAATACTGACAATGCACCTCTTTCAAGAACACAACAGTCCATTTTTATTCTCAGAAGTGAACTACTCCTCCCGTCATTTTCCGATTATACCTCTCCCATTGACACTGAAGAGTAGCTAGGATAATGTTCTACAAATTTCACATGCAAACCTACATACATACAAAAATAAACACTGGTTTTCCTGCAGGTGCTGAGGGTGAACTATTTTCCATTATCAGATGTCTCACTACCAGACTCCCTTTTCTGCCACACTGAGATGCTGTAATTAATCTGCTTTGCATGGATTGCATTCTTTTATGACTGACCCCCGAAGTAATGAGGCGTTTTTAGCCCATACCCTATTATTTGTGTGCAAATTCAAGCAACTTATATCCTCGCTCGCCCTAAGGTATGATCTGTTTGCTTACATGCTGATATGACACCTATCTGAAGAGCTGTCTGGCACCTGCCAACCAGCCTTTGATAGACGCTAGTCCTTTGGAACTCCCATTAGGAGGCTTTGGGTTATGCAATGTGATATTACAAACCTGGAGGTGATGCGAGGCACGAGCTCTGCAACCTCAACATCCTAGTGAACGTACCCTCCAGCTCTGTCCTTCTCTCCCCACAAAGGAAGGGAGAAAGGCAGAAGCCAAGTGTTCTACTAGTCTCAGTAGTTTTTATTTAGTTATATACTCCCACCATGTCCACCTAGACATTGAGGCTTTGGAGGCTGTGAAATCCTCTGAGTTGGAGATTTCTCTTTGATGCACTTACTTTTGTATGGCCAGGAGGAACTAGGAATCTCACCGTGCCCTACCAACACAGTAAGCAAAACCTCAGATTGTGGTTGGACTTGAATCTTTCATTTAGTGATCGTACTACAGCAGTAGTCAAAATATCGCCTTTGGTCTTAAGTTGTGGAGGAAGATTCTCTTTTAAGTACAGCTTCCTCACACCGTTGAACTGACCAGATTTATGGTATTAATAAGAGCTTAATTCTGTAATATTGTTTGTCAAGAACTAAAAGAAAGAAATATTGAAACTCCAGAAACTCCAGAGACTGCAAAAACAAGCAAACAGACTATGCTTGAACTCAAAGCAATCATTAAGGCTTTCGTGGAAAAGCAGCCAAAAATATTATTCTTCATGAATTATATTTCATATTGTAACCAGTATATTCTTAATTGTTACCAGTCATTCAGTAATGCAAATCTATTCATTCAGGAATGATTTAACAGCATGACTTAGGATACAAAGTCAATCCAACTCAGGAGCAGTAGGAGCTTGGGTCAGCACCCCTAATATATACATGATACGATAGGCCTCTGGCATCAATAGCTTAGCAGCAGAATGGTACAGAAGGAAGAAAAACAATTTACATTGCATTTGTATGTAGGTGCCATAAAATGTTAGACCCCAAGGCCATGCAGAGCAATAAGTTCTGATACGCATTATACGTCCAAGAGAGAAAATTGTACAGTTAGGCCTGTAGTGGCAATGTTCTTTGTGATAGCTGTCACAAAAGTATGACCCTACCTAGCAAGAAATGTACTTTGGGAAATGTGCAACCATGTACGTGAAACATGAACCAATCAAACCTCCAAATGAAAATACATGAGAAATATTGGCACAACAAAATAGCTCCGTCAATCATCCAGAAAGGGGATGAGAAATAATCAAGTACTGATGCCTACTTTTTCATCAGCGTTAGAGAGTGTCAATTCCTTACAAAGCAGCACTTTACAATACAGTTAAGTTAATAAATAAATAAATGAATTGGCTCTGCTAGCCTCACTTCTGTAACAGGAGCCTTGATGTAAGCCAGTGGACAAGGGCTAATGAGAAACTTTCTGGGCATCATGTTCCACCTCCTTATTTTTGTACTTTCGCCCAATGTATTATCATCCTCCCCAAGCTTGCTGGGCCTCATATCCTTAGCTGCTCTGCTCGGGTACCTTTTAACATTTTACAAAGGCTTTCTTGTGTATGCTGTACAGTATTCTGGGGAATTAGTGCATCTAAATATGCCGAAAACCTTTATGAAAACCCCTGGTATTGACCATCTCAACCTTTTTATGCACCTGGAAAGGCAGGACTGAGTGTAACTTGCACATGATCTGCTTGTTTTTTACCCTCATGAGTAAGTGCATGAGTAAGCCAACTGATCCAGTGCAGATGCATGCGGTATGTGACCCGCCTCTTTGGTCTTGGCACCTCCCAACAGTTTATCAACACCCTTGGGGAGGTTTTTCCTAAATGTTTCCTTGTACTTGTGACTGGGTATCCTAGATGCTATCCTAAAGCTGCCAATGCCAGATTCAAAAGGAAGTGGGGATCTGTAGGAACCTACTTCAACCATTCTAAAAGTAATTTGATGCTAGCTTTTTGATACTCTGCTTTTAATTTAACACATTTTATTTTCTATAATTATTCATTTAATGTATATAATGCTCCTACACCGTAGACTATGGTGGGGTTTTACAATAATACAGTAAATTCAAAACCATGAAACATATGCACAAACACAGATTAACGAATTAAATAAAACCGAGTTTATCGGAGAGAAATTAGGAATCCCCTTGTGGAATTAACCGAGCACAATATTTAGAAAACCGAGCAAAGAACGTTGTACTGTTATGTCATTAACAGTTTCTAGAAGGAGAATAGAGCATTTCTCAAGTGAAGAGCGGTTATGGCATCTGGACAACAGTCACCTTTTGCACTTTGAGTGTTCTCTTCTTTGTACTCTGTTGCATTCCATGGAAAAGACACCGATACAAGATTCTATCAACAGCTGCTCAGCTAGAGTATCTTTTATAGAAATGTATAACATTCTCCCAACCATCCACTAGACAGATGTTTAAATAACGTTCATATGTGGCTTTTTATGTCTTAACATCTTGGTGGCAGGAACAATAACCTTAATGACCTGGTAGAAGTGCTACATGATTTCATTACAAGACCGGAGGCTACATTATGCAATAACTTTTATTGCTGCCCAAGATATGCAGCCCTTTAAAGTGTAACAATTACATCATAAAACAAAAACATTCCATAGAGCAATACAAGTGCCATAGCAATCAAGTAACTTCCTCTTTTATTCGCTGCTCACAGAAAGATAAGTACTGCTTCTTCCTTTCTCCCCCTTTGGGGTATTTTATATGGGAATGAACATTGTTTTTTAAATTAATTTGTTTTACAGATTTACCTTATTAGGTAGGTAATAGTCTTTACTCATTCTGATATATGTAATTAACATTTTATGTATTTTTCCTTGCCTACCCTTCCAATTTATGGTCGGGTTGCTTGTTTATCCTTATTTACTTGCTTTTTAATCGTCTTTTATGTCAAATGAATGTTTCTGCTTTCTTCGCTCGTTTTTATTATTTGGCCTGATCATTAATACGCATCTTTCAATATAACCAGTCAAGCGTTCACCTCACGAGCCCGAACTGACATCTCGATCGGAGCTCAAGTTGAATGTTTCTTCGGAGCCTGAGAGTGCTCCTTTCCAACGCGCTAGTTACCTTTACTCTAACACTTCGCCCTTACTCTCGCCGTCCCTATGAAGCGTCATCAGGGCATTTATTGAAATAAAACGCTTACTTAGGAATTCAGAGAAGCCATTCTTCGGAGCTCGATCAGACGCGAGCAACTCCGACGCTTCTTCCGGTTTCTTTTTGTGACCCGCTCACGGAAATGAGCGGCTCACTGACCGGCAATGCGCAAATTTCAGCCTATTGAAGGCTCAAAGTCAAGGGCTTCGTCAGCTCGCGCTGTGCGTTTTCATGTCAACGCACAGCGCAGGGCTGCATGTCACATTTCAACGGTTGCTGTTTATGAAGCCAAAACTCGTTCTTTCTTCGTGAACCCTGGGGATTAGTTATTTGTCGGTGAGCCTTGGCTAAAAGCCTATCTATCGATTAAAATCACCGTTTTAAGGTACATATTGTTTCTACCTTCCATTTAAAACGTTGTAAAATGGCTGAAAAGTCTAATGAAGCCTGTGAAGCCCCTCTTACAGAGAATTCCCTTATGAATCTCTTTCAAACACAACTTAAATCCTCCCTAAAGGAGGCAGTTGAGGCGGCATTATCTAAAAGAAAGAGAGATACTCCTCGGGAGAACTCGGTTTCTTCAGATGAGGAAGACCCTCTCCCCACCAAGGGCGGAAAGGTTCTAAAAAAGTCTAAACATCTTGAAATTAACGGTAACCCACGCGGCACCAATGAGCAAGGTGTCCCAAGCGGCACAAATAGATCTGGCGTCCTCAATGGCGCGAAAGCTACAGGTGTCCTTCACGGCACAACTAGACATGGTGTCCCTTGCGGCACAAGAGACGTCATCCTTTGTGATGATGATGACGAATATTTGTCCCCTAACGATGATTTTGATGCTGATGAGTACATTTTTGATCCATCAGAAAAACTTGACGATTTATTGGGTGATGATTTGACCCAACCCTCCACCTCATGTTCTATTAAAGACCCCTCTGGGGCGGAGATGTTCAACCCTTCAAATATTACTCACCCTAGAGGTTCCGACTGGTGGCCCCTTGACCACGTAGCTAAATGTATTAAACTTTGGATCAGGAAGCCCCTTGAGAGAGACTCATGGAACCTAATGAAATCGGAATGTCCTAGACCCTTCCTTGACAACAAAGCAGGCTTGACCCCTATACTAGACCCTGAGTTACTGACCTTTCTTTTTAAAACCGGAAGAGACCCTCGTAAGGGTATCAAACGCTGTCTTAAGCAGTGTCAAGATAAACTGCTGGACACCTTAGGTCCTCTGGCGAGAATTCTAGACCTTGCAGAGGAATCCTCTATTAAAGGTACTCCGGTTGATACCGAACTCTTGAGAGGTTGGAGTCAACGTGCCTTATGCCTCCTTGGAAATGCCAATGCTAGCTGTGGTAAATGGTTCTATGTATTTTCCCTCTCTACCACTTTATCAGAATGTCCTGTGACATCATGGAATGTTAGTGTGCCTCCCTGTGTTGAGATTGTCAGTTGGTCATCTGAGGCTGAGGAGCTGGTAGCTCTCTCCTGGTGGGGTTTTCTCCTTGTAACTTCCTAACCTGTAACCTGCCACCTTACTACCTGCTAATAAAGAGGGATCTACTACTACACCTGGTCTACGCATCCTTGTTTATGTACCACATTTTGGCGAAGTTTCTTGGACTAACCTATGCTGCACATAAAGAGGACTGTAACTGAGCACTAAGGAAACCAAGGACTGTTTTGGGACCCAGTCAAAACTAAAACAGAAGTAAGTTCATTTCCTTTATTAATCTGAGAAACGCCCAGCAAACCCCACCAGTGTCCCCTTCACCCTGGACAGCCTGCACCCTGGGCGTTTGATAAGTGAAGGAGTCCACTGCGACCTTGCTGTCATCTGGAAATTTAATTTCTCCAGCCACAAAAGCGTGTGAGATTCAGCTGGCCTGATCACCCTACTGTGTCTCTATGGCTTTTGCACCGTGACAGTTCGCCCAGCGCTAGCAGTTTCTTTCACAACTGTCCACATCAGTGAGTGTCCTATCACAGCTGCCCAGCGCTGGCACTACCCTTCACTTCAGCCACCACTATCCGTAGTATCGGACCCGACATGAAAAACGTGTTTAACCTGGGTTTTGATGTTTTTTTTTTATTCATCTCTACTTTGGTGTTCAATATGGCTCACGCAGTTATGACAGTTTAACTGCCTTCTTTCGAACATGCCAGCACATTACGAATTTGAGGCTGTTATTTCTGTGCCAAACGTTTGTTCTCCTCATCTTTGATGACGCTAAGAAACTTATTTCAATCTGGTGAGACATTTATTTCTTATTATCTTAAAGTGACTGTGCAGGAGTTTTGTGTGCTTCAACTCTTCAGCATCTGTTATTGTGAGCGAAGGGTCACGTAGTTTACTTTGCTGCTTGTACGCTACCTACTTGGTTTGTTAGTTTCAAGCTTAAAGTGCACCAAGTTATCTGTGGTTTACCTGTTTGGTGTCAAGTCCGTTCTTTCAGCACCAGCGGCATTTTTCTCCTCATCCGCTCTGCACTCCCTGCTCTCCTCCGCCTTTCTGATGACGTTTTGGAATGTCCAAGGGAGTTGGTGGAGAGAATCGATGACGCCTCTTTAAGCCTCCAATCTGATGTTCTACTCGTCTCCTCCTTTCCGGATGAGGTCACACGCTTGGTTACGTGACTCCTACCAATCTCTCTTCTTTGTTGTGCACACGTCACGAAGGAAGCCATTTTTCGCTACCATAGTAACAGGTCCTCTGTGGAAATTCATTGCCGATCCTCTGTTGTGGTCTCAAGTTTACACGGCGCATCTGTTTTTTGGAATTGTTATAGTCAGCTGAGGAACAATAACACACGATTTTTTCCTTCAGTGAGATTTACACGCTGCTCGTGTGTATGTTATTAAAAATGTCATTAGTATCCTGGACTTGCCTGCATATCACTCCACGTTTACTGTTGTGCAGTCACTCATCGGAACTTTTGGACAATTCCAGCCAAGAAATCCTCGGGTGAGATATCGCTCACCGGAGCTATACTCATTTTTTTTTTTTTTATACTTATGTTCCAGTTTGGTATCTCGATGTACAATGTGCGCTGCTGTGTGTGGATTGTGCTTAATGGGTTGTTCCATCCATTTTTGGGGCCTTGTTTCCTTTTGTGTATTTTTGGTCAGTGGTTGTCTTTTGCTGTACCCTAAATTCCTAAGGCAACGTCTTGCCCTACGGTGTACCCTTATTTAGGTGTGGGTGTGTGGCCAGTCAATGCCATATCTTGAAACTAGGGTGATGTTGTACCTTATGGGGTACCCTGTATATCTTTATATAGGGGACGTTGTAGTTTTGGTCTCACAGGGTGGATATCCTGTGTTTCACTCTGCTTGTGCAGTTAGGGTGTTTGTGTCTTATTAATTCCCCATCCATGTACTTAGGGTTAGTACTTATGGTGTACCCTTACTTAGGGGAAGTTGTGGGGTTGTGGTGCCAGTCAGTGCCTACATTTTGTTTTCTAGGGTCTTGTTGTTACCCTTTGAAGAAGTTACGTTGCGCACTTTTAACGTGGTGTACCCTTTTATTAGGGGAGGTTGTCTGCATGTAACTATTTTGCTCCAAAGTTTCAAAGATTTGTTTTCTTTGTGTACCCTTTTCTGGGGAAGGTGGTGTGCGTTGTCAGCGCCGCCATTTAGTGATGTTATCTTGAACAATTCCTACATTGTTCAATGGTGTACCCTTTTGTTAGGGGAGGTTGTGTGTGTTGGTCTAAGTTGCATCAGACTATGTGGGTAGTCGGGGTGCGTTGTCAGTGCTACCTCTTGGTGTAGTTCCGCCACTTTTGCTTGTGTGTGTGTGGATACTGTGTATTTTGTTCTAGGGGCGTTAGTTTCCTCTGGTGTACCCTTTCCTGGGGAGTTGTTTTCTTCCACAGTTTAAAGGTTGCCTTTCTATGTGTACCCTTTAAGGGGAGGTTGCTACTGCACGTCATGCACTAGTCTCTTTTGCAAGGCATTCCTTTTTCTGTGTAGGTTGCTAGTTCATCTTATTGTGCTTATTTCCATCTGCACTCATTTTGTCATTCAGTTGTTACACCCTGCTTGATTTGCGAGGATCGCTACCTTGTTTTATTAAGGAGGGTGGATGGGCATGTTATGTAATTTGCATTCTTGTGTTTTGTCTAATCATGACCATTTGTGCATCTTATGTTTATCTTTCTACATGCCTCTTTTTATTGTCCTTTGTTTCTGCTTTCACGCTTGAGTCCCTTGCTTTTCAATTTGTCTCTTTGACTAGCTCTTGTGTCTACAGTCTCCTCTGAATCCTTCTGCTCCGTCTTGACTTCTTACTTGCTGTTGTTTGTTAACGGAAGAGGATGTGTGGTAAATGGTTCTATGTATTTTCCCTCTCTACCACTTTATCAGAATGTCCTGTGACATCATGGAATGTTAGTGTGCCTCCCTGTGTTGAGATTGTCAGTTGGTCATCTGAGGCTGAGGAGCTGGTAGCTCTCTCCTGGTGGGGTTTTCTCCTTGTAACTTCCTATCCTGTAACCTGCCACCTTACTACCTGCTAATAAAGAGGGATCTACTACTACACCTGGTCTACGCATCCTTGTTTGTGTACCACACTAGCCTCACATCCGAAAGGCGTAGAGGAATCCTGATTAGGATGAACCCCAAGTTGGGGGCCCAGCCAATAAAGACGTTGAGGGAGACCCTAATGGACTCCTCTTCGGAGAATCCTTTATCAAAGTTCTTGGTAAATACGTATCTACCTTCTCTGCTTTTAGCAGAGCTCAAAGTAACATGAGAAGGATGTTTGGAGGCAGACACATTTTTGGAAGGGCTGACAGAGGAGGGCCAGCTGTCAGCCGAGGCTACAACAGGTCCTTCTACTATCAGAACCAACGTGGAAGATACTTCAGAGGGAACAATTCCTTTTTCCCTCAGAGAGGACACAACTACCGTAATCG
The DNA here is from genome assembly GCF_964261635.1 of Lissotriton helveticus. Classification (NCBI taxonomy): domain Eukaryota; kingdom Metazoa; phylum Chordata; class Amphibia; order Caudata; family Salamandridae; genus Lissotriton; species Lissotriton helveticus. The sequence goes on along the minus strand of NC_136068.1, from coordinate 1,197,306,926 downwards.
TGGAGGTGGAAACAACCGGGCAAAGTTCCAAGGTCAAGGAAATCAAGGTAAGAACCCCTCCTTTTGGTTCTTCCCTTCCAAAGGTAGGGGGACGACTTGCTACTTTCAGCCAGAACTGGCTATCAATAACAAACAATGCATGAGTTCTAGAAACAGTGAAAGGTTTCAAAATAGATTTGGTTTCCATCCCTCTCCAGACCTCACCCCCCAGAGAATTAATTCTAGACCAGGATCAGTCAACCCTAGTAGACAAAGAGATTCGTCAGATGTTGGAAAAAGGGGCAATTTTCATTGTATCCAAGGCTGGCCCCGGCTTTGTAAGCACAATTTTCCTCGTAAAGAAAAAAGACAAAGGTTGGCGCCCCGTAATAAATCTGAGACTCTTGAATTCCTTCCTCGTATACAGACACTTCAAGATGGAAGGTATCCATCTTTTGAGAGATATTCTTCAAGAGAAGGATTGGCTCATAAAGCTAGACCTGAAAGACGCTTACTTTACTGTCCCTATGGATACCGATTCCCAAAAATATCTGAGGTTTGTATGGAAAGGTGTAACCTACCAATTTCGATGTCTTCCTTTCGGCCTTTCTTCAGCTCCTTGGTGTTTCACCAAGATTCTGAGACCGGTCGTTGCATCTCTAAGGAGAAGAGGAGTTCATTTGATTATATATCTAGACGATATCCTATTGATGTCCTAGAATCAAGAAGAACTTCTTCTCCACATGAGGTGGACTGTAGATCTTCTGGAGTCTTTAGGCTTCATTATCAATGTAGAAAAATCAGTCATGATTCCTTCTCAAAATCTAGAATTTCTAGGTTTTCAAGTAAACACGTCCTTAGCCCAACTCCAACTTCCCTTGAAGAAATTGGCAAAAATAAAGAAGGAGGTCTCTTATGTTTTATCAAAAGATTTGGTCAGTTTAAGGGAACTAGCAAGAGTAGTGGGTCTCTTATCATCATCCATCCAAGCAATCTCTCCAGGACCACTTCACTACAGAGCCCTTCAGAGGTTGAAATCCACGGGCCTGAAGAAAGGTCTTTGGTATTCAGACCACATTCCCTTATCTCCGGAAGCACGAGCCGATCTTCTTTGGTGGCGGAACAACCTAGACAGTTGGAACGGGAAAGCCATATTTGGGAATACGCCGGACCACATTTTGGAATCCGATGCGAGCAATTTCGGCTGGGGTGCCAGATAGGGAAATTTGGAAACTGGTGGGAAATGGTCCCAAGAGGAACTATCTCTACACATAAATTGTTTAGAGATGATGGCGAGCCTGAATGCTCTTATGAGTTTCAAATCAATTTTGAAGAACAGTGTAGTCTTGATCAAATTAGACAATTTTACAGCCGTCTCCTACATCAACCGTTTAGGAGGAGCGAAGTCTATTCTATTGGCGGATCTAGCCAAGAAAATTTGGTATTTCTGCTGGGACCAGAAAATTACGTTGAGAGCGGAATTCCTTCCGGGCCACCTAAATACCAGGGCAGATTGGAACTCAAGGTTCCTGAGAGACGCAAGCGATTGGAAGTTGAATCCTTTGATTTTCAAGAAAATTCAGGACTTATGGGGTCCATTCGAAGTAGACCTCTTTGCCAGCAGACTCACCTTCCAAATAGATCGCTACTTCAGCTGGAGACCAGACCCATTTGCCTTGGCAGTGGATGCTCTTCTCCAACCGTGGAACACTCTCAGTTGTTATGCCTTCCCTCCTTTCGCTCTAATCCAGAGAGTCCTTCTGAAAGTTCGTTCAGAACAATGCCGGATTGTCCTAGTTACTCCATTTTGGAATTCCCAAATTTGGTTCCCGGGTGTGATGGAATTGGCCATGGAAATTCCCAGTTTTATTCCAGGGAATTTGGATCTCCTTCTGGGTCTAGAAGGAGACTTTCATCCTCTTCTTTTAGAAGGAAACATGAACCTTCTTGTTTAAAAGATTTCAGGGGTTCTACAAGATACTCAGGCCTTTCAGGCCAGGCTAAGAGCCTTTTGGATGAATCATGGGCTCCCGGAACAAGGAGAAGATATACCAGTGCTTGGAAAAGATGGTGTGGTTGGTGCATGGAACGGAATTTGGATCCCGTGGAGGCACCTGTAGTGAATTTTGCTAACTTTTTAGCGGACCTTTTTAATTCAGGTCTTTGTTATAGAACAGTTAATTGCTATAGATCAGCAATTTCTGCAGGTCATTCCTTGCTAAACGACTTTTCTATTGGTACCGATCCCTTGATTCGTAGGGTAATGAAAGGTATAAGACTGAAACGTCCTCCTAAACCCAAATATAGTTCCATGTGGAACGTTAATGTTATTTGTGACCTTTTTTCATCCTGGCCGGACAACTGTTTCCTTACAAGAAAACAATTGTCCATTAAACTAGCTACTTTACTTTGTTTAATCTCTTTCAGGCGAGTATCTGACGTTAAAGCTTTAGAAATATGTAATAGATTTTATTCTCCTGACGGAGTATTATTCGAGATATGGAAAAGAACCAAGACCATGTCTGAGAACATATTTTACCCTTATTTTTCAGATTCTCCAAAACTGTGTGTCGTAAGTTGTATGAAAATGTATGATCAGAAAATGAGTATTTTTAGACCTTGTAATGAGAATCATTTGTTAATTTCTTTTATCAAACCTTATAAGGCAGTCTCTTCCGCGACAATTGCCAGGTGGGTAAGAACTGTTATGTCTGAGGCTGGAATAGATTTATCTAAGTTTGGCGCTCACTCCTCTCGTGGCGCTATGGCAAGCAAAGTGTTTTGGGGCGGGGGATCCCTTTCTGATATCCTGAAAGCAGCAGATTGGTCTAATGCCTCAACTTTTGTTAAATTTTACCTTAAACCTGTCGAACATGTAAGCAATGTTGCATTAAGAAGCTTTGAACTTGCATAATGTAGCCTCCGGTCTTGTAATGAAATGTCGATTCTCCAATTAGCATGCAGAGAGAATCTTGATTTCATTAAAGACAACGGAGGCTGACATTATCCCTCCCACCACTCCCTGGTGGATGTTTTATTTAATATTGTTGTATAGCTCCTATATATCCTTATATCGTGTTAAGTTAGCATAGGTACGTTTCAGATTTAAACGCCATTTTTCCTTTCTTGCAACTTCTGCACACGACCCTTAATTGTTAAATTAGCTTTCAACCTAGTGGTTTGCCGTGGTGTATGTGAGAATAATATGTTATTGCTCTGATATCAGTCTTGTTTAATAAACCATGTCTGCACGGAGAGTGCTGAAGTTTCAGGAGCAACACGATATGGAATTGTTATGAGGTCTGATCTCCACGCCTTCATAGTCATAACACAAGTGCAGCCTTTGCCAACTTGGGCTTGAGGCGGGATTGATATTGCTTTGCACGAGAATTGTTAACACACTTGATGCGGTGCACATGCAGAGAGAGCTGGTGTATGCTGATGTGATTCCTTCATGCTAGGACACTAAGGTATGGGCCCGCCCTAAAACAACCCAAAGAGACCTTCTTAGATAATAATATAATATATGTGTTAGGGAGGGTGAGATATAAGTGTTGTTAACTCTTATTCATTACAGCATGTTAACATGCTGTCACCATTCGCTTTTTATGTCTTAGTAACTATGCTGATAATTTTGCTACTGATAATAAGTATACTTGTATTATCAAAGATACTGCGCCTGAGAAGACGGCATTAGTAAATAAACATTTCAAATGCACATGTGTCTTCTTTACTCCATGTTCTGGTTTGTAATGATAATATAACGAAAGAGTGTTCATGAGTCCCACGTACCCTGAGGTACTGTAAGTTCATGTTCTGGTTTGTCTAAACATTGGGTGTTTGATATGTCCAATGAGACACTGTAGCTAGCTCGGTAAGGGGTGAGTTGGTTGCTGAGGTAAGTTTTGGGACACCCTAATTTGCCGAGGTTCCACTCCTCTGTGCACAGTTCTGTGTGAGTACAGAAACCCTGCAACATGGCGCCCAACGGTTTCGGTGGACTTATATCATGACACTCGAGTAGTTTATCATTCATGCCTTAACCCCTTCACATCCGTTTCCGGAAAACGGGGTGTCGGTGAAACCTACCTATTTTTTGAAATAGGTCTTTATTCAAGCTTGATTCTTTCTCAAACGGTTTCTTTGAATTACTACCCAGTTGTGCTACAAAGTATTCTTTGTTTTTTCTTGTTTCCAATTCTGTGATGGCGGCAGCGGTGGCTATTGCGCAGCATAGTCGCGTAGCGGTACGCAACCATCTTCAGACGTACCAGGTCCCAGTAGATGGGATGGCTGTGATTTTCGTGGTATGTGCAGATCCGGCGTTTCCTTACGAGTTGTTTTACTCTTGGGTTACGTTTCCGGCTGTGGACGCTAATTCTGGTTTGTTCCACTCCTACACCGCCTCGGATGTCCCGGCTGAATATACGCCATACAGGGCATTGGAAATACCTATTGATCATTGGCAGCATCGAGTTTGGTTTGATGGCGCCCTCCCCCACTCTATGTCCCCTGCGAGGTTAGGCCCACTCTCAATTCCAGGTACTAATTGGCCTGCGTTGGGTGGCTTTACCCCGCACCCGAATCACGCAGTTTGCACCCTGGCAGAAATTCGCAGGCTGCATGTAGTTTCCATTTCCGTGATTCGTGCTTTAGTGCAATACATCGGTCGACATCTTCCTGGTGGTCCCCAGGGGGGTGCGGCCGCTCCCCTGGAACGAGGCGGAATGCGTCTCAATCCAGTGATGGTAAATTCGGTTTTTGGTGCGCGTCCAGTTGACAACGATGACTTCCCATTCTGGCTAGCAGAGAAGTTTGATCAACTGGAGGCGGTTTTTCCGAATTCCACTCCTGCTGATAAACATAGAATGTTGACGATTACTCTCCCGAAGGATATTACTCCTGAACTTGCTGACTGTGACAGCTGGGGAAAAACATTTGCGGCGGTTTATACAAGGTGCTTCGGCACCCCGTCTATGACTGCCCTGCCTGAAATTGTTAGACGTGTTCAGAATGATCACGGTCCAGAGGCAGCGGTTGAATTGGGTATGCGCCTGTGTGGTTCTTTTGAGATTGTAAGTGATCTCATTCTCTCCAATGTTAAAGGAGATGCAGTTAACTTTCAGGTGTCGAATGCTTTGGCTGCTCTGCCCGATGCCGACAAACCCCGCCAGTTAGCAAAGATTGTGGTGGCCGCTTATAAAACGATTGGCCGCACAAGTAGAGGTCTGAAATATTTTCCAGTGAAGGATAAAAAACAACCACAGGGACAATCTGCAGTGCCAGATGTCCAGCCCAAGTCCAAAAAACAGAATTGGCCTAAAAAACAGACACAGGGGAAGCAGACAACGCAGACTCAGGGTACTTTTCCTGCAATACTAGCTCCTGCGCCACCCGAAAAAGTTTATGATTTGCGCGACCGCGCGATGATTAAATCGCCTGATCGTTTTCAGGGTTCTGATCAACGCTCTCCTCGTTCCTTTCAGGACACATCGGCCCCGAAGACCGGTGGAGGAGGAGGGGGTGGACGTGGACGTGGTGGCCAACAAGGACGTGGTCAGTCCCGCCAGACGGACGGCGCAGTGAAGCTGGAGGATTCTACGCCTAGGCGTCCGCAGTTTGCGAAAAAGAAAGTCGCAGCCTTAACAGCGCATCGATATGCCACAGATAGTGAGAACGCGGCTTCGGAATCTGACGTGGGCTCTGACCTTGCTGGACAGCGCGGCGGAGATAACAATAGTCAGAGAGGCGCTGCGTCCACTACTGAGGGTGACAGCGACTGAAGTTTACGTTGTGATAGAAACAGCGGATACAAGACTTGCTCCCCCTGAAAGACTATATGAAATTGTCCTGTTAATTGAAGGTGACATACAGCGTACCGTTAAAGGTGTATTTTGGGAGAATCTGTCTTCTACATATGATATTTTACTTTCGGAGGCTGACTGGCCCCCACCTTTTGTGCTCGCGGCGCCGCGAGGGGAGGAGGTAATCCTACCCAGTTTCGCGAACACTGTCTCGAAAGAGCATGCGCAGCATTTTGCAGAAGAGTGGGCTCGGGCTCTTGCGCCGGCTCTGTACCGTAACCAATGTGGTTGGGATAAATTGTCGCCCTGCCACGAAATTCCGTTGCGGTCTCAGCCGCAGCCTCAACCTCAATATCCCATTCGGCGTGAAGCAAAATCTTCCGTCGCGGAAATCCTTGAACAATTGGAATATCAGGGAGTTATTGAAACGTGTGTGTCACCGATGAATAATCCCCTTTTTACTGTGAATAAACCTGACGGATCATATCGTTTGGTTTTGGATTACCGGCATTTGAACTCGCATTGCCGTAACTGTGCAGTACAGAATACTCACGGCTCTGCCCTAGTGGATAGTCTCGTGCGTAAGCGTTTCAAGACAACGCTTGACATATCCAATGGTTTTTATGCCCACAGATTGGACAGCTTTAGCTCCCAATGGACCAGTTTTACAAGCGCTGGAGTCCAAAAGCAATTCCGGCGTCTTCCAATGGGCTACAAGAATAGTCCTGGTATATTTACCGCTCGAATTGTCTCTATTCTGGAGGCACTCGACCCTGATGCTTTTTCGTATGTGGATGACATATATCTCACAGACGACGATATTTGGGAGCATCTGTGTCGTGTAAATTCTCTTGTTTGCAATTTCGCTGACATGGGTTACAAATTCAACTTTGCAAAATCGCACATTGCTGAACACACAGTGTTGTTTTTGGGTTATGAGCTCAACAATGAAGGTAGAGGTTTGGCTCCTCACTTCTTGGAGAAGTGCGCACAATTGCGCGCACCAACAACTCTGAAAAAATTACAATCCTTACTGGGCTTTTTGAATTTCGGCAGAACTTACATTCCGGAATATGCCCAGCGTATCAAGCCTTTGTATGCTTTGATACAACCAACTTTCTCAAAATCATGCTGGCTGCCTGAGCATTCAGCCATTTTGCAATCTTTGCAGGCTGATCTGCTCGCTTCTAAATATTTACTGACTCGTGATAACCACACCAACCTGGTCATAAGAATAATTCCTGGGACGGTGGGTTTCACATACCTCACTTTTAATGAAGGTGACACAGTACCTATTGCTTACAAGTCACACTTGTACACCTCGGCTGAGATGCGGTTTCCCACCATAGAAAAGGTTCTAACTGCTGTACAGATGGCTATTCTAAAGGAACGAGCTCTGTCACAGGGGAAACGCATGCTAGTGGTAACACCCTGTCCTCATTTGGAGGCAGTCACGAAAGCCAGTGTACCAAATTCAAAAGCTTTGCACCTTCGGTGGATTCAGTGGGCTGCGTCATTGTCATCCGCGGATGTCATGTTTATTTTTGACGCTTCCTTACGGTCGCAGGAGTTCTTGCAGTATGAATTCGTTCACCCTGCTCCTCTGGCGATGCGACCTTTGGAGGACTTCCATTGCATCATTTACACTGATGGGTCGGCGCAGGTTGCGCATGGCTCTAAACACGCCTACGTTTCCGCATGCGCCATTGTGGTCGGTGCTATGTTGGATGATGAGTTCATTTCCAGGGAGGTACACACGTTGCCCCTGGGCGATTGCACTGCACAATTGGCAGAGCTTCGTGCTCTCTTACTAGCTTTGGAGTACGCAGATCCAAGTGTTACTACTCTAATTGTAAGTGATTCTTACTACTGTGTCCAGTCTTACAATGAAAACTTGTTCTTTTGGATTCAAAATGACTTTCATGATTCCAAGGGTAGCACAATAAAACATAAAATGATCTGGGTACGAGTGGCAGAGCTTAAGGCTAGGTTGCCACTCGTTTATGTGATTCATACTCTCGGTCATCAGCGTTTAGGAGTTCACGCTGTTGGCAACTCGCTTGCTGATGAAGCAGCGAAATCAGCAGTATCTACATACTTAGTTGCAGCAGTTACTAGGTCTAAATCCAAGATTGATAGCGACATCTTGGCAGCGATTGCTGCCTCTGAGAAGGGAAGTAAACATCCTTCGGGATTCCCTTCGAAGTATAAATACCACTTAAGTCCCGAAAAGGTTCCTTTTGTGACAATTCCTGATGTTGGGGAACGGCTGATTCCCAACACGGATCGCAGAACAGACTTGATTACAGCGGCTCATGAAGGTGTGGCGTCTGCGCATGCGGGCGTCTCAGCCACTGTAACGCAACTACAACAACGTTTCTGGTGGCGGGGACTGTACAAACAGACGCGTGATTATGTCCTTCTTTGTGACATTTGCCAGCAGATTAAACCTTCAACTGCTACGCGTCCGCCACAGACTCAGTTGTACATTTCTAATAAACCACTAGGATGTGTTTACTTAGACCACTGCGGTCCATTTTCATCTGATACTGCGTATAAATACATCTTAGTAGCAGTTGACTCATGCACACGCTTTGTGTGGTTATGGCCACATCGCAGCGCTGATTCCCGGACTGTCATCAGAGATTTGCGTATCTTTATAGGGATTTTTGCCTGTGGTACCTTCCATTCGGATCAGGGTCCGGCTTTCGCCTCTAAGGCGTATAAGGATGCCATGACTTCGATGGGGGTCCAAGTCAAGTTTTCGTCACCCTACAGACCCGAGGGTAATAGTGTAGTTGAACGAATGAACCGTGATTTAAAGCAATCTTTGACAGCCCGAGTTATAGGCACTGGCAGAAACTGGCTGGCTCACCTCTATGGCGTGCAGCGTGCTCTTAATAATCTCCCTAGAAGGTCTCTGGGTGGGCGGACCCCATACGAAATGCTCTTTGGCATCAAGATGTTCGTCCCTGACCTTGACGGTCTAGACTCGGTGGTTCGCGCCACTTCCTTTGACGCAGATGAACATTGCAATGTTTTACAGAATCTTCAAAAGACGAGAGACACTCTTGCAAAGGAACATTTGCCCTCCACATCGGATGATGCGTTGCAGATCCCGGTAGTTGGCTGGCTACCCCAAGTTGGAGAACTGGTTCGAGAGAAGATCGACAACAAGAAAGAGTTTGGTCCCTCCTATCGAGCTCCGGTCCCAGTGCTTGGAGTGAAGGGCACAAGAACAGTCATTTTACCACCACTTCCAGGTCGTAAGGAAAACAGGTTTATTTCTATTGACAATGTCAAGATACACAGAGTGGCCGATTCTTCTTAGCATGACACCGGCTGTTTCCTGTCCTTCCATTGTGAGAAATTCAGTTATGCCCACTACTTCTAATAATGAACCTGAGGTGGCCATCGAATTACCTGCTGTTTCCAGTCCATTATTGAATAATTTACCAGGAACTAACCTTGATGAGACAGACTATACATACCCCACTGATTTGTCCATGCCTGACCTGCAAGCTCGTTTAGCCACAGAATCCAGATTTTCATTTGACTCTGCTTCCCTTGCCTCGAAAAAACCCTCTAAAATTGCAGTATATGCTAGCCTGTTTAAAAAACATTTTTTGATACCTCCTTGGATATACATTTGGCTGGTCCTTTTTTCAGTTTACCTTTTTATGTCAATTGGTTTTGTGTTTTATTTTTTTCGAATTATGAATGGACACTATGTCGAGGAGAGAACTTGCATTACTCATTTGAATGGAACTTTGGCCCCACTTTCCTCTTCACATTCTACACACAGATTAAAAAGGGACTTGACTTTGGTTAACATCACAGCGTGGCCTGTTCTGGATGGAATCGCGTGGGATGCAGTTCGTTTTCAGATTCATGGCCCAACGGAAGTCGTTAATGTCCCTAATGTACTAAGAGTTAATATGGGGGATGTGGTGAAACAAAACATTCGTTCTGATGATTGGGATGTTAATGCTGTGGAAAGTTTGTTTTCTGATTTGAAATATTATGCTGCTTTTGATGCTGAGGATTTATATTTAGAATCTGCTAATTATGGTGAATTGTTCTGTTACCAACATTATGGCAATCACTTCTTACACAAGACATCTTCCCGAAGGGATGCGGTTAATTTTACTCAGTGGGAACATTGCCCAGCACCAACACAAGGGAGTTCAGAAACGTTTCTTAAAAAGTATACTTATTTCACTGACTTTAATCAGTCCAATCCCGAGTCCTTTTATTTTAAATTTCACAAACAGCCACAGTCCAAGGTTCGACTTACAAATACAAAATTGTTATATTCAAAAGCCTTCCTGGATCAATTAGTTACTGGGGGGTATGAGTTATGGAAGGATACCATAGACCTTAAATCAGTTTGGGGCTCAAGGGCCTGGCAGGTACAAGGCACTGAGGCTTTGCACCGTGCATGTCTCATCCCAAATCATATGTGGTTTTTAAATGAAACCATTTCCCAGACCACATGCTTTGGATTGGCTACATCTAAAAGGTTGAACACCCCGTCTTTCCCGGAGTTGGAGGAATATGAGAATTGGAGTAATTTTACTAAATTGTCCATTAGAGAAATACAGGCTCTGCTTCTGAATTCCTCCTTTAACATTTCCAGTATGAATCCCAAGGGTTGGCTGCTTTGGCACCGTAGTGCTGATTCTTGCCAAAAAAGATTTTTAAATTTGACTAACGGTTTTAAGACTGTTAGATCTGATCCCCGTTTTGATTTGAGTCATACTGTCACCTCTTACTCTGTTGGCAAGTTGTGTCAAGCTTGGCTGAAACATTCAACTTTACCTGCGGTTAAGTATCACCTTTCCAAACTGAATGCAGACGTGGATTTGAATGATTTCATTAAGGGCCCAGCTAGTGGCAGGTCGAAAAGGTGGTTATATGGTGTTTACAATGAAATTTGGAAACTCTCACAGATTGAGGCTGCTTCACGCCTTAGGGCTATTGATCAGGCGAATCTTGAGAAAGTGCTTGCAGTTGTTGACAATAGCATTAACGTGCTCTCCTCTAGAATTTACACATTAGATAATATTGTGTCGTCTGTTGTTGATATTGTACATGATGAAGTGTCTGTATTATACCATGGTCAAAATCAATTACGTTCAATCATGCAGTTTGCATGGACACTACAGACTCTAAAAATGGGTAAAGTTCCCTGGGGATACATGAACGTTTCCTCTTTATTTGCACCATTTAATTTGACAGACAAACAACGCTTGCTTTCAATGCGTGATGCTTCCTTTTCTATGCTCCATATTGAAAGATTGGAATCTTTACCTTTTTCTGTGGCGGAGACCACTGCTGCTACGTGGCTTATCCACGGTTTAATAACGCTGCCTTTTGCTTTATATAAGTTTTCAAATTGTATGAAATATGTGCCAATAGGTCGTTTTGAACCCTTAGGTAGCGGTTTTCTTCATGAGGTCTGGTCACTCCCATACACATACAGATGTTTCAAGGATGAACAAGAAGTTTATCTAACAGGGGATGAGTGTACTGAGACGCCAGATCATTCTTTAATGTGTAGACACATACAGTTACACGGTTCATGTAACAAGGACAGACCGAATATGGCTTGCGTTTTACAGGGCGCGCCAGTTCCTGCTATCATCCCCACGTTTAAATTGTTAGAGAATGGTAGTTATTTAATGCTCAATAATGAAAACTGTTGTGGTTTAATTAAAGGTATAGCTTTCATAGTAACGGTTAGTGAGCGAGTTATTTGCTGCAGAAATGTTCTTTATCCTCCCACACGTGAACATAGGGAGTCTTCCATTTGGCCACAGATACCGACCTTGGGAGCAGAATTCAGCGGCATGGCTAGAATAAGAGCTCTATTGTCCCAGAAAGAGGTGGCCTTGAGCTCGGCCCGTGAAACTTTCGTGCTTCACATTGCTAACACCCGTACGGAGGTTCAGGCTCTTTTAAACACTGATTTGCCTTTGCATTTCGGAGCCATGGTCCGTTCTATCTTTAACGCATCCTCCACAACGGGCCTAGCACATTTTTTTAAAGTTGTTAGCGGTGGTCTCGTGACTTCCTTTGAGAAGATTTTTGGAGTCATCCCTGCCTTCTTCCATTCTATTTTTTCTTCCTTATTTGGAGGGTTCCCATTTTTGCTTGCATTAGCGGCTGGCGCATTGGTGGTTTTCTGCCTTTTTAAATATGGATGCCCTTCCTGTGCAAGACCACGCACAGCTACTACTGACGCGGTTTCGCAACCGCATGCTTGATTATTATGGCACACTGCCGTTGGCGACTCTAAGCACGGCGTTTGGATTATCTTTTCGGTTCTCCTATTTCACCTGTGTCCAGCCTGTATTTCGCTGCCTGACCTGTGATTTCCTTTGGGCCATTGATTTGTGTCTCTGCGGACCAGCATCTTCTGACGTCGATTTTGATCAACTGATGAGTCCTATCATTGCTCACGAGTTGGTTTGTTCTGACGAAAGGATTATGGCCTTGGCGTTGGCACATGGACTAATGGGTCCCTGGGATGTGTTGTCGGCAGCGCAAAATTTCTTGGAACAAAGTTTTCTTGAAAACCCACCGAGCTGTCCTCTGATGGTTATAGAGGATCCGGTGCTGGAAGATCACGTATGTTCCTTTCAACTTTTAAACTGGATGGCTGAACTGTTTTCGGATGAGGACAGTGACTTCCTCCTTGAGGCTGTTGCAGCTTACTTTTCATATACGGTCTTATCATAGACACTGCCTCAGATTGGCATGCTGATTGATAGCATTTCCTTGATTTGGTTGACTTTTGGTCAAGACATTTTATTTTTTGCTTGCCTATTGGCTTGAGCCACATTATATTTGTGGGCTATTTTTTAGCGTTAGTTTTTTTTAATTGAATTTTTATTCATGCTCGTTTATAAATGGATTCTGCTCTCATGTGATGGCACTTCTGTTACCTTATTTAGTCCGTTCTCGGATCATGGGGGGGTGTTGTATAGCTCCTATATATCCTTATATCGTGTTAAGTTAGCATAGGTACGTTTCAGATTTAAACGCCATTTTTCCTTTCTTGCAACTTCTGCACACGACCCTTAATTGTTGACTTAGCTTTCAACCTAGTGGTTTGCCGTGGTGTATGTGAGAATAATATGTTATTGCTCTGATATCAGTCTTGTTTAATAAACCATGTCTGCACGGAGAGTGCTGAAGTTTCAGGAGCAACACGATATGGAATTGTTATGAGGTCTGATCTCCACGCCTTCATAGTCATAACACAAGTGCAGCCTTTGCCAACTTGGGCTTGAGGCGGGATTGATATTGCTTTGCACGAGAATTGTTAACACACTTGATGCGGTGCACATGCAGAGAGAGCTGGTGTATGCTGATGTGATTCCTTCATGCTAGGACACTAAGGTATGGGCCCGCCCTAAAACAACCCAAAGAGACCTTCTTAGATAATAATATAATATATGTGTTAGGGAGGGTGAGATATAAGTGTTGTTAACTCTTATTCATTACAGCATGTTAACATGCTGTCACCATTCGCTTTTTATGTCTTAGTAACTATGCTGATAATTTTGCTACTGATAATAAGTATACTTGTATTATCAAAGATACTGCGCCTGAGAAGACGGCATTAGTAAATAAACATTTCAAATGCACATGTGTCTTCTTTACTCCATGTTCTGGTTTGTAATGATAATATAACGAAAGAGTGTTCATGAGTCCCACGTACCCTGAGGTACTGTAAGTTCATGTTCTGGTTTGTCTAAACATTGGGTGTTTGATATGTCCAATGAGACACTGTAGCTAGCTCGGTAAGGGGTGAGTTGGTTGCTGAGGTAAGTTTTGGGACACCCTAATTTGCCGAGGTTCCACTCCTCTGTGCACAGTTCTGTGTGAGTACAGAAACCCTGCAACAATATATTGTTTGATTATTATGTCTTTATATTTTTTCTTTTCTACCTTCCGAGTCGAGTTTTACTCCTTTTACCTTTTCCCTTTCAGATTCAGCTTCCTTATAAATCTCTTTTGATGGAAGATCTTGAAACTACAGCCCTTTCCTTCGCAGCTCTAAGAGGAAGTTACTTGGTTGCTATGGCACTTGTATTGCTCTATGGAATGTTTTTGTTTTATGATGTAATTGTTACACTTTAAAGGGCTGCATATCTTGGGCAGCAATAAAAGTTATTGCATAATGTCAGCCTCCGTTGTCTTTAATGAAATCAAGATACTCTTTGCATGCTAATTGGAGAATCGACATTCTCTTCCACCATATTTGGGGCTATTTTAACAATGTTGCAAATTTAAGGATTTCCACAGTAAGTAATCACTGTTAAGGAAAAGTACCATTTCCTGAATTCGAATAATTTCCTTGATATAAGCTGTTGGAGTAAAATAGCCTGATGTTTGCATTAACATTTCTGCTCCATTATGTTGAAATGTGTTTTTAGGCTACCGATCATACTGGTTGGAAACAAATCTGACTTGGTGGACTATAGTAGTATGGAGACCATCCTTCCCATTATGAACCAATACACGGAGATAGAGACTTGTGTAGAGGTAGGTTCATTCTGAAAAGTACAGCACGTCAACGTCAAATTTGTATACATTTTATGTCATCAACTAATCACTTCTATAAATTATTTTAAGACGCACCTTTTGAATGTTTTGAAGTGCAGTTGCAATGTTATGATAATTGCTAGTAGCTTCGTTACTACCAAGATTATAGAGTCCTAAAACAAAACATTGCTCGTTTTATTGCACAGCGCAATATTTTCATGCTATATTGCTTATTTATTCTTTAGTGCTTTACTATCTATTGTTCTGTAGGGTGGACTTAACCTACTTAGTAAGCATTTACTAACTTGCTGCCTGCAAATTAAGAAACTTAATTTTTGCACTTAAATTGGTATATAGATCCAGTCTTCTGTTTTTTTTGTTTGTATTTGTTTATTGAGATTTTACATTTCCTGTTACAAGTTATTGCATCATTGACATATTACATCATACATTTGCGAGTATTTGATTATTATTTATACCACATATTAAATCATACATTTGCGAGTATTTGATTATTATTTATACCAATGTATTCAGCAATCTCATCATACATCAACCCAATTTGGATAAGGTAGCTTACGATAGTCCGGGAGGTATCTTCTAGTATGACTCGGTATACGTTAGTATGTCATGAGATGTCTGGTTGGGTAAGTATCCCGGGGGCGTGGGTTGGTGTTTCGCCCTCCGCTCTACCCTTGAATGTCATCTCATATAGGGTTCATGAATGTATTCCTTGGTGGATTCATTCGGTTTCGGAAATACCAGAGATCCAGTTTTCTGTTATGTTCCAGCAGCATATTCCACAGTCTAACGCTCCTTTGTCCCTTTCTGTTTTAGGAATTTGTCCCAGATTGAAGTTTGAAAATGTTTGCATTCTTTGACGGTAGTTGAAGGGAAATGTGGCCTTTAGATGTCTCTAGCAAATATTATGCTTTGATATTGGAGAGCCAATTATTTTCTAGACAAAGCCAGTGTCAAGGAAGTTTGTGTTGAAGATGTTGGCAATGGTTAAAATGTCTGTTGTGTTCCAGTTGAATTATACTCCGAAACATGGACAATAATTTGTGCTATGGAGAGTTTATAATTGTATGGTGGTGCTGGTTGCCCAGTATCAATCCTAAATTATGTTTTCTTAATTGAAATTCCCTAAGGATTATTTGCTATCATTTTTAGAATGGAAAATCTATTTCAAGGATTAAAAGAAGGACTCTGGTCTCCAGTAGATCCGAGACCCCACATCAGTCTTTTTGAGCTATTTACTGTGTGTGCGTAACTCTCAAGGCCTTTCTGTCTTCCATCAAGGACTTTCCTGTGCAAGTTCTAACAGACAACCTGACTGTCATGTGGGACTGCTTTAAAATTGGAACCTCCTGAGGCTTGAGCCGGGAGTAGACGCGGAAGCGCTGATATTTTTAAAACGGAATTGTTTGTGTTTTAATCCACCTCCGCTGCACTTACCCCCCCTCCTGAGCACCTCGCGCTGCACAAACCCCCGGGAGGACAGCTGAGCAATAGGCTGCCACCGGAGAGTGTTTGTTTACCAGCGACGCCATTCTGAACACATTGGCCACGCCTACCGGACAGGCCACGCCCCCCTCACTCGTTCCTTGCCATAAAAGCGCGCTGAATCCTAGCGCCTACAGCTTTAAAATTGGAACCTCCTGAGGCTTGAGCCGGGAGTAGAAGCGGAAGCGCTGATATTTTTAAAACGGAATTGTTTGTGTTTTAATCCACCTCCGCTGCACTTACCCCCCCCTCCTGAGCACCTCGCGCTGCACAAACCCCCGGGAGGACAGCTGAGCAATAGGCTGCCACCGGAGAGTGTTTGTTTACCAGCGACGCCATTCTGAACACATTGGCCACGCCTACCGGACAGGCCACGCCCCCCTCACTCGTTCCTTGCCATAAAAGCGCGCTGAATCCTAGCGCCTACAGCTTTAAAATTGGAACCTCCTGAGGCTTGAGCCGGGAGTAGACGCGGAAGCGCTGATATTTTTAAAACGGAATTGTTTGTGTTTTAATCCACCTCCGCTGCACTTACCCCCCCTCCTGAGCACCTCGCGCTGCACAAACCCCCGGGAGGACAGCTGAGCAATAGGCTGCCACCGGAGAGTGTTTGTTTACCAGCGACGCCATTCTGAACACATTGGCCACGCCTACCGGACAGGCCACGCCCCCTCGCGTACCCCCTGACTACTGCCTATAAAAATGTGTCCTTTCAGGAAGCGCAGCGGGCGCGACGAAGGCGCGCCGAAGGCGCGCATAAGGCAAGCTCGTCTGCGCTCGTCCGCGCCGAGTCCGGGCCAGGGGCCATACCATCCACTATCCAGGCAAACCAGACCCTGGCCTACAGCTCGGCCACCCTCCACGACCTGAGACCCAGGGAACATGACTGTCGAAGGTATGCTCTTGATACCACATCCCTTCCTGCCAACTGTCCTAAATGCACTGCCTCCCTCCCCATAAGGCAGAGGAAACCCCCACGTCACGAATACCGCATGCTCCTTTTAAACTGCCGATCCCTCCCCAAACACAAGCTGGAAATATCCCTCCTATTAGAAGAACGCAAGCCAGACGCGCTGTTTCTTACGGAGACATGGTTAACGTCTGACTCTGACCCCGATGTGGTTGCCGCCCTCCCCGCCGGCTATCAAATAACTCGTCAAGATCGACCAGATGGCTGAGGGGGAGGACTTGCAATCATAGTAAAAGATCAATATCGCTGCCGGCCTATAACGGAAAACATCCCAGACTGTGAAAACTTAGCTTTCGCGCTGGAGTTCTCCCCCAACCACTGCCTCTCGGGCACCTTGATATACCGCCCACCCGGCCCCCCAAAACAATTTCATAGCAGCCTCCCAGCAACTATAGCACCTCGTATCTGCGCTGCTGCCAACTTCATCGTGTTAGGCGACCTCAACCTACACTTTGACTCACCAGCAGATGTGACGGCCATTACCTTAACTGACGACCTGGCCGCACTACAACTCATTCAACGAGTGAACACTCCTACCCATACAAAGGGACACCTGCTGGACCCAGTATTCAGCAACTGTGCAGAACTTTCAACCGACTCTCCTCTTCCCCTCCCATGGACGGATCATTCCTTGGTGCCCCTCACCTGGCTCACTGAGAAACCCATCCCTGCCACCCCCTCGATTAGATACGCGAGATCATGGGCACGGATACAAATAGACGAATGGACAAGCAAACTAGTGGAAAGTCTTCCTTCAAATAATGAAGACCCTTGTCTGGCAAACCAGGAATACGAAAGCTGGATTTTGCACTCTCTTGAGACCATTCTCCCCCTCAAAAAATCGTCGTTTAAACGTTCCCAAAAAACAGCCCCATGGTATACAGAAGCCCTTAGAGACAAAAAGCGACACTGCCGGAAAGCAGAAAGAAAATGGCGCGAGAACTACGCTATGGAAGACAAAACTCGATATCGGGAAGAAATAAAAACCTATAAAGAGCAGATAAAAACTGCCCAAACAGAATACTTCTCGAACAAAATCTTAACCTCATCTTCCAAACCCAGGGAAATCTTCCAAACTCTGCAGTCCCTGATTAAACCACCCCCCTCCAGTGTTCACGAAGACAAATCAATTGCCCAATGTAACGACCTGGCAGAATTCTTCTCGGCCAAAGTGAACAATATATATTCCTCCTTCCCTACCAGCACTGTGTCCACGCTGCCTCATAACAACAACGGAGGGCCAGACCCAGAGCTTGCCTCCCTCTCCACACTCGACCACTTCACTTGTATGGACCTAGAAGAAGTTAAATCCATAGCTCGGAAAGTGAAATCCGGCTCACCAACATACCCGGCCCCCCCAGAGACAATGTTACTCGCATCCCAGACGGTTCTACCCATCATCATGAATCTAGTGAATGCGTCCATTGACTCTGCCACGGTTCCTCCGGCCTGGAAAAAGGCAATGGTTCGAGCACTAATAAAAAAGCCTCATCTGGATCCCTCGGACTTTGCCAATTACCGCCCGATTTCACTACTCCCCTGGGTAAGTAAAATTGCAGAGAAATATATCAATCTCCAATTGGTCAACTACCTGGAAAGCAATCTGCTGTTAGACCCTACACAGACAGGATTCAGGCCCAGGCATGGAACAGAGTCCGCCCTCCTTATGGTCGTTGAGGAGTCCAGAAGAATCATCGATCAAGGAGGATCAGTGGCAGTGGTCCTCCTTGATCTCAGTGCGGCGTTTGACACGGTCAGTCATAACACCTTATTGGACCGTATAGCAAACGTCGGCATTGTGGACAAGGCCTGGCTCTGGATAAAATCCTTCCTGAGTGACAGGTCGTTCCAGATATTCGACGGACAAGCCGTCTCTTCCAGCATACCGATGAAGTGTGGAGTCCCCCAGGGCTCCTCTTTAAGCCCTGCGCTTTTTAATATCTATATGAGGCCACTGGCTGATGTAGTTCGTCCGTATGGAGTTAAGATCATTTCCTATGCGGACGACACACAGCTGGTGGTCTCCTTAGCGCAGGAAGCCCAACACTCTCCATCGGGGGGTCTAACCAAATGTCTGGAGGAGGTGAAGTCCTGGATGACGCTGTCCTCACTGAAGCTGAATGGGGACAAAACGGAGCTCATGCTGCTAGGCCCGGCCGACCCGACCTTCTTCAAGTCATTATGGCCCACCTGTCTAGGCCCCCCCCCGGCCCCGAAAGATAACATCAAAAGCCTAGGGGTATGGCTGGACAAGAACCTTACTTTTAACACCCAGGCCACAAAGCTTTCCGCCACCTGCTTTGGACTCCTTCGGACACTGAAGAAGGTCCTACCCCTGCTCCCTATGGAGGCTAAACAAACAGCTATTCAGGGTATAATACAATCACGCCTGGACTCAAATAACGTCCTTTACTTGGGAGCCCCAGAGTACACATTAAATAGGTTGCAACTGGTGCAGAACTGTGCGGCTCGCACCCTACTGCAAATTCCACGAAGAATTTCAGTCAGAGAGGCACTGACCAGCCTTCACTGGCTGCCAGTACGGAAAAGAGTCACCTTTAAGGCAATGTGTACTGCCCATCAGGCCTTCTGGGACTCGGGCCCAAAACTCTTGCGTAGCCTAGTCAGCCAATACCATCCAGGCCGTGAACTACGTTCTAGCCAGGCTTTTATGGCAAAAGTTCCCAGAATCAAGAGGTCTAGAGCAGGTGGAAGAATGTTCACCTTCAATGCTTCAAAAACCTGGAACACCCTACCCCTTCACCTGAGATCTAACCCTAACCGTGCCTCCTTCCGTAAGCAACTTAAAACTCACTTATTCAAATCCCCGTAATCAATTCAGCCCCCCTTCTTCTTCCAGTTTCTGTCAGCCTCATTACACCCCCTCTTCTGGTTCCCTAGCGCTTGGACGCCCCAGGGCAGCAATCGCGCTGTATAAGTGTATTTTCATTCATTCACTGCAACAAACAGGGCTGTGTGGAGCCATGTATGCTGTGACAGGAGGCGCAAATTCTCTGGATGTGATTGTCACCTATCTTGCAGGGTCACTAAATGTCAAAATTTAGCACTTGCCATTTAGTCAACCATTAGTGACAGCTGCACCCAGATGTAGTACAAGGTATATTTGTTGCAGTGGAGTGTGCCCCAGGTAGATCTTTTTGCTGTCACAAGGAAGGTCACTGTGACGTTTTCGTGCTTAAGTGTTTCCCTGGGACTCTAGTCTCCTTTATGTGTTCCCACCTAGGACTCTGTTTCTTGTGTTCGAAGAAGATTAGGAGGGACTGGGCTCCGCTCATTCTAATAGACCCAGACTGGCTTGGACGGTTTTGTGCTCCGAACTGCAGAGCCTGCGCTTCTGCCCCACACTACATCTATCTCTTCGAGAGAAACTACTCTTTCAGAAACTGGGTAAGGTTCTGCTTACGAGCCTACACGGCCATAGTCGAGATTGAGTAAAACCAGTTGAGTGGTTTCGATCTGCCTGAGAGTTGTTATTCTGTGAGAAGTTAATCAAGATGACATGCACAGGGTGTTTTCAGACCATGTTTTTTGGGGCATGGGTGGATCGTAATGCAGAGTTTTTTTTTAATGGGCGGAGACAAGGCTGCAACTGAGCTTCAGTCAACCATTCCAGCAGACTTCCTCTCAATCGTGGAGCTTTTTTTCCCTAGTGTGAGTGCGATGTGGGTGATACATTCTGAAGACCGGAAGCCTACTGAGGAGCATCCTGTCTTAATAAATTTCTAAATGTCCTTTGTAATTACCTTCTAATAGAACTATTGCCAGGGTTTGCCTGTGGACACCAAATCCTCCACCCTTCAATTCCTTGCCTGGAAAGAGTCCCAGATCCTTCATTTACTTCACAAGATCTCTCCTTTATGAGGCCTTTCAACATTTGAAGGCCTCAAAATGCAAGGGGCTTGGACTATTTGGACATATTCCAATTAGATGTTCAATGAGGGAAGAGCTTCTCTGGTAGATAAACATCATACAGGCCTAGGATGGCAAAATAATAATTACCTTTTTCTCAGATGTTAATATTAAAGCATAAGAGAGGCTGGTAGTTGTAGGTCTCAGGACAAGTTGGATACAGGAACTCTTGGTTTTTTATTTTATTTATTTATTTATTTTTATTTTTTAAAAGACCTTTATTGTTCATTATGAATTGTACACAGCATTCAGCTTACAACCCAGCTGGGCCAGCTGCGAGTAATGAGTATTGCAGAAAGTGTATCAGAGGAACACAGCCTTAAGGCCGACAACCCTGGGGTTCGGCAGCGTATATCAATTTGCAACAATACCGCACAGTCATATTATCATTCGGTGCTGTAAAAAGTATCGGTCTGTGTTTTTTTTTTTTTTCATTTCTCATATCGTATATGAACTCAACGACACAGCGCTAAGCTGGCACTCATCAGCGTCTTCAGGTGTGGCAGAGCCCCCTATGACACGTGTGATCCGTAAGAAAGAGTGTCTGTGGAAATCGTCCGTCAGCGGGCGTGGAGTAATATAGATTAGGGATGAGGCTGCTCAGTGTCCGAATGTGTTGGTGAGCGTGTATCCACGTAGCCCACCCATTCTGATGAGTGTGTCTGATATCTGTATCGGTCCTTAGGTGGAGACACCTAGGCCATGGCTGTTGTTTCCGAAGGCCTCATGGTGCAGTGAGTGCAATGATCAACTTACAAGGGCTTGATCCAAAGGGAGATATGATCGGAATGTCAACAAACTACAAACATTAACACCAGAAATACAAAAGGGCGGCAGGGGGGGGGGGATGGGGGTATATATGGCCATGTGTCCGAGGAGGGAAGTGTAGTGTCAAGGTGTCGGTAGCGGTCTAGTGAGTGGGTAGGCAGGAGCCCGTAGGAGGGGAGCTCGCTTGTATGTCAAGTGCACAAGGGGGGGGAGTCGCCACTATATGGGCGTGTCAGTTGTGGCTGTGCAATGCCCCGTGGGAGGCGGCCGGCAGCTGGACCTCTCTTCGCGGTGGTGTGCGTGGTGGTGTAGGTGTGGGAGGGGTAAAGCGCTCGCCACCGCGCAATAGCTGGGTATTCAGTACTTGTCGGGCAAAGCATGGTGGCTGTGCAGGCAGCAATCGGAACTATATACATGTCCCTTGGTGACCAGTACAGGGAGGGGGTGGGGCAGCATGTGTCGCTTCACGTGATCCCCTGCTCTACGCATTTCTGCTGGAAGGAGTGTAGGATGTCATCCTAGTGTTGTGCTATTGGGAATTTCCTAAGTCCCGCCGTCTCTTCTCGCCGCAGGACAGTGCTCTCTGCTCGTTCCCAGTTCACCAGTGACAGGCTCCAGTGTTTGATATGTGGGGGTGTATCGGCCTTCCACCGCTTGGTAAGCAATCTCTTGGCCGTGATCAGCCCAAGATCCCAGTAGCGGGCCTGGACCTTGTTCAGCCGTGTGCGCTTGTACAGTCCCAGTATGCAGGCCTCCCATGTTCTCGGCACCTGCTCTTTGGTGCAGTGCGTGAGCAGTGTGGTCACACCTTCCCAGTATTGTTGGAGGGCAGGACAGAGCCAGAGCATGTGGAGGAGGTCCGCTCCCAGTAAGGAGCAGCGGCTGCAAGCAGTATCAGTGACTGAAAAATATCTGTTGATCTTGTCCGGGGTGAGGTATGTGCGGTGTAGTAGTATAGTTGTATACTTTTGAAGCGAGGGTTACGGGGGATGTTCACTGGGCCCGCCAGGATCATATCCCACTCCTTGTCCGTCCATCCCCTACCTCTGTCCGTCGCCCATTTCTCTCTCAGTTGCACGGTGGTGGGATGGGCATGGAGAAGTAGTGCTCGTGCTATCCAATGAATTACGTGCGTGCCGTTGCACATGACATGCAAATATTGTATGAAGTGATGCGTGGGCAACTCGTCAGACATGTCCCCCCAAGCGGCAGTTAGCGTATGGATGAGAGATGCATGTAAGAGGAATTGTCCAGCCGAGAGAGATGTCTCGTCCACTAGAGTGACGAAGGGGAGGACGGCGCCATCAGAGTACAGATCTCCCAGGGTTTCCACCCCCGCAGCGGTCCAATTGTCCAGTTGGATAGCCGTTAAGGCCCCTGTCGTAGTCGGGGTGGCCAATATTGGGAGTATCGGAGCATATGGTATTGTCGCTCGGGTCAGCCGCAAACAGCGGAGGAAGCATTTTCGCGCCACTGCGAGCAGTAGTTGTGGCGGACGGGGAGTTCGGGTCAGTGGATGAAACAACACATGGACCTGCAACTGGGACCCGATAGCGGTGTCCGTGGCCGTGTCTCCCAGGTTATTGCCACCTAGCCATCCCGACACCCACTGCATTTGCGCCGCTAGATAGTTTAACTCCATGTTGGGAACAGCTAGCCCTCCCGCTTCAGTAGGCATATAAAGTTTCGTTAACGCAACCCGTGGCCGGCCCTTAGTCCGAATCAGGTCACGAAGTAGGACCTCAAGATCTCGAAACACCCGGGTAGGGACATAAGTCGGTATGTTGCAAAGTAGTACAGTAGCCGCGGCAGTACTATCATCTTTGTTAGGGCTATGCGGCCAGGAACGTTCAGCGGCAGTGTCTTCCAGAACCCAGTCTGCGATCTGGTAGACGCGATCGCTCGCATCAGGTTCCCTTCCAAAATATCCGCAGGGTCACGGTAGATGTGGATCCCAAGGTATCTGAACGTCGTGGGATACCACCGCAATCTCTCACCCCCGATGTGTATCTCACTCTCGGGAACATTCGGGTCAAAGGAGTAGGCCCCTGATTTGGTCCAATTCACCTTCAGGCCCGACATGTCCTCAAAGGTTCTGAATATGTCAGTCAGGGACACCGGAACGTCACTCAGGTCCTTGACATACAAAAGGAGATCATCAGCGTACAATGACACCACATGAAGTCCATCCGCCATCGGTATTCCCCACTCCGCCCCCTGAGACCTGAGCATCGCAGCCAGGGGCTCCACAGCTAAGGAGAACAGCAAGGGTGATAGGGGGCATCCCTGTCTGGTGCCTTTCCGCACACAGACCGGGTCAGAAAGCAGCGCCCCAGTACGAACGCGAACTATGGGTCTTCGGTACAAGAGCCCAACCATAGCCTGATAGTCGTCCCTAAGCTCAAATTTGTCCATGACCGCTCGCAGGTAAGGCCATTCCACCGAGTCAAACGCCTTCTCCAGGTCAAGTACCAGGCACCCGGCGCGTGGCCATTGTCGTGTGGCGTATTCTTGTATGCGGAATAGGCGGCGGATGTTGTGTGACGTGTGTCGTGTCGGTACAAACCCGTTCTGGTCGTGATGCACCAGTGCAGGAACTAGAGGGGCCAACCTGCGAGCCAGCGCGGAGGCGAGGATTTTATAGTCTGTGTTGAGGAGTGCCAAAGGGCGGTAGGAACCCATCTGTTCGCTATCCCTGTCGGGTTTGAGTAGTGATATAAGGGTGGCTTCATTAAGCGTCGGGGGCAAGGAGAAGTCATCTGTTGCCGCAGCATACATCTTCACCAGGTGGGGAATAAGGATGTCCGAGGCGGCTTTATAGAATTCAGCTGGCAAGCCATCCAGTCCCGGAGACTTGCCGTTTGAGAGGTTAAAGATGGTATCGCTGAGCTCCTCGGAGTCCATCGGTGCTCCGAGTTCATCCTGTTGCCCAGTCGTTAGGGTGGGCAGTTGCACAGCAGAGAGATATTCAGTTATGGCAGCTTGCGAGACACGCAGTCGGGAACGATACATCCTCGAGTAGTGAGACGTGAATGCCTCGTGTATTTGACGTTGGGAGTAGAGTATACTACCATCGTCCGCCTGTATAGCTGAGATGGGGGCCGAGCGATCTTCCCGTGCAATCAGCCAGGTTAGCAGTTTGCCCGGTCTATCACCCTGCCTATGGACGCGGGCGGAGTGTGCCGCGAAATTGATGTTACGTAAACGGTCTAGTAGGCGGTCATGTTCTGTCTTGGCCTCTGTCAGCCGAGCGCTCGCATTGTCCCCGACAGCCTGTTCAAGGGCTAGTAGTTCGGCCTCTAGTCGTGTCAGGTCGTCTTCAAGCTGTCGCCGTATGTGTCCCTGTGTTCCCAAGCAATGCCCTCGGACCACCACTTTGAAGGCCTCCCATTCAGTTTGGGGAGAGGACGCCGTACCAGCGTTGGACTCAAAGTATTGAGCCGTCTGTGTGATAAGAGAGTTGCGGAAGATCGCGTCTAGCAAGAGGTCTGGTTGGAGGCGCCAAGTGGGAATAGGTGGGTGTGGATTGTCCCAGGCAACGGCCATACTTAAGGACCTGTTATTCATTCTTTTGTTGGTATTCCCTACTTTGTAAAGCGCTCTGATATCTGCAAAGATCTTGTTCGCGCTATATAAAACTTTCAAAATAAAATAAATAAATAAAGTAGTCACCCCCAAGGATCCACGGGATGCCATGCCAGGTCGCTAGTGTCGTGGAGAGGCTATCTAAGAAGCCGCCCTGGTCGGTGTTCGGGGAGTATAAAGAGGCAAGTACCACAGGGCGTCCATCGAGTCTGCCTCGGGCTATCACATATGTACCCTCTGTGTCAGTCCGTGTGTCTATGGCCGTCCACGGGGTACCCGGCCGAATCCATATAAGTGTCCCTCGAGCATAGGAGGAGTACTCTGTGGCGTAAAGTTGTCCGCGCCACCTACGGCGCAGTGCATGTACCTCAGTTTTATTTAAATGTGTTTCTTGTAGCAATGCTATATGAAATTTGTGGCATTTCAAGTAAGAATAAATTTGGTATCGTCTCGACGGTGTGTGCATACCTCTCACATTCCATGTGCACATTCTGATCTCAGCCATACTCACTGTTGTGGTAGGGAATACCCGCCTCACCCACCACCCACCTCCCAGGCGAGAGCCTCCACAAGGCCCCCGGTCCCCCCCTCCCACTCAAATCAGACACAGGCAATTGCATATAAGGAAAGGGTGTAGGTAAGGTTCCGAAAATGAGGGTGAAAAGAAGAACAAAATGTCCAAACATTGCAAAACAGTAATAGATACCAAAAGGTCGGCCACGCAACATGTCGCCGTCCAAACGCACCAAAGAGGCAAAAGAACAATAGTCAAGTCTAGGGGGTAACGTGTGCTAGTTACAGTTCTGGCAGTGTACATATTCAAGGAAGGAACGGGGATCATTGGCCTTCCCCTGGGCCATATGCTGCATATGCCTTGTGGTCAATGTTAGCGTCCAGGAAGGCAGCGCTGGTGCTTGTTATGGGGTTATCCGTTTGCCTAAGCTTGCAGAGGGGAGACAGGTATGTCATCTTCCCCAAGTCTCTGGTGTGGGAAAGTCCCCAGGCTATACGGGCAACTGGTGCGGAGGAGAGAATGGAAAGCGCTGCAGCATGTTCCCACTTCTCATCCACCCCTACAGTGACTATAAGGCTGGACAGGTACTCACTGCGTCAAGTTCACTCCCTGCGTCTCCAGGGCGGCGGTAGACATCCCGGGCAGCGGCCTGTAGGTTCGGTTTCGCAGCAACTACCCGGACCTCGGTTCCGTCCCCGCCGGCCCGGCAGGGTCCGGTATGGTAACTTGTGTGCGGCTTCAATGGAGCATGTCCGCCGTTTGAGGCGTGATATCTGGTAGATCCACGGACAACTGGGAGTCCGGTATCCCATAGATGGCCTCATCATCACTGGGATCCACCCGCGGGCTGGGGACCTGAACGACGTCTGAGGTCGGTGAGGCGCTCAATTGGGAGACCCTTCGGAGTGCATCGCGTTGTTCCTGGATCATTTGGTCCGGCGGTGGGGAGTGTCGCGTCGGTTCCACTGGGCGGTCGGCTCTTTGGTCCTTGTTCCTGCGGCGACGGCGCGGCCCGCGTGTCCGCGGTCTTGTCTCGTAGCTCTGTGCCTGCCTGGGCGTTGAGTCTGTGCCGCTATCAAGCCATTCGCTGACCTCTTCAGGAGTACTAAAGAAGTAGGTCTTGTCTCGTGCCACCACTCTCAGTTTAGCAGGAAAAATTAGGGAGTACTTGAGGCCCGCGGTGCGGAGACGTCGTTTTACGTCCAAGAAGTTGTGTCTCTGACGTTGTACTTGAATGGCGTAGTCCGGGAAAAACATCACTGTGGTATTGTCAATGCGAATTTCCCCGAGCCTTCTAGTTTCTCTCAGGATCGCGTCTCTGTCCCGATAGTTCAGTACCTTGAAGAGTAGTGGCCTAGGATTAGAGCCCGTGGTGTGAGGTGTCGTGGGTACGCGATGTGCTCGTTCCACTCAAAATGGGGCGATAGCGTGCCTTCAGGTAGCAGATCTCTCAGCCAGTCCTCAACTCGTTGGGTAGGACGAGGGCCTTCCCATTTTTCCGGGACCCCCACGAGCCTGATGTTGTTGCGTCTCGCCCTCCCTTCGGCGTCCTCAGCGCAATCTTCAAGGAACTCCACTCTGTTTAGAAGGTCCTGTACTTGTTTATCCGTTTGTGTGACTTTGGGTCTAAGTTCCGTCACCGTTCCCTCCAGCGTTTTAGTTCGATCAGACAGCTTCTTGTGGTCGTCTCGTAGGTGGGTTAGGTCTATGCCGACGCTGTCTATTTTGGACTCCAGGGACGTTCTTGTCAGTTGGAGCGATTGTTCCATGCGTTCCATGGCGGCTAATACGGTGTCCAACCGCGCGGTCACTTGATCAGCAGCCATCTTGCGTAGTGATTTATCCGTTTTTCCCTTCGGCGGGGCTCCTCCAGTCCCAGTGCGAGTCCTCACCCCTCCGGACATGTGCAAGGCGACCCGGCCAACAGTGCAGTTCGAGTGGCCGGATATTGGCGTGCAATTCTAGTGGTGCCCACGGCCCGTGGCGTGTGACCGCTTGCGTCGGCGTATTCTTGGCTGATCCGTTGGCCTCTCACGCATCCTCCGTGTTAGCCTGCGGGACAGGGCTACGCAGCGGTATGTTGGGGCAAGCGCCCACCAACAGCACCGAATGGTTCCGCACACACTTCAGGCAGCCGATTTTGTGGTAGCGAAATGTCTTGTGTTTTTGGGATCCGCAGAGGTCTCCGGGCGGTCAGGGCAGGCCGATCTTCACTGTGTGGTTGTCGGAGGGTCCAGGAAGGCGGGACGGCAGTTTCAATGTGCCTTCATATGTCGCGGGGTAGCCAGGCCCCTGCGACGGTGTGTTTCCGCACCGCGATGCCTCCTAATGCGGGCGTGGCCTTTCCCTGTCCGCTAGGACCAAAGCCCCCGCGTTGCGCCACCTGTGTCTCCGATTCCGTCGACCCTGCAGTAGTGCCGTGTAGCGCCCCTACTAGCGGGGTGAGGCACTTGCTGGGCTGGGGGCTGCAGTCCGGTCCCAGCGCCGCCGACCCATGGGCTATGGTAGGCGCTTCAGGGCCGTAGCTGTGCCTGCCCCTCCCAGTATCTCTACTCAAGTGTGGGAGGAGAGCCTCTTCCTGCGACCACGGCTGCCCCGCAAAGTCTAGGGTGTAGGATCCGTTCGCCCTGTTCCCTGATCACACCTGTGCGACGCCGCCAGCATCCCAGGGGTCCGCCGTTTCTGGGCGCAGGAGCCGAGTTCCGATCAGTGGCGCCCGCAGCCCGGGCCGCCGCCGGTGGTACGGCCGAGTCACGCGTGTCAGGTTTCTGTTCTTTCCCGGCTCAGGCCTTCGACAGTCTCCGGGGACAGGGAGGGGCCAGGGTCGGAGCGGCAACACAGCCCCCAGGTCTCGGGCTCCGTGAGTGGTGAAGTCGCGTAGGTCCAGTCGTGCGTCGCACAGTGGGGCCTGTATGGCAGGCCCAAGCCGCGGTCACTCGTGGTCTCGCTTGCCGCCTGGGTGACGGCTAGTCCCGCCTGCAGCTCACAGGAGAGTCTGGTGCTGGTGTGGTCGGACCCCAAAATCGAAAATCAGCCAGAATGTCGAGAATGGCGTCTGGATGGTCCGCCTGCAATCTCAGGCGGTTACAAGGATAATTGGCGGAGAATCGGCCCGGGGAAGGGGAGCTCGGCTCGGAGCTCTACCCGGTTGCGACCTCCGCCATTGCGTGCCAAGCCACGCCCCCGGATACAGGAACTCTTGGTGGTGGTCTTTCTTTAAAAAAACAAAAAACTTTTATAATACATTTTTATTTGATTTTGCAAGCATGGCATTAAGATACAATATATCCATTGCACAACAAAGTTGCTGCATCTCACGGTTCCCCTCCTGCATACACCCCCCCAGCTTACGACCCTGCCCATAATTGTTTGTCATATCCTGAAAGTAATTCACAGCTCCGAACTGAAATTACCACACTCTGCTTCGGCCTGACCAGCTTCGGTTCTGAGCCATTCAACTCATTCCTCGACTCCCAGCACCCCACGACCTGACAAACTGGTTCTGATCACAAAGGCAAAAGCTCTCCAGCATCAAAAAACTAAACTCGTTTGACACCGAAAGTAAAATCCACTTCCTCACTGAAGGAAAAACCTTGTTTCCTTCCGAAACCTGTGATTTCCACAGCAAACCTGACTACAGAACCAATCCTCTATGTTATGCAGGAGCGGCTTGATCTGAGTCAAAATACAATACATATTCAGCCTCAATCTGGTTGAATAATAGCAAAAGTCATAGAGCCTCAGCCTCAAACATCTCAGTGCCATTTTTATTTTGAAGAGGCCATTGATATGCCACTGCCTCCTAAAAAGTAGAAAAAGAACATAGCCAACACTCCTATTGCTACTCCTTTACTTGCTTATCCACCACCACAACCCCCTCCTCCACCTTCCCACCTCAGTCATACAGTGGTACAGGGAACATTATACCATAGGGGTCTCCACTATCTCCTCTTGGAGATGATGATGGAGGAGATGATTCACATCGTCAACCTCCAGATCTCTAGGACAACGATAATGATCCTCCAGGGAATACTGACACTGACGTTTAAACATCCAGACCATCACCTCTTGCTGACACTTCTTCTTACCTGGACCTTCTTGCTAGGGCGGCTGCTTATCCCTAGTTCCCATTACATAAAGACACTATTGAGAATGATTTCCCATTTGAAACCCTCTCCAATACCGCCCCATGCTAAAAGGTTTGCTCTACATGCTGAGGATATCTTGAAAGACCCTGTTGGAGCATGCATCATTTCACCCAGGGTAGAAACAAAATATATAGTAGTACCATCTGACCATATATATCTCTATTTCTCTATATCTCTATATTCTTTAGATGTTTCCAATGCATGCAAAAGTGCAAATTCACAAACCTTAGCTGATGCCCCTTTTTGGCAAAAGGGTGGCTGTGCAAGTATCCAGTAATTGGCGCATCGCTAACAGCCATCCTCTATTAGCGAGGTACGATAGAGTACATTGGGAGGATCTCCTCCAACACCTCCATGAGCAATACAAAAGATGGGGACAAGAAATTGTTACTGAGGGGAAACTGATTTCTTATAATCCCAAAAGATGTGCCCCAGATTCAGCGGGCACAGCTGCCAGAGGCATACCCACCAGCATATTACCACGAATGTATGTCCTTATCCCGCAGTGTTTTTCCCCGGAGGGAATCGCAACGCAGTCGTTACAATGACCGCATTGTGATTCGGAACGACGACTTGCGGAGGGGGGGGCGCTGGATGTTGGAATAGTATAATTTACTAACTCCTTTCTGCGTGGACACTAGGGAAGGTGTTGGATTTAAAATCCAACACCTCCCCCTCCCCTCCGCAAGTCGTTGTTCCGACTTGCGGAGTAATGGTATGCGGAATCACAACGCGGTCGTTGTAACACCCGCGTTGTGACTTCCTGTGGGGAAAAAGTTTTGTGGTAAACGTTGTTTACCTATTACCATGTATGCATGCATGATTGCGTGTGTCTGAATTTAAACCAGAGGTACAACGGACTTCATTGAATGTACCATTTGACAAGGAACATCTGCTTGGCCCCTGGGTGGACCAAGCATTTGAAAAATAAAATTAGGTAGCCAAATCTATGGGGGCTTTACAAACCTCCACTTCTCGTGGCTCCTTTCGGCACCCCACATATAAGCAAGGCACCAAGACCACATCTTCCAATGCCTCTACATCGTCCTACAGACAACAAAATCAAGCTTCCCCTTCTAGAGGATACTATAGAGAAACATACAGAGGGAACAGTTATAAAGGACGCGATAGAGGTGCCTCCACATGCACCTCACCTTCCACCTCAAAACAATTACTCCCTTCCCATTCCCTTAACCATTTAACACTTGTTGGGGGCATACTACAAAATATTTTCAAAACTTGGAAAACCACAACATCAGATCAGTGGGTATTAGACAGTATCAAACATGGTTATTGTCTGGAGCTCATTGCAACATCTCGAAACATTCCACTTTGCAGAGACAATCTTTCTATACAGCATCAACCTATCCTAAAACAGGAAATAAAAGCTCTCTTGCCAAATGAGCTTGCTAATTGAGCCAGGGAACCAGGCCCTCTTCAGTATCAACACACTGGAGTATACTCAATATACTATCCTATTCCAAAAAAGGACAGAACATTAAGGCCCATATTAGACCTCAGGCCTTTAAATCATTACAACATACTATCAGAACACTTCCATATGGTGACTCTTCAGGATGTGATTCCATTACTTCAACAAAGCGACTTTGTCAGCACTAGACTTAACGGACACTTGCTTCCATATTCCCATTCATCCAGCTCATCGCAAATACCTCCGATATTTGTTATAGCAGGAAAACATTGCCAATTCAAAGTGCTCCCATTTGGAGTTACAACTGCTCCTCATGTGTTCACCAAGTGCCTAGCAGTGGTAGCAACACATCTGCGCAGACAAAGCATTCATGTCTTCCCATATCTCAACGACTTGCTCATAAAAGCCAATACGCTTCTCTTGTGTCAAATACACACTCAGACCACTCTCAATCTTCTGCATCAACTGGGATTCACATTAAACATACAAAAACCACGTCTTAAACCATTACAGGTTCATCCATATTTAGAGGCCATTCTCAACACACAGTTGGGTTTAGACTACCTAATCTTACCAGAATTAAAAATAATCGAACGGCGTTGCACAAATTTCAACCCAGTCAAAGCTTAACAGTCGAAACAGTTTTGCAACTCCTGGGCGCGATAGCATCCTGCATTGCAAGAGTACCACATGCTCTGCTGCAAGAATGTCTAACAAGCCAGTGGTCTCAATCACGGGGTCACTTACAGGATCTAGTTATTTGGGACAGCAGCACTAATTGCTCTCTGTCGCGGTGGGACACATACAATTTGTCAAAGGGGTGGCCTTTTCTCAACCCTATTCCTCCAGATCATTCTCACAGTGGATGCATCCCTTACGGGATGGGGTGCTCACCTACATCATCTAACAGTCCAGTGTCTTTGGGAACCCACACACCAGGGTCTCCATATCATTTACCTTGAGCTACAAACTGTACACCTAGCATTAAAAGCATTTTTACCTCACCTCACATTCAAAGTTGGCTTGGTCTGCACAGACAGCATGTCAACCATGTTCTATTTACAAAACTGGGGGGAGGGTTTGGGGGGGTCAAGGGGGGAGAGGGGATGGGAAACACTCTCTCAGATGATTTGGCATTGAACAATATGTCACAATGTTCACCTACTTGCCGAACACTTTCCTGCAAGATTGCTGAGCTATTCCGCAGGATGCTGCAACCAGTCCATGAATGGGAACTCCACCCTCAACTCTTTCTCCCATACTTTTACAGGTGGGGGTTTCCACAGATAGACCTCTTTGCTACTGCAAAACACTTCACCTCCAGGTTACCACACCCTCAGACCAAGGGCAATGCTCTATGCATGTATGATGTTACAAAGCGATCAAAACGATCGAGGTACATTACATCGCTGTTTTTACAATGCAAGTCGTTACGACTTGCGCTGTAGGGCTCTGGACTTAGGAATGGTATGATTTACTATTCCAGCTCCAGCCTACGTACAGTAGGGAAGGTGTTGAAATAGTAAATCACACTATTCCTTAGTCTAGAGCGCCCTCCAGTGCAAGTCGTGGTAACTACTTGTGTTGTAAAAGCAAAGATGTAAATGTATTGTGGTAATGTGCTCGCAAAAGGTTTTTTGTTCAGGGAAATTATTAAGTGCTCTGCTAACTGTAGACGCAATGGTTTAGAACATAGAAAGGTTAAGGTGTGGCTCCACAACCAGGAACATGGTGACCCGCAGGAGAGAAACTCGTACAGTTTACTACATACAGGTCATATTACCACGAGGAGTTATCCGCTCCCTGTTTGCATTCTTTACCTATCCTGCGGGGCTCGGCGTACTATAAAGACACATACTGCGTTTTTGTACTAACGAGCCACAACTGGCTCATCGCTGGTGAAACTTATTCAAGTCACAGAAGCTTCCCTAGATGTCTAGGATTTAATACTGAGGTTCCCTATTGTCCGTTGCGTTTCTCACCCATCTGGCATATCATCACTTGAGTCTCAGGCCCTGCCGGGTCGGAATTATTACCGGCGGAGCGACTACCCAACTTGTTTTTACTTCAAATGCATCCCTGAGGAGTCACAGAAAGACTATTCCACATGCGACGAAACACGTGTCGGCTGGCTTGCTTGAGAAATTGAAAGAGACTGAACTGTTTACAAACCACACAAGAAACCTTTTGTATTTTCGGTTAGCTTTGCTTTGAAGTGTATATGTATCTACACTGACACACCTTTTTTATACTCTATTGTTGTGTGCATGGGTATCTAGTTTAAATGTATTGCGGTGTTTTGACCGCGTTGTTTAATGTTATTTCCTACTCTATGGATGAACTGGTCAGGGATATTTGCCTGCGCTTTTCCACCTCTCCCTCTTCTTCCATTTGTGGTTCGGAAACTCAGGCAAACATCTCTCACCCTTGCCCTGGTAGCACCCACTTGATCTCACCAGCCATGGTACATCACGCTATTGGAACTATCAGTAGATCCCCCGTGAGAAGCTTCCTCTCCACCCATGTGAGAAGTTGGCCTGATGTGCAGTGCTCACTTTTCTAGTGATCACTATATATCAGTCCAAACAACCCTTATTGATGATTGGTTGTAAGTCAACCTTATAGACCAGCTATCCTAGTAGCATGGATACGAGCAGTCTAAGGCTAAGACTCTAGAGGGCGTGTTAAGCCAGCTGTTTTACCATCACATTACCCCTTGAACACCCAGTGAAAGGACACCACACAAGTGTTATGAAAATAAACAATGTATTTATTAGAATCACAACAACCCTGTACTCTTTATGAGGACAGGGTGCTAAGCACACAACAAAACTCTTACGAAAATACTTTTAAGTTAGCACGTTACACAAATGCCCGAGGGGCACGAAAAACCATATACGCTAAAAGTGGAATGCGAATTACTAGCAGGTAAGTAACAGTTCTAATAGGCTTTGGAATCGCTAGGACTGGACTAGGGAATCGTTAGATTATTACTAGGAGGCCCAGGGGACTCGGGTGCAGAGTGTGCACTCTCACGCGGGATGCGGGACAAAGTCTATGGAAGCTAGAATTCACAAAGTTAGTGTTCACGGGCGAACCCGACCTGGTGGGAAGAAAACGACAGTGGATCCTGACCCTAGGATAGTGAGGCTATGCTGGGACACCGAAGTGCCGAAGTTACCTAGCCCAGGGGCTGCAGCTGCATAGGTCTGAAAAGACGTCGGGGATCTCGTTGCCGGACCAGGAGCCTGGAAGGACGAAGTTGCTGGCAGGCGACCAGTGAAGGAAAGTTCGATGGATCCAAGCCTGGATCAAGGAAGAAGAAAACCTGAAAGCAGAGGGGACCAAGTTCTTGAATCACTAGCCAGTGAGTAAGTGGGCACCAGGATGGCACCGGGCGAAGTCACCGCAGTCAGGTGAGTGGGCGCTGCTGGGCTCTGCAGTCTCTCGGACCAGGAGGCGTTGTCGGCGACCAGGATGGAGGTGCGAGCTGTCCCACGAAGGATGAAGTCGTTGGCGTCGAAGTTACCCAGGATTGGGCAACAAGCCTTGGCTAATTCAAGCCCACGCGGTGGACTCAAAATGGCGTCTTGAGTGGACCAGGAGGGTCCGGGGTGCTCCTCTTCTGGGAGGGAGCAAGGGCCAGTCTGGAGCAACCAGACCAGCAGCAGAAATGTCGTCGGGCGTCGTCAGGAAGGCCACAAGCCAACGGGCTAGTAGCCAAACAACGCGGTGAGCAGCGGAAAGCAGAAGGGCCCCACGCAGATCGTGGAGATGCTGGGGGGCTGCACTTCGGAGCTGGAGCTGTTCAGAGTCGGGGCTTCTCGGACCCCAAAGCACTCACCAGTGGAATACTCGGCGGGCTTGCTGTGCAGAAGTCGTGCAGTCTTGGCGATGGCCGGTCCCTCGAGGTCTCGTCGCACCCACGGTTCTCAGCTGTGCTGTAGAGGTGGGTAGAGGTCAGAGGTGCCAGGGAAGCCGGGTCTCGTCGAGCTGGGCAGTCGGATTCCGGAGGAAGGACGTGCAGCAGACCGCAGTGTTCTGTAGATGGTGCCTGCGGGTGCAGGGTGACTACTCCTTAGTCACAAGGGAGAAATCTTAGGAAGAAGTCTTGAGTTCCTTTCGCAGAAAGTAGTTTCAGGATTCAAAGATGATCTGATTTGGAAGGGGGCCAGTCTCTACCTTTATCCTGTAAAAAGGGGCTGGCACGCGACTAAGTCCTGCCCTATGGGTGGGACTAGGAGGGGGGTGGTTACACCCACTTCCTTGGCGGGCTTTTCCCCAGCACAGGGTCTGGAGTGACCCTGGAACTGGTTCCAGCCAGCCTATGCACAGTGAGCACCGGGGTGCCACGTGCAGTCACCTTCCTCTAAAGCCCTGCCTACCTACAATACACAAAACCCTGTCTGGGACGGTGCTGGCACCGCCCCTGGCAGGAAACCCTTTGTCCTTATCTCCTGCTCTGGGAGGACTCCCAGCAGCAGGAGGGCAGACTTGTGTCTCGGTGGCAGCATCCATTTTGTGGATGCTAAGGCTCTGTCTGACTTTTAACCGGGTTACAGGTTACAGGCATGTCGTGTCCCTCTAGAAGGGTGGAATGCTAACCCCGTCGCCAGAATTGGCGAGGGGTTAGTATTCCAATTCGTATGACACCTTACTCGACATGTTTTGATAAAGCGATACCAGAGTTGGCACATAACCGCGAGGATTATAATGCACTTAAGAGTATATGGTATGCGATATCATGGAAACGGCTAAGGGATAGATCCCGAAAGCCGCAGACAGGCTCAGCTCATGCTAGAGCACCATCTCACACGATTCCAAGCACTCTGCCTTCAGGATTGTTAAGGCCTGCCATAGGAGTGACTGATAGGAGATCTGTGTGTCCATTTTAGGGTTAGATATAGGTATACTATATCTAAAGCAAAGGGTGATTACACCACCTTGCCCCAGCTGTCAAGCAGCCAGTTGTGTCAGATTTGGATGGCCAGCCAGGGGTGGCATAATACATGCTGCAGCCCCTGGTAGGCCCTGGGTACACCTATGCCCTGGGTACCTAAGGTACACTGTACAGGGACTGATAAGGTGGCTCAGTATCCAATTTAGATATGTACCTAAGGTACATGGAATCCATTTTACAGAGAGAGCAGTGGGCCTGAGGTCCTGAACAGCAGGGCCTCAGGTCAACTAAGTCAGAAAACCAGCAAAACACCAGGCAAAAAGTTGGGGGCAACCATAGTCAGGGATCAACCTTCCTACATAACCCCCCCCCAAACGAAAGGAGATAAGGCTATCCTTGTCCAGGTAAGCCTATATTGCCTAAGTGGCCATTTAAGGAAGTACCAGCACTGGCATGGTTACCCCCTATGTCATGGTCCACTAAGCAATCCCTCACCCTAAGGGTGTCTGAGGGTCTCCACCATAGGGAATCTCTACCTGTGGTGTGTTTTGTCAAAGAAAAAGGCTGGTGCTGAAATGGAGTACTGAAGTGAGGCTCCACTAATTTTGGGCTCAGCTTCCTCCAATCATTTTCCACCATATAGGCCTTTCTTTCCAAGACTGAGTTGTTTTGGGCTCTCAGGGTCAACCTCTGGCTACCTACAGCTGGAGGTTGGGTCCCTCTGTTTGGCTTACTGGAGGGACAGGTCAGGTCTGGGGCCCTCAGGTCCCAAGTTTGGCTGTGCCCAACAGTGTCCATCTGTGGGAGGTCCCTAACTAATTTTAAGGGGGATCCCTCAGGAGTATGTTTTATTTTCACTTGGCTAGGACTACTAGCTTCAGTGCCCTTAATCTGCTGATTGGGAAATTCTTTTGGACAGGGGGCCCTTTGGGGTCCAACACTGGCCTCCCTGACCTCTACAGCCCTGGGCTGACTGAGGCAGGGTAGAGAGGGGCAGGTTACCTGCTCCAGACTGGGTCCCACCTTGGAAGGGTCCACTGACATCAGGGGTTCTGCCAGGCTAGGCCTGATTACCTCTGTGGCAGTTTCTTCACAAGGGGTCAGATCAGTTCCCTGAGGAGGCTGATCCTTGCCTAAAGTCTGGTGGGAGGGAGATTTCTCTTCCTCCTCAATACTCTCTGTCTGAGTGGAGTGATCCATAGTTTCAGGCTTCACAACACTGTCATCTGTCTGAGTTTGAGCTGTGGCCATCACAACTCTCCCAACCTTTTCAGGAGGGGGCTCAGTTTGGGTGTGGGCTGTTACCATTACAGCCTTGACAACCTGTTCTGGGAAGGAAGTTGTCTGAGATTGGGTTGTGACTGGCACACCCCTCCTGACCTGTTCAGGGAGGATATCTTGGACTGGGGCTGTGGCTACCACTGCCCCACTAACCTTACCATGGATGTTTACCATTCTAGAATGGGTTTCTTGCTCTACTTCAGCCCAGGCTGAAAGCTCTAAATCATTCCCCAGTAGGCAATCTACAGGCAAGTTTGGTGACACTGCCACTCTCTTGTGGCCAGTGACACCTCCCCAGCTGAGATTGACCACTGCCATGGGATGATCTCTCTGTACTCCATCAATATTGGTCACCTGGTATGTGGCACCAGGTAAAAGTTGCCTTGAGGGGACTAGACTCTCAGTCACCATAGTGATGCTAGCCCCTGTATCTCTATAGGCCTCAACTTTTATACCATTGATGAGGGGCTCCTGTCTGTACTTGCCCAAAGTGTTGGGACAAGTTGTGAAGTTGGCAAACCCCATGCCAGTCTCACAGACAAGAGTATCTAAGTTTGGGGACCTGGTTAGGCCAGAGTCCCCAGGAACTCCCAAAGTAAATGCACCCAAATTCTTGGGGGCACTCCCACCACCTGGGGGATTACTACTAGTAGTAACAGGAGGTTTGGGAATGTTACTTGGGGGTATGTTTTCCTTATTGTTATTCTTTGGGCAACTGCTGTCAGTTTTTAAATGACCCACCTGTTTACAGGGATAACAATAAGGTTTCTTCTGGTTGTTGGAAGGATTCTGGGACCCACCCCCCTCAGAGGATTTTTGGGGCCCTGATGTGGTTTGATCTGAAGATTTATTCCCACCCTTCTCTTGAGGCTTGGTTGATTCCTTTTTCTGGTCACCACCTTGGTTCTTGGGCCTAATCCTGGTTCTGACCCATTTGTCTGCCCTCTTACCCAATTCTTGTGGAGAGGTCAGATCAGAGTCTACCAGGTGCTGGTGTAATAACTGGTTCTGACAATTATTTAAGACTTGCTCTCTCATAATTAGATTATACAATCCCTTGAAATCAGTAACCTTACTACCCAGTAGCCAGCCTTCCAAAGCCTTAGTGGCACAATCAACAAAGTCTGACCAGTCCTGAGACTGAGTTTTCTGGGTGTCTCTGAACAGCAACCTGTACTGCTCAGTGGTTAAACCAAACCCATCAACCAGTGCATTTTTCAGGACCTGGTAATTGTTAGCATCCTCAACTCTAGTAGTGAGGAGCTTATCTCTACCTTTACCATCAAAGGAGAGCCACAGTATAGCTGCCCACTGACTCTGGGGAATGCCCTGCACAGTGCAGGCCCTCTCCAGAGCAGCCATCCATTTCTGGATGTCATCCCCTTGCTTAAAGGGGGGCACTATTTTAGTCAGGTGTTTAGTATCTAAACCCTTCTCTCTATCTCTTGGGAGATTGCTGCCACCAGTGGGAGCTAACCCACACATCTTCTGCTCTCTAGCAAATGCAAGCTTTTCTTTGGCCAGGGCAACTTCTTCCCTTTCAATCCTCAGTCTAGCTTGTCTCATCCTTGCTTCATGCTCTCTTCTCTGAGGGGAAGTCAATCTCCTCTGGGGAGAGTTCCTTCTCCCCTGAGAAGAGGCATTAGAGTGCAGAGATCTAATGGAGTCCCTAGAAAGAGATCTATCTCTCCTAACTCCAAGGTTAGGCCTTATTAGGGTCAGTACTGGGGGTCCCCCAGATCCTTCCCCAAGTAGGTCTAAGTTGGCCTTAGTTAGCCTTCTGACTACCTCAAGACCCCTGTCTACCTCATCCCCAGAGAGTACCTCCTGATCCTCCTCCTCAACTGCTGAATCAGTGTTGGGGAGGTCTGGATCCCCAGAGGTTCCCTCTAAGGCTGGCATGCTCTCATGTAACTGAGAGAGCTTTCTGGCATCATATGTCTCTAAGAGACCTATCAGAAAGGGAATGGTGGGGTTAGACCCCTGCTTCAGTTTCCTGGAGACACAGAGTTGCCTCATCTCCTGAAAATTGAGAGCTGCATATCTTGAAGTGACCTGTGGAGGGTCAACACTGACCAGGGGAGTCTCAGTAGAGTCCCCCTGAGTCGACATGCTTTTCTAGTGAGGTGTAAGTGGTGCACTTACCTACACTATATGTTTGCCTACTGATCCCTTGCTAGAGTTGTAGTTTAGGGTGTGCTAGGCCCTAGGAGCTACAACAGCTGGTTCAGTAGAACTCAGAGTATTCTAAGCTAAGTTATATGTACCTTTAGTACTTATGTGATCTTTCACAAGATATTCTTAGGGCATGTGTGGTAAAACAACAGCAAGCTCAAATCCCAACCGCTGCTCACCAATGTGAGAAGTTGGCCTGATGTGCAGTGCTCACTTTTCTAGTGATCACTATATATCAGTCCAAACAACCCTTATTGATGATTGGTTGTAAGTCAACCTTATAGACCAGCTATCCTAGTAGCATGGATACGAGCAGTCTAAGGCTAAGACTCTAGAGGGCGTGTTAAGCCAGCTGTTTTACCATCACATTACCCCTTGAACACCCAGTGAAAGGACACCACACAAGTGTTATGAAAATAAACAATGTATTTATTAGAATCACAACAACCCTGTACTCTTTATGAGGACAGGGTGCTAAGCACACAACAAAACTCTTACGAAAATACTTTTAAGTTAGCACGTTACACAAATGCCCGAGGGGCACGAAAAACCATATACGCTAAAAGTGGAATGCGAATTACTAGCAGGTAAGTAACAGTTCTAATAGGCTTTGGAATCGCTAGGACTGGACTAGGGAATCGTTAGATTATTACTAGGAGGCCCAGGGGACTCGGGTGCAGAGTGTGCACTCTCACGCGGGATGCGGGACAAAGTCTATGGAAGCTAGAATTCACAAAGTTAGTGTTCACGGGCGAACCCGACCTGGTGGGAAGAAAACGACAGTGGATCCTGACCCTAGGATAGTGAGGCTATGCTGGGACACCGAAGTGCCGAAGTTACCTAGCCCAGGGGCTGCAGCTGCATAGGTCTGAAAAGACGTCGGGGATCTCGTTGCCGGACCAGGAGCCTGGAAGGACGAAGTTGCTGGCAGGCGACCAGTGAAGGAAAGTTCGATGGATCCAAGCCTGGATCAAGGAAGAAGAAAACCTGAAAGCAGAGGGGACCAAGTTCTTGAATCACTAGCCAGTGATTAAGTGGGCACCAGGATGGCACCGGGCGAAGTCACCGCAGTCAGGTGAGTGGGCGCTGCTGGGCTCTGCAGTCTCTCGGACCAGGAGGCGTTGTCGGCGACCAGGATGGAGGTGCGAGCTGTCCCACGAAGGATGAAGTCGTTGGCGTCGAAGTTACCCAGGATTGGGCAACAAGCCTTGGCTAATTCAAGCCCACGCGGTGGACTCAAAATGGCGTCTTGAGTGGACCAGGAGGGTCCGGGGTGCTCCTCTTCTGGGAGGGAGCAAGGGCCAGTCTGGAGCAACCAGACCAGCAGCAGAAATGTCGTCGGGCGTCGTCAGGAAGGCCACAAGCCAACGGGCTAGTAGCCAAACAACGCGGTGAGCAGCGGAAAGCAGAAGGGCCCCACGCAGATCGTGGAGATGCTGGGGGGCTGCACTTCGGAGCTGGAGCTGTTCAGAGTCGGGGCTTCTCGGACCCCAAAGCACTCACCAGTGGAATACTCGGCGGGCTTGCTGTGCAGAAGTCGTGCAGTCTTGGCGATGGCCGGTCCCTCGAGGTCTCGTCGCACCCACGGTTCTCAGCTGTGCTGTAGAGGTGGGTAGAGGTCAGAGGTGCCAGGGAAGCCGGGTCTCGTCGAGCTGGGCAGTCGGATTCCGGAGGAAGGACGTGCAGCAGACCGCAGTGTTCTGTAGATGGTGCCTGCGGGTGCAGGGTGACTACTCCTTAGTCACAAGGGAGAAATCTTAGGAAGAAGTCTTGAGTTCCTTTCGCAGAAAGTAGTTTCAGGATTCAAAGATGATCTGATTTGGAAGGGGGCCAGTCTCTACCTTTATCCTGTAAAAAGGGGCTGGCACGCGACTAAGTCCTGCCCTATGGGTGGGACTAGGAGGGGGGTGGTTACACCCACTTCCTTGGCGGGCTTTTCCCCAGCACAGGGTCTGGAGTGACCCTGGAACTGGTTCCAGCCAGCCTATGCACAGTGAGCACCGGGGTGCCACGTGCAGTCACCTTCCTCTAAAGCCCTGCCTACCTACAATACACAAAACCCTGTCTGGGACGGTGCTGGCACCGCCCCTGGCAGGAAACCCTTTGTCCTTATCTCCTGCTCTGGGAGGACTCCCAGCAGCAGGAGGGCAGACTTGTGTCTCGGTGGCAGCATCCATTTTGTGGATGCTAAGGCTCTGTCTGACTTTTAACCGGGTTACAGGTTACAGGCATGTCGTGTCCCTCTAGAAGGGTGGAATGCTAACCCCGTCGCCAGAATTGGCGAGGGGTTAGTATTCCAATTCGTATGACACCTTACTCGACATGTTTTGATAAAGCGATACCAGAGTTGGCACATAACCGCGAGGATTATAATGCACTTAAGAGTATATGGTATGCGATATCATGGAAACGGCTAAGGGATAGATCCCGAAAGCCGCAGACAGGCTCAGCTCATGCTAGAGCACCATCTCACACGATTCCAAGCACTCTGCCTTCAGGATTGTTAAGGCCTGCCATAGGAGTGACTGATAGGAGATCTGTGTGTCCATTTTAGGGTTAGATATAGGTATACTATATCTAAAGCAAAGGGTGATTACACCACCTTGCCCCAGCTGTCAAGCAGCCAGTTGTGTCAGATTTGGATGGCCAGCCAGGGGTGGCATAATACATGCTGCAGCCCCTGGTAGGCCCTGGGTACACCTATGCCCTGGGTACCTAAGGTACACTGTACAGGGACTGATAAGGTGGCTCAGTATCCAATTTAGATATGTACCTAAGGTACATGGAATCCATTTTACAGAGAGAGCAGTGGGCCTGAGGTCCTGAACAGCAGGGCCTCAGGTCAACTAAGTCAGAAAACCAGCAAAACACCAGGCAAAAAGTTGGGGGCAACCATAGTCAGGGATCAACCTTCCTACAACCCAGAACTTCTCACTCAGAACCATGGAGAAATTCGGCACCCAAAGCAACTCAACCAAATTCTATGACTTCAGGAGCCAAATCACAAGTTTATTTAAATTTCCCATCACTATTTATGACCATTCTTAAAGAAGATCGTAGACCAATAATTAGAGCGTGTTATGCAACAAAATGGAAACAGTTTGTTTTCTACTGTCATAACAAAAGCATGAATCCACTTGGCACAACTGTATAAAACATTGTCTGTTTCCTTCTTCATTTACAGACCTCTGGCCTTGCTTATACAGCCATACGTCTATATTTAGCTGTAATTGCTGCGTACTTGCAAAATAGGCAACAACTATCTTCTTTCACTGTGCCAGTTATTAAGGCGTTCATGGAAGACCTTAAAAGAGTAATTCCACCTAGAGTTCCACCTGCATCTACATGGAATCTCAATATTGTACTTACTAGACTTAATGGGTCCACCATTTGATCCATTGCACAAATACTTCCTACAATTCTTATCCTTGAAGGTTGCATTTCTAGTGGGCATTACCTCACTAAGGCGTAATCACTATTAATGATTTATTGTAGGCATGTTAGAGATGGTCCTGGAAGGTAGGGTCTGGGAGATACAGCAGCATCATTTCCTCCCACCCCTCGGTTGTGGAGGAGACACAAGCCATACTCACCCAAGCCATTTCTGACTGGTGAGATGCACCAAATTTCACCATCAGATGTAGGCTGGACATGACCGATTCACTAGGCAGACAGATTTTTTTCATCAGTGGTGCTCATATAGGGGATGTGCAAGCCTTATTTATGGATATGCCGTTTGATGGCTTTCGCCTCTTCAGCAAAAAAGCAGACTTAATGTTGGAGCGCTTTAAGGGACAACAAGGCTCTGGCCAGATCTTTGGGCCTATCTATGGCCGATCTATGGCTCCCCACGAACTCCAGTTTGCTCTTTGTCCCTTCCATATCCAAGGTAGGGGCCACCAACTGCATTCTTTCCTGCCCAGCATCAGGGAATCTCTGCGACATGGTCCAGATCGCAGAGGAAACTGCAAAAGACCTGCAGTGGTGGCTGATGAACCGCAATTTTGTCAGTGGCAGATCCCTCTCTCTTTCTCACCTGACTAGTGATAGATGCTTCGTTCATGGGCTGGGGTGGCCATCTGGGAGAGGTTGTTAGGCAGAGGCCATCTGGTGTTAGGCAGAGTCCCAGCTCCACACAACCTACTAAAGCTGCAGGTAATCCTACTGGCATTAAAAGGCTTTCTTCCTTCGATCAAGGGAAGGCTAGTTGAGGTGTTCACGGACAACATCCCTGCTAAGTGGTACTGCAACAAACAGGGCGGGGTTGTGGACCCTGTGTCAAGAGGCCCTGCAGTCCCAGGATGCATGTTTCCAGTCCAGGGAAGACCTGCCTTGGCAGTTTGTGCTGGACTGTTCCAGTGAGATTCAGGGTCAAGACTGATTTGCATATGGCTGGGTCTGAACTGGGGTGGCGAAGTGAGCTAAAGATTGATGATGGATTCAGCCCAGATCTAATAGTGACTGGGGGTGAGTTTCTGAAAAGTTTCAGCGCTCTGTTCATCATCACCTTGTGTTTGCCCTGCATCTTTGGACATGGTTTGAATGTCGGGGCATTTCCCTGGTGGTTCAACATCTGGCAGTCTCTCTGAACGCCATAGTAGACTAACTTAGCCGTCGATGCCTAGCTGATCACGAATAGCATCTCCATCTGGACGGGGTTCAAGTTCTCTTCCAAAGCCGGAGAGAATTTTGGTTAGATCTGTTCGACACTGCGGAGAATCCACAATATTAGCAGTTCTGTGTACTGGAGTTTTCAAGGCGGCTCCCGCTTGTAGGCGCTTTTCGTCTCGGGTGGAGCTCAGACCTCCTGTGCACCTGTCTACCGATACTACTCTTGCCCAGAGCTCTCAGGAAGATCATGAATGACAGGGCCTGAGTCATTCTTGTGGCTCTGGATCTGTATCCCGCCCTTCTGAACATGAAAATCAGTCATCTGATCAAGCTGCTCCTTTGGGAAGATGTTCTGTCTCAGCAGCAGAGGCAGGGTCTTGCACCTGAAACCGCGCACCCTCCCCCTGCATGAGTGGAGATTGAGTGACAGCAGTTGACAGCTTTCAACCTTACTCCAGAAGTCTGTGCATATATTTTGGCAGCCAGGCATCTCCACCAAGATAATATACGCCTGAGATTGGGACAAATTTGTGACATGGTGCATCCAAGAGCATTGTTCCTCTCTCCACCATTATGCCAAGTATTATAG
This sequence comes from Lissotriton helveticus, assembly GCF_964261635.1. Lineage (NCBI taxonomy): Eukaryota > Metazoa > Chordata > Amphibia > Caudata > Salamandridae > Lissotriton > Lissotriton helveticus. The sequence goes on along the minus strand of NC_136068.1, from coordinate 1,197,262,178 downwards.
CTTGTTCTTTCTCTGGCCCAGGAGGGCAGTGCACTGGACACTGTTAAGGCTTACTTGTCAGCCATATCGGTTTTCTTGTGGTTGACGTACCAACCTTCTTTTTTCAAGCCATCGGTTGTGATTCTTTTCCTCAAGGGTCTCCAACACCTGTTTCCTCCAAGACCATTCATTATGCCCCAATGGAACCTTAACCTGGTCTTAACTTTCTCATGTGCTCCCCATTGTTACTATGTTTATTGACTTTAAAAAACGACTCTTCTGGTGGCCATAACATTGGTCAAGAGGTCATCGAACTGTAAGCACTCTCTCTGCACCCTCCCTACATGACATTCTATTCAGACAAACTGATTCTGAGAACCCCTGCATCCTTCCTTCCGAAAGTGGTGAAACCTTTCCATGTTGGCTAATATATCACCTTGCCAATTTTCTTTGCTCCACCTCACCCTTCTAAAGAAGAGGAGAGACTTCACCCTTCTGGACTCAACAGTATCATTCTAAGGTAAGGAATCTGCTGCTCAACCAGACATGGCGTTACTGAGGGTAAGTAACTTGTTCTTATTGTCATCTGTTTTGTGGAGTTTCAATCATGCAATCATTCAATGAATGAATTATGGAATTTATAGAGCACCGGATTCGCCCCCGAAGGGGTATCTCCGCGCTAAAGGTGCGGGTATGCAAGGCCTGAGAGATCCCTTACCGTATAGTTATGTTTTCAGGAGTTTCCTGAAGCAGAGGAGATCTGGGCACTTACGCAGATGTACAGGGAGTGAATTCCAGTACCATGGGGCGAGGTATGAGAAAGCTTTGTGTAGTGCTAATCACTCCAGGGGGTATCCATGCACTACATGAGATGGGGCTATTGGAAAAGCCAGGTCTTGAGGCCGCTCCTGAAAGAGGGAGGTGGATGGGGAGGTCATTCCAGGCCTTGGCAGCGAGGTGGTAGAAGGCGCCTCCACCGGCTCAGCTGCGATAGATGCAGGGGATGATGGTGAGAACCAGACCACAGGTGTGTTGGTGCGCTGGTGGAAGGTCAGTCGGTTGTTCAGGTATTCTGGTCCCATGTTGTGGAGGGCCTTGTAGGTGTGGGTGAGCAGTTTGAAGTGGCATCTCTTCTTGACTGGGACCCAGTACAGGCTGGGGGGCTGGGGGTTATGTGGGATCGTCTGGGCAGGTCCAGAATAACTCTTGCTGCTGTATTCTGGATAGTTTGGAGGTGCTTGAGGAGGAGGAGGTGGTTCCGGCGTAGAGGGTGTTCCCATAGTCAAGATGACTGGTGATGAGGGCTTGTCTGACTGTTCTTCTGTTGTCTGTTGTGATCCAACTGAAGACATTATGGAACATTCTGAGGGTGTTGAAGCAGGTGGAGGCGACAGAGTTGAACTGTTGACTCTTGGAGCGCTCTCTGGCGAGGATGATCCCGAGGTTGCAGGCATGAGTGGTGGGAGTGGGTGGTGATCCAAGGGCAGAGAGCCACCAGTAGTTGTCCCATGATGAGGGGTTCTCCCGAAAAGGAGAACTTTGGTTTTGTTGGAGTTGAGTTTGAGGCAGTTGGTTCTTATCCAGTCGGTGATGTCAGTCATAGCGTTCTGGATGTTCGCTTAAGTAGTGTCTGCATATTTGGTGTGGTAAAGAATGAGCTGGGTGTCGTCTGCATAGGAGATGATGTTGAGACCGTGGCTGCGAGTTATGGGTGCCAGCGGTGTCATGTGGACGTTGAACAGTGTGGGCTGAGTGAGGAGCCCTGGGATACGCCACAGGATGATGCTCTTGAGGGCGCAGCTGTACAGTGGAAGGTGGATTCTCTGAGTTCGCCTGGAGAGGAAAGAGGATAGTAGCTTGATGGTGTTGCTGTAGATGGCGTTGTGGTGAAGTCTTTGGATGAGGAAGTGGTGGGAGACTGTGTGGAAGGCCGCTGACAGGTCGAGGAGGGTCAGGGCTGCTGTCTCGCTGCTGTCCAGGATGGCTCTGATGGCATCCATGGCAGCTGTGAGGGGGGTTTCAGTGCTGTGGTTTAAGCGGAAGGCGGAAGGGTCAAGCAGTTGGTTGGATTCCAGGTATGTCTGTGAGTTGCCGGTTTCTCCAGTACCTTGGCCACTAAGGGGAGGAGTGAGATGGGGTGGTAGTTCTTGGGAACGGGTGGGTCTGCTGTGGGTTTCTTCAGAAGCGGTTTGACTTCGTTGTGCTTCCAGGATTCCGAGAAGGTGGCGAATCTGAACGCTAGGTTGATGAAGCTGGTGAGCTGGGCTCTAGGTTCCTTGTTTCCGTGGTTGAAGGTGTGTTGTGTGCAGTGATAGGTGGGGGCTCCGGTATGGATGGAGAACATGGAGGTTGTGGTTTTGGTGCAGAGAGATATCCAGTCAGTGTAGAGCCGAGTTCTTCAAACTGTGGGGTGCGCCCACCTGGGGGGTGGGGGGGTGACACCTTCCTAGGGGGTCGCGAACTCCACTCTAATTTTACCTTTGTTCCCTGACAAGTCTTAGAGAACTCCGGAATGGTTGGAGGGAGGAGGGAGGGGAAATCGACGGGGCACGAAGTGCCCATGCTTTTATTATGTTCACCGTCCCGGGAGGGGGTTAATCCATTCAGCTTCAGCTGCAGTGAGGAGACAGGAACTGAAGGTACACGAACTGAAGACAGCCTTCACATTCGATATTATTATAGAGGAGACTCCTAGCATCGCACTGCAGCTGAAATGCCTGTCTGTTCGTTTGCTTTCAGTTTAAGCAGTGGAGACATCCTGCCTCTCACTGCAGCTGAAGCATTTCAGCTCTATGAATTAACCCCCTCCTGGGAGGGTTAGCGCTTCCCAAAAAGGAGATAAAGTTTCTTTTAAAACTACACAGGCAGGCGCAAAAATGCCAGCCAGCCAGCCAGCCAGGTGTTCTTTTGCAGACTGCACTTATTATCACCAGTATACCGGATGCACAGCTAAAAAATACTGAATGTTATCTTCACATTAGTAATCAACAAAAGATCACAATATCTTCTGTTAGTTTAAACATTATTTGTAAAATAATTGCATTACTCGCAATTCTTGTAATGATTTTCATGTTGCCTTGAAAGATACAAGAAAAACGATTTTGGTACATTATAAAAAATAATGTTTAAACTAACAGAAGATATTGTGATATTTTTCTGATTACTAATGTGAAGAGGACATACAGTATTTTTTAGCTGTGGATCTGGTATACTGGTGGTTTTCCACCATATATAGTGTGTTAGTTCAATAAGCTGGGTACCTTCTAACTGGGTTGCACGCATTCACTAAGTGAAATTTGATTATTCTTTGTTTACTGTGTTCAAATATGGTGTGCGCAGACTCTCCACAAAAACCCTTTTATTATCAGCCATAGATTATTCAAGCAGCCCTGGAACACAAGTAAAAGTTATTTCTATTTCTATTTGCTGTTCAAAGTATGCATGGACAAGTTTTGACAAAACAGCTTTAGGTGGCTGCTTATTTTTGTACCGCCTGGGACATCAAAATAATAAGCTGTTAACCCTAATCACAAAGACTGGGAGTTTGTTGCAGGATCACCACATTATTTATTTCCTCAACCCTGATCCCTGGTTACTGCCATATTAACACATTTGAAACCCTACGCTGCCGTCAATAACATTCTGAGTTACTTCAAGTGTCTGGGAATACACCTTGCATTCAGACAATTCGCTTCTCATTCTTGCCCTTCACTTTCACGCTCACACTGATCCCCATGCACTCCCCATTCACCCACTTACCCTGCACTCACAGTGATCACTCTGCACTCACAATGCACTTGCACTGTTCACCCTGTACCTCACCCTGCAATCACACAAGCACACTACTCAACCTGCGGTCAAGTGACACTTCACTCACCTGTCCCCCTCACTGCTCCATCTGCAATCTCACTCAAATAAGCCCACCACTAACTATACATTAATTCGTCCCACTCTGCACTTATATCTGCAACCAAATTCATATTGTCACCTCGCTCACCCTGCAGTCACACCTCTTACCCTACTCGCAAACTGTTGCATGGCTCACTGTGCACACATGAGCACTCCTGCCACCCACACAGCACAGAGGGTTAATGTGCCTGCTGCATAGAATGTGTACCATGCAGATCACAGAACTGAGTGTGAGTAAACAATGAGTAGCGCTATAACAAAATAAAGAGAGATGAGGTGCATCGTTGGTGAGTGGTTGTGAGGGAATTCATGGAGAAGGAGGAAATGTTGGAGGGGGCATGGCTGCAGTTTGTGCGCCAGCGCAGGGGGAAGCACAGAGATGCGTCATATTCTTGTAAATATGTTGCATCCCTGTGCTTCGGAAGTGCCGCAGCACCACCCACCCCCCCTTGTCAGCTTTCTTTAGACACAACTTTCGATACTGGCCGATATGTGTTAAGTGCACTGATGCCCCGCCCACTGCTGGTCGGGTGCAGAACCATTCACAGCACAGCATGGAGGTCAATGCTCGGCTATTCCCCAAAACAACCATGTGCACTTGTGGTATGCCTCACAAGACTTACCCTTGCTTGTGAAGCGATTCCGCAGAGACGATAAGAGCCACCATCCCTGTACCCACCTAACCCGTTCGGGGAGTGGCACCCAGCAGGGATGAGATGGAACCAAGGAAAGGAGCCAGAAAAGAAACGGAGAGGCTCTGGTGGTAGTGGAGCTTGGGTAGGATCTTCGGTACCAACTGTGGAGACAAGAAAGACCCAATTAGGAAAAGACCACACCTCCCGCTTCCAGGGTAGACCTCTAAACACATACAGAAAGGATCTCCTTTTCCACAAACTCACCAGGGCTCATGTAGATCTCTGACCCTAGGAAATCATGGATGCTCCGATGAAGAAAGGAAAACCAAGGCACGAGCTCCTGCGCAAACACAACCAAGTCATAAATAGCGCCCCAGCGCTGTATCAATGTAATCCAAGTAGCGCTCCTGCGCGGCTATGTACAACCAAAGAATAGCGCTCCTGCGCTGCGTTGCACAAACAAAGAATAGTGCTCCCACCAACCAACAGCGCTTCAAGCGTTGTCTAAGTGCTGTGGCTGCAAGCGTTCTGCTGGCATAGTACGGGAAACTGAAGAGCCCCCCCCGGCGTTTACCTGCAGGCAACTGGTAGCGGTCCTGCACAGTGGAGGTGTCCGCAGTCTCCCTGGAGTTGGGGCTCCGATGGTACCAGGCGTATCCAGGATTCGGATTGAATCCGAAGCGCAGAGCCGGCGGGAAACGCAGCGTTTAAGTGTCTCCTCCGGAAGCGCTTCGGTGGAGGAAGGCGGGTCATGGAAGACTAGACTGGGACTCGACTTCCGCCCGGAAGTGAGGATCCCGATCGCCTGTATGTGTCTAGCGGCCACTCGTAAAGGCAAGACGCAGGCAATGGCAGCGCACTGTAGCGTCCCTTGGTGCAGTGTTGCGCACAGTCTTCAATTCATTGTAGAGCTAGGGATACGGCTTCACTGCAACTCAGCATACAGCTGTGAGACAGGGCACTATGGCGCTTTGTGTTACACCACACAGCACAAGACGGCAGAGCACTGCAGCACCCTCACAGTGCAGTGCTGTACATCATCCTCAGCTCTGTCAGTCGATCTGGGGATGAGAATTCACTACAACCCAGCGCAGAGCTGTGAGACAGGGTACAATCACCAATGCGCTATAGCGCTTTATATTGCGAAACTCAGCGCTAGCAGAAGCGCACTGCAGCATCCCCAGTGCGGTACTGTGCATCATGCCCAGTTCTTTGTCAAGTTGGGAATAACGCTTCACTACAACCCAGCGCACTACAGTGGGGCCGGGCAAGATCACCAATGCACTCCAGTGCTGCAACACAGCACTAGACTCCAGCACGGGGCACGTGCGTCACCACTATACATAGAATACACGCAGCACAGGAACGAGCAGTTAAAGTAACCGTCACTCTCAGATCAGGCACGGCGTTTACTGCATCGGCACAGACTTCTTGTCGAGCACAGCATCTGAGTCTGATGAAAGGTCACATATAGCACAGACGTACTCACGTGGGTTGAGAAGCGCTACAACAAGAGACGGGTGAGAGAGACCCTCTCAAACGAAACAACAGTGATGCGTGGAGGGGAAGCAGGGTGTGCTGCAGCTCTGGCACATTTTTTTTCAAATGTAACGACAAGCAGAATGACGAGAATGCGCCACGATGCTGTAAGAAGACCCTCCTTGACAAAGCCAGGCGCTCTGGCGGGCGTGCAATGAATAGTTCTTAATCTGCAGTGCACAGGGAAGGTGCCAGGCTGGCAGCAGCAGTGGATGCCTTCCCTCACTTGCAGAACAGCGACAGCCCGTGCAGCGATAGTGCAGTGCACATTCAAACACGCAGAACAGGGGCAGCAGCAGTACATATTTACACATGCAGAACAGGGCAGAAGCAGTGCAGTATAGATTTACACACGCAGAACAGGGGCAGCAGTACAGTACACATTTACACAGATCAGGGGCAGCAGCAGTGCGGTATACATTTACACACGCAGAACAGGGGCAGCAGTACAGTACACATTTACACAGATCAGGGGCAGCAGCAGTGCAGTATACATTTACACACGCAGAACAGGGGCAGCAGCAGTGCAGTACACATTTACACAGATCAGGGGCAGCAGCAGTGCAGTATACATTTACACACGGAGAACAGGGGCAGTAGCAGTGCAGTATACATTTACACACGTAGAACAGGGGCAGCAGCAGTGCGGTATACATTTACACACGCAGAACAGGGGCAGGAGCAGTGCAGTACACATTTACACAGAACAGGGGCAGCAGCAGCAGTGCAGTATACATTTACACATGCAGAACAGGGGCAGCAGCAGTACACATTTACACAGAACGGGGGCAGCAGCTGTGCAGTACACATTTACACACACAGAACAGGTGCAGCAGCAGTACACATTTACAAGCAGAACAGGGGCAGCAGCAGTACACATTTGCACACGCAGAACAGGGGCAGAAGCAGTGCAGTATACATTTACACATGCAGGACAGGGGCAGCAGCAGTGCAGTACACATTTACATAGATCAGGGGCAGCAGCAGTGCAGTATACATTTACACACCCAGAACAGGGGCAGCAGCAGTGCAGTATACATTTACACACACAGAACAGGGGCAGCAGCATTGCAGTACACATTTACACAGATCAGGGTCAGCAGCAGTGCAGTATACATTTACACACGCAGAACAGGGGCAGCAGCAGTGCAGTACACATTTACACAGAATGGGGGCAGCAGCAGTGCAGGACACATTTACACACACAGAACAGGTGCAGCAGCAGTACACATTTACAAGCAGAACAGGGGCAGCAGCAGTACACATTTACACACACCGAATAGGGGCAGTTAAACCAACGTAAAAAGTTTTTCTTCTGCTGTCTTTTCCATATTAACACTACTTTGCTCTAATAAGCTTTGTTATTGTTGGTGCTTTTTGTTCTTCTTTACTTTACTTGGGTGTAAAAAAGCTTTTCACGTTAAGTAAAAAGTCTAGAATGGTAGAGAGTGGTTCTGAATTTGAACTGGGAAAGATGTGAGGTTACTGGATGATTGTCTCCTAGGATGATGTGCTCCAGTGCAGGAAATAGGTTTAACAACTTAAGTATGTGTGTGCTGCATGGCTAAACACTTTAAAGGTCCCAAAGACGAGACCTATTGGCTATGTCAATGCTTGTTCTGCTTTCAGTTCGGTGGTGAACCAGTTGGCGTTCTTGTTTGTTCCGTTAGTGAGGGTTTTGATGGGAGCGATGGAGCCGGCGTTAGGGGGTGATTCATTCCGATAGGTGGGCGGCTGCTTGATTGACGTTGTCGTATGGGTGGAGGGTGGTGTTGCGGGTGGAATTTCCAGCTTCCTTGAACACACTTTTCCTCCCAAGTCCCCCTCAATTGTTTTTGTTTCACATAGGATTCGGTTTGCAGAAACCAATGAATCACTTACCAGGTCTTTATTGTGTTGTGGGAAGTAATTTACTTATTCTATCTTTGCTCCCGCACATTACTAAATTCAGTACTGTGCTTAGTTAACCTGTATTTTACCCAGAGATTAATAAATTTGGCCCTTGTCAAGAGCTTGCTGTCCCTTGGCTTTTTATAGAATCGGGTGAATATGAGTGTAATCCAAAGGTGAGGGAACCCAGGCGTAATCAAGAGCTTAGTGTGATAATCATCCAGCCCTTTGTGTGCTTGGACTGTTTCAAGAGTTTGGCGAGACTGAACTTTATCCAAATTTGGATCAGTTTAAGTTGTTTGTTTTTGCCAAGTGAATAACTAAAGAATTCTCTAGGAGGGGTTATTCAGTTCTGTACCTGGAATTTAGGATGAATGAGGAATGGTATCTCTTTCTCTGCTCTCGATATTCCAGGCTGCCTGCGAGGGCTGCCCAGAAGCGCCGGTGCTGGGTCTCTCGGTTTGAGATAGCAGCGCGTCTCTCAGCGCGTCAGGAAGGCGGGGCTGCTGCCTGCGGGGTCTGCTTCTGCTCTCGGCTTCGGCAAGTATGGCTGCTCCGTCTTGTCACCACGCGTGTGTTTGCATAGGGCAAGGTCGGCAATATTTATACCTTAAAGGTGCCGGGATTGACGTAAGGATGGACATAGGTACGTCAATAAAGATGTCATACGACTTGCTCGTTAGCACATTCTTTACTAAAGTTCTCTGTGAAATCAAAACAATGGCCGCACGGATTATCCAGGTTGTCATAGGTTTGATTTGTTATGAGAACGTCGTATGCCTTATCAGGGGCTGGAGGAATGTCGCTTGTCTAATTAGATCTCAAGCGTTATGACCTAATCAGATAACACGTTCCTGTGCCGTAGTGTGACTGCGTCAGATAACGGTATCTGCATCATGGGGGATTTCTTGCCTCATGGGCTGACTGTTAGTTAACTAGCTAGGTAGGTTAACCAGAATATGGTCAGGAATAGAGGGATCGATTCAGAACCTATAGAAATACACGACACCCACTCCACGCTAACTATGGTCATATCTACTAATCTATGCATAGTATAACATAGTACAACATACTATAGAGTATAGTGTATACCTTACCACCCCAAAATACATAAATGCATTTTGAAATTTTCAAATATACTGAAAAATTGCAGTCATATATATTGTATGCACTTAAGCTATGAATTAAATGCAAAAGTAAACACGCATTGTTATGCATTATTGCTTGTTGGTATATGAGAAATACACATGAAATGGCTCTTAATATGGCTATACAGAAAAAAAGTCGAAACCATTTCATCACATAAAATATATTGTGAACATACCAGCGGGCAGCTAAAGTCTATATAAAGTCTATAAAGTATCTAAAAAAATAGAAATTTTAGTTCTCTAGGAATAGTTTCTTACTTTAAGCAGAAGATCAGTGTCCCGGGGAAAAAATATATAGAATTTTTTTTTTAAGGGCTTGCTGACAAAAGTTGCTGTCCGTGAACTGGATTGTAATTGTTCATGTGACTTTATTTTTAAAGTTGAAGGCCGAATTCAGGGCACGCCGTGTGCGAGTTTACTCAAAAGTCTCTATTTCTGTTCCGGAGAGAACATCATATCATTCAGGCTTTCGAAAAAACTGTCAACAGCTTCATGGGAAAGTTCCACTAAGTCGGAAATAGGGGTAACCATGCATTCATGCGCATGATTGTCTGCATTGACATTCTGATTTGCATTGCTGACAGAAGGTCGTACCTGTTCGATGCTGCTTTCATCTCGTACTTCACTACTCTTCAATCGCAGTGGTGAAGATTCCAGGAATGCCGTCATCAGAATTGGCAGCCTTTGAGGGCAGCACAGTGCGTGAACCTTGGTAGGAACCAACAGTGTATCTGCATCCACCGGCGCATCCGATTGTAGCGTCAGACAGGTGTCTAACACGCATTCTTCTCCGCATAGCAGACACCTTAGTACAGGTAAAACACACCTTTGCCACATTGGTCGAAATGATAGAAACCAAGTCATGTTCAGGTCTCTAAGCCGGGAGAGTCCCAGGATTTTTGATATCCGGTCCCGGTATCCAATGGCTAGGATCGTATCTTCCATTGTCGCGAGAGTTTGATCTGTGACATGGGTTGCCATATCGAAAAATAAGGACTAGGAATAGGATTCCTGCAATTAGTCCTAGTATTAGGGGAAGTCCGCCAAAAATCGAATGGACGAAATCTGGAAAAATACCCAGTATGGCTTTGAATGGTGTTAATGCCATCGAAAATACTGTCTTAAATACCTTTGAGACTCCTGTGGTATCGGAAATATTTAAGATTTCGCTCAGGATTTCCGCGAAATGTACGGGGGAATTGGTTGATAATAATGTATGTATCTCTGCAGTCGTCCTTGCGACTTGTAGATCATACGTTTCTTTTGATGACGTGAGCCTTGTAGGCGTCTGAAGAAGCACTGTTTTCATTCTGCTTAAAGTGTCTATTCGAATAGAAGTAATTTTCAAACTGGGCCATGCCCTCGCCTCCCTGTCTGGAAAGGAGCTGGGGAACAAAGAACGTCCACAGCACTTGACCTTCGCCGTCGTAGTGACGAGATAAGGAGTCCCGGGCATAAGACTACAGCATCTGCGGTCTACAATAAGAATGTAACTCCCATTATAGAGTCTTTGAAAGAATGGTTCTATTTCAGTTGCAGGTGCGCCTTGCTGGTGACATGAAAGGTTGTATGAATTCCCTTCACAGGCTCCGTGCAAACTAATACCGTTACACAGAAGCGTGCCGCTTAGTGACATAGCACAATTGTTGCCACTAAGAAACACTTTCTGTCCTTTGTTACTGACACATGCATGTGAATAGGGCAGGTTCCAAGTTGTTTTAAGGTACCCCTTTCCCAATTTCTCGTACATGCCAGCCTGTATATATTTTTGGCAGTATTGAAACCTGAAGTTTGAGATTGGAATATTTATGATTCCGTGGATTATCCATTCACTGACAGGTCGTTCTGACATTGTCAACGGTAATCTTTCTAGTTTTTCAATGCTCAAGATTGTATAATCAGCACCCTTCTGCGCCATACCGATTTGTCTATCAGTAAGGTTAAAGATTTGGAATAGTGACGTAGTGTTGATTAAACGCCAAGGCACATAGCCTGAACGCAGATTTTGTAACGTCCAGCCAAGCTGTACGATAGAACGCAATTGTGACTGACCATGTTGTAATAACAGTAAGTCTTGCGATAATATATCGATTGCTGAAGACACAATGCTGTCCAATGAAAAAATTCTGGAGGACAGAGTCATTAACCCATTGTCCACTACAGAAAGTGATTTTTCCAAATTAATACGGTCAATTTCCCGTATTCTTTCTGCTGTCTCAATTTGAGTAACCTTCCAGGCCTCATTATATGCTGCATATACAGAGGCTGCTATGAAACGCTTTTGACGCTGTTTGCGTGGTCCCATTATGAAATCACGCAAGTCAGCACCATCAGTAAGTAAAGTTAGGTGTTGCTTAATTTCAGGCAGTGTGGAAGTTTGTAGCCATTGAAGGCATAATTTGCCCACACTGTAGGTTGTTATTATCCCTGGGTGATGTCTTTGGGGATATCTAGGGTCTGGCCTGGTCATTTTGAAACCCTGTGTTTTATTCAGGAATCTATCTTGACAGTGATTTGTATCTGTGGGCCAGATCAACCATTGTTTCCAATCAGGATGTGTTCTGTTTTGGTTAAGTATATGGTTTACGTCTATTTCTTCATCTGTATCAGAGTTATTGCTAAACATTGTTGGCTTTGGAATAGACGGGTTATTTAAATCTTTGATTTTGGCTAAGCCAAGACAGGTGGTTTGTTGAACAGTGTCATTTAAAAATATCATTTGTTCTGGGATCATACAGGCTCTAAACAAAGCTTCTAAACCCTGTACTTGCCATTCTTTTGTGCCCCAAACACTTTTCAAATCAACATTTTTGTCCCAATAATCGAATCCAAAAGTATTCATTTTTTCAAAGAATGAATCAGAATAAATCAATTTTGTGTTGGTTATCATGGTTTTGGTCCCTGTCTTGTTTGACAATTTATAATAAAATGTTTCAGCATTACTAGTGTTAAAACCTTGAAAGTATGAATATTTGTCATAAACGGTTCTAGAGCTCCCTTTTGGAGGTGTAGCACAATGTTCCCATTGATTAAAATTTAAAACATTTCTAGGTTGTGCAGATTTATGCAAGAAATGGTTACCATAGTGGTTATAGCAATACATACTATCATAATTTGTAGAACCTTGCAAATAATCATGTTTTGTAAATTTAGCAGACATTACTAAGTCAGACATCATATTGTTTATACTTTCAAAGTCCCAATCATCAGCAAATGAGTTTGGTTTTGCAAAGTCACTCAAAGAGATCTTAATTTGGTGTGGATATTTCAGGATCTCGACCGGACCATAAATTTCATAGTCCGTGTTGTCCCAGGCTACCCCACCAGGTATTGGAATTGCTGTGAAGTTGGCTGAAGAAAGTTCTGAAGAAAGTTCTCGTTTCTCGACGTGTGAAGATGTGTGTGGTTTGAGGACCAAGTTGATGTTCTGACTTGCTGTGTCCATTTTAGCATATTTTCCCTCAATGAAGCGTCCCAAAGTAAATACCATGATGAGCCAAAGTATGAGGATAAATGCACCAAAACCCACCCAAAATTCAATCCATGGAGAAATCAGATATGTTTCTTTTAGTTGTTTCAAAAGTTCCTTCGCTTTGTCTTTAAAGGATTTTGATGATGGCTGTGTCTTTTGTTCGCTGAAGCCCTCAGAGGAATCATCGAAGTTGATGAAGTAACCGGATGCAGTTCTGTCAATTGTTCCAATTGGTTCAGGATTTTTGTTTTTTGCATTTTCACTTGGTACTTCAGTATAGATTGGTGTGTCTCTGCTAAATGTCTTTATTTGTGTTTTCAGAGGTCTAAGTTCTATTGCATTGTTGCATAGTCCTTGTTGTTCTTCTGTAGGCGTTTCGAATGTGATGAGCCTCTTTGTTAGGACCTCTGTACTGGTAGCAAACCTTGGTGTTCTGCTACTTATTGGGAGTCCACTTGGCCTACTGTTTGTTATTGGCCACATGTTGTGGTTTTACCAGGTCGATGGATACAACTCGGTTCTCCTTTTTTCCAGCAAGTGGCGGTAGTACAACTGATCTTGTCCCGTTGACAGACAAGACAGGAACTGCTTTTCTGTAAGAAGGCCCAAATTCCTTCTTTACCGCGATCTTCTCCCTGACTAGATCCCCGACTTTTGGAATCCAGACAGGTCTTGCTGGGACAGGTGGTGATTCTTCAGTGGTTGTTGGCTGTTGTTTCAACTGTATGTTGCTCAGGTCTTTTCTTGTTTTGTTTAAGTCCTGCAAAATAGCCAAACGGTCTTTGACATCAAAGCTTTTTTCTGTTACCACTGAAGTCTGACTATCAAGGTCAGAGATCAACATCCTAGTTCCGAATAATAATTCGTACGGACTGAATCCCTTCAGAGAATTTCTTGGCAAGTTATTTAGACTACGTTGGACACTTATTAGATGTTTGACCCACCCAGCTCCCGAACCTAATATCCTTTCTATTATAGATTGCTTTCTGTCTTGGTTTTTTCTTTACACCATCCCATACCCTCAGGAAGGAAGTGAGAAGATTCCCGCTGGGCTGTGCTCATTTGGTCATTCTTTTTCCCCCCAGGCTGGATTGCCTGAGAAAAAGAAAAAAAAAAATGGTCGAACGTAGCATGCTCTTAGCGTATATGCCATTTAGACTCGCAAATCTTGTATAACAGTCCGGACGTCAGCTGAGTGCTGTGGATCTACATTATAAGTGGGAACTAGCCTGTATATGTTAATCGCAAGCCATTCTTTTTGCTGGTAACATTATCTGCCTTGATACGACGAGGTATTAAACTGCTTCTCTCCCCACTGCGATCTCTGTTGCAGTTTGGGCAGTTTTTTACAAAGATGGTAAGATGGAGGCTCATGCCTGGCCACCAGTACCGTGATTGTAAATCTTCCAGAGAATCTTTTAATTTAAGGTGTCTGTGACCCTCGCCCATATGTGCGTCTGCGATTAACAAGTTTCTCCTGTCCTTGTTTGGAATCACTCTATCCCCCACTCCAGGGATTCGAGCAAAAGGGACGGAGTTTGCATCGATTATGTATGTATAATTGAGTGGATAGTTGATCGGTAACGCTGAGCAGTCGCCTTTTGATGACGTTTTCACCGCCAGCAATGTTTCACCGTCAATGTATTTTAATGTATGCTTTTTTCGATCTACGGGAGCCGATTTAGTGGCTGCCGCTGCGGCTGTCTCAGCCAATGAATTCCCCACAACGTGAACGCCATCACGTTGATGACTCAGTGAGTGAGTCACGTGAGTCTTTGGTAGTTCTTTCTTCAAAAGAGCTACTTGTTCCCAGAGAAGTCTCTGCTTTATTGGTGCACCTGTGTCTTCTTTGTAACCGTTCTGAATCCATGTCTGCAAATCCTTGTTATATGCTTTGACGCAGAAATATGAATCTGACACTATAAGTGTCGGGAATTCGCGATCCGCATTATCTAGCGCCATTTTCAAAGCTATTATTTCAGTTTGCATTTCTGAATTTGTTTCTACTGAGTGTGATTTTGTTAATAGAGGTCTTAGTTTACCTCCGCGCCACACTTCTTTTGTGATCTCACATGTGGGATTGTATGCATGTTCTCCCCAAACGGAGGGTTGAGCATGTCCGTCTGTATAGATTACACAGGCGTAATGTCGTAGAGGCAGAATGTCGATTGGCAGAGGATACGTTTTTTCATTTTTTAGATTTTTTAATTCTTCTAGTTCTGGATCAAAGAAGTAGTATACTTTGTCCGTTGTGATTGAATTTACCCATTGTAACCATTCTGGATCCAATGTTGTTGTTGGTAAATTACACGGTGTTGTTAATGCTTCAAAGGCTGATTCAGCTGTTCTGACTGTGATATGTCTACCGTCAGCTATGTCTTTTTCTCTAGCTATTGCGGTTTGAACTGCTTGAACAATTTTTCCTTTGTTGCTGAATCTCTGTTCAGCTTTTGTGTACAAGTGTGATCTGAATGCAATTGGTACCTTTTCTCCCTCATTAGAGGTCAGGTATGTGAATCCGCATCTCCCTGGGATGACTCGGATCACAAGGTTGCGTGTATTATCACGGGTTTCTAATTTTGTTTTAATTAGCATGTCTGTTTGTAAGGATCTAAAAATTTCTGTGTGTGTTTGAGTCCAACTGGATCTTTTAAAGTCTGGTTTAATTAGATCGTAAAGAGGTTTGACCCTTTCTGCGTAATTTGCAATGTAAGTTCTTCCGAAATTTAGGAAGCCTAGAATTGACTGTAGGTTTTTTAGTGTTTTTAGGAGCTTGGATTACGGCACATTTCTCTAGGAAATTGTCTGCCAGGCTTTTGCCTTCACTTGATAACTCATATCCTAAGAATAGGACTGTCAGATGGGCAATTCTGGATTTTTTGAAGTTGAATTTGTAACCCTCTGCAGCGAAACCAAGTATTATGGTGTTCACTCTTTTCAAGTGAGTTTCCAAGTCATCATCTGTTAAGTAAATGTCATCGACATAAGATAATGCTTCATCATCATATTGTTGTAGTAATTCTGTTACTCTCGCTGAGAATACCCCCGGGCTATTCTTGTACCCCTGGGCTAACCGACAGAATTGTTTTTGAGTGCCATTTACTGAGAAAGCTGTTAAATATCTGCTCTCTGGTGCTATGTTTTGACAAAAGAATCCGTTGGAGATGTCCAAGGTAGTTTTGTATTTTTTGCGCACTATGTTATTCATTAGTGCAGCACTGTGTGAGTTTTGCACTGCAAAAGTTTTGCAACATGTGTTAAGGTGTCGGTAATCCAAAACTAGACGGTATGAATTGTCTGGTTTGGAGACCGGAAACAAAGGATTGTTCATTTGTGAGGTGCAAGTTTCAATCACCCCCTGGTATTCTAGCTGATCTAGTATTTCATTTACTTGTTTTTTAGCTTCTTGCTTAATTGGGTACTGCCTTTGTGCAGTTGGTTGTGATTTTAACTGGATTTTGTGAGGAGGAGAATCCTCATCCCATCCTACATGATTTTTATATAAAGCAGGTGCTAAGGCCACTGCCCACTTTCTAGCAAGTGTGTATTTTTTATGAATCGGGATTTGATTCGAGAAGGCAGGCATAATTACTTCTTCGCCATGAGGGCACTCCCTGACAAACTCTGGTGGCCAGTCTTTTTCAGCTAGAAGTATGTCATAACCCTTTGAGAGGTTATCCCAAAATAGTCCCCTTATTTTCCTAGTCTTATCTCCCTCTATACGTAATGTTATCTCGTATATTTTGTGGGGCTTGCTAACTCTGGTATCTGCAGTTTCCACTTGAAGGTATTCATTCGTGTCCACTGTCTCCAGATGATCCATAAGGACTTTGCGAGCTATGCTCACCTCTGCTGCGCTGTCTAGCATTGTCTGAGCCCACTCTCCGTTTTTCAGTTGTGTCCTCAGTATTCTCGGCATTGTTAACTACCTTGATACTGGCTACCTTCTTTTTTGGAAATTGTAATTTCTTTTTTAGCTGAGCAGGTTCCTTGTCTTTGGACTTGGCGTGCTCTTCTGATCGTCCTCTTCTTTCCGATTTCTGCGAGGAATTCTGAAAAGATTGAGAGGGACGTGTACCAATGTCTTGATATCTATCAGGTTTTTTAATATTATCCCTATTTCTAAGGTTATATCTATTCCCAGAGGGGTCACTCTGTGGTGACCTCTGTCTTTGGTTTGGAGATTTCTCTCTTCGCCTCGGAGACCTTCCTCTGGACTGGAATTTCTTTTCTTTAGGATTGGATTGTTTATTTCCATCCCAGTTCTTTTTTGGTGAATTATTATTATTAAAAAATATTTTTTCTGGACTTGTAGTCAGTTGCGGTTTTACTGGTATTCCACCTGGACTATCTCTGCCTAGTTCTTCATAGGATTTTTCTATGATTCTGGCAATTTCAGCTGGTTGGTCTGCTATATCTGTCTCTTTTAACCTCTGGCGGATCGCCACGTTTGCTGCTTCACCTTTTATGTTGGCTAATAATATAGCCGAGACCTGCTTGAAGTCTTTTAGTAATTTCATACCAAGAGTTAAAGCAGGTTCTGGACCGTATTCATCTTGAATTTGTTTTAGCACATCTGGTATTACCGAAATGGATGGAACACCGTGCGTTTTTGTGTAGATGGAAGCAAAGACTGTACCCCAAGTGTCACAGTCCTCAATGTGTGGTGCGATTCCCATTGGGAGACATATAGTCAGAATCCTGTGTTTTTCCAGCGGGGTGGTGTCAGGAAACACCGCCTCTATTTGGGTAATTTTCTGTGCCAACCAGAATGGTATTTGTTCCCGTTTAGCTGGAACTTTACCTAGGCAGGATTGGATGTTCTGTGGTGTAATTTTATTTGTGTTCCCCTGGTGAGGGGTCAGCTGTGGAAGTTTAATCGCTGGCTGTATTGTTGAAGTCCGCATTACATACTGAACTAATTGTCTGTGAATTTTTAGTAGTTGTTTTAGCTGTATTAGCAGCTCTGCTGCAGGCATTCTTTCGATGTCTGGATATGGTGTGTATCCGGCTAAGACCGGCCACGTTGCTCCTGGTCTTCCTAAAGGACCGAGCCTTGTAATGTGATTATTATGTTTTAGGGCGCCATCAAATAAGAGCAAATGCTCTTGGAATTTGAGTGGTACTTCCACCTCCTCGAAAGGAGTGTACTCATTAGGAGGTTCCTCTACTTTGTAATAGTGGAAGTACTTTGTTATAGTATTAGCTGCTGGAAAATGTATCCATGTATAGTATACCTCTGTCTGCCGATATTCGTGTGCCTCGATTACGAATATGACTGTGCCACCTCTAGGTGTCAGTCCATTTTCTATAAGTTTTAAGGTTATAGATCTTCTTTTGGCGACCGGAATGAGTATTATATCCGCGTCTGCTGCTTGCATGGTAGCATCAGCATCTGCTATTTCAGTAGCTAATCTAGTAACCTCTCGTTCTTCATCGCTGTCCATTTTGCTGACAGGATGGTATTATGTTTATTTGCAGATCAGGTTTCTTTATGGAAACAGAGATTAGATGCGCAATATTTTGGAACACTGTTTATCCTTCAACGTTGACTTAGACCAAGAACCATACATAGGAGTTCCCTCCTGCGAGGTTTTGGAGGATATTATAACCTTTCACCCACTCCAGACGTCTTTGGAGTATTTGGGAAAAGGGGTCTGAGTGAGAAAGCACGACTGAGTTACTCTAAATGTCTTACGTTAGTTTTATCGCCCTTTCCAAACGCGTTGGGCGCCATGTAGTGTAGCTCCTATTTTCCCAATAGGCTCTGCGCATTGGAATAGTACCTACAGCAGTAAAGGCCTAGGCCAGACGTTAACTAGGTCTACTACTGTCGATACTAGACTTAATTTTTGGGTTTGCCAGCTAAGCTCAGAGTTCGCTAGAAACTTTCTCGAATGTTCAAGGAAGGATTAACTCCCCTGATTAGACAAGAAGGGATTTAGTTTCTGACAACCATAGAACATGACAACTTTGCTCTCCCCTAATCAAGAGTCAATCTCAAGAGTCGTGTGAGCACAAGGCAATTATTTTACTCAGTCAGTACGTGCATTCTTAGTCTCATCAGAGTGTAGAGAAAAGGAGGAGACGGTCGTGTTCAATAAAAGATGTTATTTATTGATCAGTCTCTTTTCTCGTACAAGAGAAATGGATCGATATTATTGCAATACTTATAGTTAAGTAAAGTGCATACATTAGAAGCAATAGTATAAAATAATACTGTAAAAACATTGATATGGTTTCTGAGCCATATGATGTTTAAAATGATTAAAATATATTTACATACACATATACATTTGACTAAACGTACTCAACTGGTGTTTCTAAATACGCCTACCCCGTGTACCTGACCTAAGTCTAATGCGTGGGCGGGAATAGAAAGTTACAGTTTAAGTTAAGTTTGTTTTTGCCAAGTGAATAACTAAAGAATTCTCTAGGAGGGGTTATTCAGTTCTGTACCTGGAATTTAGGATGAATGAGGAATGGTATCTCTTTCTCTGCTCTCGATATTCCAGGCTGCCTGCGAGGGCTGCCCAGAAGCGCCGGTGCTGGGTCTCTCGGTTTGAGATAGCAGCGCGTCTCTCAGCGCGTCAGGAAGGCGGGGCTGCTGCCTGCGGGGTCTGCTTCTGCTCTCGGCTTCGGCAAGTATGGCTGCTCCGTCTTGTCACCACGCGTGTGTTTGCATAGGGCAAGGTCGGCAATATTTATACCTTAAAGGTGCCGGGATTGACGTAAGGATGGACATAGGTACGTCAATAAAGATGTCATACGACTTGCTCGTTAGCACATTCTTTACTAAAGTTCTCTGTGAAATCAAAACAATGGCCGCACGGATTATCCAGGTTGTCATAGGTTTGATTTGTTATGAGAACGTCGTATGCCTTATCAGGGGCTGGAGGAATGTCGCTTGTCTAATTAGATCTCAAGCGTTATGACCTAATCAGATAACACGTTCCTGTGCCGTAGTGTGACTGCGTCAGATAACGGTATCTGCATCATGGGGGATTTCTTGCCTCATGGGCTGACTGTTAGTTAACTAGCTAGGTAGGTTAACCAGAATATGGTCAGGAATAGGGGGATCGATTCAGAACCTATAGAAATACACGACAGTATCCCAGAGTGATGTGGTGGTATCCCAGAGTGATGTGGTGGTATCCCAGAGTGATGTGGTGGTGTCCCAGAGTGATGTGGTGGTGTCCCTGAGTGATGTGGTGGTGTCCCTGAGTGATGTGGTGGTGTATTAGAGTGATGTGGTGGTGTCTGTGAGTGATGGGGTGGTGTTGTGTGGCGTGCAGCAGTGTGAGGCGTGCAGCAGTGTGAGGCGTGCAGCAGTGTGAGGCGTGCAGCAGTGTGAGGCGTGCAGCAGTGTGAGGCGTGCAGCAGTGTGAGGCGTGCAGCAGTGTGAGGCGTGCAGCAGTGTGAGGCGTGCAGCAGTGTGAGGCGTGCAGCAGTGTGAGGCGTGCACCAGTGTGAGGCGTGCAGCAGTGTGAGGCGTGCAGCAGTGTGAGGCGTGCAGCAGTGTGAGGCGTGCAGCAGTGTGAGGCGTGCAGCAGTGGGATGGGTGCAGCAGTGGGATGGGTGCAGCAGTGGGATGGGTGCAGCAGTGGGATGGGTGCAGCAGTGGGATGGGTGCAGCAGTGGGATGGGTGCAGCAGTGGGATGGGTGCAGCAGTGGGATGGGTGCAGCAGTGGGATGGGTGCAGCAGTGGGATGGGTGCAGCAGTGGGATGGGTGCAGCAGTGTGGGGCGTGCAGCAGTGTGGGGCGTGCAGCAGTGTGGGGCGTGCGGCAGTGTGAGTATTGCAGCAGTGTGAGGCGTGGAGCAGTGTGAGGCGTGCAGCAGTGTGGGGCGTGCAGCAGTGTTGGGTGTGCAGCAGTGTGAGGCGTGCAGCAGTGAGCAGCATACAGCAGTGTGCTGCTGTGCATCAGTGTTAGGCGTGCAGCAGTGCGAGGCGTGCAGCAGTGCGAGTCAAGTCAAGTCAAGTCAGATCATTTATATAGCGCGCTACATACCCGGAGGGTCTCAAGGCGCTTGAAGAAGGGTGGGGAATTACTTGTCAAATATCCACGTTTTAAGTTGCTTTCTGAATGCTAGGTGGTTCTGAGTAAGGCGAAGGTGAGTGGGAAGTGAATTCCAGGTTTTAGCTGCCAGGTAGGAGAAGGATCTACCTCCCATGGTGGTTTTGTTGATGCGAGGTACAGTGGCAAGGGCTTGGTTGGAGGATCGTAGCTGGCGGGAGGGGGTGTAGAAGGACAGTCGTGTGTTGAGGCATTCGGGTCCGATTTCGTAGAGTGCTTTGTGTGCGTGGGTTAGGAGCCGGAAAGTAATCCTCTTATTGACGGGGAGCCAGTGGAGGTTTTTCAGGTGACCAGAGATGTGTTCTTTACGCGGGATGTCTAATATGAGCCTGGCTGAAGCGTTCTGGATGCGTTGGAGTTTTTTCTGGAGTTTTGCGGTGGTACCGGCGTAGAGGGTGTTTCCGTAGTCCAGTCGGCTCGTGACCAGAGCGTGGGTGACTGTTTTTCTAGTTTCGGTGGGGATCCAGCGAAATGTTTTTTTGAGCATGCGAAGAATGTTGAAGCAAGATGAAGAAACGGCGTTGACTTGTCTGTTCATCGAGAGTGAGGAATCCAGGATGACGCCCAGGTTCCGTGCGTGGTCCGTCGGGATGGACGCTTTTACAAGGGCCTCTGGCCACCAGGAGTCGTCCCAGGCGGAGGGGGAGGTGCCTAGGATGAGGACTTCTGTTTTGTCTGAGTTCAGTTTCAGACGGCTGTGCTTCATCCATTCGGCTACTTCTTTCATTCCTTCGTGCAGGTTGGTTTTGGCAGTGTTAGGGTCTCTGGTGAGTGATAGGATCAGTTGAGTGTCGTCGGCGTAGGAGATGATGTTGAGGTTGTGTTGGCGTGCGATGGCCGCGAGGGGGCTCATGTATACGTTGAAGAGGGTGGGGCTGAGTGAGGATCCTTGTGGTACGCCGCAGATGACTTCAGTGGCCTCTGACTTGAATGGTGGAAGGCGGACTCTCTGGGTTCTTCCGGTGAGGAACGAGGTGATCCATTCCAGTGCTTTTCCTTGGATTCCGACGTTTCTGAGGCGTTGTAGAAGGGTGCTATGACAGACCGTGTCGAAGGCTGCGGAGAGGTCGAGGAGGATGAGGGCGACTGTGTCACCATTGTCCAGTAGAGTTCGAATGTCGTCTGTTGCTGCGATGAGGGCGGTTTCAGTGCTGTGTTTGGCTCGGAAGCCGGATTGTGAGGAGTCGAGGGATTTGTTGGTTTCGAGGAATGCAGCGAGCTGGTTGTTGACCGCTTTCTCGATGACTTTAACCGGGAATGGAAGGAGTGAGATAGGGCGGTAGTTTTTGAGTTCGGTGGGGTCAGCTGTGGGTTTCTTCAGGAGGGCGCTGAGTTCGGCATGTTTCCAGCTTTCCGGGAAGGTAGCGGAGTTGAGGGAGCAGTTGATGACGTCTCGAAGGTGCGGTGCTATGATGGAGTCTGCTTTGTTAAAGATGTGGTGAGGGCATGGGTCTGTGGGGGATCCTGAGTGGATAGAGTTCATCAGACGGATGGTGTCCTCAGTGGAGATTGGCTTCCAGTCATTGAGGATGTTCAGGGGGGGTGGGGGTACTGCAGGGGGTTGGGTGTGTTGGTCTTCGGGTCGGTTGTCGAAGCTGTTGTGGATGTCTGCAATTTTGTTGTGGAAGAATGAGGCTAGGGAGTCACAGAGGGCTTGAGAGGGGGTGATGTCGTTGGAGTTGGCCGGGGGTTGGTAAATTCCTTGACGATGTTGAATAATTCCTTGCTGTTGTGGGCGTTGTTATCTAGTCGGTCCTTGAAAGCGGCTTTCTTGGCATTCCGGATCAGTTGGTGGTGTAATCGGGTGGCGTTTTTGAAGGCGTCCTTGGTGCTGGTGTTTGGGTCTTTTTTCCAGGCCTTCTCAAGGGAGCGACAGAGTTTCTTGGATTTCTTAAGCTCATCGTTGAACCAGGAGGTCCTCTTGCTGCCTAGTTTGATTTGTCGTTTTTTCAGTGGTGCTAGGATGTCGGCGCTGTTGGATAACCATTGGGTGAGGTTGGTGGCTGCTTGGTCTGGGTTTGAGGAGTGGGCTGGGGGGTTTTGAAGAAGCGATGAGGAGATCTGGTCGATGGTGATTTTGTTCCAGTTTCTTTGCAGAGTGGGTTGGGGGTGGTTGTTGGAAGTGGGCTTGTTGTAGGTGAAGTGAACGCAGCTGTGGTCAGTCCAAAGGAGGGCTGTGGTGTGGCTGAAGGAGACATGTTTGCTGGAGGTGAAGATAGGGTCGAGTGTGTGACCTGCGATGTGGGTGGGGGTGGTGACAAGTTGCTTAAGTCCGAGGTTGGCGAGGTTGTCCAGAAGGGTGGTGGTGTTGCGGTCGTTATTCTTTTCGAGGTGAAAGTTGAGGTCTCCCACAAGGATGTAATCCTCGGAGGGGAGCGCGTGTGGAGTGATGAAGTCCGTGATGTCTTCACTAAATTGTGCGCGGGGTCCTGGTGGCCTGTAAAGGAGGGTGCCTTTGAGTGTGGTCTTGGGGTCGGTGTGGATCTGGAAGTGAAGGTGTTCAGAGTTGGCGAGATTGACGTCTGAGCTGGTTGAGATGCGGATGGATTTCTTATGGACGATAGCGATGCCTCCTCCTGTGTGGCCGGTACGGTCCTTGCGAGTGATCTTGTAGCCTTCCGGGATGGCAATGGTGATGTCTGGGGCTGAAGAGGCATTCATCCATGTTTCTGTTAAGAAGGCGACGTCCGGAGAGATGGTGTCTAGTAGATTCCAGAGGTCAATGGCGTGTCTGTGGACCGAGCGGGTGTTGAGCAGGATGCATTGTAGGTGGTTGGGGTCGGATATCTGTTGTGTTTTCGTAAATGAGGAGTTGTTCTTGGTGCCGTCGAACTTGCAGGAGTTGCAGGCAAAGGGTCCATGGGTGTGTCCGGGAGCGGCTTGGACGCAGTTGGGGGAACGGCCGGGGTTAAGGGCTAGTAGGGTGGAGGCGTCGTAAGTAATGCGAGAGGGGTGGACCTTACGAGGACCAGGGGCTCTGGCGCTGGGCGCGGGCCAGGCGCGGACGGGCGTAGACGGGCTTACCTTTGGCGCACCTTCGGCGCGGCCGTAGCGCGTGGACGCTGCGCGTGGGACCATCAGCCATTAATACACCTCGAGGGGGGGAGGGGGGTGGGAGGGGCAGCAGGGAGGTGGGAGCGGTGCGAGGAGGAAGGGCTACAACAACAAACAAAATGGAGGTAGAGACAAGTCGAGTGAGGCTGGGGCACAGATAAAAGTTCACAGGCGCTTTAAACATGCAGATTGAAGTAAACCGGTAGAGCGCAGCTCCGTTTCCGTCGCGCTAATTAAAATGTCTAAATTATGTTGCGCTGCAGAATACCTGAAACGTGCCACAAACTGAGCGGAATGAGAAGTAAATCACAAGCGCTAAAACAGATGCACAATCACAAGCGCTAATGCAGATGCACAAATCACAAATCACAAGCGCTAATGCAGATGCACAAGTACACAGATTGTCTGAGGTAATGGTAACGATACCGTCAGGAGCCAGGGAGCGTGGGAGCGACCATGTCTGACGAAGTCAGGGCGGTCACAGCGGAGTATCCTACGGGGTCTACAGTAAGGGTCAGTGGGTGGGAGGGGCAGCAGGGAGGCGGGAGCGGTGCGAGGAGGAAGGGCTACAACAACAAACAAAATGGAGGTAGAGACAAGTCGAGTGAGGCTGGGGCACAGATAAAAGTTCACAGGCGCTTTAAACATGCAGATTGAAGTAAACAGGTAGAGCGCAGCTCCGTTTCCGTCGCGCTAATTAAAATGCCTAAATTATGTTGCGCTGCAGAATACCTGAAACGTGCCACAAACTGAGCGGAATGAGAAGTAAATCACAAGCGCTAAAACAGATGCACAATCACAAGCGCTAATGCAGATTCACAAATCACAAGCGCTAATGCAGATGCACAAGTACACAGATGGTCTGAGGTAAGGGTAACGATACCGTCAGGAGCCAGGGAGCGTGGGAGCGACCGTGTCTGACGAAGTGCGAGGCGTGTAGCAGTGTGCGCGTGCAGCAGTGTGCAGCGTGCAGCAGTGTGAGTAATGCAGCCATGTGAGGCGTGCAGCAGTGTGAGGCGTGCAGCAGTGTGAGGCGTGCAGCAGTGTGAGGCGTGCAGCAGTGTGTGGCGTGCAGCAGTGTGAGGCGTGGGGGAAAAATGCACTGAAAGAGTGGGGGGGATACTCAAGCCGACGAAAGAGTGGGGGGAAAAAGCTCGAGCCGACAAGAGTGGGGAAAAAAAGCACTAGCAGACGAAAGAGTGGGGAAAGAAATGCACGATCCGACGAAAAAAGCATGAGTCAGAGAAGAAAGTAAAATGCATGCAGTAGTGTGAGGCGTGCAGCAGTGTGAGGCGTGCAGCAGTGTGAGGCGTGCAGCAGTGTGAGGCGTGCAGCAGTGTGAGGCGTGCAGCAGTGTGAGGCGTGCAGCAGTGTGAGGCGTGCAGCAGTGTGAGGCGTGCAGCAGTGTGATGGGTGCAGCAGTGTGATGGGTGCAGCAGTGTGATGGGTGCAGCAGTGTGATGGGTGCAGCAGTGTGGGGCGTGCAGCAGTGTGGGGCGTGCGGCAGTGTGAGACGTGGAGCAGTGTGAGGCGTGGAGCAGTGTGAGGCGTGCAGCAGTGTCAGGCATGCAGCAGTGTGAGGCGTCCAGCAGTGTTGGGCGTGCAGCAGTGTGAGGCGTGCAGCAGTGAGCAGCATACAGCAGTGTGCTGCTGTGCAGCAGTGTTAGGCGTGCAGCAGTGTTAGGCGTGCAGCAGTGCGAGGCGTGCAGCAGTGCGAGGCGTGTAGCAGTGTGCGCGTGCAGCAGTGTGCAGCGTGCAGCAGTGTGAGTAATGCAGCCATGTGAGGTGTGCAGCAGTGTGAGGCGTGCAGCAGTGTGAGGCGTGCAGCAGTGTGAGGCGTGCAGCAGTGTGAGGCGTGCAGCAGTGTGAGGCGTGCAGCAGTGTGTGGCGTGCAGCAGTGTGAGGCGTGGGGGAAAAATGCACTGAAAGAGTGGGGGGGATACTCAAGCCGACGAAAGAGTGGGGGGAAAAAGCTTGAGCCGACAAGAGTGGGGAAAAAAAGCACTAGCAGACGAAAGAGTGGGGAAAGAAATGCACGATCCGACGAAAAAAGCATGAGTCAGAGAAGAAAGTAAAATGCATGCAGTAGTGTGAGGCGTGCAGCAGTGTGAGGCGTGCAGCAGTGTGAGGCGTGCAGCAGTGTGAGGCGTGCAGCAGTGTGAGGCGTGCAGCAGTGTGAGGCGTGCAGCAGTGTGAGGCGTGCAGCAGTGTGTGGCATGCAGCAGTGTGAGGCGTGGGGGAAAAATGCACTGAAAGAGTGGGGGGGATACTCAAGCCGACGAAAGAGTGGGGGGGAAAAAGCTCGAGCCGACAAGAGTGGGGAAAAAAAGCACTAGCAGACGAAAGAGTGGGGAAAGAAATGCACGATCCGACGAAAAAAGCATGAGTCAGAGAAGAAAGTAAAATGCATGCAGTAGTGTGAGGCGTGCAGCAGTGTGAGGCGTGCAGCAGTGTGAGGCGTGCAGCAGTGTGAGGCGTGCAGCAGTGTGAGGCGTGCAGCAGTGTGAGGCGTGCAGCAGTGTGAGGCGTGCAGCAGTGTGAGGCGTGCAGCAGTGTGAGGCGTGCAGCAGTGGGATGGGTGCAGCAGTGTGATGGGTGCAGCAGTGTGATGGGTGCAGCAGTGTGATGGGTGCAGCAGTGTGATGGGTGCAGCAGTGTGATGGGTGCAGCAGTGTGATGGGTGCAGCAGTGTGGGGCGTGCAGCAGTGTGGGGCGTGCAGCAGTGTGGGGCGTGCGGCAGTGTGAGTATTGCAGCAGTGTGAGGCGTGGAGCAGTGTGAGGCGTGCAGCAGTGTGAGGCGTGCAGCAGTGTGAGGCGTGTAGCAGTGTGCGCGTGCAGCAGTGAGCAGCATACAGCAGTGTGCTGCTGTGCATCAGTGTTAGGCGTGCAGCAGTGCGAGGCGTGCAGCAGTGCGAGGCGTGTAGCAGTGTGCGCGTGCAGCAGTGTGCAGCGTGCAGCAGTGTGAGTAATGCAGCCATGTGAGGCGTGCAGCAGTGTGAGGCGTGCAGCAGTGTGAGGCGTGCAGCAGTGTGAGGCGTGCAGCAGTGTGAGGCGTGCAGCAGTGTGTGGCGTGCAGCAGTGTTGGGCGTGCAGCAGTGTGAGGCGTGCAGCAGTGAGCAGCATACAGCAGTGTGCTGCTGTGCATCAGTGTTAGGCGTGCAGCAGTGTGAGGCGTGCAGCAGTGTGAGGCGTGCAGCAGTGTGAGGCGTGCAGCAGTGTGAGGCGTGCAGCAGTGTGAGGCGTGCAGCAGTGAGCAGCATACAGCAGTGTGCTGCTGTGCATCAGTGTTAGGCGTGCAGCAGTGTGAGGCGTGCAGCAGTGTGAGGCGTGCAGCAGTGTGAGGCGTGCAGCAGTGTGAGGCGTGGAGCAGTGTCAGGCATGCAGCAGTGTGAGGCGTGCAGCAGTGTTGGGCGTGCAGCAGTGTGAGGCGTGCAGCAGTGAGCAGCATACAGCAGTGTGCTGCTGTGCATCAGTGTTAGGCGTGCTGCAGTGTTAGGCGTGCAGCAGTGTGAGGCGTGCAGCAGTGTGAGGCGTGCAGCAGTGTGAGGCGTGCAGCAGTGTGAGGCGTGCAGCAGTGTGAGGCGTGCAGCAGTGTGAGGCGTGCAGCAGTGTGAGGCGTGCAGCAGTGTGAGGCGTGCAGCAGTGTGAGGCGTGCAGCAGTGTGAGGGGTGCAGCAGTGGGATGGGTGCAGCAGTGGGATGGGTGCAGCAGTGTGATGGGTGCAGCAGTGTGATGGGTGCAGCAGTGTGGGGCGTGCAGCAGTGTGGGGCGTGCAGCAGTGTGGGGCGTGCGGCAGTGTGAGACGTGGAGCAGTGTGAGGCGTGGAGCAGTGTGAGGCGTGCAGCAGTGTCAGGCATGCAGCAGTGTGAGGCGTGCAGCAGTGTTGGGCGTGCAGCAGTGTGAGGCGTGCAGCAGTGAGCAGCATACAGCAGTGTGCTGCTGTGCATCAGTGTTAGGCGTGCAGCAGTGCGAGGCGTGCAGCAGTGCGAGGCGTGTAGCAGTGTGCGCGTGCAGCAGTGTGCAGCGTGCAGCAGTGTGAGTAATGCAGCCATGTGAGGTGTGCAGCAGTGTGAGGCGTGCAGCAGTGTGAGGCGTGCAGCAGTGTGAGGCGTGCAGCAGTGTGAGGCGTGCAGCAGTGTGAGGCGTGCAGCAGTGTGTGGCGTGCAGCAGTGTGAGGCGAGGGGGAAAAATGCACTGAAAGAGTGGGGGGGATACTCAAGCCGACGAAAGAGTGTGGGGAAAAAGCTCGAGCCGACAAGAGTGGGGAAAAAAAGCACTAGCAGACGAAAGAGTGGGGAAAGAAATGCACGATCCGACGAAAAAAGCATGAGTCAGAGAAGAAAGTAAAATGCATGCAGTAGTGTGAGGCGTGCAGCAGTGTGAGGCGTGCAGCAGTGTGAGGCGTGCAGCAGTGTGAGGCGTGCAGCAGTGTGAGGCGTGCAGCAGTGTGAGGCGTGCAGCAGTGTGAGGCGTGCAGCAGTGTGAGGCGTGCAGCAGTGTGAGGCGTGCAGCAGTGGGATGGGTGCAGCAGTGTGATGGGTGCAGCAGTGTGATGGGTGCAGCAGTGTGATGGGTGCAGCAGTGTGGGGCGTGCAGCAGTGTGAGGCGTGCAGCAGTGTGAGGCGTGCAGCAGTGTGAGGCGTGCAGCAGTGTGAGGCGTGCAGCAGTGTGAGGCGTGCAGCAGTGTGAGGCGTGCAGCAGTGTGAGGCGTGCAGCAGTGTGAGGCGTGTAGCAGTGTGCGCGTGCAGCAGTGA
The DNA here is from genome assembly GCF_964261635.1 of Lissotriton helveticus. NCBI lineage: Eukaryota > Metazoa > Chordata > Amphibia > Caudata > Salamandridae > Lissotriton > Lissotriton helveticus. The sequence continues at coordinate 1,197,233,720 of NC_136068.1, read as the reverse complement.
GCAGCATACAGCAGTGTGCTGCTGTGCATCAGTGTTAGGCGTGCAGCAGTGCGAGGCGTGCAGCAGTGCGAGGCGTGTAGCAGTGTGCGCGTGCAGCAGTGTGCGCGTGCAGCAGTGTGCAGCGTGCAGCAGTGTGAGTAATGCAGCCATGTGAGGCGTGCAGCAGTGTGAGGCGTGCAGCAGTGTGAGGCGTGCAGCAGTGTGAGGCGTGCAGCAGTGTGTGGCGTGCAGCAGTGTTGGGCGTGCAGCAGTGTGCGCGTGCAGCAGTGAGCAGCATACAGCAGTGTGCTGCTGTGCATCAGTGTTAGGCGTGCAGCAGTGCGAGGCGTGCAGCAGTGCGAGGCGTGTAGCAGTGTGCGCGTGCAGCAGTGTGCGCGTGCAGCAGTGTGCAGCGTGCAGCAGTGTGAGTAATGCAGCCATGTGAGGCGTGCAGCAGTGTGAGGCGTGCAGCAGTGTGAGGCGTGCAGCAGTGTGAGGCGTGCAGCAGTGTGAGGCGTGCAGCAGTGTGTGGCGTGCAGCAGTGTTGGGCGTGCAGCAGTGTGAGGCGTGCAGCAGTGAGCAGCATACAGCAGTGTGCTGCTGTGCATCAGTGTTAGGCGTGCAGCAGTGTGAGGCGTGCAGCAGTGTGAGGCGTGCAGCAGTGTGAGGCGTGCAGCAGTGTCAGGCATGCAGCAGTGTGAGGCGTGAAGCAGTGTTGGGCGTGCAGCAGTGTGAGGCGTGCAGCAGTGAGCAGCATACAGCAGTGTGCTGCTGTGCATCAGTGTTAGGCGTGCAGCAGTGTGAGGCGTGCAGCAGTGTGAGGCGTGCAGCAGTGTGAGGCGTGCAGCAGTGTGAGGCGTGCAGCAGTGTGAGGCGTGCAGCAGTGAGCAGCATACAACAGTGTGCTGCTGTGCATCAGTGTTAGGCGTGCAGCAGTGTGAGGCGTGCAGCAGTGTGAGGCGTGCAGCAGTGTGAGGCGTGCAGCAGTGTGAGGCGTGCAGCAGTGTCAGGCATGCAGCAGTGTGAGGCGTGCAGCAGTGTTGGGCGTGCAGCAGTGTGAGGCGTGCAGCAGTGAGCAGCATACAGCAGTGTGCTGCTGTGCATCAGTGTTAGGCGTGCAGCAGTGTGAGGCGTGCAGCAGTGTGAGGCGTGCAGCAGTGTGAGGCGTGCAGCAGTGTGAGGCGTGCAGCAGTGTGAGGCGTGCAGCAGTGTGAGGCGTGCAGCAGTGTGCGGCGTGCAGCAGTGTGCGGCGTGCAGCAGTGTGAGTAATGCAGCCATGTGCAGCGTGCAGCAGTGAGGCATGCAGCAGTGCGAGGCGTGCAGCAGTGTGAGGGGTGCAGCAGTGTGAGGCGTGCAGCAGTGTGAGGCGTGCAGCAGTGTGAGGCGTGCAGCAGTGTGAGGCGTGCAGCAGCGTGTGGCGGGCAGCAGTGTGTTGTGCGGCGTGCAGCAGTGTGTGGCGTGCAGCAGTGTGTGGCGTGCAGCAGTGTGTGGCGTGCAGCAGTGTGTGGCTTGCAGCAGTGTGAGGCGAGCGGCGTGCAGCAGTGTGAGGCGTGCAGCAGTGTGAGGCGTGCAGCAGTGTGAGGCGTGCAGCAGTGTGAGTAATGCAGCGTACAGCAGTGTGAGGCTTGCAGTAGTGTGTAGCGTGCAGCAGTGTGTAGCGTGCAGCAGTGTGTAGCGTGCAGCAGTGTGTAGCGTGCAGCAGTATGTAGCGTGCAGCAGTGTGGCGTGCAGCAGTGTGTGGCGTGCAGCAGTTTGGCGTGCAGCAGTGTGTGGCGTGCAGCAGTGTGTGGCGTGCAGCAGTGTGAGGCGTGGGGGAAAAAATGCACTGAGAGAGTGGGGGGAGCACGAGCTGACAAGAGTGGGGGGGGATACTCGAGCCGACAAGAGTGGGGGGAAAAAAGCACTAGCAGACGAAAGAGTGGGGAATGAAATGCACGATCCGACGAAAAAAGCATGAGTCAGAGAAGAAAGTAAAAGGCATGCAGCAGTGTGAGGCGTGCAGCAGTGTGAGGCGTGCAGCAGTGTGAGGCGTGCAGCAGTGTGAGGGTGAGGTGTGCAGCTGTGTGAGGGTGAGGCGTGCAGCAGTGTGCGGCATGGGGGAAAAATGCACTGAGAGAGCGGGGGGAGCACGAGCCGACGAAAGAGTGGGGGAGGGGATACTCAAGCCGACGAAAGAGTGGGGAAAAAAAGCACTAGCAGACGAAAGAGTGGGGAAAGAAATGCACGATCCGACGAAAAAAGCATGAGTCAGGGGAGAAAGTAAAATGTGAGCCAGAGAAAGACTGGAAAGAAGTAACGAGCCATGTAGAAAAAAAAAGCTCTCGGCATTGCTGTGGTAGGGGTGGGGGAGTGCATTCCTTTCAAGTCTGATGCGGGGGGCAGGGGAGCGGCAGCCTTTGAAGTCTGATGCCGAGGCACAGACAAATGGTGGTGTGTGATGTGGCTGGCGATGATGTGCACGCGCATAGCTCACATGAACTGTACGCGATCCGCAGCTAGGTAGACTTTTCTTTTCCGCTTACTATAATCTCGCCTATTTATCCCTGTGGGATAGAATATGCGAGACCTAAAAAACACTAGCACGGTCAGTTATCCCACGTTAATGAGGTTTTTATCCATCTGCTGTTGGGCCTTAACTCTTCTCCGAATCTTAACTCTTTCAGTCAAGCTAGCTTCAATTCTCTAGTAGGTTTACTTCCATAGGATCTCAGATGCCTGGGTGATGGACTTGTCTTTGGAATATTTTGTCTTAAAGGGGCCTTGTTTTTTTTCTATTATTATCATTACCATTTCATCTTACACCCAGCATTTCATTATATCTCCTGTCTTCAGATTTTGCAGTCTAATAGATTGAGTGACATCCAGAAGCATATAGAGTGCTCCATGTTCTCTTTCAAAGCTCTGCACTGGGTAATGTCTGCTCTGACTTTGCTTGATGTGCCCTTTTCATTCTGGCAGAGGTGGCTCTTAATACCCACTCCGTGGCTGGAGATTCACCTCGAGGGACGGTCACTTTTAAGGCTCTGCTAGGTGACAGGGTCAGAGTATTCCGTCCACAGAGAGTGTATCTTACCATCAAGTTCACAAAAGGTGATGGGAGGCTGCTTACAATACATCTAACCACTGGCAGTAGCTTGTGGTAACAATTCTACCCATCACTTGTTTGCTCACCATGACACTTGAGTTTGCAATCAGCCATAAGCAAATCAGTCTGGACCCTGTTCCTCTTGGGAACAGTCCAGCCCGAACTGCCAAGCCAGTTCGTCCCTGAAACAGAACACAAGCATCCATGGACTGGTTCGCCTTAGCTATGGGCTCATCAGCCGGATACAACTTGGTTCCAGTGACAGAGTAAGCATGGGACGCACGTCTAGGTATACACCCATGTCACTCAGGGTGGTACATGAAACGCACAAAAGGTGATCAGAGGCTTCTTGCAGTAAGTTTAACCACCGGAAATACCTCAGCGTAGCACTCCAACCCATCGTTCTTTTGCTAAACATGCCACCTGAGTTTGGCCCTAGCCATAAGCAAATCAGCCTTGACCCTGTTCCTCCGGGAAACAGTCCAGCCCAACCTGCCAAGCCAGGTCCTCTCTGAAACGTAACACAAGTAATCCAGCACCGGTTTAACGTTAGCACCATTATATTTGAGCAGAAAAGTACACAGTTAAGTTTTTTTTAATGCATTTGGGGTAGGAAAACTTATGTTTAATATAGACCCGATGCTCCTATTGGTCTTTCTGGCCTGACACCTTTGAGTAATTCTGGTGTGTTTTCTTTCCTTTCTTTTACCCATGGGTGCTGTCAGCATATAATAAACAAAAAGTTGTTTTTCTATCAGTTCTGCACCTTTGAATTCGATAGTGTATATACTTAAACCGTTCTGATATTAATCCAGTCCGAGATCGTTAAATGCCTTCAGATGGTCACAGTGACTGTTATCTATCCCAGATTATTTTAGGCCACCCTCCGTTCACATCCCCAGCCATATCCCATGGATTGTAGTGATATGTTGGTAGTTTCTCAGATACATTAATGTTTTGCTTTACAGTTTTACAAATGTGTTTTAATTTTGTAAATAATAATGCACAATATACTGTTTGGCCTGCACATCCGGTTCATCAATCTTGAAACATTGTTAGCTCAAGTGTATTAGCATTTATAATAATAAAAGAAATACTATTATCATTTTTTGTCAGTGTTCAGCCAAAAATCTGAAGAACATATCGGAGTTATTCTATTATGCTCAGAAAGCTGTGCTACATCCCACTGGCCCGCTGTACTGTCCAGAGGAAAAAGAGGTAGGTGGAGATCAAATCTATATTTGTCTTTGTTTCACAGAGATTTCTCAGAAAAATGTAATCACCTATTTGGCAGCATTTAACAAAACTCTGTTTCCCTCATTCAATTGTGATTCTTTTTTTGTACAACATGCTGCCAAATCAGAAGTTATTTGCTTTCTTATTAAATAATTTGGCTCTTAGCTTATCTTTGTTTGAATGAAATTACCAGAAATATAGAGGTATTAACACTGTGCAGCATTTTGAATAAAGAGAATGTTTGGGTTGGTTTCCAAAAGGAGTACTAATTTGAATCCCTCCTGTAGCGTAGACTAAGTTGCAAAGTTTTGTCTGTGAGAGATTGCGGCTGGATGTAAGGCAATGGATAAACTGTCTGCTACTCTGACATGGATGGTTGATCATGTAATGGAGTTTACCATTGATAGCTACATGTAGAGTTGGGCCGTCCCACAATCCATGATAAACCTGTCTGTGACTATTGATTTGCCCGGCCATCCTGGAACTGTGCTTGAACAAATGGCAACGAGGGAAACAAGAAGCAAGACAATTTTCTTACTAAGGCTAATACTGTGGTTAATAAGGGGCTCATAGTCTTAGAAAAACAAATAGCAGAAGGGATTGAAAGTTCGCACTTGGCTTCCCCGGGGTCTTCCTCCAATGGTAGATCGTCACAACTGCTGGACGCTACTCACTTATCACTCATGGACAGCATCGACCAAACTATAGAGTCAGTTCTGCAGCAGCTGAGGACTTCGTCCAACTCATTTAGGGAACGAGACTCTGTCCACACCACCAACAGGGTGGCATCTTCCCCCACACCACAGACTGTTCCACCTAGGGACTTGGGGAATGGTCTTACTGAAATGGATTATAGGGGTCTCCGAGAGGATGCTGTCCCGAAAAGGAAAAGATCGCGGAAGACTAAATTTGCCAAAAGGGCTAAAATAGATCCCACCCTAAATACCGTTGGTGACAGCACTGATGCTTCTGGAACCCCTTTCACTGATATGGCGTGTTCCGTAGTCCACCCCACTAACCCGATACCTCAGCACACCGGCCCATTTTTCTTTGGAGGGGGACTCCGAGACACTGTAGAGCGTATTATCTCCTCACTTACTGACATTATTAAAAGTCTGTTGGATCCCCTCTCCCTAAAATTGGATTGTATTGAGGCTAGACTTTTAGTACTAGAAAGATCAGGTGGAAATGGGGCTGATCAGCAAGGGTTGCGTCTAAGCACAAATGGAGTAAATGGGACTAATGATGGGATTTCTCTCCCGCCCAGTGCTCCTATTACTGTGGTTCCAATTTTGCCAACAACTGTTCCCACGGAGAATGCCCCCGCTATCGCTCCATCACTACCTGCCCCTGTACCCCTCCCTAGACAATTGCCCCCGGTCCCACCCGTCAGGAGGTCGAAGCTACCTACTCCGGCTACCTCACTGGAACGGCACAGACCGCCTAACGTAACGGCTGACTGCCCTAATCGGTTAGGCAACACCTTCAACCGGCGAAAAGTGGTCAACTTGTCGCCTGAGGCGGCGGCTTATACTGCAATTCTGATGGGGGTTCCTGAGCTCTCCAGCAATGTGGTGGAATCTTACGACTCCCTACGTAATAAAGTTATTAGCTGGTTAAACGTTCAAAGGCCCCTACCACCTAATCTCCGAGGCAAAGTACTGATGGTCAGAAGGGTCCCATGGCTTGGGTATACTGTCAAGAAAAAGGGGGGAGATTGTATAATCATAAGTTTTGGGAGCGCTCAGGTCGCTACGTATATTTGCAATTGGCTGGGGAGTCCGGGGAATACCTCCATAGAACTGGTCCCCCTGTCGTTCTTTTACTCCAATGTCTGAGATGTGACTATGGGGAGGGACGACGGCTGGACCAGGGTGGGATTTGCCGTAGACGGGTCAAGGTATAGGCCTACTCGCTATGACACCCCTCTCCATGGCAATTATGTCCACCCCAACAGATACAGTTGCCTTGATCTGGTTGATTGACTCCAGAAGGGCGCATCTATTGGGGATACTCAAGGTGTAGCTTGTGAAACCACTGGGTTGGGGATAGGTAAAGAGGTAATTGATCTTATCACTGAAGACCCTCACGCACCTCCTCTGGAGAGCATAACCATGGGCAGTTTCCGGGGTCAACTAGCTAACTTATTCCCTTGTTCACCTGGTCCAAATATAATATCTGTGGCTCCTGATCATCAGGGAATCCTACCGAATAGGTCTGAATCGCCACCTTTAGGTACCGGCACTGTGGAAACCATGGGGACGGTACCTAAGATCCCTGTAGGAACCATGAAGGTCCTCTCCTGGAACTTGGCAGGTATTGCAAACAAATTAGACACAGATGACTGGGCTTCCTTGGTAGGCAGCAGCGACATCTGTCTCTTTCAGGAGACTTGGGCCAGGGAGCACTTCCCTAGAGCAGGGTACGCAACCTTCTATATCAACGCTAAGTGGAATGGCAAAGGGAGGCCCTCGGGTGGACTAGCTATTTGGGTGGCCAGTCATATTGGCTGTAACACGGAGATAGTACCCACTTATTCGGAGGACATACAGTGTGTCCTCCTTAAATGGCCCAATGCCTTCAATTTGGCAATTGTTAATGTGTACTCACGCCCAGTCAGTGCGTCCATGGAATCACCTACTTTGGGCGATTTCTCATTATTTTTGGGTCAACTTCCCACGGACTGTTAGATATTGATGGGCGGAGACCTTAATTGTCACTTCGAGCCCCTTGAAGGTCTGAAGGAGGGCGCCCTAACTGCCGAAGATGACCATTGGGGGATCCCCCCCATGCCAATCCCCTCATCCTAGATCATGGTCCCCTTTAGCAGTGCAGATCATGTCCCTGACTTTGAATTTTGCTCTGAGGGCCTGTAACTGGCACACCCCATCTGATACCCCCTCAAAGTGCACTTTTAACAGGAAGAACCACGAATCACGCCTGGATTACATTTTTGTGGATACAGGCTTGTGGTCAAAGGTCCAGTATTTTAGGATTGTAGAAAGAACAGACAGTGACCATAATGCCCTCTGTCTAGATATGGCTTACCCCGTCCCTGCTGTAGGGTTGCCATCTAGTGACCTTAGTGAAGATCTAGGGAATTTGGTTCTTAGCACCAACAGACGCAGGGTAAGATGGGGGAAATTAGTAAATTCAGAAGAGAGCATAATTAAAATCTATGAATTAGCACTCCCTAAGCTTGATGAAATAGATGGACTGATCAATCAACCCAGAGCCACAGATTTTAATGAGAAATTAGCCCAAATCCACACAGATTTAGTGGGAATTTTAGGAGAGGTTTTTTATCCAGTGGTGGTGCCAAGGAAGACAAAGACTCGAACTTCAGCCTGGTACAACTCCACTTGTAAAAAGATCAAGACCGAGCTGATCTCCACAATAAAATCAGGTATTAATAAAAATAAGGTTGCTGAACTTAGGCGTAAATATAAGGAAGCCCTGGCACAAGCAAAATCAGAATGGGACTGGAATACATGGCAGGACCTTTCCCTAGCACTAGAAACGAGGGACCTTAGAAAATTTTGGTCTCTGGTTAATATTGGCTCGGGAGAACCAAAAACAGCAGTGGAGCCAAACTTTGCTGCTTCGGTTTGGAAAGCCCACTTTAGCAAATTGTACCAAGATACTCCTGAATTTGCTAATGAGGCGGCCCCTGATGTTGTATCTGACCCCGCAGATGGACTAGAATGCACATTGGGTGAGGTAGTTAGAGCCATAGAGAGATTGTCGTTGGGGAAGGCCCCGGGACTCGACAGATTGCCTGGCGATCTGTTTAGATACCATCCAGAGATCTGGGGCCCGTACCTCCTAATTCTATTTAATTCCATCCTGGGAGGCATGGAGATCCCCTGCACTTGGCTGGGGGCAGAGAGAGTTCCAATTTTCAACAAGCACTGGCGTTGCCAATAGGTCTCGCAGTAGGAAAGTTGGAGCTATTACAATTGCAAATAACAATGCCTTTTATTTTTGTTTTCATTTTAAAAACATAAAGGGCTTTGTCATTTACAAAACCAATAGCTCCAACTTTCCTACTGCGAGACCTATTGTGCACTGCACAGTGTGGGTGAAAGTGGCACTGCGTGTGTGTGAGTGGCTTTGAGTGAGTTGCGTTGCGTGTGTGAGTGGCATTGCGTGTGTGAGTGGCGTTGCGTGTGTGAGTGGCGTTGCGTGTGTGAGTGGCGTTGCGTGTGTGAGTGGCGTTGCGTGTGTGAGTGGCGTTGCGTGTGTGAGTGGCGTTGCGTGTGTGAGTGGCGTTGCGTGTGTGAGTGGCGTTGCGTGTGTGAGTGGCGTTGCGTGTGTGGCGTTGCGTGTGTGAGTGGCGTTGCGTGTGTGAGTGGCGTTGCGTGTGTGAGTGGCGTTGCGTGTGTGAGTGGCGTTGCGTGTATGAGTGGCGTTGCGTGTGTGAGTGGCGTTGCGTGTGTGAGTGGCGTTGCGTGTGTGAGTGGCGTTGCGTGTGTGAGTGGCGTTGCATGTGTGAGTGGCGTTGCGTGTGTGAGTGGCGTTGCGTGTGTGAGTGGCGTTGCGTGTGTGAGTGGCGTTGCTTGGGTGAGTGTGGCATTGCGTGGATGATAGTGGGCTTGCGTGGGTGAGAGTGGCGTTGCGTGGGTGAGAGTGGCTTTGCGTGAGTGAGTGGGCTTTGCGTGAGTGAGTGGCTTTGCGTGAGTGAGTGGCGTTGCGTGTGTGAGTGGCGTTGCGTGTGTGAGTGGCGTTGCGTGGGTGAGTGGCGTTGCGTGGGTGAGTGGCGTTGCGTGGGTGAGTGGCGTTGCGTGGGTGAGTGGCGTTGCGTGGGTGAGTGGCGTTGCTTGGGTGAGTGGCCTTGCGTGGGTGATAGTGGGCTTGCGTGGGTATGAGTGGCGTTGCGTGGGTGAGTGGCGTTGCTTGGGTGAGTGGCGTTGCGTGGGTGAGTGGCGTAGCGTGTGTGAGTGGTGTTGCTTGGGTGAGTGGCGTTGCTTGGGTGAGTGTGGCATTGCGTGGGTGATAGTGGGCTTGTGTGTCTGAAAGTGGTGCTGTGTGGGTGAAAGTGGCACTGCGTGGGTGTGAGTGGCTTTGCGTGAGTGAGTGAGTGGCGTTGCATGTGTGAGTGGCGTTGCGTGTGTGAGTGGCGTTGCGTGTGTGAGTGGTGTTGCGTGGGTGAGTGGCGTTGCGTCTGAGTGGGGTTGCGTGTGTGAGTGGGGTTGCGTGTGTGAGTGGGGTTGCGTGGGTGAGTGGTGTTGCGTGGGTGAGTGGTGTTGCGTGGGTGAGTGGTGTTGCGTGGGTGAGTGGCGTTGCGTGGATGAGTGGCGTTGCGTGGATGAGTTGCGTTGCGTGTGTGAGTGGTGTTGCTTGGGTGAGTGGCGTTGCGTGGGTGAGTGAGGTGTTGCGTGGATGATAGTGGGCTTGCGTGGGTGTGAGTGGCGTTGCGTGTCTGTAAGTGTTGCTGTGTGGGTGAAAGTGGCACAGAGCCTTTGATGTGGCCTGGCGCAGGAGAAATGCTGCTGCTGCTAATTAAATATAAAAAGTGTTTAGGGACTCACGGCTGCCGAGAGTAACAAGGCAGTGCTGGGAGGGGGGCTGCGCACCAACTGAAGTGCTCTGGTTGCACGGCCTGCGGCCGGTCGTGTGAAGTGATTAGCCTTTGAAGTACACAGGCATGCTGTGACGGAGGTGTGACAAAAACCACTTGAAACAAAATGCCACTTCAAAGTTTATATTGTTTATTCTTGGAGGCAAAGAAAATACGAGTTTGCCAGTTCAAAACAAAAAAAAGCACGGGGGCAAGAATCTTTAAGTGACCTAAACTGGAAATAGTTTTAGTACAATAACTGTGGTAGTAGAAATCGTTGATAGAAGAGAGAATGCAGAGCGCGCGCTGGGCGAAGCCCATTGATGTGCTGTGAGCGGCCGGGAATGAATGATTAGGGGAGGAGAAGCGGGAAACTGAAAGGAATAATTAGGGGAGGAGAAGCCCTGGCCGTGAATGCGCGTGCATGTTTGCTCACGTGATTCACGTGAACTTCATGGAAACCGCCAGCAAAAAGCTGGTGGTTTCACGAAGATTTTGGCCACTTGAATTCTCGCTCCGCTCGATGCGCATGCGCGCATCGATAGGTCGCGAGACCTAAAAAGGGCTCTCCTCTGCTCCCAGCCCACTACAGGCCGATCAGCCTTATAGATGTACCCCAAAAACTATTTTCTCGCCTTCTCCTGGACCACCTTCTAGAGTGGATGGAGGATAACTCGATTCTTAGTCCCCTCCAGGCGGGCTTCAGGAAAAACACGTCCACCATGGATCCGATTTTCCGCCTCGTTCTCCTCTACTGGAAAACAGTGAGGATCGAGGGGGGGGGGGTCTGTACATGGTGTTCGTGGACCTGAGGTCCGCATTTGACTTGGTCCCCCGTAAGAAACTATGGGAGGTCCTAAAAGAGCTGGGTGTCCCTTCCCAACTATTGCATGCTATAATTAGGCTCCATGAGGGCAATTTTGCCCAGGTTAGGTGTGGGAGGGATGGAGCGGTGTCCTCTAGGTTCCCAGTTCTCAGAGGGGTAAGACCGGGTTGCGTTCTTGCGCCGACCCTGTTTTGCCTCTTTGTTAACAGTGTCATATTTCATCTTGACAATCTTAGGGACAATGACGCACCCCTGTTGGCAGGCAGGAGGGTACCGGCTATTATGTTTGCCGACGATACCCTCCTGCTTTCCAAATCCCCGATGGGGATTCAACGGATATTAGATGGGTTTGGCGTTTTCTGCAGGCAACATGGTCTGGAGATCAACACTGAAAAAACCAAATTCATGATATTCAACCCCTCCTCTACAACTAGGCCTAATCCAACACTGGGCTCTGCAAGGCTGGAAAGGGTAAAAACGTTTCAGTATCTGGGGGTAACTCTACACGAGAAATTATCATGGGCCCCTCAGATAGCTACATCTCGGTTAAAATTGTCTCAATTATCGGGCGCAATTCTGAAGGTCGCAAATACATCAACCTTTAAACCCATCAGTCCAGCCGTGGAGATGTATAAAACCCAAGCCAAAGCGGCCGCATTATATGGTAGTGAGTTGTGGGGTCACAAAGCAGGGGCAGAACTAGTAAGAGTAGAAAATAACTTCCTCAGACGCCTTCTGCTTCTTCCCCAAGGCACACCCTTGCTACCACTAAGATTAGATCTGGGGCTCCCCACAATAGGGGACGAACTGGAACTAAAACCGCTGAGGTTTTGGCACAGGCTCTGGTCCACTGGTGTACTTGCACATTACAGGGAAGACCTCAAGCATGTTATGAAGCTCAACCAGCGTGATAGAATCCTGTGGTTGACCTTCATTAAGAGAGAACTACATGGCCTGGGACTCCCTGAGTTATGGGAGGACCCTGAAAGAGGCTGTCAAAGGGTCCCTCGTAAAAGTCTGGTGGAAACATTCAAGGAGAAAAGTCTAGTCTCTCTGGTGTGTGCACCTAATAACGGCACCCTGACCGAACATTTCCTGGATTCCAAAAATTCTTATTATTTTGAAGGTTTTATGGACATCCTATTCCCCTTTTCAGCAAGGAAATTGTTCATTCAATGGAGGCTAGGCACCCTGCCCCTGAAAACTTTTATTTGCAAATGGACAACGCGGGACGAAAAAACCTGTCCTGGGTGCAAAAGCCATGATGAGGAAGAAATTCACGTTCTGTTCTTTTGCCCGGCCTACACCAGACCGAGGAAATACTGGCTAGTGCCTCTGTGTAGGACCATGGGCATAAGAAATTACTTACATTCATACAGAATACTGAAGACAAGTACCCTGCCCCACATTGTCTTTGCAGTTGCAAAGTTTATAATGGCCATGTGGCAGACAAGGGGGAAATTACTAAAAGACTGAATACTGTTATGAATTGTAATGAAATTGTATTCGTGTTTAGATCCCCTAGGGAAATGAACTATTTATGGGACGTACCATGTCAGGTTTTTATTGTATGTGGATGTCTTTTAAATGTTTTTAAATGTTTTAATGTTTTTAAATGAATCTTTTATGGTCTTAATGGCCGAAATAAAGAATTTTTGGATTGGATTGGATTTGCCTTTTGTGAAGAGCTTAGTAACACTAATGTGTCGCATAATTATTCCGTATTTAAGTTCCAATGAAGATTGTTCAATGAAACTGGAGTGAGAAGACCATCTTCCTCATTCCCTTTTTGTATGCAAACTAGAGATGAGTGGCAGTTTAAACATTGAAACATTCATAATACAGTGGAGAGTGGGTCATTTGATGCCAATCTTGTGCATGCGCCTGATGAAAATGGGATGTGAAACTGTGTCACATTCTGCAGAGGTCCAGGAGAATGATAGATGCCATGTCTCCTCTGTCAGGGATCATGCACATGTTGTCTGTGACGGCGACGAGTGCTGTTTCTGTATTGTGGTTTGGCCTGAATCCAGACTGCATTGCATGGAGGAGCTGGACGTTGCTGAGGTGGTCTGGGAGGCGTTGGTTAATTAGTTTCTCTAAGACATTTGGCGGGTATGGTAGGAGCCAGATGGCTTTGGAGTGTGAAAGCGTGGCTGGGTTAGCTGCCATTCTCTGAACATCTTGTAGTAATACATCCATCATTGTGTTTTTCCTTGGGTTTTCACAGATGAAGCCTGCTTGTGTTAAAGCACTGACTCGAATTTTCAAGGTGTCAGACCAGGATAATGATGGAATTCTTAATGATGCAGAACTCAACTTCTTCCAGGTAGGCTGTCCTGCCAGGCTGTGAACATTTGGAGACTTAAATTGTTTTATTCTAAAATACATTACGAAACATATTGATTCTTTTTTTTCATATTGTCTTAAAAGGAAAGAAATATGAAGGACAAATGTTGGCATATTGCTAATAATTTAAAAAACTTGTGGATACTCATAATGTGCATTAAGAATGTTCAGTCAGCACACAATGCCTTTATGGATTGTAAAATAATTTAAATTAATGATATATATATATATAGAACATATAGACAGTATTCAGCACTTAAAAGGCATCTGCCTGTATACAGAGTTATCTTACTTGGGATACAGCATGCTAATGCATTTTAGCTATCAAGCAGCATCCTTTAGTTGATTAAGAAGTGCCATGATAAAAAGATATTACTCTGCGCATATATGTGTATATAGTTCTATAGATCTATACTTATATATCTATAGATATAGATTGATATATATAGATATCTGTACGCAAATACATTCATGGCAACATTTGAACATGTGAACATTCTAGAAGAACCAACATGACAAGAACATTTGATAATGTACTGTTGCTTTATAGACAATATTTTTTTTATATTGAAAGGCACCACTGAAAGTTTGGAAGAAAACATACAGAATCTGAATACAATAAACCCCATAATAAAATTCACTAAATGTGTTAGTAATAGCCAGCTTTCATTTTGGGATGTTTGGATAGAACTATCTGAGTCAAGTTTAACCACAAGTGTATTCAAGAAACTAACAAATTGGAATAACGTTTTCATGCCACAGTTTCCATCCCACAAGATTGGTTCAGAATTTACCAAACTCTCAATTCTTCAGAATAAGGAGAATATCTCAAATGTAGAAATCTGCAAAAAATCACTGGAAACATACAAAGGTATCTTGAGAGAGGGTACCCTAAAAAGAAATTAAATGAAACTTAAACAAGTCATGAGCACAGAACGCAAAAACTTGATACAAAAAACACAAGGGGCCAAAACAGACCGACCACTTTTTGTATGTAGGTTCCTAACAGTCTTTGGCCATCAAGAAAATAATCAACCGTTGATGGGAACTACTACAAAATGAACCAGACTTTCATGTTGTGTTTTATCCAAAACCTCTGCACTTGTTTGAAGAATTTGAAGAGCTCTTGTCATCCACAAAATCCACAACAAACTGCAGGGACCAAAAATGCTATAACTACATTCATTGCAACAATGTGGTCACAGGGAACATCATCACACATCCAAGGACTGGAGAGGTAATCTATTTAAAGCACTTGGCTGACTGCAATACCAAATAATCATTTAATAAACAGTATAAATGTCCATGTGGTCCATGTGGAACTGAAAGGAAAGTCCAAATAACAGAACACAAAAGCATGATCCGAAATAGAAACAACAATTCAAATCTAGCATTACATTGGACAGAACACAGACATACGATAGACCAGCTTCGTTTTCAGATAGTATATTCTGGATCAACCAATTGTGAGGCAATGTTCACCAAAGAACTCTATGATGAGATTGACAAGAGTTGTTTCCTATAAACCTTCATTCCTTACTACATTACGTAATAAATATTTCTTCTCAACATTGGTGATCTTGCGTGATCAAGTTTAGGTATGCACTAAATAATTAACAGAGTACTTTGAATACGTTTTTCTACACATTCGCTAGACTTTATTGACACAAGTTTTGCACACACACCCACGCAGTCACATTGTGAGTATAGGCCCTTAAGAATATATCCGAACACCGCATGGTATCACACACACATTAGTGAGGATTGGTGATGTGTTTTTTTTATATCAAGAATTCTTTTTGCATTAGTTCCTTTTTTTGATTAAGGATATATGAATCTGCTAATTTTTGTTTTGAATATAGTCTTTTGTTAATATTTATTTAGGAATAGAGTCTTTTTGTTAAATTCGGTAATTGCAAGATGGTGGGCATACTGAATGTCTATGGAGTGTTAGTCCTATGTTGAAGACAGATGAAAAAGCGTGGACAACCGTACGTGGAGCCGAGAGCTTCTGATCTGGGAATAGTCGCTCACAGGTGCTAGACTGATCCTGCTGCATTCATGAGAGTCACTGAAACTTGCATTTCAAAGTCTGGAGAAGTAAGGGAGCAGTGCAGTTTCTTTTGAGCAGTGTCCAACCGCTTGCTTTCTTTAACCCGCATAAATGAGATCTACTCTGTTATTTGTTTAGACCCGTTTGGAGTCGGGAGTAGGTGGAGTCGGGGACAGGTACATTTAAAAAAAACAAAACAATTTTTTAAACTTTTTATTGAAGAAAATTCTCCTTCCAACACAGCCTCTTGCCTACAATCCAGGGGGCTGGCAGTATGTCATTGTACAATAGCATACACAGCTTGTGAGCCAACAACCCAGGGAGCAGGCAGCGTTTAATAACCACAAATAGCAAGAAATCATATGTTCATAGTGGTCTTGGTGTGCCATAAAGCGTCACATGGAAATCATACATAACTTACAATGGTCAATGAATAACGAAACCCATGGAAAGCCTTCAAAGGTCAGTTACAAGTACTTGTGTCGATAAGGTTGGATGCCCTTCCTGATAATTGGTACCAAACCAAACTACCCTCCGATCCAACGTACCCTACGTTCCGGGAATCGGGACCCCCCATTAACAAAGTATCCAGGGAAGCATCGCGCAGTGTAACCTGTAAGCTGAAAATCAAGTGACCGCTGTGTGGTTATTGTCATCAGGAGTAGTGGGGGCTACCCGGCCAGGGTCTACGTCTCTGGTAAGCAAGTATGTGGTATATAATCCCCAGAAGTTTTTGGGTCTATTCCTGGGGGGCAGTAATTCACTGAAATTCTCGGTTTGTGTACTGTAATAAAGCATGTCGTGCGCGCACTGTGTCAATGTAGGTGTAGGACCCTTCAACCAGCACATTGCAACCCGTTGTTTCACCATGAGGAGACCATGTCAACTAGTCTGTGGACTGCCTTAGGCAACTTTTTAGAATACCCCAGAAGTGCCAGAGCCGGGCCTGGAGTGAGCTCTGTCAACAATTTTCCCCAATTCCAGAAAGATCGATTCCCAATATTTGTACACCCCCGGACATTGCCACGCTAGATCAAAAAAATCTGCAGTGTGTACATGGCATCTGTCACAAGCCGGGCAATCCCGACAATGCCCCAAAGTGCATAACCTCCCTGAGAACAGAGGAGAGATTGTTTTCTGGATCTCAAACGTACAACAACGTATCATCTGCGTTGGTGGACACCATGATCTTATAATTCGGGAAACTGATACCTTTATGACTATGATATTCCCGTAATGCGCACGCCAGTGGCTCTGCGACCAGGGCATATAAAATGAGGGAAAGCGGGCAGCCCTGTCTCGTCCCTCAGGATCCGTTACCAAGTTACCTATTTTTATTCACGTCGAGGGTGAATTGTACGATATCCCGATCAATTGGAGAAAGACTGAGCCCAGTCCCATCCTAGACAAAACTTGACTCATGAAGGGCCACTCGACAGAATTGAAGGCCTTCTCCATGTCGAGGAAGACCGTGACAGCTTTAGAGTCCTGCCTAACATGCTGGATAGTTCCAAACACAGTACGGAGGTTATAGGTAAGGTTCCTATCTGGGATGAACCCCGCCTGTTTAGGGGCTACTAATATCGGTACCAAGGGGCAGAGACGATTAGCAAGTATCTTTGCAAATATCTTGGTGTCTACATCGAGCAAAGATAGTGGATGATAAGACCCACACTCATCCAGCGGCTTGCCTGGTTTAGGGATGGCGACAATCACCGCTTCTCTCATCGTTGGTGGCATTGTGCCTGATACGCACCTGTCCTCAAAGAGTGTTGAGAGGAGTGGGAGTAGTAAATCCGAAAAGGCCTTATAAAAACCGACGGTTAGGCCATCCGCCCCTGGGGCGCTGAATGCCTTCATTCCTGACAGGGCCAGTAAAATGTTGTCTATTTCTATGGGTCGCATAAGAAACTCACTGCGAGTGTTTGTGAGAAATGGCAATTTAATATGCTCAAGATAGTCCTGGATTTGTTCCTCCGCACCTGTAGACCGGGAAGTGTAAGTCCTCGTAAAATTGTTAAAACCTATCTGCTATGTCCGCTTCTTCAGATAGCAACTCACCCTCCGCCGATTTAAGCTCAGTAATCAGCGTTCTGCCGTGCTTAGCTTTCAGTACCTGCGCCAGTACAGAGCCTGGCCTGTTACCCTCCCCTTAGGTTCGCGCTGTAGCATATTTGCCTAAATGTTGTGTGCAAGTTGCAATAAGCAGAAGGTGCGTGTAACCTTCTTTGTCCAGGTGTCGTGCATGCCATATGTCGCAAAGATCCATGCACACCATTGCGCTCTCAATTGCTCTAGCTGCTGCAGTGGGCCGCCTCATCAGGCACCCCTGACCTATCCAAATTTGGGTCTCTGACCAGATTAAAGTCCCCACCCCAGTGAAACTGTGCTTCCGGGTACCTAGTTACAGCGCCTGTGAGTGTTGTAAAGAACTCCGGGCAATCATAGTTAGGACCGTAGACATTCACTATAATTAAGTCAACGCCCCTCCCCTGACATCTGGAAATCACGTAGCGGCCATTCTTATCTGAGTCTAATTGGACCAATGTATAGGTAGATCTAGGGTTAACCCATGTCGGCACCCCTCGGGCATGCCTGGTGAAACCTGAGTCGTTTATATCGTCCAACAGTCCTCTACAGCATAATAATGCGCCATTTATTGGGAGGTGCGTCTCCTGAACCAGTGCTATATCAATATTCTGCCTCTTCAAGTAGTTCAGCACCTTACGTAATTTGCGGTGGTCGGTTAGCCCCCGGACGTTCCATGTAAGAGCACGAAGGGAGTCTAGCGTCTTCGGTACATAAACCGCACTAGGTCCCGCCATCGTTTGTAGCAGTGCCTAAATTGTGTCCTGACCTTTGCAGCCTATAGTTAGTATGCACACCATGTAAAGACCAACATAAACATTAAACAACCCAAAAATAATACTATTCCCTCTTCCCATCCTCCCCCCCTCCCACGACAGACCACCCCCAACTCAGTCGCGAAGCATCCCCCAGAACATCCAATCTACCTCCCCCCTCACCCCCTTAAAAGGTTACCCCCTCGTGTGTTGCACTCGTGGGCAGATGTTGCTCTTCCTTGCAAGGAGAAACAATAAAAGCATTAAACAGCCCCGCTCCCCACACATCATCCCAAACAAAAAGCACATCCTCACAGACCCAGTGGCCACAGGCCTCCGCAATCGTACAGAACAAAGATGTAGCATCTTCTTCTCGCTGTCCTGGACCAAATTAACCAAGAATCCAGAACATCCCATAAAAAGAGTTCCAGAGTAGTCTCTGTGTCCCACACCTGAGCACCTCCCCAAACATTCCCCCAATCGGTCAGGAGCAACTTATCGGGTGTCCCTCCAGTCCAAAATCTGTGATGAATCTCAAGCTAAACCTAAAATATACCCCGGTTGGACAGCTGCAAGCATGCCATCACTGGTTGCAAGCAGCAGCGCCTAGAACACCCATAGCCCCGCCCCCCACCTTCAGTATCAAACCCCAAGGCCATACTTATCATCTAGCAGCAGTTCGCCACAGTTAGTCTTAGTCCTCCAGGGAGCTCCCAGCCGCCTCATCGAGCAGTTGCTGTTCCGGACTGTGGTGTTGTTCTTTGAACCAACCCTTTAGAGCCTTTTGTAATGCCTTTGGATCCCTAAAGATGTGGGAACGGCCCTGTCTGTTGACCCGAAGTTTAGCAGGATACAACATGGCGTAATCTATGCCTAGATCACGCAGCTGTTTTTTTCATAGGGTCTAACTGTCGGCGCGCCTCCTGTACCCGCATAGTAAAGTCCGGAAAGACGCTACCGCGGATCCTTCGTAGTCCAATGACTGTTTGTCCCTCGCCAATCACAGGGCAGTGTCTCTGTCAAGATAATTGAGCAATTTTGCGATAATTGGTCACGGTGGTGCCCCCGGGGGCGGGCGAGGCCCTAGGGAGCGATGCGCTCTCTCTACCACAAACATATTGGAGAAGACCCCCTTCTCCCAACAGCGTGATAAACAGCCTCTCAATAAATTGTTCCATGTTACCAGTCGAGGTGGACTCTGGAAGGCCAGTGATTCTGAGATTACAGTGACAAGAATGCGCTTCCAAGTCCTCTGTTTTATCTTGAAGGACACGCAGAACTCTCCCAAGCTGCTTATGATCAGTGTCAAGAGTGGTGTGCGCTTCCTCCACCTCTGTAGGCCTCCGCTCTGACCTATCCAATCGCTCAGCA
The DNA here is from genome assembly GCF_964261635.1 of Lissotriton helveticus. Classification (NCBI taxonomy): domain Eukaryota; kingdom Metazoa; phylum Chordata; class Amphibia; order Caudata; family Salamandridae; genus Lissotriton; species Lissotriton helveticus. The sequence continues at coordinate 1,197,214,418 of NC_136068.1, read as the reverse complement.
TGCTTGTCTAAACATTCAATCAATCTATCCATCCTGTAGGAGAGAGTGTCTATTTTCGTACCCAGGGAGGTGATGCCGCTTTGCAGGCTCTTCTCCATGGCCAAGAGCATGCAATGGATATCAGGGCTGGGGTCTTCAGTCGCAGGGGTCTGTGTCCTGGCGACTTCGTCCGTAGAGGCATCATTGGATTTCGACCGCTTCTGCTCGAAAGGGAGTTTGGGCTGCGCTCTGTCTACTCTGCCCATTATCACTATCAGAAGGGTACACCAGGCAAGAATCCGTCACTCCACAGCTCTGAAGCCCAGAACACTGTATGGCAGAAATGGCTGTGAGGCACTCCAGGCAGCTCAAGTCCGCCACTTGTACTGGACGGGAAACATCCTAAACCACGATGATTGAATCACAACTCACCTGAACAACGAGGAGAGAATAACGAAGACTGCTGAACAACGTCGGCCGGAACTACAAAAGGCTGAACAATGAAGTATAACATATCCTGTATAACGTCACTCCTCAGAATTAAGGGAAAATTAGGGGGGGGGGAGTGGGGAGTTTCCCCCCCAAAAAAAGGATAAATAAATAAAAAAATAAACAAGCATTGGCATTGCCAATAGGTCTCGCTTGTGGGACCTTATAAGTATTTAGTTTTGCAGCACAATATCCTTGTTGCACCAAGGATATTGTGCTGCAAAACCAAATACTTATAAGGTCCCACAAGCGAGACCTATTGGCAATGCCAATGCTTGTTTGGCGTTCCCGCTGTCTGAGGTGTAATTGAATCAACCCCAGTGATACCACGCCGCGTAATTTTACAGAATTCTGTGTAAAAAGCGTAATGCAAAACGCCAGCTAGCAAGTGAATTACGTCGGCCTTTTTACATATTTCGCCAGCGCCTTCTTTCGAAGTGTTGTTTTCATATGCACTGTGCAGACTGCAGAGCACTTCATTTCTCCAAAGTGCCCTGAAGCCAGAGGTCACCAGGCGCTGTCTGTCTGGGGCTCTGCTGGGCGGGCTCACCGAGACTCGTCAATTAGAGAAAAGCTCGCGCTGAGTTGAGTAATGTAAACATTTCTAGGCTTTCACGACAGCGTGTTGACAATCTTGTCATTTTAACTTAAACTGTGAAGATTTAGATCACAGAATTAAAGTAACAAAGTGAGGAAATTATGTGCCGATGTTTAATTTGTGTAGCACGAGTTAGTGCTCCGAAGTTTTGTAAAGTTGGAGACATCCGGCGGTATCTCGTGAGATCTCAAACTGGCGCGGAGGTCGTGAGTCTGATAACACAAGCAAAAGCAAATGGTGGGGGCCTGAAGGAGGAGGGGGTGCGAGGGATGAGTGAGGATGGGGTAGCAGGGGAGGGAACACGGCCTGGGGGAAGCTGGCTGGGGAGGGGGAGGAGAAATCCAAGGAAGGCTGTGTGCGGGGAGAGAGGGGAGGTGCTGGAGCTGAAAGTATGGCCGATAGGAGGGAGGGAGGCTGATGCGCGTTCGTGTTTGATCACGTGATTCACGTGAACGTAAACAAAACGCCAGCGGAAAGCCCTTAGTTTGACGAGGATTTTGGCTACTTGAATTCTCGCTCCGCTCGATGCGCTTGCGCGCATCGATAGGTCGCAAGACCTAAAAATGGTATGCGTTGTCAAAGCATACTAAAATAGAACATTTAGATCAGTTTTTTTTTTTTAAAAGTGGTTCACGCAAGAAGTATTGCAAGTACAATAGTGCCATCTAATGGCCAAACACGAGATGTTTAATTTCGTGGTTTAGGAAGTCGTGCTAAAAAGGTAGTGGTTAAAAATAGCTCGTGGTTAGGCTTTCGTGGTTAAGGCAGTCGTGGTTTAAGCAGTAGTTGTTTAGACATACAACCGTACTGGACGTTATAATGAGCAATACACCAAGCAGGGAGGCACTGTAGACCTGCACACGGGTGCCGTCAAACGTCGACAGACTCATCCAACAGAGCACCGGGCAACTTGCTGGTATGTTGCGTCAAAGCTTGCGCGCCTATTGTAGGTCTCAATCACCAGCAGGCATGTGCACCACCGCACCTTGGGCGTCCTCCAATTTCACATCATATCCTGTATTTCACAGCAGTGACAACACGCTACACTCACCAGGAGACCCCACACAAAGCCAGGGTACCGCTGCATAGGGCAGACCAACCAGCCCGCTTTCACATCTACTCCAATCTGCATGCGCCTCTCAATTCAGCGCACACCGGCTATGTGTAGGGCTCACCAGGGGGCTCAGCAGACACAGTGACCCTTGCGTCGCCACGGACCCACGGTGATTAATGTGCCAGTCTGCGCTCACCTGTGGCTTATATGCCGCACCGTGTCCCCGTGTCCCCATCCCCCCATCCCGGCCCCCCGCCGCCGCCAGGCTCATCAAACGCTGACCTCCTCCGCATTGATGCAGCTCAGGGCTGGGCGAAGCGCGCAAGCTTCGTACAAAGCAAGATGGCGGGTCACCGTGGTTGCAGACGTACCGAGCGCTCAGGAATCCAATGCGCCGCTGCGTGTGTCATAATTCATAAGACAGTCAATCCGCATACCCCACACGCCAGGAAGATTTCCGAATAATACCATCTGCGGCTGCGGGTGCTGAGACCCGTTTCTCCACCTTCGCCAGGCCATCAGCCTGCTCCAAGGAACTCCGGTCGGTTATACGGGCAGTTGCACGCTCCTCCAATGGTCCAATCATTCCTCCGGCATACCTCAGTGAGCCAGGGCCCACGTATGCGACAATCTAGTCAGACCTCTCAGGCCGCCACAGCGTCACTCGCGTCCCAGGCGGCACCACGCCCCAGCCCAACTAAAGCCCGGGGATCCGAGGCCTGCAGGGCGGGCAACTTCAGGGCTCTGTAACTTCATCGTTCTCGGACCTTAAAGAACCAGAGTGCAACCGATGTGCACCCCGCGTGTTGCGGAAATCAGGCCACACCAGTGCGCTCATTATTAGAGAGTGATTCCGTCGGCTATATGCCGGATGGAGGGACGATGTTACGGAGCTAAAGGCTCAAGCGGCCATCTTGGTCGCGAGCATGCTCCGCCCGGGGGTTGGGGGGGACGGATACATTTAATTAGTGGACGCATACATTTAATTAGTGGACGCATACATTGGAGGTTCTGGATTTTTGTGATGAATATTATGTTTTCTCTGCAGTGTTTTTAGTTTCACTGGTAGGAACTCCATTTACCAGTGGATCTTCACTCAGGTCACTTTCCCGCGTTTTTTGTCACAATTTGGAAGCATGAGCACTGTGGTAGGGTACTATCATATAGTGCTTTCAGGTAACACAATATTGTTTTATATTGTTGTTTCAGTACTTCCTTATGCTGTCATTTCACCTTTCATTTTTGGATTACATGGGGATATCTTGGTTCATATTAAGTACTCCAGTTTCTCAAGTTAAAGACATCACACGCTCCTTAAGATGAATGGATTGCACTTAATTCTCATGATCATTAAGAGCGCATTATGATGTTGAAATCATTGATTGATTGCTGCTGTAAAATATCCAAAAAGCGTTATTGCTTTCATTTTTTGAGAGAAGCGCCTGAAGAAGTGACTGTCCCGAAATTCATTGGGCACAACATTTTTGAATGGTACAGAATTCAATGGAGTAATTTGTTTTATTGAAGACTTAGTTTATTTTGAGAATTGGTTTCTGTATTTGAAAAAGAGATGCATCATTGAAAGATGGTAAGGACGAAACAAATACATAATGTTAAAAAATGAAACAATTATTGAACAAATTGTATTACAATGAATGATATCTCTAGCAGTGCGTACCTAGTCCAAGGAACCAGCGGTACTTGGCTAAGCTTGATGTTTATAGTTTACATATGTTGGCAGCATATGCTTCAGTAGTGCACACATTGTGTTAATTTCAGACAAACATTTATTTAAGAAAGTCTAAACTAGGAAGGGCTTGAAAACGTGTTTTTTCACTAAATAGTCTTTATCTTCTTCCTTTTTTAGTCTGCGTTTTAGTTGTTATGTTGCCTTCTACCTGCTGATATTCTTCGCCAAAGCTCCGGGATGCTCCTTGGAGTAGCCGAGCGCTATAGAAGAAAAAATTAACATAACATAACATAAACTAGAGAGTGCACAAAACACATTTACTTGTTTTTGCAACCACAAAGGCCATGCATAGATAGCCAGAAGTGTGGCTTTCTCATTTAATATGTAACTGAAAACTCTAAAGGTGCGTTACTTCACCAGACTCCCCTGTGTAATAAGGATTGTCCTAAACTTGGGAAACTTTAAGAATGAAACGTGGTTAACAGCAGTTGAAAAGCTTTCAGTAATACTGAAATTGTGATCCTCTTACAGGTGGGCTTCTGCTGAGTCAGGTGTAAGTTGGAATACCAAATTGAATTAATTTCTTTTTTTTAATCAGTGCAGAATTGTTTAGCATGAGAAAGTAATCATGATGCAGGTACACGTAATGCAGAGATAATGAAGTGTAATGGAGGGTTCACAAGACTTTTCTTGATAGTATATTTATGTGTGGACACTTCAGCCTGTGGATCTCTTCATATGGTGGGTTTTTAAAGAGTTGATTTGGAAGCAGCCAAATGTCCAACAAAAACAGGAATATTTACCTGGTGATAGGAGATAGGTTAGTTGTGGATAAAAGAACGTACACATGGTGCAAGGGTTCACCCAACAGAAATGGCAGCAATCTAACATTTTCACACTAAATGTGTTGTTTGTAAGGCTTTCTCCTGGGGGTAAACCTGAAAATGAATTGATGTAAGTGCAAGAGACAAGCAGAAGCAGGGGGCTAACTTGAACAGCTTATTTTTCAATAAAATATCAACCAAAATCTTTCTGTAGTAATGTGGTACGGTGATAAGGGTAAGAACTAATGCATCCCTTTTTTTCAGCAGAAAAGTGCATGGTTAGCAACAGTTTGCAAATGTGTGTGTAGACTGTGCACAAGTAGTAAAAGAGCCAGGCAAAGAGGCTACTGTAGTAATTTTAACAACAGAAAGTCATTTCAGTTCATATCCTATCACATGCTGTGCATATCCTTATTCAGAATAAGTGAAATTAGTTATTTATGTTAAACAGCATACTGGAGATGCCATGTAGCAAACCTTCTTTTGAGAGGCACAACTGCCAAAATGTCATTCTAAACGCGCAGATGATAGTCTATGGTCGTGATAGACTGCGACCTAGGCACAATTTGAAGCCAACTGACCTGGAGTACGTGTCTAATATGCTAAAGAGGTTCGTCTCAATCAAAGATTTAATCTTATGACTTGATCCTTTAAGCCACAGTCTACCACAGGAGAACACGTTTAAAGCCCCCAGGGCCTCAGGGGCTACACTTAAAAACTCAAAGGGTGGTAGGCAGAGGCTGAGCGCACCGGCCAGTCGCTACTTGTCAGTTGGGTATTTCCAGAAAAAATGCCTCTTGCAGCTTGTCTCCCTTTAGCCACACAGAAGGACAGCCGTATAAACCTTTGAGTCAACTTCTTTGTACTGGGTACAAGAGGGAATACTCTCAGGTCAGAGACAGCAGATCCAGTCCTCCTAAGATCTCCAGAAGGTCCAGAAAGTGTTCTGAAGTGGGTGCCTGGAGGTACCATATTTATTCCTTGCACTAGGTAGTGGGGGAAAATGACTCCTGGGCGTGCCCTAACGAATGGGATAAAAGACTGTTCCAGGCTGGGCTGGGCTAGCCCCCTTGGATCCCACTTACCAGATGTTGCCCCCATTTCCCAAGGGTATTGACTTTTTATCATTCGTGTGCTTTGTGTCCTTTGGAACTAGACCTCGAACATTCACAACAATGACCATGGGTTCCAGAAGTAAGACTGCACTTAGAACTGCCTTGTTTACAGGTCCTATTGACCAGTTTATCTCAAAAACTAATGAGGCAATTAATCAAAATATTTCCCTTTTAGAACGCAGGGTGTCTCAGGACCTTGCGATTGCCCGGAGATCCTCAATGGGCCTCATAGCAGCGGCTTTAACCCCGCTTCCATCAGCTTCTCCTATCCCAATTCTAATACAGTCTGGTGCAACTGCCCAAGTTCATTCAATCCCAAATGCTGTTGACCTATCAGCCACCAACCTGTCGTCGGAATTAGACTCAACAGGGAACCTTGAGATTACCCCGGACCTTGGGCAGATTCTGTCTGAAGATCCTGAACAAGTATCCAGGCTCAAGGGGGTTAGAGAAGGTGCTGTTCCTAAGCAACCAGAACTCCAAAAAAAGGGGAATAACACCAAACACCATCATAAAGCCAATAAAAAGAAAGGGTCCATCGTACCACCATCCAAGAATGCCCCTCCTAGAAGTAATTCTGCACCACTTGGCTCATCTAACCTACAATGCCCCACATCGGACAATGATCAAGAGGATGGCCTCAGTCTGATTGGCTGTGATACTCCGCAGCTTTTCGCTAGATTCAGGGACTTATTAAAATACCATCTCCAACCTCTGGAACGGAGTATCATGGCAATTGAAAAGCAACTTGCCATACTCCTCGTTAAATTACCCGACCAGGGCGGGAATTGTTAAATCTGGGGGGGCCTCGACAGTGGTCAATTCTGGGGTTATACCAGCTAACTCAGATAGACCGCCCGTTATGACCAAAACCCAGTCTAAAACAAAAGAGCCATCAACCCCCATACCACCAGCTTCAAAAAATTGTGCAAAATCTAAGTCAACAGCTAAAACCCCTTCTCAGTCACCTTCATCTAGTCAGCAAAATTCTTCCCTTCCCCCCCCTGTAGCCCCACTAATAGCTGCCAATCATACCGCGGCCAAGGTGTCCTCGCAGCCATCTCAAACCAAACCCCCGGTGCCCCCAAAATCACATCCTCCAGAGGGTAAGAGGGGGTTTAGACCCAAACGCCCAGTTCATCTGTCACCTGAGGTATCCCCATTTACTGTGATCCTAACGGGAGTACCCGAACTAACAGCAGGATCAGATGAACAACCCTGGTCCCTTCTGAATAAAATCCTTCAATGGCTTAGTATCAATAGGCCATTACAGCCCCCAAACACCAGTAGAATATCATCTGTACGTAGAGTACCATGGGTGGGGGTGAGCCCGAAGAGTATTCAGGGGGACTGCGTCATTGTTACTTGCGATGATGCGTCCACCGTGAATCATATTTGCTCGTGGCCAGATCTGGAGAAGAAAGGGGGAGTCGACGCCCATCGACTCTCCTTTTTCTACCCCCCGTATATAACTATCATCACCCAATACCACCACCAAACTGGGTTTTACCTCCAGAACAACCCTGGAATTATGGAGGTCCATGGCTGACCCAAAAGAGCAGGAGCAGGGAATGGGTACCTCGGCCCTGGTATTCCAACAAAGGCCATTTTATGGGCGATGGGTGGCGAGGTATTCACACTAACAATAGATTTGATTGTCTTGAGATGGTTGACTGACTTCATGCTTCACCATCATCAAGCCAGTCCGACATTAGGCAGTTAGGGTCGGACGTACGCATGCAACATGTCCATGCTAGCGATCGAGCAGTCTCTATCACGGATTGCGTACCCCCCAGTGGACATGCGGCCATACGGGAGGTTTCTGTTCAGGAAGGCAGCCCCATACAACCTCTCCCTCTCAAACCCTACCCCTGTAATAACCAAACTTCCACCTGTAGGCCTGTAGTTATGTACCCTCGGAGAGGTGTTTCATGTATTAGTAATGAAGCGTGTGTGGTTCTCTGTGCCCCCAAGATTGCCCCATGCGAGAGTGCTAAGGAGGATAACTCGATCATAGCCCGCGACTCCCAGCCGGAGCAGGTTATCTATGGTCCAACCGAGTTTGCAGGCCTTACCCTCATTTCCTGGAATATTGCCGGAATTGCAGGGAAACTAGACACCCCCTTCTGGCCTAAGTTTATAGGGGAAGGATTTGATATAATCCTCCTTCAAGAAACTTGGTGCCAAGAGCAAATAAATATAGAAGGTTATTCATCCTATTGCCTCAACGCTACTAAATCCAGTTCAGGAAGGGCTAAGGGGGGCCTTCTGCTACTTCTGTCCAATAAATTGTGTAACTGTAAAGTCAGAAGCAGCTCGATTGTGGGAACCCACAGCCAGGTAGTGAGGGTTGAATGTAGCATGGGATATGATTTGGTCCTTGTTCATTTTTATAATAACATCTTTGATGCCTCCAGAGGGAATATTCTATTCCCTTTGGAAAAGGAAATCGTAAGGGTTCTGGGCATCTCAAACAGAAGGGCTGATATTCTATGGGCAGGGGACTTTAATCTGCAGCCATGTCAACTATCAATAGGGAATCCCTGTGGCTTTGGAACGGGGACGGTTAATCATAGGGGGGGTGTGGGTGAGAGCGAGGATTCCCTTCATTTCCCACATTGCCACTATGGTTCAATTTTAAACAAACTGTTAATCAAACTAGACCTATACCTGTTAAATTGTAATAAAAACAGGTTGAATGCCATTTGCCCCACTTTTACAGGGAGGGACGCAGGGACATTTATAGACCATATTCTGTTCTCCAGCACAGGAGACTTTATAAACCTGTGTATCAGGGAGGAAAATCTAAGTGATCACAACAGCATCTGCGTTACCCTACCGGGACGGGGTGCAAAACTAGTGACTGGAGAAACCTGTTCCACCGATATCGTTTCGATCAGACCAAATGGTCTGAGGATTAAATGGTCTGGAACCAGCTCCATGGCCAAACAGAGGGAGGTTATAGTTAGTTGTAAAATCGAAATCAGCTATTGTTTAAAAAATGCCATTAACCCCGATTTCCTGTTGTCACAATTTATCAAGATCAACACCATCATTGAAGGTATTTTTACTAAGAAATCCCCATCCAACAGAGTTATAAAACGGGGATGGTTTGATAAACCCTGTACAGCAGCTCTACGGGAACTGAAGAAAGCTTTAGGTATCAAACCCCGAGACAGCAATGGAATAAAACAATTAAGGGTTAATTATAAAATGGCTGTTTCCAACAGGAAAAAGGTTTTACAAAGTGAAGCTTGGGATAAGCTGAAAGAAGCAGCTGAGACCAAAAATTGTAAACTTTATTGGGAAATAATTAACAGCCCTTTTCTAAACACTGATGGTATCCCGGAAATAACATCATACGTTGCATGCAACGAGTGGATTACCCACTTTACTAATATCTTTAACCCGGAAGGGAAACCCCTAACCGTATCAGTGACCGAGTCCTCCTCTTGGATACCTCTACCTCTGGGAGTAACCTTGGAGGAGGGCCACGAAGGGCTTTCCAACAGCAAGGGGGGGAAGGCCCCGGGCCCCGATGGGGTTCCCATTGATTTACTAAAAGCAGAACCAAACTTGTGGGCTCCTATTCTGGTGAGGACCTTTAACTGCGCAGCAGAAGGTAACATTCCTCCCTCCTGGGGTCAATCAGTTATTATTCCCCTATTAAAAAAAGGCAGTAAATCTGAGGCTTCCAATTATCGTCCGATCTCTTTGTTGGACGCCTCAGTAAAGGTCATGAGTAGAATTTTGCTCAAAAGACTAGAAACTTGGGCTACAGACATGAACATTTTAACAAAGGTGCAATATGGCTTTAGGAAAGGTAGGGGCACTTTGGAGCAATGTGTAAATTTGGACCTCATTATCAATAAATATACTGTAGTCAAAAAGGGCAATCTTTTTTTATGTTTCGCTGACCTGAGCAGCGCGTTTGATTTAGTTGATCACGCTATTCTTTGGCAGGTTCTGCTGGAGTCCGGGGCACCGAAGGAAATTGTCCACTTTCTGGCCAGGCTTTACGAGAAACTATCCTGTAAGGTCCGTTATGGTACCCTAGGCGAATGTACGCCGTTTCTCAAAGTTTCACGGGGTATTCGCCAGGGATGCGTACTGGCCCCTCTTTTATTTTCCCTTTTTATTAATTATATTGATCGCATCTTGGCCGATACCCCAGCAGATGCTCCCCTGATTGGAGGCAAACCTGTCCCAATCTTACTATATGCGGACGACGCTGTTCTTTTATCCCGCACTCAGATTGGGTTACAGCGACTCATTGACAGATTTATGCTGTTTATTCAAAACAGGAGGCTCCGCGTGAACAAAACTAAGACTTATGTAATGTTGTGCGGGCAGTCTGCAAATAAACTGAAGTACAGCTTTTTCTTGGATAGCGACAAGATGACACACGTTAAATCATTTTGTTATTTGGGAATCACTTACGCCAACGACGGGTCTTGGGTATCCGAGTTTGATAACATCAGGTTGAAAATGATGCGGTCTACCAGTAGTATATTCCGATTTGCATCCAAGCTCGGAACGAGAAGCATCTTAGATATGATTAACATATATAATATACGTTGTGTTTCTTCTGCACTGTATGGGGCGGGTGTGTGGGGTCAAATTGAGGGCTCTTCGCTCCAAAAAGTTGAAAACAAGTTTTTAAAAAGACTGTTATGTGTCCCCCCCCTCTGCCTCTGTCCAATTAATTCATGATGAGGTAGGGATCGAGTTTATTTCTGACCTAGCAGCCGTTCGGCCACTCTTATTGTGGCGTTCTATTTGGGCTAAGCCAGAGACTCGATTCACTCAAGAAATTATTCTTGATTGTATAGGATTGGACTACTCATCACGCATCCAGTGGTTGAAATACATTCATTCCTGGTACAAAACTTTATTTGAAATTGATGTTCTCCTCGACCCCGAATTGGCGGTTGCAATCCCCAAAAAAGAAATCAAAAAACATTTTTAAATTTTAAAAAGAAAGGGCGAGATAAGGTGTATGGCAAGTTAGCCACCGTAAAGTTCTATAAGGAACTAAACTTAACTCCGGGGTTTCAAGCCTACCTTTCGATTGTCTCTCGTCCCTCCCATCAATTTGTACTAACCCGAGTCAGGTTGGGTATTGTACATCACCTTGTTGCATTCCCAGACCAGAAAACAAGATCCGAGACTCCCTGCCCGTGTGACAATACCTCACGCCAGAGCTGCTGTCATTTTTTACTTTTCTGTAAATGTTATCACTTTTTAAGGGTAAGGTATCTAAAACCTATCCTTTTAAAATACAACATTCGATCTTCAAAGAGCGCTCTAGAGTTACTATCTTCCCTAGAGAACGTGGATATCTGTTTCTTTGTTGCCACTTTTATATTAAAATGTACAGCTGCCAGGAAGAGCATAGTGCTGCTATAACTTTATATATTCCTGTCTGTACATATATGTCTATTTTAATAGTATATCGTATTTTAATCATGCATTATGCCCACCGTTTGTAAATGTATGGTCTTTTACATTTTTGTTTACATATGAATTAACCTCCCCGTGTTTGCCCGAGTCATATTGGAACCTTTGCTTCATAATGTACAGATGCCAAGAAAAGCAATTTGTGTGATAATTATATTTATTCCTGTCTGTACATGCATGACCCTTTTTTAGCTAAATTATATTTTTAACTATGTATTGTTGCCCAGCGTACGCCAGTGTATGTTCTCTTCTTTTTAATGAATTATTCTCGAGTTCACTTGAGTCACTTTGTTTTTAGAATAATTACGTATGCAATGAATTGTTTTTATATGTTTTATGCTTGTATGATTTGTATTTCTCAAATCGAATAAAAGCTTATGACTTGACTTGACTTGACTCCTGGGCGTGCCCTAACGAATGGGATAAAAGTTCCGGCGCCAACCCTACACACTTTGAGTATTTTCAAGATGGTGAAAGTCTTTGACCACACTAAACTTGGGCTGGGCGTACATGGGTAATGTACTACAGAAATTCCTAGTATCTTCCCATATCTAACACTAAAATCCAGTTCGGAGCAGCCACTGTACCCACAATAAACCCAGAGTCTTGCAGTTCAAAGGCAGAGTCCTTCAGCAACCATGCAGTGGATCCACACGTATTGCCTTGAGATCCTCTTCTCTCCCTCTTCAAGAGTGCCCCAAGTGTTACATGTGAACCCAGCAGACCTTTTAGGCAAGATTTTACATTCAAGAACCAATTGACACTGAAGTATCAAAAAGGATGCCCACAAACCCCAACCTGTGCAGTCTCTTAGTTTATAAGAGTCCTCCCTGCTCATATAGGTAAAACTATTGTTTGCTGCTCTGAGCTATTTCACATCTGTTCACACCTACTCAGGACTAATTACTGGTTGCGAGAAGCTAGAGAGCCAATTCAAAATAACCTCCAGGAACTTCAGGCAGGGAAAAGGTCACTTTCTGAAAGTAACATTGAATTGGATTTTTAATAAATATAAATAGTTGTTTACTTATTTTGTAACTGGTCCCATTCCAGGAATACAATATCAGCATTTTAATCTGTTCTCTGGTTTTCTACATAGGACCGCTAGGCCTGCAAAAATGAAAATCGCTTTTGGGTGCTAGTCAATGTAAGGACATGTTAACATTACATTTCTACATGTTCTACCTTACATCTGGCTTCTGGGCAACATGACCTACAAGGGACAATCATATTAATATTTAAAAGGAAGGTTTTTATCCTGTCAAAAGGGGTTATTTCGACTGTTCCAGTTGTGTATATTTAATATACCAATTTTTATTCATTTTGCAGTTGATGATAACAAACAGTACAGTGCGAGCGACAAAGTGCATTTTGAGGAATAAGCAAACTTTGCAGGACACATTTCTGATCTCCCTGGTCTGGAATTTGCCCCAGATTTCCTTGTGCTTTTTGGGGCAGCTGCATACCATGCTACTTCAATAGGGTACAACTAGTTTTGTGCACCAGTCCATTTCTCCACACCATACATACCATCAGTAAGGGGGGATCAGCAGAGTTCCAAGCACAGCAATATCCTTTTTGGGATGCCTAGTCCCACCATGCACCATTCCCTCCCTGCATCTCCCAAGTCCTCCAGGAGAGCTAGAAGTGCAATTTGAGGTGAGGGGTCACAAGTGTTAATTAAATGGCAGCCCAATACTTGATGACAGAGCTTTTCCAGACTACATGGAAAAAGGTATGTGTACATGTAACAAGGACGATCCTGTATATCTTGTAGACCAGGATAAGCACTTATTATTAGAACAGTTATCCCGCAGGTTTCTTTCTTAACTCAAGAGCTCTATGTGGTCTGCTCTATGATCACTCATTTCACACTTAGTTGCATATGAATTGGTTCAGTGTATTTTTGACGGAAACAAAGAACTTCCTGTGCTTCTTTTCCAAATGAATTTTATTTTAGGGTGAAGCTAAACTTTAATTAGATTTTGGATCCCTCTAAGGTAGTCACAAGGTTTCCACTTTTAAATGAGTCGCACAGGACAACTGGCCTTATGATATGTACACGGAAAACGCCTGCACTCTTTTCGGAACATCAGAAGCATACAGGAGAGGAACGCTTTTGTTCCCGCCACAGCCGTAGCAGTGTCAAATAATCAATCTGCAAGTATTTCAGTGGGATTTGCCGGAGTTCCGTATATTAAGCCAACTCCTGTGGTTCCATCTTGGCCTCTCTCCAATCGCTATCATCCAGGGGGCCAACCCACCGTTCCACTTTAGCATTAAATGGGGCAACTACTTCTGGAGAATTAATGATGAGTGGAGGCGATCCAGCATTTTTGTTTCTTGTTGAAGCTGAGCTGTCTCAAAGATGTCCTATAGATCACCAACTGGCATCTCTCTGTGGCTCCTGAACACACTTCCCGATGCAAGCGTCCCACTCCGTTACTTGTTGCTGTTTCTGTTTTTCACTGACTTTTAGAGAGGACTTGGCAATTCTTCATATGTAGGTCCTCGATGCTGCCCACAAAACTGCAAGAGACTCCACCGACCCCTCTTTGAGTTACAGATACACCATCAGCTCCTGTGATAAGAATTGGCTAGCGTTCCTATCAACCAGGCACCATGCGTTTAGCTGCCAGATCGGATGGCAGCCTACCCTTTCGGCCCCCTAATGAACAATGACTGGAGAGTGGCCCGAGATCTCTGGGGCATTGTACATGTTCCCGTTGTGAAGAGCAGATCCATGGCGGGTAAGAAAAGATCAATGCGTGACCTCGTTTTACGGGTCGCGAAAATGTGGGTTTATTCCGATAATGTCAGTTTCCACATGCGCCAAACATCACAGATTTCGAAGCTAGAAGTCCATGTAGCTAACCTTGATTCTACCTCCCTGGGGTCCCTCTGGCCCTGAAGGAGTCCAAATGGGAGGGACATCACCAATTCCATACGAGAGCCGAAGCACCAGGGACCTAACCATCTCCAGTTTAGACTCCAGTGTGGAGGCACATAAACGCTAACCAGATTACAAGCATGCCTTGCGATTACCCCTTTAATTACAAAATATCTGCTCTGAGTGCCTGATTCAATATGGAAAACCTTCATGAGTACATGTTTGTGCAGAATGACGGTCGCCCTGTAGGAACCCCTGGAATAATCTGCATGATAAACTCTATTGCAACTGTATCTGGCCAGAAACAGGCATCTGATGCCCAACAAGAGAGTTTCTTGCAGGAGCAAGACCTCTGGTGCATGGCATTCCGCGAAATAGAAAACTGCTTCTCCTTTAATATGCTCATTCAGTCCAATGACTTTCCACATCATAATTCTACAATCAATCATGATGCAGAGGAGTCTAATAACAACCGGGGTAATTCTTCTGCCTACTGCAGGAGTCACTGCACTTGTTATGACCTTGGGGTCAGGTCTGGGCCTAGGCTGGTACAACATGCCCCTGGCTCGTTGGATCCTGGGATGCACTGGGCCTAGGCTGGTACAACATGCCCCTGGCTCGTTGGATCCTGGGATGGGACGGGGTTGCATCTGATCGGCTGTTTAGTTGCCCACTCCCAAGCCTCCTCTGATATATCAAGGTAGAAGCACTTGGATGTATTTATAAACCCGAACCTGGCGGTAAACATGAGCACGTACTGGAATTTAATCACCTACCATTTCTGTTTGACAGCATCAAAGGATTTCATTGTGTAAGGAAATGCCTCTTTTTGCATGATCACCTCCAAGCTTTGGACTGACCTTGCTGGTTTTTCTGCTCAGAGTGCACTGAGGACTTCTAACCAGAACTTAGTGCTTGTGCTCTGACCCATAAAAGTTTATATTAAATTGGTTGATACCCAAATGGCATAGGTTAACTTACTTATAAGGCCCTAGAATAAGCTACCTGTGGTACCCAAGGCCTGTAAGTTAAAGGGCCTCTCCTGGACTGGAGCACATTTTGTGCCGTCACAAGTGTGACAAAGTAAAAGCAAGTCTCCCAACCTACCACTGCAGCTTCGAAGAGCAGTTTTAAACTGCTGACTCGACTTTGCCTTTTGAAGTAATGGTAAAGCCCAAAAAATATGTCACCCCTAAGGTAGGCCTCTCAAATCGTAAAATAGGGTGCTGTACATTAAAAAGTAGTTCCTGGGTTTTTGTGTGTTATAACGGTAAGAGCCCCAAATTGTCATTTTTGTCTGTAGACCGGCTAGTCGTCCCATTAGAAATTACAGGCAATGACAACTCAGCTGTGCTAACTTCTGAATAAGAATAACTGCTAAACTTGATACTTCGAGGTATCAAAAGAATCATTGCATTAACCCCAACTTGATGCCCAAGCCAATTTTTTTGTGACGTTTGAGTAAAAGGCAGTTTTAGAAAGTTGCCACTCTGGTGCCCAACTTTTCTAGTGGCCAGTTACCCTTCCTGGCCACGGGACAGCCTTCTGCCGTCCTGGAGAGACATGTGAACGACACCCAGGAAAGGACACAATAGAGTTGGAAGAAATGTTACCTGTCCTTGGTAAAAAGCCAAACCGGGTGTGAGCCTAAAAGACGGGCTTCAAAGGATAAGACACCTTGGAAGGGTAAATGGTGGACACACATGAGAGCAGGTTGATCTTTTGTTCTGGTAGACGTCTGGGACAGAGGGCCAATCCTGTTTTCCCCATGAATGTGTAGCCCTGAGATAGCCACAACTCTAGGATGGGCTGCCAAGCTCCACACAATGAGAAAAGGGTTCCCATCCCAAAGCCTGTTAACTGCCGAAAATAAGTTCTTAAGGCAACTAACATCCCTCCCCGGTAGCACACCACTCCTGCCCCATAGATTGGATCTGGGCGTGAGGCCAATCACCGAGGAACTTGGCCTCAAACCATTGGCTTTTTGGCGCCGCCTATGGAGCAGCCAGGAGCTGATAATCTACAGAGCTGAGCTCCAGGAATTTTTATCTGCTCCGAAAGTAAGCAGTATACCATGGTTAAGTTATATAAAGAACATGTGCGAGTCCCTTGGATTCCCAGGACTATGGGCAGATCCGGAAAGAGCCAGCATCAGTATCTCGAGGAAGATACTGTCCAGAACTTATAATGATTATATGCTTGCCTGAGCACTGGATAATGTCCGTGAAGGATCCCTAACTTTTGATTTTATCCAATTTAAAGACACGTTTACCATGGAATGTGTATTGAATGATATCATGCCTCCCCTAACAAGGAAACTATTCTTGCAGTGGAGGTATGGGACATTACCTTTGGGGTCCTTCACCAAGGGATGGACGAGTCAATCCAGTACAGGGACATGTCCTACATGTGCTAATATTCAGGAGACCGATGTGCATGTTGTATTTATGTGCCCAGCTTATCGGAAAAGCAGAAAGCACTGGATCGTCCCTCTGCTTAAAAATTTGGGTTTTAGACGACTCTTACCAGCTTATAGAGTTTTAAAAACTGACTTATCCCCGGTAACTGTTTTTGCCTTGTCAAAATTTTTAACTGCAATATGGGTCACTCGTGCTAGGTTGCTAAAGGGGTCGGGGAGGTAGAACCAACCCATCCCACTTGATTCATTGTAACTGTTTTTTAAATTCATTCTGAACCAATCTCGATTGCTTATGCTCTTAAAATGTGTTTATAATTTGGTTTTAATGATGTAACATTTATGTGCACATCTTTTATGGTCTTGCGACCGAAATAAAGATTTGAAATTGGAAAAAAAATTGGAAAAGGGTTCTGCCATCTTGGAAGTGGGCAGAATGTTGCATTCTTGGATAGCTAGATGCCACACTGTGCAGGAAGCTTTCATCGGGCTGGAGAAGGACTGGTAGCCCATTGACTAGTAGTTACCTCATCCTCGTGGGTATAAAAGTAACACCCCTGGTACAGAGCCCTTAGATCACATCTGCCCTGTAGAGAGGACTGAAGAAAGACTACCCTGCTGTTCCCCAGACCTGGCAAGAGAGGCTGCACCAAACACTGGACTGCACCTGTTGATCCTTGTACTAGCAAAGAAAGGACTGTGCCTGTGGTACCCTGTTCAAGGAAAGTCGTCCTGAGCCCTAGACAGAAGAGGTGAACCCCAAGAGTTCGTTGACTGACTTCCTGTTTCAGCTCCGGTGCCACAAAAGCTGAAGAAACCTGCCTTGGCAAGTTGGTAGTGGCAATCAATTTATTGCCACTGGCCTCTGAAGTACAGCCTTTGAGAAAGAGTCCTGACATTCAAGAGTTGCACCTGAGTCTGCTGGACCTGGTATAGTTGTCATCAGAGTCCAGTTTATTTGTCGTAGCCAGACACTAGCCTCAGTTAAAGGGAGACACCGGTTTTGCGATTACTGGAGATGAGTGGACCGGTAGCAACACTGTTTTGGCAGTACTTCACCCTGACTTCGAGAGACATCGACCCCTGTGGCCAGAGTCTCCCCACATTCGTGGACCGAGAGGTGGCCCCAGAAAGACCCCCATTAACCTGATCAGCATCTTCAGCATCCTGTATCCCTTGCATCAGGACCCCTCCATGGATGTCTGTGGCAGTTTGCCCATTGAGTCTGGAACTGGACTGAAGACTGTGTTGACTGCAAGATAACTGTCCTGCTAAGATTTACTGACCTCTGCGACTTGCTCTCTGCTGAAGTTGCTCACCCAGAATTGGCCCGAGTAACCAAACACTACTTTACAAAAGTTTTCAAAGTAACTGCTAACTGCGGTAGTTTCCAATGCTTGTTTGTGATTGGAATGAAAAGCAGTGATTTACAATTTGCTGAATAATTTATATATTTAGAACCCTCTGGTGGATTGTGTTGGTTTTGGTGTCTAAAAATTCATAAAAAATAAGATCTATTTTCATTTAAACTGGGGTTGGATTTATTTTGTGTTGTGTTTCTTTCTTATTCAATTGATTTGGTACTTCTTAATGCTTTGCACTTGTTCCTTTTTGTTCAAGCCTGACTGCATGAAGCCACAGTAACCCAGGGTTGAGCTAAGGTTTTACAAACAAGCCTGACAGGACCCAAAATGGGTTTGGGAGCATATTACAGAGTGAGGTCGCCCAAGCAAACCATATAGTAAACAGCTTTCCTACTGTGTTGCTGCTGCGCCTGACAAGCATAGTCTGGGAACATCAGGATCTTAGAGGACTGGTACAGCAGTTCTCCTCTATCTCTGGCCACCATAAGGATCACATCCCTGTCTCTATGGTTCAACACTTTAGCAAGCATGGGCAGGGGGAGGCACCTGGACGATCATTGGCACCAGTGATCTGTGTGCCCTTTTCATAATTAAGCAAGGTGAGAGTTTCTTCACAGGAGGGGATCCATTGTTTAAGGACTTTCTCCGGGGAGGTGCCCTTCGATCCCTCAGGCAATCCTGTAAGGTGCAGGTTACTTCTCCGCATGTGTTACTTGGCGTCTTCCAGTTTTTCCAAGGCACGGGATACGGCAGTAAGGCGTGCCATTTCAGTCATGAGTTCATTAACAGTGTCCTCTCATTCGGAAATTCACCCTTCAGGTCCCAACACCCTATCCACCACATTGCGCAGGTCTTGCTGCCAGAGGGAAACATCCACCCCAACCTCACTGATCTTGGCCTGAAATGCTGGGTAAGATGATTGGATAGCTTAAAGGATAGTGTTGGTATTTGAAGGGTCTTTACGCCGCTGAGCTGTTCCCTCGCCCCTTGCATTCTTAGCCATCTCTAGCATTGATGCAGTGAACTTAACTATTTTAGTTTGTGCCTGATGTAGAGGTGGTCTGTCTCATACCATGACCACACTGTGTCTGGTCCCCATAACTTCACAGTCCAGTAACGTGTTTGTGGCAGACATCCCCTCTGGCTCTAGTATCGCGGATAGCTTTGGTTCCTGCAGGGGCCCTAGCAGGTAGCTGATCCAAGAGTCCGTCACCTCAAAGTGCACTGGAGTGGAGCTCTGACCTGCTTATCCAGGGGCTGCAGCGAGTCCCAGGCACTGCATCAGATATGTGCTCTCTAGAGAACAGCAGTCCAGGGGCAAGGACAGTGTGCAGAGGTCCTATTTGCCACTCAGGCTTCGCATCTTAGCAAAGGAGAGCACACCAACAATAGCAGTCTTTAGCAGCATGGATCTTCCAACACCGTCCAGAGCCACTGGTTCATCATCATACAGTGGGAACACAAACCAAATTAGTCTCGCCTCACCACTTTAAGCAGATGACAAAACGGCCCCTCAGTGTATAACCATGGCAGAGCCCTCAACAGAGCCCTTGATCACTGGGGACTCCCGGTATTTTGGGCTGTCAGAACCATAGGGGGAGAGGGGGATGCACACCTCACAAGTCCCATATTGTCTCCAGAGCCCCTTCTTTACAGTAGGGATGCACTTTCTAACAAGTTCACCACAGGTTGACCGCCATCAGGATGTAGTCACAGTAAATCTGCTTGGGCTGAAGTCAAATAAGGGGCGTAACAAAATGAGAAATATAAGGGACCCAGAAGAAGCTAAAGCTCTTATTGAATCAATAAAAGACCAAATCCGAGTTGATAAATCAACAACTTATATGTTTCTTAAAAGAATACGTATATAAATACCTGAGCACATATATGAATAATGGTGCAGAAAATTGAACAAACACAATTCACTTGAACTGAGAGTTAGAGGCTGGAGCTACTAAGGGTTATGTTTTTAACCCAAAGAAAAGAAGATGGAGGCTTCCCCAGGGAGGGTAACAGTAAAACACAAAAAGAAATCATAAAAACTACACGAAAATGGGTGGGGTGCAAATAGGGAAAAAAAATGAGAAAAAAATATCCTCAAACGCAGAAGAAGACGGGTCACCAAACTGCGGTCTTACAAAAATTGGTAAACCAAAATGGTTTTCAGAGGGAGGAGCACGAATAAAGAAAAACCGGATAAATGAGGAAAACAAAAAAAAATTTCAAATACTCTCCTGGAATGTAAATGGGATGAGAACAAAAAGCAGAAGAATCAAAATCTTGGAATATCTCAGGACAGCAGAAAGCGAAATTATAATACTACAAGAGACACATTTACTAAAAATGGAATGGGATCAAGTAATAAAAACCCTAAACTGGGTTGACTTTCTCGTATGCACCACACAAGAATGCAATATCAAAGGAATTGCAATAATCGTCAAAAAATCACTCAAAGCCAATCTGGACTCAGCAGAAGTAGACAACAAAGGAAGATGGGCAATAGCGAAAGTCCTGATAGGAAATAACCCCCTCACAATAACGGGATATTACGGACCCAATCTAGATGATGAAGACCCGTTACGGAAACTATACGCTCAATTAATACAAGCCACCTCTCCAATAATTTTGGGCGGGGACTTTAATCTCGTAATGGACCCAAGCATTGATAGATCCCCACCAGGGAGGCACGCAAATTTACCAAAAATGAGAAAATGGATCGGTATCTTTAAAAGGGATTTAGAACTAACAGACATTTGGAGAGAAAGAGGAGATACAACAAATCCATTCACACTTCATAATAAAAAATTGGGGCACAGATCAAGAATTGATTATTTTTTAATTGATCAAAACATATCAAGCAGTGTAATAGATTTAATCCACCTACCAGCCCATCTGTCAGATCACTCTGCGGTCCAATTAACTTTTCAAATAAAATTAATAGAAACGCAAAGAAGGTTCACGGTAGAAAGAGCAATCCTACTTGACCAACAAATTATGAAAGAAATTGAACTGGAAACCATAAACTTTTTTGAAAATAACAAGATTGGAACAACAAAACAGGTATCTTGGGATACATACAAAGCCGTATTAAGAGGAAAACTACTAAGCCTTGGAGCATATAAAAACAAAAAAAACGCATCAAGAAATAACAGACCTAGAGGAAAACATTAACCTCATTGATACTCAAATAGTAGCAGAACAAGAAACACAAAAGAAAAAAGACCTAGAACTAGAAAGGAAAAATCAGAAAGAAAAATTGGAAGACTTACTAGAAGACAGATTACGCAAAAAATGGGAATCAAGTGAACTCGCAAAACACGAATATGGGGAAGGATGCGGTAAGTGGCTCTCTTGGAAATCGAAAACAGATAAAATCAGGAATAAAGTAAAAAAAATCCATCGAGAAGGACAAATGAATCAAACCACAGATGAGTACATAACTAGACAAGAGTTTAGGAAATTCTTCACAGAACTATATACCGAAGATGCAAGTCCACAAGAATACCAAATAGACTCATACTTAGAAGGCATCCCTTTACTGGCCCTCACAGAAGAAGAAAGGGAAGAACTAAATAAAGAGATCACAATAAGTGAAGTAGATGAGACTATCAAAACCTTAAAAAAGGGAAAAGCTGCAGGGCCAGACGCCCTACCAAACGAGATATACATTAGTTTAAAGGATACCCTACTACCTCATATTACGGAACTGATAAATCTGATTTTTAAACAACAAAATAAAATACCAGATTCTTGGAATGATGCAATAATTACAATTATACTAAAACCTGGCAAGGATCCCACTAGATGTGAATCATATCGTCCTATATCGCTGCTTAATGCAGATTATAAAATATTCGCAAAAATTATGGCATTTCGACTGGGGAAAGTAATGAATAAACTCATTCACCCAGATCAAAAAGGATTCATTAAAGGAAGACAACTGCATGAAGTTACACATGAGCTCGTGAGCTCCATTGACATAGCCACGCAAAAAAAAGTCCCACTCACTATACTTACTATCGACGCCGCTAAGGCGTTCGATAGAGTCAACTGGACCTTCCTAGAGAAAGTCATGACCGAAAACAACATAGGTCAATCTTTCATGCATGTGGTGAAACATATTTATAAAACACCAAGGTCAAAAATCCTAGTAAACGGCAGTCTTACCGAAAATGTTAATATAGAAAGAGGAACAAGGCAGGGTTGTCCCCTTTCCCCCATGCTTTTTAATCTATATATTGAACCATTGGCGAATAAACTAAGAAACACCAACGAGATTACCCCCTTTGAATATCAGAGGTGGAACAAGAAAATCGCATTATACGCAGACGACTTAATGATTTTTACGGACGACTACATTAATTCCAAGACATCTATAGAAGAAATTATAAGCGAGTTTGGGAAAGTTTCAGGCTATCTGGTAAATCATTCAAAGACCGAGATTATGACATGGAATACACAATTCCAAAGTTCAAATATCAAAAAAGAAATAAAATACCTAGGGATCCTAGTAAACCAAGATCTGAACAAAATAACACAACGAAACCTGAATAAATTAACTGGAGAGGTAAAAAAACTGCTCGATGTATGGTCTAGTTTACCACTAACCTTGATAGGTAGATCAAACATCATTAAAATGTCAATAGTACCAAAGTATACGTTCCTCTTTAACACCATCCCTTTAGAATTTGGGAAATCTCTTCTAAAAAAACCTCAGAGAGATATCATCAATTTCATATGGGCTTCAAAGGGAATTAGGATCTCTTGGAAGAAACTCAGGAGAGGAAAACAAGATGGAGGATTATCTAGCCCAGACCTGGTGGAGTACTACAAGGCATTTCAGTTTAAAAACATACGGACCTTACTAAAAAATCATCAACATTATCCAAAACACTGGCAAGCAATGACAGACAGAGAAGATCACTTTTTATTCAAATTTGGTCATCCCAAATACTTTAAAAAAATTAAATTAAAGACCTTAAGAGAGGCAGCAAAATTGTGGGCACAAATCAGAGCAAATTTGAAAATTCAATACTACAGTGTAATGGCCCCATTATGGGACTCTCCGGGAACACCAGAATGCCTAAAAGATGCAATGGCAACCCCTCTAAAAAAAGCCAATATCAACCACTGGGGACAACTATTAAAAAATTCAAATCTGATCACATGGGAAAAATTTCAATCTCTCACCAAAGGGTCAGTGTCCAAATTTAAATATTATCAAATATCAAGCTGGGCGAAAACCATCCCTACTAACAAACAAGATGATCTTAAGCTTGAAAAAGAAATGGTGGAACTCCTAACAATTACTAAGGCGGTTGCAAAGTGGTACTGGGCATTTATAACTGCAGGAGAGGGAGACAAGAGGATGGAAGATCAAATCTGGGGGAGAGAGCTACAATTGGACGATTTAGATATAATCTGGGAAAGATCCGTGGAAAAATGTTGGTCAACTCTAAAATCTGTTGCACTAAAAAAGAATCACCTATATACAATCCATCGTGCATACTGGACTCCGAAAAAATTGTCCAAATTTAAAAATGCAGGCGTAAAAAAGTGCCCGAAGTGTGGAGAAGAAAAGGCAGACGACTTCCACATGTTCAGAAACTGCCCCCTACTAGAACAATTTTGGAAAGAAGTGGGTAAGACCATGAGCATAATCATACAGAGTCATCTAACTGTAAGTACAACCTTTACTTTTTTTGGGATCGACGTCACAATGTGTAAGGGTGGTTTAACAAAATGTCAGGAAAACCTTCTCTTTGTACTAGTGGTTCTAGCCAGAAGGGAGATCTGTTTAAAATGGATTAATCTACTGCCACCTACACATAGTGATTGGATGAACTCTGTCATAAAGACCAACAAATTAGACAGAAAGGGAAACTTCAGAAAAAGATTTAAATATTGGGAAATTTTCGAAAACTTCATACATTCCAACACTGGGTCAGTACTTATGGTCCTATGATTAACGCGAAAACAACAACTGGTAGACAAGTATGATACTTGTCGAGTAGCCTGAAGGCTAGCTCACCCACGCTTCTCTAAACCAGAGTTGATACTATGTAAGGAATAAGGACACTCCTCTGAAAAAAACCTTGGACAGATGACAAACTCCCCAACCTCGAAAGACCAAGGGGCAGTGTTGGTAACAAAACCAGAGGTAGAAACCTGAAACCCGAATACAATGAACTTTCGCAATATGAGGACAAAAAAAAAAAAAAAGAAGTCAAATAAGGGGAACCTCTCGGTCTGAGGGTCGGCCCCCAAGTCGCAGGGCAGCAGGCAAGGACCACGTGGCTGCAGCAGGCTTCGGCACGGACCGTGTCCCCTTCTGAGGGACCCTGTAAGCCGCAGTAAGCTAGCGTTCCCTTGCGGGATTAGTTTAGTACACATTTGCCTCAGCGCACCACAGACCTCTGCTGCAAGAACCCTGTGCTGCAGTTGCCCTTCTGGGCAATAGCAGGTCAGCTGAAACCCTAAGACAAGCCATATGACATGGTCCCCTCTGGCAGCAGCTTAAGCTGTTCCACACCTCTCTACAGGCCGCCCTCCTCCAAGGAAATCACTACAGGGCGGCCACCATTCTGCAAGTGGACTACCTAACACCAAAGCAAAAAGGCCTTGTGGTCAGCTGCCGGCACAAGTCCAGTCCGAAATGTGCTCGGGCTGACACTTTATGACTGCTCCCCAGCTGGTCTTGAAAAGCCTGCCAGCAACTAGGATGAAAGTCAATAGATTTGCAGGGGAGGCAGGAGCTCACGGTAAGGCGTTCGTCATCTTGGCTGTCCAGGCTATGCATCCCAATTGCAGTTCTTACACTGTTAAATGCAGGCTACAATTTATGCCTGAAGCCTTGTTTGTGCTGCCATTATAGTGCATGGCACAATAAGTGATGCATTAGACTCGTGGTATTTAACTTTCAGGCCTTGGGTAAACTTTGCACCATACACTAGGGCAAGTTAAATCTGCTAATTAGGAGTATGCCAATTCAACCATGTTTAAAAGGGGAGCACAGGCACAGGCACTTTACTATAGCAGGGGTAAAGTGCATAGAATTCTAAAGCTAGCAAAAATATAGAGTCCAGCAAAAGGCAAGAAATCTGGGCTGGAAGAGGCAGATTTTCCACAAAAAGCTGTGTTGCTCTTGATGTAGGTGTGTGCATTTATACCCTTCTCAATAGGTACAGCTTTGTACTTTATTCCAGCATGCATTGGACTCTAAAGAAGAGAGGGACAAGTTACTATTAACCTCTTGTAAAAGTGGACCTCCTGCACTTATCTATAATATTGCAGCAGACTTTCTGGTCTTATTTCAGAATAACCTCTTGAGCTGTGTTCCTTGTGGCGCAAACGTGAAATCAGGTGGCTTTTAATGGTTAAGCCATGAAGAACCTTTCTGATGCCCTCAAAGGCACGTTGGGGTGGTGAGATGCACACCTATTAATCCCACATTTAATCCAGATTTCAACCAATTCAGAATTTCCCGGCGTGCGTGCTTGCCGCGCTTCGCCTCATTGCGCTTCAATGATACAAACCACGAGGGGAACCACATCGGATTCCACCAAGCCGGACAGCCTCCTTACTGAATGAATCAAATGAATTAAATTCCAGTTAATTATCATCTATTTTAATCCATATTTTTAAACTTCAACCTTTCATCTGTTTTTTCCAGCTACTTGTTCAATTCATTTTATTCTTTTCACGAAAATGTCAACACCAGCACAGGAGCAAGAATAAGTTCCACATGTCATGATTTATTTGAAAATAGCCCTATGCATTTCAGGATAAAAACCCTTCGTCAGGGGCATCCACAATAAAAAACATATGTCGTAATTATAATCAGCATATTTGTTGCAATCACACTTACTATCTCAGAAAAAAGTGCAGCTTTTACCAAAAACCTGAACCTTCACACATTTATCGGATCAATTCAATATACACAAGTTAATTCACCATTGTTACTCCCAATTTCATCAAAAACACCATTGCTGTTCTCGCCTATTTCTACATAACAAACTAACATTTTTACAACCCAACACTCTGTTTAAACAGAAATTATATCTCCTAACGTCACTAGCTAAATTATTTGCGCTTACCCTAACATGTGGTGAATAACCTTTGTTCGTTAAAAAGCAACATTGTCCATGTTGCCAACTCCTTTTCCAACAGCATACCCGATTTTTCCATGTAGACTATAACTTAAGCTGTTCGCTTCTTTTCATGCTTACAAACTACTTGTTTCAATCGGAACCTGCTCGCAGTTTAGAAGTTTTCCTCAATTACTCCCAGGTGATAAATCACATGTCACGAGCCTTGAGACTCAGAGATCAACAACAGGCTAAAGTTAAATATTCTCCTTCACCTTCCCCGTCGCTTTTGTGTTAAACACTACACTGCCCAGGATGCATCAAAATATCTCAATTACAACATGGTGCTTCGAAAATCCCAAATTCATCATCCCCTCTTTCCTGGTAAACAATGCTCATAACCAGAATATCCATGACCACCGATCCCCCTGTATCAAAATGCATAATATCATCACAGTGAGTTACATAAAGACAATAGTAAAATATGCATGCAACTTTCAAATCGTGTGTTCTGCACATCATCTACAAAATCAAAGGGCCAAAAGACCAGCATAGGTTTAGGGAAGGCTCCTGCAACAATGATTGCATAAAATAATTAAGTAAATGAAAATCTGTGAAAGTTACTTGTACGGAGGGTAATTATTTTTTTTAAAGCTTATTTTTATTGAATGCTTTAAAAATTCGACTCGCCTTTGATTTTGTGGTTGGTGAAGCAAGTTTTGGAAGACGTTTATTTCTGGTGCAGTACAGGGTCTCAAGTGGATGTCAAAGGGTGAACCTTCAGTACCCCTGTGATTATTTGCTAGATACAATTTTTCAAATTGTCTGAATCGCAAACTAGTTCTTTATGCATGATCGCAGTGAAACGGAAGGTATTGATAATGCATGACAGTTTGTAGATGATTAATATTTTATGTCTAATTTGTCTTGGATAGTAATCGTAAATAACATTTGAAACTGTTGAATAATGACAAGACCCTTAACACTGTTGAGAACAACCACTACTCTTATTGAAGAATTCCTTCTTGGCATTAAAATGCTATCCAGACTGCCCTAAAAAACAAAATTGAGCATGCTGCACATTTCAAGAATTAATTTTTAAGAATGTTTATTGTGAAGTAATTATCATAGGCAATGCAATAGTGGTTGACATGGGAGAAAAATGGAACTCTGCCTTTGCTTGACAGATATATTCAAGTTGTTTGCCATCCACACAACGTTTTGTTTTAGCAGTCCTATGTATTCTGAGCACTTTACATTATTCAGAGACCTGTACTTGTGTGATGCTTGTGCAACTCTGAGGCACTGTTCATTTATAGTTTATTAGTATTTTTGTGCCTGATTGTTATTTTATCTTCATGTTTGTAATTTTTTTAGAGAACCTGTTTCCACACACCATTGGCACCACAAGCTCTCGAAGATGTGAAAAATGTAGTTAAAAAAAATCGCAGCGATGGAGTGGCTCATAATGGTTTAACATTACAGGGTAAGTGCAGTATTTTCCTTTTCTTTACTTAACTGTTTTTTCTCATTTTAAGCAATGCAAAGTGCTGGATTCTGTGTATGGCTTATGTTGCCTTTTTCTTATACAACATAGCTTTCTAATAATGCACTTTATTTGCTCTTGTCTTAATTCTGTGAGATGTGTCTGAGATTAAAGAGTGTTTTATATAAAGAACTGGAAGTTTGAATATGCTGACTAGTTAGATAAGTTCCATAAATTCTTATGTCCCTGGCATGTTAGGAATCATGTGCCTTTAACTCAGATTCTCCAAAGTCTTAACTTTTCCTGGAGGCAGAAGAATAAGAAAATAACCTTTGTGTTTCAGAGATAGTCCGGCATGTGCTGTGTTGGCATCACCAAAGTAAATTGGTGACAAAGTTTGAACCCCGTGCCAATGGTAACGTATGTTCTGGAAGTGTGAAAGTCGAAGGTTTAGAGAAGTTTCTGGATAAATATGAATATTTTTGGTAGAGGATTTGGAAGTCTCAGGATTTCCACAAGAAATAGATCTGTGCCATTCCTTAAAACACCAGCTTAGGGCCATGAGTGTAGGAAGTGATTTGAGTCACACATTGAATGAATTGTCAGTCAGGAGTAATTGAGCCTTTTGATGTAGCAGTATGTGTTTCACTGGTTATAGTCAAAAAAGAAATGTGGACCTGAAATTGTTTACGGATGCCTGCTCATTAAATAAATTGATATCAGTTATCATACATTACCCAAGACTCATGATATTTTAGCTAAATTTGACATCTTACCACGTTTACTATTCCTGACAGTGCATTTCGTTAAATAAGGATGCCTGTTTGGTTGGCATCCACAATATCCTTGTTCTGGAAGTTGATGTTCTCTTTATTTGGGAACATGTAGGTGTCGGCTAATATTTGCTAATTCCATCCAGTAATGTAATAAAAGATTGGAGACAGTGTAAGCTGTCTGCATGAAAAAGGAATTTCTCACCTTGTGTAGGACGCCAGGCTGGATCCAGAGATTGTTCTCAGCATTGCTGCTGTGTGCCAATAGGTGGTGTTGTGTGGCTCTTCCCCACCGCACCTCAGACATGACGCCAGAGCCACATATCCACCTCTTCTGCACATCGATGTCCGTTCCTTTCTTTACTCGGATCCAGAACTAGTTTCCTCAAGTTTTTCTTATTTATTGTTGAGTTTTTTTGTCAACATTTTCTCTCACTGTGCAAGGGAATATGTCTCTTCCCAATACTACATGGTTTAAACTTTGGATGGACTGTCACAAACAGGTGCCTGTTAAAGATCCCCACAAGGTATAGCTATGATGTCTAGGGTTTTCACACAACTCCAGGTCTTATGAAGGCTGCACCTGGATAAGTTCTACAGTGATCTGGCACTGCGACGCCAAGCTCGTCATCCTATACACTATCTGGAGGCACATAAGGGCCGATCCCGATCACAAAGTCAAGGGGGCGGACCCTTTCCTGTTCTCGAGGCCATTCCTTCAAAAAACTCCTCCTCACACTCCAAGTCATAAGGTAAGCTTAAATCAAAAAGGAAACATAAGAAGACAAAAGGTGACTCTCCCTCTTCCCAAAACTCTCATCAGGAGAAGTTGTGTGAACGTCATGGTTAGTCCCGATCTCGGTCCCCTGCCAAGGAACTGATCCCACAGCTTCTCCCTGTGCAACCTCAATTCCCAGGTCCATCGGAAGCTATGTTGCTTATCACCCTTTGACACCCTTCTGGCTCCCTCTGTTGTGCCTTCAGGCACCAAGGATCTGATTAGGCCTCCGAGTGGGCTATGGTTGGCGGATCCATCCTCTAGGCCAGCTGTGCCTCTTGACTTTGCTGCGGGGTCCACCCTAGTTCTGGGGCCTATGCTCAACCAGACTAAGAATCCGTCCCCATGGTCTTCGCCGGTCCCTCGCATGCTATCCCTGAGGACGAACCCATAGTCTTATCGGACTCTGAAGCGAACCTGACACGAACACGAAGTTGCTCCTTCCATAAACTTTGGTGCAGCCAGTTCAACCTCATTTTGACTTAGATAGAAGTCTGCCTTTACCTACAACGCTTCGCATTCCTTGTGTTTCACAATCTAAATTCAAGGGATGATGCAACATGGACCTACGCTTCTTTTGCTGTGGTGATCAGATGGGGTGCTGAAGTTTTAGACCTGTCTGCGGAAGTAAAGGTTGATATCCTGCAGGAAGACCTGCAGCATGCGCAGACTTCAAAGAACCACATCTCATTTTTAATGAGATTCTGACAGATACTTGGGTCAAGCCTGGATCTTGCCTTTCAGTCGACAGACCGGTACCCAGAAGACCCAGGCCTACCGCTGGTGATCCTACCTTCTTAATGGAACACCCTGCCCTTGAAAGCTTGAGGATTCAGGTGTTGAAAGTACACTCAACCTGTACTCATTACCTACTACCTCTCCTGATAGGGAATCAATCCATGCAGACGCTTTTGGGAAGAGGATGGTCTCCCTCCAGCCTCGCTTTAGATTCAGTAAATGCCAGTTGCCTCCTACAACAATACTCTTGTGTGTTGTCGGATATAGTCATGAAGATCTTGCTGACCTTCACCAAAAAACCCTACACCAGCCTTGCACAGATTATCCAAGATGGTCCGAGGCACTGAATTATGTCATCTGCTCTGGGCTGGATGTCACTGACTGCTTGGGCTGGGCAGTCAATACCAGCATGGTGTATTAGTGTCAGGGGTGGGTGAGACACGCAGGCTTCTTGAGTGAATATCAGGTTTCACTAATGGAAATGCAATTTGCTTGTACCTGTCTTTTCCGAGATGAGACAGACTCCGCCCTGGAGAGCCTAACATAAGCAGAACCACATAATGCTCCCTTTTCTACACCTCTGCGGTAGTGTCCTCAGCAGTTTTACCCAGGTTGTAGAGCATCACATCATACAGGTGCATGCTTCAGATAGTCCAACAAGGTTATGCCCTACCATTCCTTTCAGACCCTCTGCATATTCACACAATTTCCATAATGGGAATTACACCTCTATAAAATATTTTAAAGCCTGTAGAACTGATTTCCACATCCCAAATCAGATCATTTAAGGTCATACCTGGTATTATGCAAACTTTATTCCAGATTTATTCAAACGTTTCCATACCTTTGCCACCCCTTTTGCAATTGTTATAGAAAGGGATAAAATGACAACTGTAAAGAATATGGCACATCTTTTGAAATCTTCAAAAATACCATTCTTGAAGCCCTTCATTTTTGTCCATTTTCCACTTCGGATAAGTGTATGGTTCTGGGAGTGCTGGACTTTGATCTGTCCTCATCCAGAGGGGATTAGATAAGGATACATCCAAACCTTCAAAAGGTTTAAGTACTGAGGGTAGATGTATTACAGTTAAGGAGTTACTGTGATATGCTAGGTGCAAACAACACTTTAAAAACAACTTGTAGGGAACATCATTCTACATAAGAATTGATCACAAGCATTATTCAACAGCAGTGGTGCAGGAAGCACGACTGATGTGCATATATCGAAATCATATGAATTTAACTTTGTGAAAAGTTACTATCTTGTAGTCTAACAATCTGACTGCTTGTCCAGGTTACCTGTGCAGGTATGTGAGGAAAGGAATTTAGAAGTCATAGAAGATTGTGGTATGGCAACCACCAGGGATGCCTTTACTGATGGGAATAAGATATTCATGAGGTTGCTCGCCAGGAGGGCATGGTAAATGTTTGAGTGCTCAAGGAGGTTGTCAGATACTTAAGTTAAATAAAATGATTGCATAAAAAAGAAATAATATTCCATGATTGAGCCTGAAGACAATAAAATAGTGCTGTCCAGTGACATGACAAATTATTAATTTAAAATTGACAATTGTCCTAGAGTTAGTACGCGATTACCATAAAGCACTAAAAGGCAATCAAGTGGTAGGATGTGCTTCTGATGCCTTGCGCTCTTTGTTCACTTTTATGTAAATTTAGTAAAATGGAAGTTTAAAAGCGTCTGTTGGGTTGAAGCAGGCAGTAACAGCATGTCTACATGATTGAATGCTCCTCTCGTGGGATGGCACTCTTAAGATGGCTCTTCTTTCAGTTTGGAGTTTGGGGAAGATACACAATAGGTGCTCCATGTCTTCCACACCAACCTGACAAACGGCTGAATTTTGGAGCTTCAGGCCGAAGCCAGGGCAAAGTGTGGGAGAGGATGGGTAGGTGACCAAAACAGAACCACAGCCATTTCCTCCTTAAGTGTGGAGCTCAGTCTGCAATCAAATAATGCTATAGCTTGAAGGTTTTTTACTCATTTAGTATCATCCACCCGTGGGATCTTTTTTGCCTGCACAGCCTTGTCTTCAGTTACTAAGAAGCTCCCTCACTAAGTGATTGACTTTTTTATTTGTATTTTAAACACTGCATTAGAGACATTAAGGTCCCATAGGGATTGGGCCTCGAAAGTGTTAGTGGCAGATTCTATGTATAACCTGGCTGGGTCATTTTGGTTTCTTGATACTTCTGACCATAGCATTTTATTTAAGGATTTGCTGACTGACATCTTCATTTTCTGCCAGGTTTCGAGGTAAGCCCTTTTCCATGTGACTGTTTGATTTATGAGCCCGAGCTCCAGCTGGATTCTTAAGTGAAAGTTGGACCAAAGAAAATATTCTTACCCTTGAAATGCAGGGTCGGTTGTCATGAGGGGCAAGAGAGGTGTGTTGACTTTAGCCATTACAAAACCCATTGGTGATTGGGGTGAAACGTCCAGAAAAAAAAGTGTCAAAAGTAGTTTTTTGTGGCCTTAGTTGTTACCGTTTGTCAGAGCTGATGAGGTGTGTGGGAGGTCAGATAAGTCTTTAGAAATAATATTCTACTCCTCTTCAAACATTTAAGTTTTCACATAAGCCATGGCAAGATTAGCAATGGAGGTTTTTGGGATCATTTGAAAGTGTAGGTGGTTCCAAGCAATAGTTGTTTGTGCTTTTTTGCCATTTTGTAAGTGGGTAGAATTTAAGTACGTTCTACAACTTCCATTCCATAAAGAGGGTTACACTAAGTCCAATTCCAGTAAAAATTAAGTTTAGTTTACATCATGAGAAATAAAGGAGGTTTTAGAGATTAGAGTCATTGAACATAAGAAAACAGTACTATACGCTTCCATATGAATGGTTCAGGGAAAACATTTTACCTAGTGATTGTAAAAGGTCAACTAGTGATGTAATCAAGGTTAAAACACCACAGACCGAGTTTAATTGTATCATTGTACTTCTCATGGCAACACTCAGTTTGCTCATTAAGAGTTGCTTTATTGAGTATTTATTTGAATCCCCCAGAGTAACATTACCACTCCTAAATTTAATATATTGTAAGTAAGAAAACTGTGGGGGGAACATGAAGGCCCAAAATCCTAGACTGACAAGATTCATGCCGACTTGTGAGAGATCTTAGATTCTATTTCCTTTTCTGTGCTTCAAACATAGCCATCCTGTTACTCCATGGACCTCATAGCCTACTTTGACTAAATTATTTACTGACTGAATTAAGGAAGGTCTGTATAACGTTGGACGTTTTGGAAGTTGTTTCTTGGGGTACCAATTTTGGCAGATACAACACAGGTCAGTCATCTGATGGCACTTATTTAGCATGAATCTAGGCATTATGCACGCGTTTCAGGCATAGAAGAGCATCTAGGAAATTACCATTAAATTGACAAGTTGTGAAAATTCTCTCTTTTTTTAACTTTTCTTTATTTGGGTTTAGAAAAACAAGACACAACAAATCATGACTCTCTGAGCAATAGAACAACAGTATCAGTATGATAATACTCACATCAAAAGGGCATAATATAAGTAACACCAGTGGTAGCTGAGGCTGAGTGGAGTGCCACAATGGTCCCCAAATCCTCTTGCACTTTCTGGTACATCCTCTGCATTTGTAAACCAGTTCCTCGCCTTTAACACAGTAATATTGGGGACCCTAATCCATATCTGTTCTCTTCCACTGGCTACATCTGTCAGACCCTAGATGCATCCGCCCTCCCTTTTTTAGCCTTACTCGCCCTTCCTCCTCGTCACTTCCCCCTCCCTGTTTACCACCTTCACTCCTCCTTGCACCACCCCTTTGCTTGTCCACCCTCAGCCCTCATCCCCTCCAACCCCCCCCACTTCTGCCCCTCCCGCTTCTCTTCCTTGCCAACCTAACGGGCCACTAACCTCCCTATCCTGACTCTGCAATTTTCCGGCTCTTTTTTTTTTCCAATTTGTGCCTTTTGATATTTTTGATTATCACATCTTCCACATTTTGTTGTGCTTATTTCCCATATTTATCATTTTGAAATCTGTCAGGCGGAGACTTATATGTTGTTTATATACATTGATGCTATGTATGTCCCCTGTATTATTGACCTTCTTGTCTCTAAAATGTAAAGCGCTCTGATACCCCCGGGTCCAGCCAGCGCTATATAAAACCTCTAAAATAAATAAATAAATAATCCTTTTACTCTGGACCACTACTCGAGTGAGGGGCAGCTGCTGACAATCCACTGGCATGCTATGTCCCATTCTGGATCAGTAGACCCTTCCTCAACGGAACACTGGCCAATTTAAATCCTCACCGTCGACCCCAATTGGGCCTTCTTGGGTTCCTGGAGGTGGCGGGGGTGGGGGGTGGGGCAGATACACTAAACATCGCACCCAACTTACTGTGTACTTGTCTCCAAAAACTTGCATCATGGTACAGTTCCACAAGGTGTGGTAATGGTTACTATGCCAACTTTACAGCTGAGATTGTAAGGGCGAGAAACTCTACCCATCTTCCAGACCCTCCGTGTTGTAGTAGGACCTATGATATTTATTGCATTGGATTAGTCATAGGCAGGGGAGATTGGCAGTGAGCTGGTGTCCTCTTCTTCTCCGGCCACTCTGATCCTCCAGCTCGCCAAGATACTGCTACTCACCTTACCCAGCTGGTTGGGAGAGTTGATGATCAGGGACTATTCACCCTCAAGACACTTTTGCTGAGAATTGGTTCCATTGTTAATTTGGGCTCCAGTAGGCGAATTATGGAACTTCAAACAATGCCCTATTATGGCCTTGTCATGCAGTAGTTGTAATTATCGAAAAAACTGTATGTGGTGCTGCTGAAATTCCCTAGGAAGTTGTTCAAAGGATTTGATATGCGTACCCATTCATATGTCCAATAGATTTGATACACCATCAGCTCCCAGTGCCTGCAGTTAAAAACTCTCGTTTTTAATCATCTCATTGCCCTCTGAGCAATATCACATTTTATTGATCCATGATGAAGCATTTAAATCTTTTTATTTTTATGTATTTTCAGGATTCCTTTTTCTGCATACTCTCTTCATCCAAAGAGGCAGACATGAAACCACTTGGACAGTATTACGCCGGTTTGGATATGACGATGATTTGGAGCTGACACCTGATTACCTTTTTCCTTCGTATGTGGCACATAAGTATTTTTTTTTTAATTCTCTTCCTTGAGTGCCCACTATAAATCACCATATACTGCTATATTATATACTTCTTCCATGATGTTATTTAATCATCTTCATCATTGCATATGGACCGGTCTATTACCAGCGAAGTGTATTGTCTCCTCACGCATACATTTGGCATAACCAGAATTCTATTATGCCATATGCAAAGCCATGTTTTTCATTTCCATGTAGACTTTGGTGTTTTTCGTTTGTTAACTCCATAAGCAGATTTTTTTACATATTTACAAATATGGTAGTATATTTGGCAGTTCTTTTGTTTGGGGTGTGGTTGTCGCTGTGGTCGGACATGCATGTCCAGGATGCTCCTTCTTATACGATGAGCTGCTGGCATGGAATACTAAGTGGCAGATTAGGATTTAACAAATTATTATACAAAAACTGTTCTCAGAATTTGTGAGGCAGTACCGCGGCCTGTTGTAGAATACCTTCTACAAACTTCAAGTTCACAGTAGTATTCAATGGAGAGCCGTAAAAAAGCAACAGGTCTTTTCATTGAGTTGTATGTGTGAAATGAAACTTATGTTAATAATACCAGATAGTAGATTGGGGTCTGTCTGTGTAGCCTTGTTGTTCTTATGGACGGAATGCCATTTCAGTAGAATGTCTTTTACTTGGGGTTGATCAAATTGTCAAAGTTCATTAGTCTGTATGACCTAGGTGGATACAGCATGCCTTTACAGGGTAAAACAGTGTGATGCTATATGTCCTTGTGACTTGAGAAAGCAGGTGTATTAAGAGCCCTATTCACTAAAAGGCAGATTAATCTAAAAATCCTCATTGTGATTGTTTGGTGTGCCCATCAATTTGTCTGGTTCATAATTGTGGTAGAGTGAAGGTGTTCTTTGGGTCTGGATGCCTCTCTCTGGCCAGGATTGTAATTTGTCTTCTGGTTGGTTACCGGGTGATAAAGGCTGGTTTTTACTATGTCCTTTCACATGGGAAAGACCTTTGACAATCCTTTTCTCCTGAAAGGACAAGAGTTCTTCAAGGTGCTAGCACTTATGCACTTATTTATGCTTCTGTTTGCAGTTACCCTAATTTTCCCGCTTGTCAGGGTAATTGTGAACCGAGACCTGAACATGGAGAAGGTAGGTTAGTGAGCTTTAGCCTGGCTGGGACTGCCTAGTAGCCAGCTGGTTGGGCTGATGATTTGGGGTTTTCCACTTCTCCAAGGAGCGAGGTATTTGAATTGTTCTTTCACCAAGCCCTGGTGGTTGAACATTTTCTTGCTGTCTTTTCTACTCTAAAATGATTATTTGGAATTTTTTTTTTTTATGTATTGATGTATGCCGATAGCCAAAGTAAAAATGGTGTAATGCATAACAGTAATTTCATCCTTTGCTTTAAAGTGATTAATTGGAAATGTTATATTTATGTATCCCTGTATGCTGATAGTCAAAGTAACAAGCATTGGCAGAGCCAATAGGTGTTGCTTGTGTAAGAGCTATTGGCTTTGTCAAGATATCTTAGCCAAGTTGTACCCCAGTGTGGTTGCTGTTCAGCATGGCTAAAAGTTAGTGGGCTAAAGGATAGTGAAGTGTCATAAAGTGGAATGGAGTGGTGTAGAGAGTCGTGGAGTGGCGTTGAGTGGCGAATAGTAGCACAGAGTTGAGTGGCATAGTGTGAGTGGTGTAGAGTGTTGTAGAGCTCAGTGACAGTGTCGCGGAGTGGTGTAGTACAAAGGTGTGTAGAAGGTGTTGCGTAGAGTGGAGTAGAATGTTGTATAGTAGAGTTGTATACAGCAGAGTAGATTGTCATAGAGTGCCGTGGTGTAGGAGAGTGGAATGACGTAGATTCGAGTGGTGCAGTGTAGAGTGAAGTGTCAGAGTGGAGTGACGTATCATAGAATAGATAAAGTGACATGGAGTGGTATAGAGAGAGTTGCGTAGAATAGAGTAGCGTCATAGAATGGAGTAGAGTGTTGTAGAGTGATGTGGCATAGAGTGGAGTAGAGATTAATGGAGTGACTGGTGACCCCTGACCCTGTTCTCAGGGCCGGTCGCTCCATGCACCGCACGGCCCCCCGTGAGTGCGCCCGAGTCGCTCCCACTGCTGCTGCCTGAGCCAGCCCTGCCACTGAGTATTGTGCCTTAATTCTGTATTTTGTTTTTTGTATTTTGTTGCCCTGTGACTGTTTTTTCGTATTTCCTTGGTTTCCCTCGCTGCCCTGCGTGACAGTCTTCCCGCTCCCCGCCGCTGCTCCCCTGCGGCCCGCCCACTTTTCTTTCTGTAACCCAGGTCCCTTCCTATTCGCCGCCCCTCTCCCGCCTCCCAGCTTTTCCTCCCTCCCACTTCGCCATTTATGGCGGGGACCGCGCGTACGCGCAGCGAGCACGCGCACCGATTGTGCACCGAAGGCAAGCCCGTCTGCGCGCGTCTGCGCCTGGACCGCGCCCAGCGCCAGGACCCCTGGCCCCCGACGATGCCAGCCCACATGACGGACCTATGACGCCGCCACCCTCAACGCACTCAATCCCGACCGGAACCCTGCCTGCTACCGAGCCACCCCGAAACGCACCCACGGACCCTTCAGCTGCCAAGCCTGCAAGTTCACCTGCCTCCGGACCTGCACCGCACCCAAAAGACCAGGCACCAGCAACAACCACCTCAAGTGCTTCCTGCTCAACACCCGCTCCGTCCACAGACACGCCGTCGAACTCTGGAACCTGCTTGACACAACATCACCAGACGTCACCTTCCTCACGGAAACCTGGATGAACGCCTCCTCAGCGCCCGACATCGCCATAGCCATCCCGGACGGATACAAGATCACCCGGAAGGATCGCGTCAACCAGACCGGAGGAGGCATCGCCATCGTCCACAGGAACACCATCCGCATCACGACCAACTCCGACGACACCTTCACCGCCGCCGAGCACCTCCACTTCCAAATACACACCGACCCCAAGACCACCCTCAGAGGCACCCTCATCTACAGACCCCCGGGACCACGCACCCAATTCAGCGAAGACATCGCAGACTTAATCAGCCCTCACGCCCTCCCCTCCGCTGACTACATCCTCCTAGGGGACCTCAACTTCCGCCTGGAGAAAAACAACAACACCAACACCACCACCCTGCTGAACAACCTCGCCAACTCAAGCAACTGGTGAACACCCCCACCCACTACGCCGGCCACACGCTTGACCCCGTCTTCTCCTCCAGCAAGCACATCTCCTTCAACCACTCCACTGGACTTCATTGGATGGATCACAGCTGCGTCCACTTCAGCTTCAGAAGAACCACGACCCACCAGCACCCGCAACAGATTCCTCGCAGGAGCTGCAGCAAGATCACCGCTGACCAGCTCACCACCTCCCTCAGCCTGAACCCTCCCGCCAGTGCAACGGACCCCAACGAAGCAGCCCACACCTTCACACAGTGGCTCACTAAGTGCGCTGACGACCTCGCACCACTGAAGAACCCTCCCAGCAGACCCGGCAGCAAGAAAGCCTCTTGGTTCACCGACGAACTCAAAACATCCAAGAAAAACTGCCGCACCCTTGAAAAAGCTTGGCGCCACGACCAGACCACAGAAAACATAACTGCCCTCAAGAACGCCACCCGCAAACACCACCAGCTGAGCCGCACCACCAAAAGGACAACATTCAAAGAACGACTGGACAACAACACCCACAACAGCAAGGAACTCTTCAGCATCGTCAAAGAGTTCTCCAACCCCAACACCGGAAACGACAGCACACCCCTCGCAAGACCTCTGCGACGCACTCGCCACCTTCTTCCACCGCAAGATCGCCGACATACACAACAGCTTCGGCGCACAGACCACGCACCCATCCACCGAACCAACGCCCCCCACCACCACCCTCTGCAACTGGACCCCGGTCAGCACCGAAGACACCACTCGCACGATGAACACCATCCACTCCGGATCACCAACCGACCCCTGCCCCCACCACGTCTTCAACAAGGCCGACTCCATCATCGCACCCCAACTCCGGGACATCATCCACATCTCCTTCAACACCGCCACATTCCCGGAGAGCTGGAAGCACGCCGAGCTCAGCGCCCTCCTGAAGAAACCAACAGCGGACCCCACCGACCTCAAGAACTTTCGCACCATCTCGCTCCTCCCTTTTCCTGCCAAAGTCATCGAGAAGACCGTCAACAGACAGCTCGCCGCCTTCCTCGAGACAAACAGATCCCTCAACCCTTCCCAGTCCGGCTTCCAAACCAACCACAGCACCGAGACCGCCCTCATCGCAGCCACCGATGACATCAGATCCCTGCTCGACAACGGGGAAACAGCGGCCCTCATCCTCCTGGACCTATCTGCGGCGTTCGACACTGTTTGCCACCGCACCCTAGTACAGCGCCTCAACAACATCGGAATCCAAGGGAAGGCTCTGGAGTGGATAATCTCGTTCCTCGCCGGAAGAACTCAGAGAGTCCGCCTCCCCCGTTCAGATCCAAGGCCACCGAAGTCTTCTGTGGCGTACCACAAGGATCCTCACTCAGCCCCACCCTCTTCAACGTCTACATGAGCCCCCTCGCAGCCATCGCACGCCAACACAACCTCAACATCATCTCCTACGCTGATGACACCCAGCTGATCATATCCCTCACCAACGACCCCGCCAGAGCCAGCCTACATGAAGGGATGAAAGACGTCGCCGAGTGGATGAAGAACAGCCGGCTGAAACTGAACTCAGACAAGACGGAAGTCCTCATCCTGGGTTTATCGCCCTCCGCCTGGGACGACTCCTGGTGGCCCCCTGCCCTGGGCACCACCCCCAAGCCAACGGACCACGCACGAAACCTGGGCTTCATCCTGGACTCCTCCCTCTCGATGACCAGACAAGTCAACACCGTATCGTCATCGTGCTTCAACACCCTGCGCATGCTCCGTAAGATCTTCCGATGGATCCCCACCGAAACCAGGAAGACAGTCACCCAGGCACTCGTCACCAGCCATCTGGACTACGGGAACACCCTCTACGCGGGAACCACTGCCAAACTACAGAAAAGACTCCAGCGCATACAGAACGCCTCCGCACGACACATCCTGGACATCCCTCGCCACAGCCACATCTCGACCCACCTGAGAGACCTGCACTGGCTCCCCGTCAAAAAGAGGATCACGTTCAGACTCCTCACCCACGCACACAAGGCTCTCCATGACATGGGCCCGAAGTACCTCAACAGCCGCCTCACTTCTACACACCCACCCGCCAGCTACGATCGGCCAGCCTCGCCCTCGCCACCATACCACGCATTCGCAGAGCCACTGTTGGAGGAAGATCCTTCTCCTACCTGGCGGCCAAGACATGGAACTCCCTCCCCATCCACTTACGGCTGACCCAGGACCACCTCGCCTTCAGGAAACAACTCAAGACCTGGCTTTACGAGCAGTAAAGGACCCCTCCCCCCAGCGCCTTGAGACCCTACGGGGTGAGTAGCGCGCTATACAAATTGTTGATTGATTGATTGGTAGAGTGTCAGAGTGGAGTATTGTGGAGTGGTGGGTCGTAGAGTGGCGTGTCGTAGAGTGGCGTGTCATAGAGTGGAGTAAAGTGAAGGAGCGTAAAGTTCTGTGGTTCAGAGTAGAATCTTGTAGGTTGCATTGGTTTTAAGTAAAGTGTTGTTGAGTCGATTGGTATAGAGTGCAGCATCGTAGAGTAGAGTGGTGCAGTTTAGACTACAGTGGCGTAGAGTGCAAGGGTGTAGAGTGGAGGAACACAGAGTGGAGTAGAGGCGCAGTGGTGTAGAGTGAAGTGGCGTAGAGTAGATTGTTTCAGAGTAGAGAGAAGTGGCGTAGAGTGGAGTGGTACAGGGTAGATTGGAGTGGTGCAGGGTAGAGTGCAGCGGTGTAGAGTGTTGTAGAATGCAGTAGTGCAGAATAGATTAGATTGGGGTAGAGTGGAGTGATATAGAGTGGTGTAGAGTTGAGTGGTGCAGAGTGGAGTGGAGTGCAGTGGTGTAGAGTGAAGTGGTGTAAAGTAGAGTGGCATGGAGTTCAGTGACTGAGAGGGAACTCTTGCAGATTAGTGTGTCAGAGTGCAGTGGCATGGAGTGGTGCAAAGTACATTGGTGCAGTGGCGAAGAGTGCCGTGGTGCATTATAGAGTGGGATATAGAGAGAGGCGTAGAGTGAAGTGGTGTATGTGAGAAGTTGGCCTGATATATAGTGCTCACTATTCTAGTGATCACTTTGTATCATACCAAACAACCCTTATTGATGATTGGTTGTAAGTCAACCTTATTAGACCAGCTATCCTAGTAGCGTGGACAAGAGCAGTCTTTAGGCTAAACTCTAGAGGGCGTGTTAAGCCAGCTGTTTTACCATCACATATACCCCTTGAACACCAAGTGAAAGGACACCACACAAGTTGTTATAAAAATATAGGATATTTATTAATAACAGTTCTACCCTGAACTCTTTATGAGTCAGGGAGCTAAGCACAATACAAAACTCTTACGAAAATACTTTAAGTTGCACAATTTACACAAATGCCCGAGGGGCACGAAAAACCATATACACAAAAAGTGGAATGCGAAATGCTAGCAGGTAAGTAACAAGATCCAGAGGCTTCAGGATCGCTAGGACTACACTACTGAACCCTAAGGTTAGGAGCAGGAGGCCTAGGGATATCGGGTGCAGAGTGTGCACTCTCACGCGGGATGCGGGAAGAAGTCTATGGATGCTAGCGTTTCTAAGGTTACTGTTTCCGGACGAATCCGACTAGGTAGACTAAAAACAAAAAAGGATCTGGACACTTGGAGAGTGAACCTGTGCTGGAGTACCGAAATACTCGAGTTACCTAGCCCAGGGGCCGCGGCTGCATAGGGTTCAAAAGACGTCGGGAATCCTCGTTGAAGTCTATGGAGCCTGAAAGAAGAAGTTGCTGGCAGGCGACCAGTGAAGATGTTCGGTGTGATCCAAGGCTGGATCAGTGAAGGAGACGACCTGAAAGCAGAGGGGACTCAGTTCTTAATCACTTGCCAGTGATTATGTGGGCACCAGGATGGCACCGGATGAAGTCACCTCGACCAGGTGAGTGGGCGACGCTGGACTCTGCAGTCACACGGGCTAGGAGGCGTTGTCGGCGTCCAGGCTGGAGGTGCGAGCTGTCCCACGAGGCTGTCGGCTGTCGGCGATGCTGGACTCAGGATTTGAGCAACAAACCTTGGCAAAGGCAAGCCCACGCGGTGGAGTCAAGATGGCGTCTGGAGTGGACCAGGAGGGTCCGGGGTGCTCCTCTCTTGGAAGGGAGCATGGGCCAGTCTGGAGCAACCAGACCAGCGGTGAAATCGTCGTGGTACGTCGTCAAGAGGGTCACTAGCCAACGGGCAAGTGACCGGACAACGTTGCAAGCAGCAAAGAAGCAGAAGGGCCCCACGCAGATCTCGTGGATGCTGGGAGGCTGGACTTCGGTGCTGGAGCTGCTTAGGGTTAGAGCTTCTCAAACCCCAGTGCACTTACTCGAGGGTCTCTCGGGGTCGTGCTGGAGAAGCGTCGTGCAGGTCTTGAAGATGGCCGGTCCCACGGGTCTCGTCGCACCCACGAATCTCAGCTGGGCTGGGTGATGTAGGTAGAGGTCAGAGATGGCAGGGAATCCGGGTCTCGTCGAGCTGGGCAGTCTTGATCCGAAGGATGGACTTACAGCAAACCGCAAGAGCTTCGATGGTGCCTGCTGGTGCAGGGTGGCTACTCCTTAGCCACAAGGGAGAGTCTTCAGAAGAGTCAAGAGTTCCTTTCGTGGAAAGTAGTTTCAAGATTCAGAATGATCTAATTTGGGAAGGGGGCCTGCTCCTACCTTTATCCTAAGAAAAGGGGCTGGCACGCGACTAGGTCCTGCCCTAGGGGTGAGACCAGGAGGGGGGTGGTTACACCCCTCTCCTTTGTCCGGTCTCTCCCCAGCTCAGGGGCTGGTGTGCCCCAGGAACTGGTTTGAGCCGGAATATGCACAGTGAGCACCGGGGTGCTACTTGCAGTCACCTTCCTTTCAGCCCTGCCTACCTGGGATACACAAAATCCTGTCTGGGATGGTGCTAGCACCGCCCCTGACAGGAAACCCTTTGTCCAGGCCTCCGGTGCTGGAAGGACTCCCAGCAGCAGGAGGGCAGACTTGTGTCTCGGTGGCAGCATCCATTTTGTGGAGCTGAGGCTATGTCTGACTTTAACCGGGGTTCACAGTTACATACATGTCGTGTCCCTCTAGAAGGGTGGAATGCTAACCCCGTCGCCAGAATTGGCGAGGGGTTAGTATTCCAATTCGTATGACACCTTACTCGACATGTTTTGATAATGCTATACCAAAGTTAGCATTTAACCGTGAGGATTATAATGCACTTAAGAGTATATGGTATAGCGTTATCATGGAACAGCTATTTGGACTTGGTTCCGCAAGCTGCAAACGGGCTCAGCTCATGCCAGAGCACCATCTCACATAATTCCAAGCACTCTGCCTTCAGGATTGATAAGGCCTGCCATAGGAGTGACTGATAGGAATATATGTGTCCATTTTAGGGTTAGATATAGGAATACTATATCTAAAGCAAAGGGTGTTTACACCACCTTGCCCCAGCTGTCGTGCAGCCAGTTGTGTCTGTTTGGGTGGCCAGCCAGGGGTGGCATAATACATGCTCCAGCCCCTGGTAGGCCCTGGGTACACCTATGCCCTGGATACCTAAGGTATACTATACAGGGACTGATAAGGTGACTCAGTATCCAATTAGATATGTACCTAGGGTACATGGAGTCCATTTTAACAGAGAGAGCAGGAACCCTGGGGTCCTGGATAGCAAGATCCCAGGCCAACTAAGTCAGAAACCAGCAAAACACTAGGCAAAAAGTTGGGGTCAACCATAGTCAGGTATCCACCTTCCTACAGTGTAGAATGCAGTGGTGCACGGTAGAGTGCATTAGCATCGAGTGGTGTAGAATTGTGCAAAGTAGGCTCTTTTGTCCGTGCTGTGGGGCCAAAGTGCTGTCCCTTACCTGCTGCCTCGAACACCCCCAATCCCGCGCCCCTCTGTCCCCGCCATCGCCGCTGCTGCCAGGACACCACAGCGCGGCCGCCGGGACAGGGGACTACATCCCCCAAGATCCTCAGCGGCTGGACGCCGCCTCCAGCAATCAGGGAGCGCCCGGAGGCGCTTAAAGCGAAGGACTGCCCTCCGCGTCGCGGGATCGCGCGCGGGTCTGCGCCGGGCTAAGCCCGGGCAAAGGGCGGGCCCTCTGTATCCCTCAGAGGCACAAGGAGGCCGGGACGGGCCACCCCTCTTGGCTACTACGAAGGTGGAGGTACCGAGTTGTCCTACTGTATCTTACCATTATTGATCCAACACTGTAGCGTTTTATTGTTGCAGCTCTGTTTTCCTCACATCATGTCCATCTGGGAGGAGCTGAATGCCCTGTGTGGCACCAACTACGCCCAGAACTTATCTACCCCCCCTATAGCGGGTAGAGTCTCTGTTGAGGAAAATGACAATGACAATGACATTGAGAT
This sequence comes from Lissotriton helveticus, assembly GCF_964261635.1. NCBI lineage: Eukaryota > Metazoa > Chordata > Amphibia > Caudata > Salamandridae > Lissotriton > Lissotriton helveticus. Next base: position 1,197,169,993 of record NC_136068.1, on the reverse strand, counting down.
TTCATCTAATGCCGATAAAATGTGTATTACCCCCTCATTATCTCCCTTTAACCCTCCTATATCACTGCCGACTGAGGCTTTGAATAAAATACCTGACTCAGTATCACCTCTTCAATTGACCTTACTGGCCCACATTGAGCAACTGTTATTAACTGTACTATCACCCCTGGTCACAAAAATCAACAATCTGGGAGACAGGTTGACCAGTATCGAAAATACAATTCTAAGGAACTATACTCCAACTGAACCAACTGCTACACCCATTCATTCTTTTCCCCACAGTAACAATGAAAAGCTCAAGCCCACGACACACACGAAAGTTCAAACCCTTGAACCCCTCATGTCTATATCAAATCCAAGAAGTCAGTATATTACGCATAACTCCGTACCTGTACCCCATAGAGTTCCCAGGACCGCACTTAAAAGCAGGATGCGGATCAACCTACCTCCAGAAGCCGCCCCTTATGTGACTGTTCTTTCTGGGGTCCCTGCACCCAGTCAGGGCAAATTTGAAACTCACCAGGACTTGTTAAACAAAGCCATTTCTTGGCTAAAACAAAACAGACCACTTCCACCTGCCTTAGATGGCGGCATCCTGAGTGTTAGGAGGGTGGGGTGGCTGGGTACGTCGCCCAAAAACATCCCGGGCGACCTGATCTTAATTAAATTCAAGAGTACGAACATTGTCCCCTATTTGCGATCTTCCCAGTCCAAAGAGGGAGATGGCCCCATTCGCATCTGGGACTTGTACGATTTCTATCCCGGCCCCCGACCCCATTCGTCCCCAAGGCAAATGACATGGAACCACAATTTCTGGTGAAACGGGAATCCAAGAATCTTGTGTTACTAACTTTCTGAATTGTCAAATTGATCTTAGTTTGCTTTAATAGTTGGTTCCTTTTCATTTTGTGAATGATATGCGGAGTCATTTATACATGTATGTATTTTTTTTTTTCTTGCTGCTTTTATTGTTTTAAACAAAAAACCGAATAAAGCTTATTCTGAGTCTTGTGCAAAGTACAGTGCAGTGTTGCAGAGTAGAGTGTTGTAGGGTGCAGTGATGTAGAGTAGAGGGCAATAGTGTAGAGTGCAGTGGAGTAGAATGGTTCATAGTGAAATTACATAAAGTGCAATGTTGTAGAGTGTTGCAGAATAGTGTATCGTGATTTGCAGTGAAGTGGTGCAGAGTAGATTGGCGTAGATTGTATTGGTTTTGAGTAAAGTGGTGAAAAGTGCAGTGGCACAGGCTGGTTTGCAGTGGCGTAGAGTGGAACGGTGCAGAGAGGATAGAGTGGCTTAGAGTGCAGTGGCACAGGTTGTTTCAGAGCAGAGTTCAGTGGCATAGAGTAGAGTATGAGAGTATAGTCACACAGAATAGATTAGAGTGACTTAGAGTGGATTGGCGTAGAGTGCAATGGTGAAGAGTTCAGTGGTGCATAGTAGAGTTGTGTGGGGTTTAGAGTATTAGCATAGAGTAGAGTGGCGTAGAGTAGAGAGGTGTCGAGTGGTATGGTGCAGAGTATAGTGCAGTGATGCTGCTTGGAGTGGTGCAGAGTATAGTGCCGTGACGCAGCGTGGAGTAGCTTAGTGTAGTGTAGAGTGCAGTGGCTTGGAGTGGTGCAAAGTACAGTGGATTAGGGTAAAGTGCAGTATGCATGGTGTGGCAGCACACTGCCATTACAGGCAATGCATCTTCAATTGAAATGACTATTACATTTGCACAGACATACAGTTTTACTGATGCAAGTATACAGCACACATAGGATAATGTGTGGAAATGCCATCACCTAGTGTATTGATTTCTTTTGATCATAGTAAAATATTTGTTTCCACCACACTTCGGAATTACCAAAAATGTGCTTCATTTGTGATTTCCATATTCTGAAATATCTGTTCTTTAACAAACATTTAAATTTTGTTTCGTGCTAGAGAAAACAAGCATTCACAATGCAACGGTCTCGCCTTTGCAAAAGTTAGAGCTATTGGCATCGTAAATGACAAAATTTTTATTTATGTGTTGGTTTTGAAAAGAGATAAATAAGTGGCGTTGTCATTTACAATGCTAATAGCTTAATCTCTTGCAAATGCGAGACCTAGTAGTAGAGTGAGTAATAGTGAGTAGTAGAGAGTGAGTAGTAGAGAGTGCGTAGTAGAGAGTGCGTAGTAGAGGAGTAGAGAGTGTGTAGTGGAGTAGTAGAGTGAGTATTAGAGAGTGATTAAGTAGTAGAGAGAGCGAAGGAGAGGCGGGGGGAAGAGAGAAAGGATTGGACAGGAGAATGGTGGGCGAGTGGGGAGGCCATTGTCCAAAGTGTATGACTGAAGCATGGTGTGCTAGGGCACTGCCTTTTACAGAGAGCACATTTGGGCACTACATTTGTATCAATTATGCAGCTTTACTGCTAACCCTGCGTGACACATAAATGATAAGACGTGGAAATCGTTTTTCTGTGCACATCTCTCATGTGTGCATCACACATGTAAAGTGTCTTTTTGTTTTGATCCTATTAAAATATTTGCAACAATCACAATTCAGAATCACAAAAAAAAGACGAGCTTCAATTGAACTTTTCTTACTGCTGAAATTTTGTGAAATATTTTTCAAATTTATTTTGCAAGCATTTTCTGTTTTACCTACCCCTTTTACACACCTTGACGGCTTGCTCTATTGTAACTGTCATTTCATTTATATAGCGCTTACTACCCCTGACCGCGTCGAAGTGCTTTCAATAATGGTTTGATTTCTGTGGACAATGAATTACATCTGCTCAGCACTGTATTTTACACTGTAGATGGCACTCAGCTTGTTTGAGGGTGCAAGTATGCTGCATTTAGTACCACACTGTGGGGGCTTCTGAGCGCTAGATTTACCTTTAAAATAGGATGTTTACAGTTCACAAGCAGATAAAGGTCAAATGACTCCAGAATGCACCAATGTCGTATCATATGCTGGTGGGCCCCTTTAATACCCCAGAGTCAAAACAGCTATGGGGCTTTTAAGGCACTTTACATATGTGAAGAATTCTGAAATTGTCTACTTATGTTTTCAATAAATGTTGGAGCCGAACTTGTATATTTAATGTTAGACATACCTGAACGTATTTGCTCAGTAGATGGCTAAGGACGGGCCCTTGCCGTAAGTTTAAACAGGATTTCATTTGTAAAATATCCTGCAATTGCCACGCATGCGCAGACACTTCTCAAACTTCCTTGGGCCTATTTCCACTCGGAGAGGGGTGGGGTGCGAATTGTTTTAATTGCAGAAATTAAATTCTGGCGCCACGAATTATACACCTTAGCCCCTTGCCGGGTTGCAATTTGTATTTCAACAAAGAACACTAGCTAGTGATTTAGTTTGTTAATAACACCCGTTTATTGTTGGGGAGCCCCTTAATATTGGTTGAAGGGTGGCGTTCACTTGTGAAAACATATCTCAGAGCCGCCCTGGGATTACTGGCCCGTTCCCGTAAATCTGCCAGACAACTTGCGCCACACCACAGCGCCTCGTCTCCTGGGGGCTGCTAGTGTGCACAAAGGCCAAAAGAGAGTGAGCGAGTGTGATTCAATGTGTTAAATTAACTGAGTGGGCAACTAAGTGGCTATTGAGTGAGTGGCTGAGTGTATGAGAGGCTGAATGGTTGAGAGTGAGTGCATGAGACAATGAGTGCATTGTAGAATAAGTATATGAGCGAGTGATCAAGTGACGTGAAACGCAAGGCTATTGCCAGACAGCGCAACTACTCCGATAGTGCCCACAATGACGCTAATAGCCTTGTGGTGCTTTCAGTCGCAATAAAACTTTCCCACAGGCGCGCCACAATCCCACTGTGCACCGCAAGTTAATGCACAAGGTGAGAGGGGAATGCAGCAGAGAAATCAAGTTTCACCCCCCTTATCCCTCCGTCCCACCCGGTCAGATCATAAACCGCGTGCACCAGGGCAGGGGTGGAGGCAGCTCTTTCACCAGGCAGAGGAGGCGGTAGAGGCCTCATTGGGTAAAATGGAGCAGGAAGCTCACTCCTGTCACCCGCAACGTCCCCAACAAATGCCGCCCAAGTAAGAGGGATAGGGTTACGGGTAGTGAGGGCGGGGGGGAAGGGTTCACTGAGGGCTGGCTTGATGCACCGAGGGTCCGAGAGGGTGGGGGTGCGTAGTTATTTTAATTGAAAAGTTTAAAAGTTTTAATGCGGATGAAGGCGTGTTTAGTGCGTGTGAATGTGAGAAGCAGGCAGCGTCTCGGAGGGTGCCGTGAGGGTAGGGGAGGGACAGTAAAGGCTGGCGCGAGTGCACCAGTGCAGAGGGGAGTGCTGGAGGGCGAGTGTGCTGCAGTGAGGGCAGTAGTGAGTTCTGGAGTGGGAGTGTGTTACAGTGAGGGGTTTAGTGAGTGGTGGAGGGTGTGTGTGCTGCAGGGAGGGGTAGCCCTTTCTGGCGTCCCCTCTCCCCCTGTAGGTGATGCCCACGCTTACTGAGTGCTGGCAGCGACAGGAGGACACCCGTCACAGAAACGCAGCCCTCGGAGTTAGGAGGCGGATGGGGCCATAGTTGCCTGAGCCTCAAGGATCGGATGGTGTTGGCAGCGCAGTCTGCGGCCTCCATACACACATGCAACACAGCCCAGCCCCCACTGGGTGAAAGGAGGAGACCGCCAGAACCATCACGCTGTACATACCGTGACGTGGGCCCCGAACACAGCACCAACAAGAGGGGTCGAGTTAATGAACCCTCCCTCCGAAACAAGGAGGGGAAGGGAACGAGGGGCAGGGTCCAGGGACGGGCCAAGAAGCACAACACAATGGGGGAGAGGGAGGAGATGAAGCCTTTCTTCCAAAAACAAGAGAGGTGGTGACCCCTGGAAATCACTTTCCGCTCATGAGATAGACTAGGAGAAGTAAACACATCCCGATGACCGTCACTTGCTTGGCACAGTTTCAAAAATTAAACGAAGTGTGTGGGGGTATTTAAAACCAGGCAATGGAACGGATAAATACTGCCGTTATTATTTTTTTTTTTTAGAGAAGGGAAAATTAAGGTCGGGGAAGATTACATTTTCAACGAGACATCTCTTCCTTCTTACCAGGAGATTACAAGTAAAGGCGTTGTATTCAACCATGGGACAGAGCAGCGGAGCAATCGCTACGTCCTTCCATCCTGGCAACAGAAACGCAATGACGAAAAAACAGCCCTGAAAGAAAGAAAAAAAAGGAAACACCCACAATGGGCCCATCTCTGCACAACGGGAAAAAGGGGCGGGGCTTAAAAAAGACAGAAACGCCCACGAATCTGCTCAAGCCGGGGAGAAGGCTGATTGACACTCATCTCTTCCAATGGCTAGCCTCCATTTATGGAGCTAGCCAATGCAAGAGAGAGGCGGGTTCAAGCCCCAGTACTGAGAAACAAAAAACCTCGGCTGCGCGACACTGCTGCGCAGTGGACGCTAGTCGAGACCTAAAAACATTGTACAGCACACCTCAGTAGCTAGTATGATTGTCACATAAACTCTCTCACTTTGAAGTCACAGAAGGAAAAGTAAACACCAAGCGTCCTTTGAAAACAGTGTGTGACATTTGACTTCTGTCTTTGAAGGCACAGCAAATGTGACAAGATAAGAACAAGATTTCAGGGCCCGTTTACAGAAATTCAGGACTGGTAGAAAAATACAGTAAATAGGATTTGCACAAGATGAAGTGATGAACTCAAGCTGGACAGCCTAAAACAAATAGTCCGTAAACCGAAAGCAAGAAAATTTGAGTTTTAAACCACAAAGCCAGTGGTAAGCAATTTGCGGAATGTATTCTCAGGGAAGCTTTCCGAATGTTCCTAAGATTCTATTTGCAAACCAGACAGCTGTGCTGTCTGGTAGGCTTCGACCTAAACATGGTTTAATGTATTACAGTAATTTCTTGGACTTAGATTATTTCAGGCATCATGATGATTCACATACAAGAAATTCTGCATTTAAAAGCTTGTTTTGGTAAGGGCTGGTTTTGACTCTACAACATTGTTGTTTGCTTTTTTGAATTATCTTGGTTAATCATTCAGATATACACCATTAAAAAACAGTGCTCCTTGACTGTATGCCTCGTTCTACCTGTTGATATTCTACACTTTAACGTTTTGTTTTAGTCGATGTAATTGTTTTATGTATCCCAAAGTTTACTTTTTACAAAAAAAGGCTGTAGGTGAAACCAAATGTTGCACTGTCAGTAGAAGGACAGGTACAGTTTTTTAAAATAAAGTAGTTGAACCCTTAGAAATATAAGGTGGAATTCGGTATAGTGATCATAAGAGAAGCACCAGTAGAGCTAGAGAACGTAGAATTTCTCACTTAGAAAAACACATTGTGTATTTGTGTACTACTCCTTTCCATATTTTGTGATGAGGAAGCTGCCTTTTTAGTAGCATGTTTTGGAATGTGATATTATGTTAATATTTGCACTATTATCCTCTTGCTGTAAAATTGAAACTGGAGGTTATTGCATGAGCTATAGCTTGTGAGTTGGAAAATATAACTTAAGCTTTTCAACCAAATGAATGATTATTAGATTATTAAAGTGTTAATTGGAGTGTTTTTTTACCTGTTGCTGTTCTGTTTTCTTAATAGTTTGAAAATTCCACCCGACTGCACAACTGAACTTAATCACCATGCTTATTTATTTCTACAAAGTATTTTCGATAAGCACGATCAGGTAGGCCGTTCAGCTGTTGTATTTTTTTCTCCTTTTTTTAAAACTCAAAATAGCATCACCAAATGTGACAGGAGATCAACAAATTTATTTTTAAAAAACCTTATAACTGACCCTAGACCTGCCTCCCTGTTTTCCTGTAACAGGTGAATTACATGGGCCTATGGACATAGAGCTCTATTTCAGTTCTTGCTGTGTTTGACCAGTCCATGGCCTTCATTATCATTTATCACCCGGATGCGGGGGCGGTGCAGTAGTTGAGTTTGGTATAATTGCCTAATTTCTTCAGAAGCTTCCATGGAATCCCCTGAAATGCATGTGTACTAAGAACCTTTTAGAGAGCCACTTGGCATAGCGTCTGTGTAGGTGTAGAACAGGAGCAGGTTTACCACAGCGCAACTAGTGCAAAACTCATCCAGTTCGTTTTAATGGATTCAAGTTGATTAAAAAACAATGGTATCGCTTAAAACCAACAAAAGTGGAATGAAGTGGAGAAAAGGGGAGCTGGAATGTAAGGCAAGTAACTCAGCTAAGCCTTTTCTACCTCCCCTCTACCCTGCCTTGGGATATTTCGAAAAGTAAAGAACCTGTATAGATTAAACTGTTCAGAAGAGTTTGATTGGTAAAATGAATAAGATTTTGATTCATTTTGTAGAAGCACTGATTGCCTCTACTGCAGTGTGTGATGTCTGGTCTGGATACTCGAAGTGGCTTTCCTTTGGGACCATCTACCATGATGTCATCAGGGCCTGACAGATTTGCTGAACCTGAAGTCTTAAATCTCTAGTTGGGAGTTCAGTAAACCTGTCTGAATGTCAGTAGATTTATGATTTGGTCAACACAAAATTATTTAATCTGTCTCTTACATGACTGTGGTCTTTCTTTGAATGATTAGTGCATTTTAATATATGTTGAATACTATTTGATATACATATTGACAACGAACTTTTATACTGGGTTCTGTACAAAAGGTGTTGTGAGTAGCTTTTAATATGAATGCAAAAGATTATATTCTTGATAGCAAAACGGTATATCCAAAATTTGCATACGTGCATAATCAATGCGATTTTTAAAATAAGCAACTTGCTGACACTTCAGAATTAATTAAAGTGGGAAAATAATTGTTTTGGGCTGAGAGCAATGCTTATGAAGTGCATGGGCTAATCACCTAATCTCCCATGGGTATCAGACGTTCAATTTAGGCTTTGAAGGTCCTGCGTGAATAATTTACTCTGTGATAAGCTTTTTTTGTGTTTGTAAGCTTTGTCTTTTGTTAGTGTATAAGCTTTACAAGCACTAATGTCAAAGACTGTACATGAATGTAGGGATATAACATTAGTACAAACGTAACCAGCTTGACCTTATGCTTTATTTCATATTTTAGGATAGAGATTGTGCGCTGTCCCCTGATGAACTCAAAGATCTATTTAAAGTTTTTCCTTATATGCCTTGGGGACCAGACGTCAACAATACAGTCTGTACAAATGAGAGAGGCTGGATCACTTACCAGGGGTTTCTTTCACAATGGACGTGAGTATGCATTTTTCTTGAATGGACTTCTCGTATTAAAAATAAGAATTATGTAATTTTTCTAGTTCATTATTTTGTATTACCATTCAGATCAGTATGGTCCACCAGCATGAAAGTCACAAGCGGTGTTGCAATAGGGTTCTTCAGATGAGGTGATATTGAGAAATGTTTAAGGGCCTGTGACAACCCTGAGCAGGGTCACATGTTCACCCACTGCCTCCTTTATCTCTGTTCTCAGAGCTAAGTAAAGGACACAGTGGTGTGGTTGCACAAGAAAAAGGCAGTGGCACTCTCCACCTCCAGCTTTAAACCCCTGTGGAACATTCCAACACCTGGGGAAAATTTCACCTAAAGAATAAGGCTATGCTGGAATAAAGAAGATTCCTGACCAGAAGAAATGAACTCAGGTTTCCTGACGTCTGTTGAACAGAAGGAATCCGACACCTGACTCAATCTGGAAAAAAGGTCTCAAAGACATTTGACTCTAGGTGGCAACCAGGGACTGTAATACTGCACAAGGCCAACCCTGTATGCCCACGGGGACCAGGGTCAATATCTCTTATATACACAATTCCCTGTGGGACACCCGTGGAAGATTTTGGGGAATTCAACATCCTATGTCCTATTATACAGTCACAGCAATATCTCCTTACTTGAAAATAGAGAAGAAAACAAGGTACTGATAAAGGTTACTTACAATAATATGTATTCGCAATTCATATGCAGTCTTCAGTGGATCGGTGAACAGAGTGCAGACGACGCAGTGCTCAAATAAGTGAACAAACATTTTTATCACATATAATAATATACACGGTACATTCCCCTTGGTTCTGTACATAATTTTCAGGTGTACATATCTGAAAGAGACACGTTAGTGATAGATTCCTTACCTTAGAATATCCCCAGGCGTCAGACTGGATCCGGAATTTTTTGCGTAGCAGTACCGTTGCTCGTCGGTAGGTGTCGTCTGCGGCTCCGTGTCCGTCGTCGGCGTCGTGGGCGCCGTGATGACGTCGTCAGAGTACTTAGACGCCTCCTCCGCGTGCAGATCCGGAAAAAGTGGTACCTTAGTCTTTTTTGACTAAACTTTGTTGATCTCTTTTGGTCATTCTTTTTCGAGTCTTCGACTCCGAACGGTGCCGGTAGGGATGCCTGGTTTTAAGCACTATGAGGATTGCGACCGACTAATGTCGGTCACGGACCCTCACCGTTGGTGTCTCCACTGTCTCGGCGTCGACCACGGCAATAAGACCTGTTCCGACTGCCGGGCCCTGACTTCGAAAGCTAGGCGGGAGCGGTCCCGCAAGCGACTCGAACTCCGGCAGTCGGCCCCGCGCCGAGAGAGGTCCCGGTCCGGACGGAGGTTGAGGGACCGGTCGCGGGAGCGGAGCCACCATAGCTCCGGGAGTCGACATCACTTCTCTGGGTCGAAGTCGTCAAGTAAGCACAAGATGTCTAAGAGACGTCATCGCTCTTCCGACTCCCCCCGACGCTCGCACGACGCGGCCAGGGTTTCAGGTGACACCGCCCACGCGGCTCCGTCTGAGTCGCAGGCGCCGCGTCCGGCCCCATACCCTCCGGTCCCTGGGTCGCGCGTGACGCCGGAGGAGATCGAGCGGTTGCTCGGAGGAGATCGAGCGGTTCCTCATGGCCATGAGGTCCCTCACTCCCCCAGCGGGCTCCGGGGCGCCTTTGTGCCCAGCGGACCCATCTGGGGGCCCTAGCGGGTCGGGGGCTCCAGCCCTGACGCCGTTAAGTGCTTCGGCCTCGGCGCCGCTGGCGCCTTCGGGTCCGGCGCCGCAGGGCCCCACTGGATCCAGTTCCGGATCCGGGTCATCGCCGGTGGACCTCACGACCTCCCCGGCGCCGGTCCCTCAGGTGTCACCCCCGGCACCTTCTTCGGGCGGCGCCGTCCCCGAGGCCTCCCTCGACCCGGCTCCGCCGCCGGAGCGGCGCCGCTGGGCGCCGCTTCAGACGCCGTTCGGAGAGTTTACCTTTCATGAGCCGGCCCCATTATTTGACACCCCTGGGTACCAGGAGATGGGTAATGAGGGGGATTGGGAGGGGTCTGAGGACCCTTTGACACGGGAGTGTCAGTCCCAGGAGGACTGGACAGGTGAACTTGGGGATGCCAGTGGTCTGGACACTTCACCAGACAATGGTTTTGTCTCCCCTCCTACCGTGGCTATGGAGGAGGGAGCTGCCTATAGTGTGGTGCTGACGCGGGCGGCCAAGGCCTTGGGCCTTGAACTCCCCGTCGCGGCCGTGAGGAATAACCTCCTCACTGAGGTCCTTAAACCGCAGTCAAGCTCGGCTGAGCCTCTGCTGCCGTTTAATGAGGCCTTGACCGACGTTCTTTTGGAAACTTGGTCCAGGCCCACTACAGGTTCGCCTGTAGATAGGAACGTGGCCAGATGCCACCGCCCGGCCCCGGGCGACCCTTGTTTCCTGTCCACCCACCCCACCCCTGAGAGCCTGGTGATCCAGGCCTCCAATTCCCAGACCACATTCCCGTCGGCTCCGCCTGACAGGGAATCCAAGAGGTGTGAGCAATACGGCAAGAAGGTATTCTCCTCCCTAAGTTTGGGACTGCGGTCTTCTAACACCGCATGCCTCTTGGGCCGCTACACCCACTCCCTGTGGAATACGGTCGCGGACGTGCTGTCAGAATGCCCGTTGGAGGTATGGGCTAAACTCGGCAAAGCCCTTGTGGAAGGCCGAGATGCGGCACGTTATTCTATTCGGTGTGGACTGGATACCACCGACTCACTGGGCAGAGCGATGGCTACGACGGTGGCGATTCGTCGCCACGCCTGGTTGAGATCCGCCAACTTCTCGGCTGATGTCCAGAATACACTCATGGACATGCCGTTTGATGGCCGTCGCCTTTTTGGCGACAAGGCAAGACCATGCGCTTGAGCGCTTTAAGGACTCCAGGGCTACGGCCAAGTCCTTGGGCCTCTCGGCCCCGCGCCAGCAATCGGCTGCCTTTCACTCCTTTCGTGGCCACGGAAGGGGTGTACCCACACGTGCTGCCAGCCACGCTCCGCAGGGTAATACCCAACGCGGTGGCGGCCGTGGAAACCGCCGTGGCGGCGGTCGGGGACAACGGCGAGGTCAGTCCACACCTTCCCCCGCAGCATTTGCCTCCAAACCCTCCTAGTCCGTGCTTTCAGGCCCATGTGTCGCCAGTGGGGGGCAGGGTTCGCCATCACCTCCTCCACTGGCTCACTTCGGACAGGTGGGTGCTGCAAATCGTCCGAAGGGGCTACTCCGTCCCCTTCGTGACGACCCCTCCAGCCATGCCACCGCAATACCACCGCGTATCGGGGGATCATTTGCGACTCTGCAGGAGGAAGTTACGGCCCTCTTGGTCAAGGGGGCCATCGAGCGCGTTCCTGGGCCAGAAGTAGGGTGTGGTTGTTACTCCCACTACTTTCTGGTACCCAAGAAGGGCAAAGGGGGCCTACACCCTATCTTGGACCTCCGAACGTCAACGGCTTCCTCCGGAAGGAGAAGTTCAAAATGCTGACACTGGCTCAGGTCCTAGCTGCCCTGGACCCAGAAGACTGGATGGTAGCGTTGGACTTGCAGGACGCTTATTTCCACATCCCCGTCCTGCCGGCCCACCGGCGCTACCTACGGTTCACGGTTGGCCACGAGCACTTTCAGTTTACCGTGCTCCCCTTCGGCCTTACAAGCGCCCCACGGGTGTTCACAACGGTGATGGCGGTGGTCGCAGCTCATCTGCGCAGGTTAGGGGTTTCAGTCTTCCCCTACCTCAACGACTGGTTGTTGAAGGCGGGCTCGCCCCAGACAGTCGTCAGCCTCCTCCAGACGACGGCAGACCTCCTGCATCAGCTGGGGTTCTCCATCAATGTGCCGAAGTCACACCTGTGCCCCTCTCAGAAGCTCCTCTTAATCGGAGCGGTTCTCGACTCGGCGCAGTTTCGGGTTTCTCCTCCCGAACAGCGGGTCCGGGATATTCAGGCTCTGATTCCACTCTTTCGGCCTTTATCCCGGGTCTTGGTCAGGTTGACGCTGCGGCTTCTGGGGCTGATGGCCTCCTGCATCCTTCTGGTGCATCACGCCCGGTGGCGGATGCGGGCTCTGCAGTGGAACCTGAAGTTTCAGTGGGCCCAGCATCAGGGCAACCTTTTCGACCATGTCCTGATCTCGGAGGGCACTGCAAGACCGCTGCAGTGGTGGCTCACGGACCGCGATTGGGTCAGCGGCACATCCCTCTCCCTTCCCCAACCGGAGCACATAGTTGTGACGGACGCGTCCCTCCAGGGCTGGGGAGGCCACATGGGAGAGGCGGAGATCAGAGGCCTCTGGTCTCCGGCGGAGTCCCGGCTCCATATCAACCTTTTGGAGCTGCGGACGATTCGTCTAGCACTGAAGGCATTCCTCCGCTCTGTCCGGGGGAGTGTAGTGCAGGTGTTCACGGACAACACCACCGCCATGTGGTACTGCAACAAACAGGGCGGGGTGGGGTCGTGGACCCTTTGCCAGGAGGCTCTGCGCCTCTGGCAGTGGCTGGAACGTCAGGGCGTGACCCTGGTGGTTCAACACCTGGCAGGTTCTCTGAACGCCAGGGCGGACGAACTCAGCCGTCGGTGCATGATGGATCACGAATGGCGTCTGAACTCGGACGTGGCGCAAGGCCTCTTTCAGCGATGGGGAGAGCCTTGGTCAGATCTATTCGCCACCGAAGAGAACGCGCAATGCCATCAGTTCTGCGCGTTGGAATTTTCAAGGCGGCACTCGCTCGGCGACGCTTTTCGTCGCGTGTGGAGTTGCTGTCTGTTGTACGCCTTTCCGCCTATACCACTTCTGCCCAGAGTGCTGAAGAAGATCAAGCGCGACCGGGCACAAGTCATCCTTGTGGCTCCGGACTGGGCACGAAGGTACTGGTATCCAGAGCTACTCAGTATGTCAGTCGATCCCCCGGTTCATCTGCCTCTTCAGGAGGACCTTCTGTCGCAGCAGCAGGGGACGGTCCTCCACCCGAACCTGTCCAGTCTCCACCTCCATGCTTGGAGATTGAGCGGCGACAGTTGAGGCCATTTGACTTGCCTCCTGAAGTCTGTAATGTCATTCTGGCAGCCAGGCGTCCCTCCACAAAGTCGGTATACGCCTGCAGGTGGAACAGATTTGTGGCATGGTGCACAGCAAAGGCTGTGGATCCTCTTGCTGCCCCTCTTTCTGAGGTTCTTCTCTTCCTGAGGTTCTTCTCTTCCTTCTTTCTCTTGCCCAGCAGGGCTCTGCTCTGGGCACTATCAAGGGCTACCTTTCTGCCCTTTCAGCCTTTCCAAGGCTAACTGATCAACCTTCTTTGTTCAAGGCCCCTATTGTTAATCGCTTTCTGAAGGGCATCACACACACGTTCCCTCCTGTTCCGTTTGTGATGCCTCAGTCGGACTTGAGCCACTTCACAACTGTCCTCTCCGTCTTCTTACTTTGAAGACTGCTTTCCTGGTTGCCATCACCTCTGCCAGGAGAGTGAGTGAGTTCCGGCTCTTTCATGTACACCCCCTTTCCTTTCTGTCCATCCGGACAAGGTTGTGTTACGGACTAGGCCATCTTTCCTGCCCAAGGTTGTCAGGGCCTTCCATATCGGGCAGGCTATCACCTTGCCCACCTTCTTTCCGCCACCGCATCCCTCTAGAGGAAGAGCGGCTCCACCGTCTGGACCCAAAACGTGCGCTATCATTCTACTTGGATCGCACACGCCAGTTCCAGGTGGATGACCAACTCTTTGTTGGTTACGTGGGCGCTAAGAAGGGAAAAGCGGTGCACAAGCAGACCATCTCTCGGTGGATCATCTTGTGTATCCAGGCATGTTACTCCTTGGCTAAAAAGGAGCCCCCTGTTGGATTGCGGGCTCATTCCACCCGTGCCACGGAGACTACAACTGCCCTGGGCCGGGGAGTGCCCTTGCAGGACATTTGCCAGGCAGCTACGTGGGCCTCGCTGCACACGTTTTCAAGACACTACTGCCTGGACAGTCAAGTCCGGAGGGATGGCTTCTTTGGCCGTTCCGTCCTCCAGGACTTTCTGGTGTGATTATTGGTTCGCAGACCCACCACCTGGGTTGATATTGCTGGGGTATCTATTCTAAGGTAAGGAATCTATCACTAACATGTCTCTTTCAGATGCACAAGTTACTACTTGTGTAACGATATATCTGTAAGAGACATTAGTTAGTGATAGATTCCTTACCGACCCACCCATCATCCCCGTTCTGCGAACCGATATCTAGGGTTAAGGTCATCCCCTTTCAGGGCCCTAGTTTCAATGGCACCAGTGTTGGTTTTTAACATGGCTCGGCGCTTCTGGCGCGGAAAAGCTGTGTCTTAAGAACTGACGTCAGCGCGCGGAGGCGGCGTCTAAGTACTCCGACGATGTCATCACGGCGCTGACGACTGACGCGGAGCCGCAGACGACGCCTACCGACGCGCAAGGGTACTGCTACGCAAAAATTTCCGGATCCAGTCTGACGCCTGGGGATATTTTAAGGTAAGGAATCTATCACTAACTAATGTCTCTTACAGATATATCGTTACACAAGTAGTAACTTGTGCATTAGGATGCTGTAGGTAAAACCACAGTTGCTACTAATATCAATGAATCTGGGAAGAGGCGGATTGGGGGGTTGATGTTTCGACCCCAAGTAAATGAAGGGGTCTCTTCAGGACCAAGTCATCTGGCTAACCAACGTCCATATAAATGGTTACAGAAACCCAGATGTGATCATCAGTCCCAACATATCTAATTACATGTTTATGCACCAAACTCCTTGAGCCCTTAGTCTCCAGTTCTCAGATTGATTCACTGACCACTGTGCATGAATTGTGAATGCATACTGTTAACAGTAACCTTTATCAGACCCTTGTTTTCTTCTTTTTTCCTGTTAAAAGATATTGCTATGATTGCATGATATGACATTGGATGGTGAATTCTGCAAATTGTTCCAGGGGGGCACACACTGTGAATGAGTGCCACAGGACATTGTATTTATATGGGGCATCCAGGGAATGGCACCTGTCTACCGGGGCAGTGGCACTGACTTCCTCAGTCTCACTGGGGGACAGTGTGGGACAGACTTGCTGTGGACCGAAAAGTAGAGGATTGCCCAGGAATATCTTGGACTGGGCCTTTGGAGGTGGGTCCCCTGACTCTTGCTGAACACATAAGTGTATAGGAGTTTTTGGAGGGGCTTTTAAGTGTAAGTAGTGAGTGTAACCTGCCTTCAAGGCCACAGGGTTCTGCTAAGTGAAGACCATGAGCCAGGAGCCCAGACAGAACTGCAGGCCATTGACTCTGCAAAGCTGCCTGCTGCTGGGAGGAAACACCTGATATACCTCATGACGAGCTCAGCTCATCATGAGGTATACCTCTAGGGTGCTCATGACGAGCTGAGCTCGTCATGACCACACCCATTAACATTATGGCCCAGCACAGGAGAAGGATCTGTCAAGCAGCCAAGGTGTTAAGAGCAGTCCCTGAGCGGAAAAATTAACTTCAGGAAAATCTACAAACATTTAGAGGCCAGGAGGTTTAAAACTAACATTCCTGGTGGCTATAGTGAGCTACAAGAAGTGAAACACTACTTTTCCCCATCACAGTGAATCAGAGATATTGTTCTTTGTGCACCTTTTCATAGACCGGCAGACAGAGCGAATCTTGACTGCTTTGAATTGTTTATTAGTTATACCTCTGGGAGGACCAGAGTCCCGGGGGACCAGGCCATAATCGACACGCCCCCATTTGCTTACATCATATCCAGAGTGAAGCCAGTGCACGGGGGAAAGAACAGCACTGAGACCTGCAGCGTTCTACCCACGAAAGCTTTTGGGAAGGTCCACTGCACTAGAACCATTGTTATGTGCCTCCCCCGCCTGGGTTTGGAGAGTGGGGAGCACACTGCCTAATCATGTCTGATTGAGGCTCAAGCAACTGTGTTCTTAAAAAAGAAAAAGGAAGAATGTCCTCAACGCTTCTGTCTTAAAAAAAAAAAAAAAAAGAATAGTGCTCCCAAGAGACCGAGACTACCTTCTTTAAAAATAAAATTACAAACTGGCAAGGGGAGCAGGTGAATCGCAGAAAGAATTCACTTATGTTTGAGCCGCTCAACATGCCATAACCACTCTCATCCAATACAGGGTCTGCCCTCCTAAAGATCAGTAATATATGACCTGGGCAGAGTTTTATCAGATTTTTGAGTATCTGTGGAACTTAGTCTTTCGTATTGTGGCTCTGTGGTGCATGGATCTTTTTTTATTAGATACCATGCTTGCTCTACAGCCAGGTTAAAGGTCGAAAAGTGACTCTTATACTGTATTAGGTTGAGTATTAAAAGCTTTATTGGCATGAACATTGACCAGTAAATCAATGAATTTACCGTCTTATGTTTAACCATCCTGAAGTGTTTCAATATTGGCTTGCATTGGTTTTGATGTTTATATTTTGCATTTAATTATTATGATACTTTGACCAAGCCAGTTGACCTTACTTTTATTAAGTGCACCCTTTCTGTTCTGTTAGATTCATTAGAGTAGTCTGATGATTTCAGGGTTCAGGGGTTGTTGGTGCCTCCAGCGCAGAGGGCAAGGTGTTACCCTAGGTTTCGGACCGTTGATTTGTGTGCTCCCCCTGTGTGCTGATTGTGAGGCACCATAGATGTCGTACCATATGCATTTTCACCCGCCATTTTCATACATGTTATTTAATTTGTGCATAGCATTTAATTGTCTAATAATTTGCTTTTCCCTTTTATAATAAAAAATATTTGACAGGACATTGATTTATTAAGTGGTATTTGTTGTGATTGGGGTGAGTTCTGAGTCCCTGGTCCACAGCACCTCCCCTGAGTAAGACTGATGGCTTTGCCTCGCTGCTCTAAAGAAGAAAGATATTTTGTTCCCATTTGGGCGCTCCACAGTATGGGGTCCTAGGATACCAGTGGTTAAAGACCTCAGTTGTTAAAATTGGGGACCAGTCCCTATGTTGACCCTAGGACCCTCTGGCACGGATTCGTTTATTATTGTTAATTATAAGCTAATAGAACTTTAGGAGTGGGAACATTTTTTCTCCTTAAAGGTCCTGAAGAAAAGCCTTGGGGTAGGGGTTGAAACTAGTCGACCATGGAAATGGGAGGTCCTATACCTCAAGCATTTCCTAACTGTTCCCAGATTTTAACATATCAGCTAGGGGAGTAAAAAAAGGTATTTTTTCTTACTAGTTTGATATTTGTAACCCTTTTTTCATATAGATAATCCACTCCATATTTTCCAACCCGCATATATGTTTAGGAATATCCTTTTTAGGTCTCGCCTCTCAATGCGCATGGAGCGGAGCGAGACTATAGGGGTTTGAGCAGACTTTACCTAGACTGGCGATTTGGTGCTGTGCCCGTGCGCTTTTAGGTCAATGCGCAAGTGCATTGACCTAAAATGCGCGTGCACAGCATCAAATCGCCAGCCATCTGTTCCCCAGCTTGGCGCCTCCGCTCCTGCTCTCTCCTGGCTGCTCCTCCCCTAATTATTCACGGCCGGCCGGCCGTATTAATTTCACTTTCACGGCCGGCAGGCCGTCTGCATCAAAGGGTTTCACGGCCGG
This sequence comes from Lissotriton helveticus, assembly GCF_964261635.1. Classification (NCBI taxonomy): domain Eukaryota; kingdom Metazoa; phylum Chordata; class Amphibia; order Caudata; family Salamandridae; genus Lissotriton; species Lissotriton helveticus. The sequence continues at coordinate 1,197,152,159 of NC_136068.1, read as the reverse complement.
TCGTCCGGCCGTGCTTTCAGTTTCACAGCCGCCAGGCGTGTCTCCTCATTTAACTTGTTTTATTATCCTATCCCATCCCATCCCTCTATCACCCTCTCATTGCTGTCTCTTGCTCCCTCCCGTACCCCTGTGGCTGCTTGTCCTGTGCTTCTGTTAGCATCTTTGAACAGGCTGGTAAATCATTTTCTTATTGTGTTTCCTCTTCCGTCCTCCAATCACCCCTCCCACTGTCGCTTTCTCCCTCCCACGCCCCGTGGCTGCTTGTTTTATCTAAATTCTAAAGCGGTCTTATTTCCACCTTATGGATACCGTACTTTTGCTACTGCTGAAGTCGGTCTAATGGAGACTCCCGGACTTGGTCAGTCGCACTCTTGCTGCAGTCAGCAGGTACTAAGGCAGCCACAAAGCGCCTCACAGTCTGCCATCACAGTGCGTCGCAGAGTCGTGGGAGCGTGTCAACAGTTAGTAAGCAAGTGGAAATGCAGAGGAGATGTGTTTCAGGAACTAGATTGTGGATATACATCGGAACTAATCCTGGTGTCTTCCTACACATAACGTGGGCAAATGACTTCTTCTCCATATACCACAGTACCCCTATTTGTTCAGGGCTCAGAAATAGGTTGCCCTAGCATTAAGTAAAAAATCAATAGTGATATTGTCTATAATTCTAATTTTAAAAGCATGTGCTTTTAATCTATGAATGGCGGCACACTTTTGGTCAAGGCAGTGCGAAATCACTGGTTTGCACAGGCACTCAGGTTACCACCTGTTTGCAGGAACGGACTTGCCACTATGAAAAAAAACCAATTGTTACCACATGTGGTAAATTAGCATGATCAGCCATTTCGGGTGCAGACACAGGAATGTGTATCGAGGGGCAGTGCAAGTGTATGCAGGTGCTCACAGCGTCCTCTAGGCATCCAATACTTCATTTAACTCTTGTTATAGACTTAGACAGAGAGGACTCTGACTACCCTAATAGCAATGACAGGGATAGTAATTACCGAGTTGTTGAACATCTGCCTCCTGAGTGACATCTTTACTTCACTACTCACACATACGCCTCTTGATAATAATAAGGAACTGTATATATTTTTCTAAAGCCGCGCGGCGCCAATGCTTGTTTATTTTCGCTTCTTTGCAGCGCGCATCACTCGCGCGCTCACTGAAACACCTTTATGGTACCGCACATAAATATAAATTTCTCATAAACCAGTTAACTGACGTTTTTTTCGATCATCACAGAACTTCATCAATGTTCGTCGAGATGGGAGGGGGCAATTCTCTGAGCATGGGAATGCTTCATAACGTGAGACAAAAGTGCCTGCACGTAAGATTACAATCCTTCTTGCAAGCTGCCAGGCCGTCTTTCTCCTTTTCGTAAAGAGATGGTCATCCGTTAAACTGCATCCGCCCTCATGACGCAGCAAAGCGCGAAGGCTTGAGTAATTAAACATGTGAATGTGAGGCAGTAAAGTTTTACTGTATTTAATGTTACACTTTCTTCAAAGTAGAAACTGGTGCACAGTAAAGTGCTTTGAACGGAATATATGGTGCTTTTTTTACGCGTCTCTTACGCAATAGGACACGCTCATATTATCCTGTCTTCTTTGGGAACATTTTCTTGCTCAAAATAACGGAGTAGCAACCAACGACGAGAATGCTAGCCGAAATAATTTAACACGGTTCAAATATGTTCTTTCAATGTTTCAAGCTGTTTTCAAGCTTTCTTACAAATCACAAAAAAAGTTAATATTTCACTTTTGTTCTTGGATTTTCTTCACAATAAAAAACACTGAACATAATCTTCACAAAAGTTATTTACAAAACTTAAAGCTATTGACATTAAAAATTAAATTAATTAATTATTAATTATTTTAAAAAATTAAAATCCACTGTTATTTGTAATATCAATACATCTAAGTCAAGTAAATACAAAACATGTTGCATTACAAATGCTATAGGTGTCACATTTGCGAAAGTTATAACTATTGGCATTGTAAATGACAAAGATATTAATTTAGGTATTTTCAAAAATAACACATAAATAAAAAAAAATAATTTATAAGCTCAAACTTTCCTAATGCGAGACCTATTGCATTTCCAATGCTTGTTTACATAGTGCTCCCGCGTCTCCGTAGGTAGTAGCACACCTCTGTCCGTAGAGGGCAGGGATGAACCCTATGAGGAAGCATGCCACCAAGGGGCAACCCTGGTGGGTGAGGGTTATTTAAAAGAACATTTTCTTTTTCCAGTCCTACCTAGAAGTCACGTTTTTCCTTATCTAGCAGAACGGGCTTTAACTTGGTTATTTTGATCGTTTTCTGGAGGTCGATTCCACCTCCTTCTCCCTCATTTATGTGATATTCATTCATTCATGAAATTTGTGGTACCAGAGGAGGAAAATGTCATTAGAAGCCTGTCTTTCAGAAACATTTTTCCTCCTAGTCAGAGATACCCCCTGAAAGATAAGCACACTCATATGGACCGTCTGATAGTTCTCATATTATTATTAGGGGGATTTGAAGTGCGCAACCGCTACTCATTGAGTGTCCTGGCGCTGGCATTAAGTCTGATCCCTTACTAAAATGGAATTCTTCAAAGCAGACCCAAAGAGCCAGGTTTTAAGGGAACGCTTAAAGGCCTGGATGTTCTCTGTGGCACAGAGCTGTTGCAGGAGGGCATCCCTCATTTTACTTCTGAATTGAGGAATATCAAAAATCAGGGCCTTAGATGACTGGAGTGACATGGAAGGTTAGTAGGGAATAAATCTGTTGGAGAGACACTGAAGGGCCAGTGCGGTTGAAGGCTCTGTGTGTTAAGATTTAATAGCTGATTTAATAGGGGGTTTATTGCCTCACTGTTGAAAACAAGAATATGAGGGGGTCAAGAATCATCAAGGAACCCTGATTTACAAGCTCTGAGAGCGCAAACAGACTGCTCCAGCGAACCAGGGGTGAATTCCTGTAGAGCATGGCAACATGGGAGGAAGGTACAGCCCTCTGCAGTGTCTAAGGGCAACTAACACTCAGGGAGTCGTGGTTCGTGGGATGTAGGCAGTCAATGATAGATTTGATTTTAGTGTTGAAGAAATTTGAAAGTTTGGTGCATAGCTTGAGAGAGGGTGTTAGTGGCTGTAGTAGGGCGTCAGGATGAGCAAATTTTTTTTAACAATTTTGAAAACCTCTTTAGGTTTATTATGTTAAGTATCTGAGCTGAAAAAAAGACATTGTACTTTTTTAATTGCAAGGTGCTATGTATTTAAAGGCTGTTTATAGATTGATTTTTTCCTTTGGAAGGTACTCACACCTCCAGCTTCATTCTAGTTCTTACACTGCTTTTGGAGCTTCTTGTTGAACCAAGGAGCAATCTGCTGTTTTGCTAAGGAGGTTGCTTCTCTCGGTTTGATGGATGTGATGCAGTAGGCTGACTGTATAAGCCAGGCATTGACCGATTGGACATCAACCTCAATGCCCTGCTCATGTGAGGAGAATGTTCGCCCAAGGCGTGGCTAAACTCTGCGGAGAAATCTCTGGCCCAGTTTCGACGAGGTCAAGATAAACACGTTCTGCATCCATGGGGCTGTGATCCACCAACCAATTAAAGTAAATAAGGGAATGGTCAGACCAAGGGTTTAATGTGTGCCACACAGACTAGGCAGTTAGAGAAGATGTTATTGAAGATGTGGTCTGCTATGTGAGTGGGCTGGGTAATAAACCTCTGCAAATCTCAAGTTAACATGTTCTCCAAAAGGAGTTGTCCATGTCTCTGGGAGAGAGTTCACATGAGTATTGAGGACCCCAAGTACTGTTAAATTGGAGTATTTCAACATGTATTTAGGGTGGAACCCTTCCAGGTGAAGACAGGAAATCACATCATAGATGGATGGATCATGAGGGAACAGCTTGAAGCATCCATGGTAAATGTTAAGACCTTTAAAAGTAGATTCACATTCAAAGCCACATGCATTGCGAACTAGGGAAAGCAGAAGAGGCAATTAGAATATCAAAAGATGTACAATTCGGAAGAATAGAGCTAACATTCCGGATCACACAACACACTGAGACAAGGCAGAGGGAAACAACATGTATAGTAGTGTAAGCATACCATTGCTGTTTCACATAAATTGTTCTAGGTGAATTGACAGTGTGAACATAGTTTGATTTTTCTCAACCCATAATGCATCTTTTATCCATATCTGTGCTGCTTGTTTCCCCTGTTGCAACCCAAGTTTGTTCATAGCTACTCTTGGAGAGGTGCTGTTTTATACTCGTCTTCTGTCCCTGCTGGTTATGGCTCATCAGTCCTACAAACAATGTATTATATGAAGAAACAGGGAGTCCCAGAACCTCAGCATTGTGGGAATATTTAATCTGAAAGAAACACGTAGTGATAGATTCCTTACCTTAGAATTACCCCCAGGCATCAGACTGGATCCGGAAAGTTTTCGTCAGCAGTGCCTTTGCGCGTTGGAAGGTGGCGTTGTGCGGCTCCACGTCCGGCATTGGTGTCGTGGGCGCCGAGATGACGTTGCGGCAGCTACTTAGATGCTACCCTTGCGTGCTGACGTCAGTTCTTTCTTTTTCGGCACCAGCAAGCGCAGATCCGGAGAGAGCGGTACCCCAGTAATTTTTTGACTGAGTTTTTCGAGGTCTTTTTGTCTCTATTTTCAAGTCGATTGACTCCTGGTGCAGTAGGGATGCCCGGCTGCAAGTCTTGCGGGGACTGTCATCGCATGATGTTGGTGAGGTTCTTGCACTGTGTGTGTCTTTACTGCCTGGGGTGCAACTACGACCCCAAGTTGTGCCTCGACTGCTGGGCCATGGCGCCGAAGACTTTGCAGGAGTGGTCTCAAAAGTTGCTTGAAGTCCGGCAGTCGGCTCCGCGCCACCACCATCGTTCGTCGCACTCGGGGTCTTGTAAGACAAAGCATCACAAGAAGTCCACGTTCTCCGACTTCCCCTCGCCTGTCACGCGACATGGCTGAGGGTGCGGGTTGTGCCTCCACCGCTGCTCCGGCGGAGCCTACGCAGTTGCCGCCGGCCTACCTGCCCTTCCAGGGTCCATCGGTGACTCCGGCCCAGCTGTGGGAATTTCTGTCAACCATTACCTGCCTCTTTTGGCTGTCAGGCCCCGCCGGCGTGCCCTCGTGCCCGACTGGGGGCCCTCACCCTTTAATGTCGGCAGCTCCGGCATCACTGTCTGCTATGGCCCCGGTGCCGCAGGGCCCCTAGGGATCCAGGCCTGGATCCCGGTCGACGCAGATTGACCATGTAACACCTCCACCGACATCGACCCCACCGGCACCACCTGTGACGTCGCCCGTGCCCCCGGACGATGTAGTCCCCGGTTTCAACCCTGATGGGACCTTTCTACTCCTATGTTCAGCCTCCTTATTTTCGTCCTGTTCCCGTCCTGTTCATGTGCTGGGAGGGGTCTGAGGACCCTCTCACAGCGCAATGTGAGTTTGACCCGGACTGGGCAGAGGAGCTGGGGTATGCCAGTGGTCTTGATACCTCTCCTGACTTTGGCATGCTAACTCCTCCTACCGTGGCTATGGAGGAGGGTGCAGGTTACGCAGTGGTGTTGCGTAGGGCGGCCGAGGCTCTCCACCTTGAACTCCTTACAGTGGCTGTCAGGACAGAAGTGCTTCAACCGGCAGCTACCTCTGCGGAGCCCCTGCTGCCTTTTAATGATGCACTTTCAGAAGTTCTTTTGGGCACCTGGTCCAGGCCCAACACAGGGGCTCCTGTGAATAGAAATGTGACCCAACGCCATCGCCCGGCCCTGGGCGACCCCATTATCCTTTCCTAACACCCCACCCCTGAGTGCTTTTTTTGTCCAAGCCTCTGCGTCCCAGAGCGCATTCCCTACCACACCTCCGGACAGGGAATCCAAGAAACTGGAGCAGTTTGGTAAGAAGAATCTTTCTTCTGCCAGTTCAGGGCTGCGGTCTGTGACCACTGCATGACTCTTGGGCCTTTATGCCCACTCTGTGTGGGATACGGTGGCGCTGGTGCTGCCTCAGTGTCCAGAGGAGACCCGGACATTGCACTCTCAAGCTGTTGCTGAAGGGAGAGATGCAGCAAAGTTCACGATTCAATGTGGCCTTGACACCACCGACTCGCTGGGCAGGGCGATTTCCATGACAGTGGTGCTCCGTCGCCACGCCTGGCTGAGCACTACTGGTTTCTCGGGGGATGTCCAGAACACCCTGATGGACATGCCCTTTGATTGCATTCACCTTTTTGGCAACAAAGCAGATAGTGCGTTGGAGCACCTTAAGGACTCGTGGGCTACGGCCAAGTCCTTGGACCTTTCTGCCATGCGCCCTCCTCCGCCTTCTGCTTTGTGCTCCGGCGTCCCGTCGCGTTCGCTTCAGAGCCACAGGCGGACAGGTGGGTTTTACAAATAGTCTGAAGGGGCTACTCCCTCCCCTTCGAGACTACCCCTCCAGCCATGCCACCCCAGTACCACCGCATGTCGGGGGATCACTTGGCACTTCTTCAACACGAAAGTGATGGCAGTGGTCGCAGCTCATCTGCGCAGATCAGGGGTGCCAGTCTTCCCCTATCTCGACGACTGGCTGTTGAAGGCGAGCTCGCCCCGGACAGTCGTCTCCCACCTTCAGACTATGGCCGACCTCCTGCATTTGCTGGGGTTCTCCGTCAATGTGCCGAAGTCGCACCTGATTCCCTCTCAGAAGCTCCTCTTCATCTGGGCGGTTCTGGATACGACGCACTTTCGGGCTTATCTTCCCGTACGGCGAGTCCAGGATATTCAGGCTATGATTCAGATCTTTCAGCCACCTTCCTGGGTTTCGGTCAGGATAACCCTGAGGCTGCTGGGCCTCATGGCCTCCTGCATCCTGCTGGTCACTCATGCCAGATGGCATATGCAGGCTCTGCAGTGGGACCTGAAGTTCCAGTGGGCGCAGAATCAGGAGAACCTGTCCCATTACGTCCAGATCTCGGAGGGCACTGCACAACAGCTGCAGTGGTGTCTCACGAACCGGCATTGAGTCAATGGCAGATCCCTCTCTCTTCCCCAACCGGAGCACACAGTGGTGACGGATGCATGAAATGAAATTAAATTAAATTAAATGAGTCTTATAATGCGCTACTAAGCCCGGAGGCATCAAGGCGCCTAAAAAAGTCAATCTAAAAGACCAAATAACCAGCACTACGGGTACGCCTGCCGTGGCGGAGGATAACCTAGGAGCATCTAGTACAAATTTGGCCGCCGCATTCTGGACAGTCTGTAGGCGCTGCATCAAACCTTTATTGGCACCAGCATAAAGAACATTACAGTAATCAAGTCGCGAAGCAACCAGTGCAACGACGACCTGCTTGCGAGCCCGAGGGGACAAGCAGTGTTTAATTTTTCGAAGGATTTTAATAATGCCCCAACAGGTAGCGACTGTTCTTTTGACCTGCTGTACCATTGAAAGATATGGGTCAATGATTACTCCCAGATTCTTCACAGAATCTGTAGGTGTGGGACAAACTCCCTACGAAGGAGGCCACCATTCGGCCGTCCAGATGTTAGTGCTTCCACCAAAGACCAAAATTTCAGTCTTCTCCCCATTCAGTTTGAGTGAATTGTTAATCATCCACTTAGCAACCGCCTCCATGCAGCTTCTGAAATTATGAATGGGAGCGTGCCCCGAGCGAGAGAGGGACACCAAGATCTGTGTATCATCAGCATAGGAGACTACCTCCATCCCAAATGATCTCACCAACCTGGCAAGTGGGGCCACATAGATGTTGAACAGGGTCGGACTTAATGCCGACCCTTGAGGGACCCCACATTGCACAGGTGTGGGAGGAGATAGATAGTCTCCCATCTACCTCCTGGGATGGGGGGGCCACATGGGAGAGGGGGAGATCAGAGGCCTCTGGTCTCCGGCGGAGTCCAGGTTCCACACCAACCTTCTAGAGCTTCGGGCGGTCCGACTTGCACTGAAACCATTTCTTCCCTATGTCAAGGGGAGAGTAGTGCAGGTGTTCACAGTCAACACCACCGCCATGTGGTACTGCAACAAACAGGGCGGGGTGGGGTTGTGGACCCTATGTCAGGAGGCTCTGCACCTCTGGACATGGCTGGAACATCAGGGCATTTCCCTGGAGGTTCAACACCAGGCAGGTTCACTGAACGCCAGTGTGGACGAACGCAGGTGCATGATGGATCATGAATAGGGGTCCCGGTTTTATGGTATTTATTTTTTTAACATTTCCGTCTGTATTTATCCATATTTATTTTTGAGCCATTTTATCTGTATTTATCCATATTTATTTCATGTTTTGTGTATAAATGACGTTGAAAAACTGTACATTTCCATATTTATTTAACTGATAGAGGCGCACTGTTACTTTGATGTTTGTCATGTTTTAACTATTGAAGCTGTCAAATATTACATAACAATACATCCAGTGGTGAATACAAGCATAACACCATAAATGAATGAATTCATATGCCATTATTTAAATACATTTCATCCTGTTTTTTTAATTTCCCATACTGTCCATATGCTCAGTTGCTGGCCTATAATTAATCAAAGACTGCAGGGAGAGTAACTTAAAAGGAGCACAATTTTCTGTATTTATCCCCTTTTAAAAATAAATGCAGACAGAAATCAAATTGTTTTCTGTCTGTATTTATCTGTAAAAATGGAAAACAGGGAGCCTTAATCATGAATGGTGTCTTCACTCGTACGTGGCGCAAGGTCTCTTTCAACAGTGGGGGAGAGCCTTGGTTAGGTCTATTCGCCACCAAAGAGAACGTGCAATGTCAGCAGTTCTGCGCGTTGGAATTTCCAAGGCGGCACTCGCTCGGCGACTATTTGCGTTGTGAGTAGAGTTGCGGTCTGTTGTACACCTCTCCGCCTATAACACTTTTGCCCAGAGTGCTGAAGAAGATCAGGCGTGACTGGACCCAAGTCAGTCATGTGGCTCCGGACTGGGCTCGAAGAGTTTTCTATCCCAAGCTACTCAGTATGACCATCGATCCCCCGATCTGACTGCCTCTTCGGGAGGATCTTCTGTCGCAGCAGCAGGGGACGGTCCTCCACACAAACCTGTCCAGTCTCCACCTCTTTGAGTGCCGGCAGTTTTGATTCCTTTCGACTTGCCTCCTGAAGTCTGTGATGTTGTTCTGACAGCCAGTCGCCTCCACTAAGTTGGTGTACGCCTGCAGGTGGAACAAATTAGTGACATGGTGCACAGCAAAGACTGTAGATCCCCATTCTGCCCCTCTTTCAGAAGTCATACTGTTCCTTCTTTCTTTGGCCCAGCAGGGCCCTGCTCTGGGCACTGTCAAGGGCTACCTTTCTGATATTTTGGCCTTTCTCTGGCTCCCTGATCAGCGTTCTCTTTTCAAGTCCCCTGTTGTAAATAGATTCCTCAAAGGCATTACTCATCTTTTCCCTCCTATTCCCTTTGTAATGCCACATTGGGACTTGAACCTGGTCCTCACATATTTAATGTGCGCTCCCTTTGAGCCTCTTCACAACTGTCCTCTTCGTCTGTTAACTTTGAAGACCGGTTTCCTGGTTGCCATCACCTCAGCCCCAGGAGAGTGAGTGAGCTCCAGGCTCTTTCTTGTAAACCTCCTTTTCTGTCTTTCCATCCGGACAAGGTTGTGCTCAGAACACGTCCATCCTTTCTGCCAAAGGTTGTCACTGCCTTTCACATTGGGCAGACCATCACTTTGCCCACCTACTTTCCGCCTCCACATCATTCCAGAGACGAAGAGAGGCTCCACCGTCTAGACCCAAAACATGCACTCTCATTTAACCTGAATCGCACAGAACGGTTCTGGGTGGATGACCAGCTCTTTGTTGGCTACGTAGGCGTCAAGAAAGGTCAGGCCGTACACAAGCAGACTATTTCTGGATGGGTCGTCTTGTGTATAAAAGCCTGTTACTCTCTAGCGAAGAAGGATCCTTTGGTGGGGCTGGGCGCCCATTCTACCAGGGCGACGGCTGCCACTACGGCTTTGGGACGTGGTGTCCCCTTACAAGACACCAGTCAGGCAACTCTACGTGGGCCTCATTGCACACTTTTACTAAGCACTATTGCCTGGACCCCCAAGTCCGGAGAGATGGCTTCTTTGGCCGTTCTGTTTTCCGGGACTTCCTGGTGTGATCTTGGTTTGCAGGCCCACCACCGGGGTTGGTATTGCTAGGGTATCTATTCTAAGGTAAGGAATCTATCACTACGTGTTTCTGTCAGATGAACAAGTTACTTTATTTTATTTATTTATTTTGAAAGTTTTATATAGCGCGGACAAGATCTTTGCAGATATCAGAGCGCTTTACACAGAAAGGGTACATGAGGGAACATAATCAAAACAATTAAGTCAGGGGAGCATACAATAAAAATAAATGAGGGCACAGCCAGCATGTAAATCAGTGAATCACTAATACAAATAATGCATATGTGCAACGGGGGTCAAACAAATAATACAGATCGGTGCCTTTTCTTAAGGTGACCTACTTAACAGTTCAGGTGTTTTTTGCCATGAGGATAGCTTTTACTTCTTTCTTAAACAGTGTAGTGGAAGAGATGAGCCTAGTTTCGGGGGGGAGTGAGTTCCAGATTCTGGGTGCCATTCCTGAGAAGGAGCGTTTATATGTTTTTTCCTTCCGGAATCTACAAGGTTTCAGCAGAAGATTGTTTGTGCCTCTAGTTTTTCTAGCGCCGCCAGAAATTGTCAACTTCTGCGTGAGGTAGCCAGGAGAGTTCAGGTGTATCGCCTTGTGTGCCATGCAGGCGATTTTCAGATGTATTCTGGCTTCAAAAGGCAGCCAGTTCAGGGATTTCAAGTCAGGTGTAATATGAGAGTGCTTTTTTGACCCAGTTATGAGCCTCGCTGCAGCGTTTAGAGAAGCTCTTAGAGGTGCGGTAGTAGTTAGCGGGAGTCCGCAGAGGGCGACGCTGCCATATTCTATTCGAGGGATGACTAGTGATTGTACTGCGGTTTGGAAGTCATTGGCTGGTAGGAATGCTTTAAGTTTCCTCAGGGTATTGATTTGGAAATTCGCTCCCTTAGTAGCCTTGTTGATGTGTTGCTGCATGTTGAGATTGGTGTCTAGGGTTATGCCTAGAGATTTTGCTGAGTCCACGATGGTGGGTTGGACATTGAGTGCAGTAAGGTGTTTAAGCCAACTTTGAGTGGTGGAGATCTTCGCTGGAGGTGATATCAGAAGGAACTCTGTTTTCAGAGCATTGAGTTTGAGATGATTATCGGCTAGCCAGGATTGGGTGCTTCTGATCGTTGAGTTCAGGAGCAGAATGTCTTTGGGGGATTGTAATTTGAGATATAGTTGGGTGTCATCGGCGTACATGTGAAAGTGTAAGTTGGATGCTTGTAGCAAGGTGGTTAGAGGTTCCATCACTAAGTTGAACAAAGTTGGGGATGGAGAGGATCCTTGGGGGACGCCCAGCGTTACCGGTATTGGCGATGACATCAGATTGTTGCTCTTGAACTTCTGCGATCTGTTGTGAAGGAAGGAAGTGAACCATTTGAGAACAGTTCCAGATAATCCCATTCTAGTGCTTAATAGCTCGAGTAAGTTCTCATGTTTAACGGTGTCGAATGCTGAAGAGAGATCAAGAAGGATGAGGAGGCATGTGTCGTTTTGGTCTAGCATTTGAAGTGCGTCGTCAATTATGTGAGTCATAGCAGTTTCTGTACTGTGTCCTGCTCGGAAACCTGATTGATGAGGATTGAGGAGATCAAATTGTTCAATGTGTTTAGTCAATTGTAGTTGTACGCATTTTTCCAGCAGTTTGGCGAGAGTGGGGATATTAGTGATGGGACGATAATTGTTCAGATCAGAGGGGTCTGCTGTAGGTTTCTTTAGTAAGGGTGTGACTTGTCCAACTTTGAGGGAGTCGGGTATGGTTCCTTGTTGAAGTGAGCCGTTTATAATTCTGGTCCAGAGTGGGAGAAGCAAAGGGGCAAAGTCTTTTACAGCGTTAGCAGGAAGGGGATCTGTTAGGTGATTGGATGGTTTCAAGGTGCTGAGCAGTTTGCCAATTTCCTCTTCAGAGTATGTGCCAAAGGATGACCATGTAGCATTGTTTTTTGGTTCAGTGGGTGCTATGCAGTGAGGTTTGGAATAGAGGCTTGCGTCAGCGAGGAAATCGCTCTTTATGTTGTCAGTTTTTTGGATAAAGAAAGCGGAGAAGTCTTCACAGGAGGGAGCTTCGCGTACAGTGCGGAGTGGTTGGGGTTGTTCCTTGGATTGTGTTTTGATTAGCTCAAACAGTTTTCTCGGACGGTTTTTTGCTTGATCAAGCTGGAGGCTGAAGAAATCTAGTTTTGAGCGTTTTATTTTCCTGAAATAGGCGTTTCTCTTTTTCTTCAGAGTTTTTAGGTGCAGTGCAGAGGGAGCTGATCTCCAGGTGCGTTCTGCCATTCGCATGTCTCGTCTGTCCTCATTGAGACTTCCGTTATACCATGGGTTGGACATTTTAGTTGAGACTATTTTTAACTGCATAGGTGCCGCCTCATTTATTATTGTGGACATAGCATTGAGGTAGTGGTCAGTCAATGATTGAACGTCCTCAACGCCGGGCGGTGGTAGTAGGAGATTGCAGCTGTTAGGAGACAGAGAGCTTGGGTTAAGTTTTTTCAGGTCTCTTTTCCAGACTTTGGGCTTAGCGGATTGAGCCGGGTTGGATTTAACTTTTACATTGATGAAGAATGTGACAGTATGGTGATCTGACCAGTCACAAGGTTGGATAGACTCTAGTTGGATAGAGTCCTCTTTGGAGATGATAAGGTCGAGGGTGGAGCCTTTCTTGTGGGTCGGGCTGTTGCATATTTGGGTGAGGTCAAGGGCATTGAGGAAACTTTTAAGGCTATTTACCATCGCGTCATTGTGATCGTTCCAGTGGAGGTTGAAGTCGCCAAGGTATATTTGGGTGAGCTGCCGTCCGGAGTTGGTTGAGATCATATCCATGATTTGTTGAGAAAAGGTAAGGTTGTCTCTGGGTGGGTGGTAAATGCAGTGTAGAGAGCATATCGGTTTGTCCCCACTGATAATGTCTAGGCAAATGTATTCAAAGGATGTTGGGGATGTTAAAGGGGTGGACTTGCCTTTCAGAACGGAGAGGTTGTTCCTGTGGATGCATGTAATTCCACCACCTATTTTGCCTGGCCTGTCAAGTCTAATTATGTGGTAATTAGGTGGAACCAGAATGTCCATTATAGGTGAGGAGGCTTCAGTTAGCCAAGTTTCAGTCAGAATGATTAGGTCAAGGTCCAGCGATAAGAGGAGATCAGCGATGGCGGCGGAATGTTTCGAGGCCGATCTGCAGTTAAGGAGAGTGCATTTGAGACGGGGTGTGTTGGGGGCGGTAGAGGGTTCAAGAGAGGGTTCAAGAGAGAGAGGGACTTTTCTAAGGTTATTGGGGTTGGAGGTTCTGCTGTTGAGTGGGGGGGGTCTAAGGGCATTTGAGTGTATCGTAGGAATGGTGAGATGTGTGGTGAATGTGTTATTTTGGGGGGTTGGGTCATACTCACGTAGGAGAGTGAGTGTTTCGAGGTCCGAAAGAGCGTTGCATGGGCGACGAGGGCGGTTGTTGCGATTGCTGGCAGGTATTGAAGTCCAGTGTGGGGAGTGTCAAGTGAGAGAGTTACCCCAAGAGGTGCGGGACTCATTGGGAGGGGAGTTGGAGGTGGGTGAAGGCTTGCAGGGGCGACGGGGGCGGTTGTAGCGATTACGAACAGGCATTGAGGTCCGGTGTGTGGAGTGCTGAGTGAGAGTGTCAGCCGGTAGGGTAGGGGACATCTTTGGGGTGGAGGTGGAGGTGAGTGAGGGATGTACGGGGTGTGTGGAGAGTAGATCTTTGATGCTGTGTATGTCTCCTTTAATCTGGATGAGGGTGGCCATAATCAAGTCCAATGTGGGGTGGGTGATGGAGGTGGGGGTGGAGGTCGAGGGTGGCTGACTGACCAAGGAGTTGTCGTGCAGGCGGTGTAGTGGGCTGATGTTGGTGTAGGACTCCGTTATGTTAGTGTACGAGATGGTATTAGGAGGGGGAGAGTGTATGGGCGTGTTGGGTGAGGATGAGGTGGGTAGGAGGTTGGTGGTATGGGTATGAGTGTGGTCGTGAGTGTGGGTGTTGTTGGTAGGCGGAGAGATCAAAGTGGAGGATGGGTGTATGTTAGAGATCAAGGTGGAGGATGGGCGTATGTTAGTGGAGCTGGGGATGCATGAAGGATAATGGGGGCTGAGAGTGGGTGGGAAAATGGTATTGGGGGTGGTCCTGTTGTGAGGGGGGGAGTTAGAATAAGAGAAGAGGTGTGTTCTGCGTAGTTAGTTAGAGGGGGGTGGGGGCTGAGTATGGGGGGGATAGAGGGTGGGATTTGTCTTTGTGCGTGTCATTTTGGTGCGAAACTAGGTTAGCTGTGTTAATGTTGGCTGTGATGTTCTGGGAGAGAGGCGTGTTAATGGTATGTGTGGAGGTCCTGGGTCTGGAAGGAGGGGTGGGGGTGCGAGTGTTGTGAGAGTTGGAAGGAGCTGTGTCTGTGTTTGAGGCGTGAGTGATTGTTACCTGGTGCTGAACTGGGAGAGAGGTGTTATGGGTGGGAGCTGAGAAGTCTGGGGTGGTAGGTGTGTCACTGAATGCAGAGTGTGTAGCAGCTGCCTGGAGCTGTGCTAGGTTAGAAGTGTTGTGTGTGATGGGAGCTATGGGGTCAGGGGTGAGGTCAGGGGTGGTGGAACTGAGGGCAATGTGAGTGTCTGACCGCGGGTTGGAGAGGTGATCTTTGAAAGTGGGGAACAGGTTGTCTAGTAGTTCCAAGTTCCTGTCTGTGGCTTGAGATAGGACCATCCCGTTATTGTAAATAGTAATGGTGGCTCTACCTGGGAATAGTAGTGAAGGTGTGATGGAGAGAGTTAGGCCATGAGCGGATTTTCTGGTGGTGGAGACTGTGAGTGAGGTCTGGAACGTTTTTCTCCATTGAGCTCTGCGTGTGGTGTGGAAGATGTCAGTGTTCAGGGATCCATTGACCGGTGAGAAGTAGGTGTCGGCAAAGGGTGTTTCAGGGTGAAATCTCAGGAAGTTGTGTTTATAGCGTTTAGCGGCTTTTTTGGTGAGTGTGGGTGGGTAGTTTATTCTATAAGTATGCTCGCCGATGGGATCCATGTTAGGATGGCGAGGATGAACTAAAGTGGTACCCGTGTGCATCAGAAAACAGAGAACAAATGCAAACAGTACGTTACATGGAGCCAAACGTGATACTATTGAGCGGTCGATATAAACATAGTCAAAATCAAAATCTAAATACAATAATCACAATCAGACTCAGCAGTCGATATAAACATAGTCAAAATCAAAATCTAAATACAATAATCACAATCAGACTCAAGATACAACAATATCAGAATATAGGAGGTGGTAATTGGTGCAGTCCAAGGAGAAGAGTGGAATGGGTTCACCTTACAACAAAGGAAAGAGACAGAAAGATGTATAGGGAGATAAAAGATATATAGGGAGATAAAAATAAAAATAAAATAAGCATAAAAATAGTAATAGTAATAATAAAAGTATGAGGTAGCAGTCGGTGCAGTACAGAAATAGAGGAAAAAAGGGTACAGCTTATAACAGTGGACAGTCTAGAGGTGTAATACTAGTGATACACTAGAACAAGATACAGGTGTACAGAGTGAAGAGATATGGAGTTTTAGAAATATGAGGTAGTTAACGGTGCAATACTATATTGAAAGTGCGAAGGGTGTAATATACACAAAGAAGTATAATATTAATGATATACCGGGTCAAAGTATATATACAGAATACATGTGCAAACAAAGCAGCAGGAGTCAGAAATGACCCTAGTGAGCAGCCAGAAATAAATGAGGTATCAGTCAGTGCATTAAGTACACGTAGAGGTATAATACTGCAATAAACGGTAGACACTCGGTACTCGAGATTAGCCTAAGGAGTCCAGTTCTTAGGGTATGGTCATAAATTGTGGGAGACCAGTCCATGATGGCCACCAAGGAGAGAGAGGGTCAGACCACTCCAAAATGGCCGACAAAGTAGGGGCGATAGCTACGGCAGTCCTCTGTTAGTTGCTGTTGTTTTAGGCATAGGGAAGGGCAGAGTTCGGTAACGATATATCTGTAAGAAACATTATTTCTCATCCACTGGATACTAATCAATAGTCATAATCTGTGAATAATCCCTGCCCATGTGCAGATCCCGGAGCATATAGAACATATATATATATATATATATATATATATATATATATATATATATAGGTCCCCTTGTGTCCTCTGGCTTTCTTCACTGAGGGGCCCGTCGTTTCATGTTTGACGTGCTTGCCAGCAGCACGTGAAGAGGACCCGTTCCGTTCAGCGTCCTGTGATTGTTGGCGACTTTGTTTGAATTATCCGCGGAATCGGAATTTGCAGGACCGCCCCATAGTCAGATCAGGCAAGTGGCCACTGTCAGGAACAGCCCGTGACTTCACGAGGGTAACAGGATCACGGCATCCGAGTTGCATGGCTCGGTCGGACTTTGAAAATGGGGCTGGAACGTTGGGGACTTAAGGAAACGCTAGGACTTTCACACACGGGGGCTCTCCCTATTTACAAAACTTGCACTTCTTGCTAGGATTTCCAGCCAGATTTAAGATCGAACTTGGGCTCCACACACGGTACTTACCAGTTGCTGCATGATGGGAACTGCAGTCCAACAACTTTGAACTGCAGCTGAAACTCTTCAGCGGGTGGAGTCAGCTGACCTCAGTTAATTAGGAGGACCTGCGCATATCAAGACTGCAAGGAGGAGTGCTCCCGGACTAAAGCTTACGGCATCCGAAGAAGGCAACACGCCGAAATGCATCATGCCACTTTTAAGCTGTCATTAAAGTGTTTCCGCAAGGTCCCCTTGTGTCCTCTGGCTTTCTTCACTGAGGGGCCCGTCGTTTCATGTTTGACGTGCTTGCCAGCAGCACGTGAAGAGGACCCGTTCCGTTCAGCGTCCTGTGATTGTTGGCGACTTTGTTTGAATTATCCGCGGAATCGGAATTTGCAGGACCGCCCCATAGTCAGATCAGGCAAGTGGCCACTGTCAGGAACAGCCCGTGACTTCACGAGGGTAACAGGATCACGGCATCCAAGTTGCATGGCTCGGTCGGACTTTGAAAATGGGGCTGGAACGTTGGGGACTTAAGGAAACGCTAGGACTTTCACACACGGGGGCTCTCCCTATTTACAAAACTTGCACTTCTTGCTAGGATTTCCAGCCAGATTTAAGATCGAACTTGGGCTCCACACACGGTACTTACCAGTTGCTGCATGATGGGAACTGCAGTCCAACAACTTTGAACTGCAGCTGAAACTCTTCAGCGGGTGGAGTCAGCTGACCTCAGTTAATTAGGAGGACCTGCGCATATCAAGACTGCAAGGAGGAGTGCTCCCGAACTAAAGCTTACGGCATCCGAAGAAGGCAACACGCCGAAATGCATTATGCCACTTTTAAGCTGTCAGTAAAGTGTTTCCGCAAGGTCCCCTTGTGTCCTCTGGCTTTCTTCACTGAGGGGCCCGTCGTTATATATATATATATATATATATTACCTACTGGCGGTCGCCAGTAGGTATATATAGTTAGGATTTTTTCTCTATGGGATTTTTGAAAATTCTATGTCTAATAACTTTGGCGTTTGTGGACGGAATTGGCTGAAATTTTCAGGAAAATGGAACATTTTGTTTCTGAGTAGCCCCTGAAAATTTGGGGGGGTTTCGTCAAGGGGGGGCCGAGAAAAAAGGGGGGTCCCAAAACGTGTTTTTAACATTGAGTTTTCCATAGGGCGGTTGGCCTCACTTTTAGCCTGAACGGCTGAATGGATTTGCACGAAACTTGGCAAAATTGTAGGGACTGGTAGCCCGATGTGCCTTTGCTAGGTCTCAATATATGTGCTCCAGTGGATTTTGAGAAATTAACGTTCAAAAAAAGATATATATCTGTAACAGCGGACCGGGCAGCGCTCCAGTTCGCGTACTTTTCGCGTTATGGAGCTTTGTGAAGCGAAGCTGATTGGTTCTCCGGCGTCTGTAAACATTCCAAACAGTCCGTAGCGGCCGCCATCTTGTCTCTCGGTAGGATCGAGAGACAAGAGGAGGCCAAAGCGAAGGGGCAAATGACCATAAGGGGGCATAGTAGATCCTCCCTGACCCCATAGGTTTGATGTGGAGGCTTTAAAAGGTGGGGTGCGCCCGGTTAGCGTAACGGGAAGCGGACTGGGGAGCGTACTACAAGGAATGAAGAATGATTGACTTTTAACTTATTGTATGTTTATAGACTTTTTTTTAACTTTTTTTTCTGCTGAGTGACGTCTCGGCCTATCTTCACGGGATGCAGTCCCTACCATCTCGGCGTTTAAGCCCAGGGGGGACCGGTAGTGTGGGAGAGATAACGGGGCATATTATCAAGGGGGTTTATCTCCGCTTTTTTGGCTTTAAAAGCCAAGAAAGCGGAGATAAAATTATCTCCGTATTACCTAGCTGTCGCTAACACCAGTTAGCGACCGCTAGTAGGAGATAGCGACTATCTTGGGCCCCACTTTGCATGTCAGTGATATTTATCACTAATGACATGCAAAGTGGGCATGCCAAGATGTTAGCGACTGGAAACAGTCGCTAACATCGCTATCTCCTATTACCAACTTTTGGAGATATTCGCGCTAAGCGCGAATATCTCCAAAAAGTAACACCTGCCCTGAGCAGTTCTTAGCCATGTTATCCAATGGGAGGTGGATAACATGGCTAAGAGCATTAGCTCGGTAATGCATGAATATCGCTGACTTTTCAGCGATATTAATGCATTGCGGCCGTTTTTATCGCATTTGCGATAAACCTTGATAATAGCAAGGTTTATCTGGGATAATTTCTGACGATGCTTAGCGGTAAAAAATTCGTTGCTAAGCATCGTTAGGGTAAATATCGCTTAACTTTGGTAATATGCCCCAACGTCTGTTAACGTTCGATTCGAAGGAAATCAGGAAGTGTTGAAAAACATTGTCTGCGCCATCTTGCCTTTTTTCAAATGCCACACTTTTGTCGTGCACGGCAGCCATTTTAGATGACTTGACCAGACCCACTCTCTGCACGCTGTCGATCCTTAGCATGGCTCCCCACCCTCGCAAGCATCTCCCCCAGGCACTGGTCACCCCCGCTCTCTGTCTTATGCATGGGCAATAAACCTCCCCCCATCTGCGCTGCTCTTCCCTGAGAATCACACCCTGTGCCCGCCCGACACCTCCCTTTCGCCCTATTCACTACCGCACCCTCTGACACTCCTCTTCCTCTGTGTCCGATTGTCCAGGCCGGTCCCAGGCTATCAGCTAGCCCTGCAGATGTAGTTTATGGCCCCAGCTGTAAAGAATTACCCCTCTTCAAAGGAGTTATAGTAGATCAAGGCCCACACCCGATGAGATCCGTCACACCACACGCGTTCCTACTATCTGAAAACCATCCCGTATTGTGATTGGGGAGGGGACCGAGCCTGAAGCGGAAGATTCCAGGGATGACTCTTTGTACATCAAAGTTTTTACAATTATGTGTCACATTAAAAATATATAGCACTCCAACAAAGTAGTAGGATTATAAAACTTTAATAACTTATAAATATATACAACAAAACAAAAACAGTAAAAACATTTAAACATTTTTAGGGAAAAAGAAGGAAGTAGCGGTCGGTTGTGCGAATAGTCCCAAGGCAGCACAACGTCCAGATTTCTGGACGGCACCCAGGTGATGTTGCCTGGGTGCCGCACTGATTTCGGTATCCGGCGTGGGGCGTCGTGGGGGGTGGGTCATCAGTAGCGGTCTGTTGTGCGAATAGTTCCAAGGCAGCAGAACGATGGCACCAAGGTGATGTCCAGTAAGTTGCCGCCCTCCGAATAACAGCGTGGGGCGCCCCGGGGGGGGGGGGGGGGGAGGCGGCGTGAACGGGCCTCCCCAGGTGGAGCCTCGTCTGCTGTAGTGGGGCGCCCCTTTACCGTTTCAGTTGCCATTCCGTCCGCTTTTGGTCCACTGTGTCAAAATCTGCAATTCAGCTGAGTTGCCGCCCTCCGAATAACGGCGTGGGGCGCCCCGGGGGGGGGGGGGGGGAGGCGGCGTGAACGGGCCTCCCCAGGTGGAGCCTCGTCTGCTGTAGTGGGGCGCCCCTTTACCGTTTCAGTTGCCATTCCGTCCGCTTTTGGTCCACTGTGTCAAAATCCGCAATTCAGCTGAGTTGCGCCCACTCTTGCGGTGCAGCGATAGGCGGCTGTCACAGGACTCTCAAAATGGCGGCAGGCTCTTTCCTTTTTGGGCCTGGTCCACTGAAATGGCCCTGGGACACCTTGGAAATCGGACGCTTGTCTGCTAGGTCTTGGACCCCATTCTCGAAAGCGTCCCCTCCGCCTTGAGGATTCTACAAAAGTCTTGGGGGCCCCCGACTCCTGTAGGCTTCCGGTGGGGAGCGGCTGCCATGATTGCTCGCGGAATGACCACGACGGAGCCACGAGATGGTGGTGCTTTCATGCTGACGCCAGCTTCAGTCTGAAACATCCAGAAACAAGGTGGGGCTTTCATCGTTTGGGGAAAAAAAAATAGTTTTCATCCAATGAAAAGTGTTATTTTTAGGTCATATGATCAAGCCTTCCATCATTAGGAAACCAAAAGTAAAATGAACCAATGAAAAGTTTTATAAACAAGTCACATGACCTGTTATGCGGCATAGGGTATAAAAAGCGTACAAAATCCGTTGGCACGTGAGGCGGCGTCAGTAGCGGACCGATGTGCGAATAGGCCGAAGGCAGCACAACGCGCCAAGATCCGGATGGCACCGAGGTGGTGTCCAGCAAGTTGTCGCACTGGTGTGGCCATCCTACAATGCTGAAAGTCGGCGTGGGGCGCCCCGTTGGCCTGTGAGATGGCGGCAGTAGCGGACCGATGTGCGAATGGGGCCAAAGGCAGCGCAACAATATTTTCTGAATAGAAGACACCACAAGGCGGTGAGATGCCAAGATCCGGATGGCACCGAGGTGGTGTCCAGCAAGTTGTCGCACTGGTGTGGCCATCCTACAATGCTGAAAGTCGGCGTGGGGCGCCCCGTTGGCCTGTGAGATGGCGGCAGTAGCGGACCGATGTGCGAATGGGGCCAAAGGCAGCGCAACAATATTTTCTGAATAGAAGACACCACAAGGCGCTGAGATGCCAAGATCCGGATGGCACCGAGGTGGTGTCTAGTAAGTTGTCGCACTGGTGTGGCCATCCTACAATGCTGAAAGTCGGCGTGGGGCGCCCCGTTGGCCTGTGAGATGGCGTCAGTAGCAGACCGATGTGCGAATGGGGCCAAAGGCAGCGCAACAATATTTTTGGAATAGAAGACACCACAAGGCGCTGAGATTCGGTTAGCACCGAGGTGGTGTCTAGCAAGCTATGCAGCTGAGTTGCGTGCGCACTTGCGGCGAATAGGTCGAAGGCAGCACAACAATGTTTTCTGAATAGAAGACACCACAAGGCGCTGAGATTCGGTAGGCACCGAGGTGGTGTCTAGCAAGTTGCCGTACTGGTGTGGCCATCCTACAATCCTGCTCCGAATAACGGTGTGGGGTGCCCGAAGGGGGGGGGGGGGGTGGGAGGCGGCGTGAACGGGCCTTCCTAGGTGGAGGCTTGTCTGCTGTAGTGGGGCGCCCCTTTACCGTTTCAGTTGCCATTCAGCTGAGTTTCGGCCGCTCTTGATGCTACAGCGACAGGCGGCTGCAAGAGGACTCTCAAAATGGCGGCCTGTTCTTTGGATTTGGGCCTGGTCCACTAAAATGGCCCTGGGACACCTTAGAACTCGGACGCTCGAATTTTTTTTCCTTTCCTCTACATGCAAAAAAAGGTAAATGCCCGGTACGTTACACGCTTCATCTGCCACGATGTACTCTCCAGAGGAACCGAAAAAAAATATAGTTATGGTAACTATACCATGCATCGTCATATGGAGAGGTGGCACCGATTAATTATAGTGCTGCATAAAAGAGAGATTTGGAGGAGAACCCCCGACCTGCCAGTACATTCATCAAAGAAGTGGCACTGACAGCATCAGAGGCAAGGGAAACGGTCCTAAATATTTAGAAGAACTTTGGAAAGATTAAAATGACATGTTTAGATTGTGGCAAATTAATTTCATGTGGACAGATGAGTGTTACTCTAATAAATACAGCATATGAACATCATCATAGTCGATGGTTGGTAGAGACATTTTGACTATATCCTGGACCTGCCCGTCCTCGCCCAAAATGGCGCCGGAATAAATGGGACTCGTAACTCCTTGTTGTGTACTGGTTGCACAACCTTGATATCACGAGATACGTATGCAGTTTTGAAGCACATGGCGGGCGGGGACGAGAATAGATTGAATATTTCGATATCCCTATTGATATTAAGTTCTGATGTGTTATTGATTACTGTACTATTGAAAGTTCGAATTAACGTCACCCATGGTACTTGCCCGCAAATGTATATCTAGATAATTTTATTGTAAGTGGCCCTGTCGTATTTTAATTATAAAATGTACGTCCACCGATTCCGCAACTGTTAGACACTTTAGTTCTTGCAACCTAATGGCCCGCCCGTTACGTTCCTCTACAGTGTAAATGTCTACTCATCATATACGATTACAGTTTGCTCCGTGGCCGGCCCACGTGGTTA
This sequence comes from Lissotriton helveticus, assembly GCF_964261635.1. NCBI lineage: Eukaryota > Metazoa > Chordata > Amphibia > Caudata > Salamandridae > Lissotriton > Lissotriton helveticus. The sequence continues at coordinate 1,197,129,448 of NC_136068.1, read as the reverse complement.
TAGGCCCGTATTTGTATAATGACATTTTCACAATAAAGGTTTTTAGGTTTAAAGTATTTTATTAAAGTATTTATCAGTGAAGCACAGCGGTACAGCAGTGAAAAATAGGAAAGAAACCGGGCATTAAAAGGCAGTGTACAGCGTGAGAAATTAAGGCTGCCTCCTGAGCACCCCGCCACCTGCAAAGTTCAACAGTCCCGGCTAGGCGAGAACCTCCGTAGGCGGCTTCCTCGAGCATTGAGTCTGAACGTGGATCAGAAAGCAAATAACCACCCCGCTGTACTTCACATTCAACTTAACAAACTACCCCAACAGCCACCCACGCCCACCCCCTTTACCACCCCCCCACCCCTTGTCCGGTGTTGCGCGAAGAACATCTCAGAAACGCACAGATCCCATCCTGTTCTCTCTACTCCTGATGCGTATAGGGTGCCTCCTCCTTCCTGTTGGACATTCAAGTGATCGGTGGTGTAAGCCTAAGGAGCCTCAGGTATCTGGGGCACGTAAGCTCCCTGAATTCAGTAGCCAGTAATGCATGGAATGGTTGCCACAGCTCCGTGAATTGATCGACCTCCCCAGCCAGTGTAAGCGAAATTTTTTCCATACCCAGTACATGCCACAGCCGGTGTAGCCAACCTGTGATTGAGGGAATGGTGGAGGTGCGCCAGTGTATTAGAATGTTCTGTACAGCCGAGCCCAAAGCGATGGCGATGTGTCTCCCTCTCCGGGATTTCAACGGGTACATTAAGGCGTTAGGGAGGCCCAGCAGGGTATAGGCAGGGAAGCGGGGCAACTCTATGTCAAAACATTTATCTATTTCATCAATCACCTCCTTCCAGTAACCCTGTAGCAATGGGCAGTCCCATAAAATATGTGTCAGTGTCCCAGTGTGCCCGCAAGCGCGCCAACATGCAGTGTCTATGAGTCTATTCATCTCGTGCAGGCGCTCGGGAGTGTGGTACCAGTACGTTGACACCTTGGTGAAGGTTTCAGTCAGCCCCACATGATAAGCAGAATGCCGCGCTCGGTATGAGATTTGCTCCCATTCCTTGTGGCTAAGTGTTCTCCCCAGTTCCATCTCTCTCTACCAGGATTATAGATGTGTGTGGGCGGCGGCTGAAGCATTTTATACAAATCAGATATGAGTTTGGCGTCCGAGGTACGCGTCGCCATCCATCTTTCAAAAGGGAGCAAGTTCCTGTCCGCAGCCTCCCGCACCTGTGGTTGTAGCGCCCAATGTCTGACCTGCCAGTATCTCATCCTATCCGCCTCGGTCAGCTGGTAGCTCCCTTTAAGGTGGTCAAAGGAGAGGACTCCATCCCCACCGTACACATGAAAAAGTGTCCTGCACCCATTCTCTCGCCAATGCGGAAAGGCTCCCGGTTCTGTCCCAGGTGTGAAGTCTGGGTTGTCCACAATAGGCGTGAACGGAGAGGGGAATGAGGTGAGCTCGAAGCGGACACTAGTGGCATCCCATACCCTCAGCGGAACCCTCGTAACATAGGAAGCGTAGAGATTCGGGGGTCTGTGTTGCCTACGCAGGAACGGTATTTCCTGCAAGGGCCGACCCGCCACTGCCTGGTCCTGGAAGAGCCAATGCTTATCCGACTCCCACCTGCTCCATTCCACCAGGTACCTCAACTGCGACGCCTGGAAATATTTGTGAAGGTCAGGGACACCCAGTCCTCCCGCCTCCGGCGCTAAAGTCGTCAATGCTCTCTTCATTCGGGGTTTACGGCCCTGCCAGACGAATTGGGACAGTGCAGTCTGCATCATCCGGATCCAGCCTTTGGGGGGCTGCAGCGGAAGTGCCCGGAAGAGATACAGGATCTGTGGAAGCACCGTCATCTTCAGCGCCGCTATCCTGCCTAGCCACGATATCGTCCCCTTGCTCCACCTCCCCAGTTCCTCCTTCACTTTCTTGCCAAGCATCTCGTAATTAACCGCCACCATCGCCGGCAGCGTGGGAGCCAGCAGGATACCTAAATACGGCACATGGTTCCGCGACCACTTGAGCGGGAACCGCCTATGCAACTCTCTTCTCGTCCCAGGCGTCAGGGAAACATCCAACGCCGTGGATTTCCCCAAGTTCATCTTAAACCCAGCCGCTCTCGCGAAAGCTTCGAGCTCCGCCATACATGCGGGTAAAGCCCGCTGCGGATCCTCCAGTGTAAAAATAACATCGTCCGCGTATAGGCTGACCGTATGGGTATAACCCCCCATCCGCACACCAAGGGCGTCTGGGTTTTGTCTCACCCTCTGGGCAAAAGGCTCCATGTAGAGGGCGAAAAGGAGAGGGGACAGTGGGCATCCCTGTCGCGTGCCGCGCTCAATATAGAAGCGCTTTGATCCACAGCCATTGACACGCACCGTAGCCGACGGGAACTTATAACAATTAAAGACCATGCATCTAAATCTCTCCCCTACGCCCATGCGAGTCATCACCTGCTCAAGATACGGCCAGTGCACCCGGTCAAACGCTTTTTCGGCGTCGACCGAAAGGAGCATCCTTTCCCCGGGAATTTGCGAAGCCTTTTCCAGTATGTGTACCAACCGCTTGGTATTTTCCACCGTTTGCCTGCCAGGGACAAAGCCGGACTGGTCCGGTTCAATCAGTCCGGGGAGATACTGCGCCAATCTCGCCGCAAGGATCCCTGTGTAGATTTTAAGATCCACGTTTAGGAGGGAAATCGGTCTATATGAGCCACACTGGGCCCTGTCCTTCCCTGGTTTAGGTATCACCGACACAGTGGCTTGCAGGAGATCCGGTGGGATAGCACCGGGGCAGTCGAAAGAGTTAAACAGCTTGGTCAAAATAGGAGCTAAAGTAGTGCAAAAAGTCCTATAGAAAAGGGTGGTGTATCCATCTGGTCCCGGGGCTTTCCCGAGTTTCAGCCTAGCGATCGCTGCAATAACCTCTTCTATCCTAATCTCTCGGTCCAAGTGATCGGTTTGCATTGGAGCTAGGGACGGGAGAGTCACTGAATCAAGATATTCATCAGGGACCCCAGTCGTCGAGCCGTCCTCCGCATAGAGCTCGGAGTAGAACTGTCGAAAGGCCTCAGCTATTTCGACATCTTCTGTAACCGTGCGCCCTCCTGTTACCGTAAGTTCTTTGACTCGGCGGCATTGATGTGCGATTCTGAGCTTAGCCGCTAGCAACCGGCCACAACGATCCCCTCCTGTATAATATGCGTGCTTCAAACGGAGAGCCGCATATTCAGCTCTGTCTAGGTCCAGAGACGACAAGAGTTTTCTTGCTGCCTTGAGTTGTTTCCAAATTCTAGGAGCCCCCGTTCTCCGATGCACCTGTTCTAATTCCCTGACCTTTTGCGTGAGTTCTTCCTGTTTAACCTTCCTCTCTCTATTTTCGGTCGCCGATATCTTTATGAATTCTCCCCGTAAAACCGCCTTAAGCGCCCCCCATTGAGTCGCCGACGTAGTGTCGGGGTTAGAGTTATGTAGTTGAAAGTCAGCCACCGCCTCGGTGATACGTTGCACCACAACTTTTTTGTGTAAAAGAGTGTCTCGAAGACGCCAGACCCCACGCCGAACTGGGGCCGACGGGGGCAGGAAGGTCCCCGAGACCGGTGCGTGGTCTGATAGGGCGATGACCCCTACCTCGGAGGCAGTGGCCATGTCCCGCACCGGGCCAGAGACCAACAGGTAGTCCAGCCGAGCATATGTTTTGTGTGCGTGCGAGAAATAGGAGTAGTCCCTATCTGCAGGGTGCAATCCCCTCCAAAGATCGTGCATATCGAATTCAGCTAGTTGTGTTTTCATAGCGTGTGACAGTTCCCCGGTCTGTGGAAAGCGCTGCGCTGATCTATCTAATGAGGAATCAAACACCAGGTTCAGGTCCCCCCCAGAATGAGATGCCTGTCAGGAGATGCTGTGATATCTATCAGTGTGGCATGGAGGAATTGGTCCTGACGTTCATTTGGGCAGTAAACCGACCCCACCGTGAATAACAGGGGTCCCAACTTAAATCTGTATGCCAGCATCCGCCCTTTATGCTCTGCCAATTTGTGCAGCACTTCACCTTTAAAGGATTTAGAGACCAAGATCGCCACTCCTGCTGTTTTAGTGGTATTGGAGGAGAAGAACTGTGTAGGGAAGGAGCGGGACCGTAACCTATGACAATCACTAGCCAGCAAGTGCGTTTCTTGTAGCAGACAGATGTCCGCCTGTGAGGCCTCCAACAAGGAAAGAATTGCCCTACGTTTTGTGGGATTGTTTAGCCCTTTCACATTCAAAGTTACTACTTTCAAACCCGCCATATCAGGTTAACGTGACCCACCAGCAACTGTCGATCAAAAGCAGCAAGTGGCAAGCCTACTCCCGGATCTATCTGCGAGCACTGGCCAATCTGAGGGAACATGACAGAAACACCGGACAGAGCTTCCCCGAACACCCCCCTCCCGGATCCCAAGAACTCCAACCCCCAACTCCCCAACCCCCTCCTCCCCTCCCCCCACACCCCAACTCGGATCCCAAACAGACCCCCCCAACCCATTCCTCCCCACCTTTCGTAGTCCAATTAGTCCCAGGCCTGCCCTCACCGGACAAGTCTGTGGTGAAATACCTTCGTGGGCGACTTACCACAAGTACTCCTCCCTCGCCGTCCCGCGCCCGCCCCCCCCCCCCCAAAGCCAGCTCCATCAGTAATGCAATGTCATTCTCCCCCCGGAGCCACATTATGCGGTTAAAGCTACGCCTTCCTCAACCACCGAAGTCTCGGTCGCTGTTCGAAGTGCGTCCGCCATCCCAGCTCTGATCGTGGGCGAACTCGGTCTCTGTGAGGCACTCTGTGTCCTGCGTCTCGAGGTCCTCCACCAACTTCCATTAGTTGAGTTCCTTCTCCGCGGCGTGGACGACTCCTCCTCCTCTGCCGTGATCCCTAACACTTCACAGACGTCTTGTAGAGACCGCAGCTGGTGCTGCACTCCATTCCATCGGAATATGAGGCGAAAAGGATGCCCCCATGAGTCGTGTTGTCTCAGGAAGTCTGTCGCAATCTTAAATGCTCTGCGCTTTTGGAGCGTGGTCGCAGCCAGGTCCTGATACAGCGCCACTTGGTGACCTTTGAATGTTATTGACTGTTTCCTCCGTGCTTCAGACATAATCCGCTCCTTCAGCGAAAAATCGGGAAGGAAAGCCAATACATCCGGCGGGGGCCCTGTTGCACGCCGCTGCGGCCCCACTCTATGAGCCCGATCTATCTTAATGGGGAAATCTGTAGGTTCGCTAATGACGGTGCGGAACAGTTCCTGCAGATAAGCCACTATGCCGGAGGTCTCTTCTGTGGACGGCACTCCCCGGACCCTAATGTTGTTCCGTCTTGACCTGTTTTCCAGATCCTCATTATGCTGTTGAAGATCTATGTGTTGGTCCCTGAGGCGGAGTACCTCTTGCTGTAAGTGCGTAATCTCTTCGTCCTGTCTTTGCGTGGAGCTCTCAACCGCTTCTACCCTCTCCCCGATGCCATCCACCTCTCGGCGTAGTTCCCGTATTTCACCGGCCACTTCCTTTTTTAACTCTTGAAAGTCTTCCCGCAGTGTCCCGAAAAGTGATTCCAAAAAGGATCTGGTGACCGGGGGCTCTCCGCTGCTTCCCTCGTGAGACCCGCTTGCGCCACCTGACTGTGGTGAGGTCTTGTCTCCTTTACCAGGTGGTTTGTTGAGCATTTCGGGGAGCGTGCGGTTAGTTCCTTTGCCGCCCCTCTGCCCGGCCATCTTTCTTACTGCACCGCAGCTCGTGTGCTATCCACAGCCTGCCCCAGCCAATTTGTCACCCGTCCAGGCCCGGACCTCCGGCGCGAGTCTTCGGGAGTCTCCGGTGTGTGTCCCTGCCCCAGATGGTCACCACGACACAAGTCCAAGCCCAAGAAAGGCCCAGCCCGGCCAAGGGTCAGGTGGGAGCCGGTCTCAACTGCGCGGTCTTCGTCGGCTGCAGATGCGCGTAGTGGCCAGGCCTGGGCCCACAGTGAGTGTTTCCTCCACCCAGAGTATGCGGGACACCCCTGTCGCAGGCGCCTCAAGGCCTCAGCCGCTCAGGACCAGCACACCACAGTCTCAATATGCGTACACCATTCGAGGGGTCCCCCCCTCACCTCCAATGTCTGCGCACCCAGGGGGAGCTCTGCGCCACTCAGTCACTGCTCCCAATCTGCTTCCCTTCCCGGTCGCGCACAAGGTACCCGGTGCTGACGCGTTTCTCAATCCACCCCAATGCAATATGTCGCAAGCCCTTGCTCTGCTCCGGGCAGTCTGTAACCCCTCCGGGGGCTCCGCAGCCAAATACACACACCCAGCCCGCGTCTCACCTCCTCTGCTGAAGTCGTGGGGGAAGGGGAAGGCGCCGTCCGGGGCCCGGCCCAGGCCGTCCGCCTCCAACGTTCCAGCCGACACCACTCCGACCCCCAAGTGCGATCCGTAGGGCGCCAAGGATCCTCACTTGCGCGACTGGCCACTCAAGGGGAGTCTTTCCCGGTCCCTCCCCTGCTCTCCGGGGCAGCGTCCCCCACCTGACTCAGCTTCAAAGGCCCAGTGCCGCCGCGGTGCCAGTCCCTCCCTGGTGTTGTGCTCCGTAAACTCCCACCCTTCACAAGGTCAGTCCGCAATGCCCCTGGGTGCCCCGCTCGCTCTTCGTCACCCCAAGGCGCCCCTCACCGCCTCTGCCGGGTCGCGGGGGGGAGGTGTGCCCAGGGCCTGGTTCCTTCTCACTCCGGTCTTGACCAGTGCCGCTTCAGCTCCCTGGTGCAGGCTGCCGATCGTCGTCTCTCAACCCGGCAGGACTCGCCACCCCACTGGCGCCGCCTCTCTGGCGCTCCCAGCCTTCTGCACTGTCCAGGTAGGCCACAGCCGCGGCCTCGCGTAGTCCCCAGGCCGGGGCCGAGCCCCTCTCTCCACCGGGAAACCGGCCCGCGGTCCTCCGGGCCAGGCTCACTGTGCCGGCGGGTCCCCAACGCTCCTCTGCACCTCTCCGGACCTTCCGCTAGTGCCCGGAACAGCACAAGGGCAGCCTCGTTAGCGGTCCCGGCCTGCGTCTTCTCCCGGCCCGGCCGCAGCCGCGGCCTCGATTAGTCTCGGGGGCAGACTCGGGCTCACCGCTTCGTTCACGGACCGATCAGCTCTCTCCGGTCCGCGACCGTCGGCACCGCTGGATCAGCTACCGGTGGTTGCAGCTCAGCAGATCCTTTCTCACAACCCCCAGAGGCCGCGCTATCGACAGCCGGGCCTCCGGTCGGCCGAGCTCCACCACCACTGTTCGGGGTTCCCGCCGCCAGGCTCACCACGCCCGACACTGCGATCGACGGGGAACCGGAGCTCAACCGCGCCGCGTCCCTACGCTCTCCTGACCACACCCGGCCTTCCGGGCCGATTGGGGGGGAGAAAAGCGGAAATTCAGGGCTCAGGGCCTAGGCGGGCGCAGGAGCTCGGGAAGAACACGTCCGTTCACTCCGCCATCTTGGCCACGCCCCCACAATAAAGGTTTTTAAAAGAAAACATGGTAGTAGTATATACATTGGTAAAGTTTTTAATAATAGTCACTGTTTTCGAATCCGTAAAAGGCAAGTGAAATAAAGCAGTCCAATTACATGAAGGGTAAAAGGTATAATACGCAGGAACGCAGTAAAGATAAATGGTCAAGGGCTGTTGTGTTTTCTACTCCTGCAACATAAAGTGATCGATAAGAATCTGATATTCAGGCGTATCGGCGACTAAGACAGCAGGCCGACCCTCTTTTGCTCAACGGCTCCGTCATGGGACGAAGAAACGCCCTTTTTCTCGAAAAAGGAATATATTTTACTTGCAGGACAGTTGTAAATTTTCCGGGAAAGTACATTAGCCTGGAACATTATAACATATATTTAAGAAAAAATAATGTTCGAAAGCATCATTAGAATAAGAAAAGTAAAATGAACCAATGAAAAGTTTTATTAACAAGTCCTATGACCTGTTATGCTTACGTTACGCGCTGCGCGTCGCGCCCCGGATCACTTCCGGATGCGCTAACGCGGCGCGTCATATGACGCATTACGCGACAACACAGGTCTATAATATAGTCAAAATGTCTCCACCAACCAGCGGTCGGAACACAACCCCTTTCAGCAGGCTAAATAGTTCTGTTAAATGACAACAGAAGGGACAGGCAACAAGAACCATCAGTCAAAGAGGGGAGGGCTAGTTCTTCTCTACCGGGTCACGTTGGGGCGCTACCGGAACTGATCGAATTGGTAGTCTACAGTGTTTCTGGATGTTTCAGACTGAAGCTGGCGTTAGCATGAGAGCACCACCATTTCGTAGCTCCGTCGTGGCCATTCGACAAGCAATAATGCTAGCCGCTCTCCACCAGAAGCCTGCGGGAGTCGGGGGCCCCCAAGACTTTTGTAGAATCTTCAAGGCTGAGGGGACGCTTTCGAGAATGGAGCCCAATCTCTAGCAGACAAGCGTCCGAGTTCCAAGGTGTCGCAGGGCAATTTTAGTGGACCACGCCCAAATCTGAAGAGCCGGCCGCCATTTTGAGAGTACTGTGGCAGCCGGCTATCGCTGCACCGCAAGAGCGGGAGCAACTCAACTACATGGTGAGCGAGACGCTGTAGTCGAAAGAGCGGGCGGTAAACAGCTGAATAGCGGAAGAGGCACAGTGTAACAAAAGCGGGCGGAATGGCAACTGAAATGGTAAAGGGGCGCCCCACTACAGCGTGTCTTTAGGTGAAACGGATTGTGGGACAAGGTCAAGAATGGAAGAGTTACCAAAAGGCAAAAAGTTCCGCTTGATCCCGGGAGCCGGCCACCTATGTCGGGGGCGATCTCAGGCTACACCAGGAGAACACGACTTGGGGAGGGAGCCGGAGCCAAGCGCCCCCTCCGAGTCCGCGCCATCACACCGTCCCTCGGGGGCCTCCGTCAAGCGGTTCAGGGTGGCACCGCATTACATTGTTCACAAATGCAGTCACGTCCTCAAACAGTCCCCACTTTACTTTGACAATAGTGAAGCTGAAGCAAGTGCAAATAGGCTTCAGACAGTGTTACAAGCACTCCTCAAAACTTTGAACCATCAGAGTGCATGAGTTTCATGCTCGATCGATTGAGCTAGCCGGATCGGGCAACAAAAAGTATAAAATAGTTATGTAAATAGTTGTTTAATAAAATGTTTTACCCTGTTACTTTGCTGGTGTGTTGTATATATTTGTAATATTTGCATAGAGTTTATCGTTATTTTGGGCGGGGTGGGTGGCGGAGCCGAGCTGTATTGCAGCCATCATGGTGTGGAGTTCAGTTCATCTCAATAGTTTCGTGTTTGTCATGAGGGGTTGTTCCTAATGTTTCTATTTTAGCGAGGTCAAAAAGAGATCCCATTAGTGGCCTACTGATTTTGCTCGATTCCTTTTGTTTTTTTACACGATTTTTCGCTATCTGCAAAGACTAAACAGAGTATTGCGACTCTGTGCTTGTTTGTAAATAGAGAATGAACCAAAGAGAACCAATTCTAAAACAGTAAATGCTTGGATAACAATCAATCAAATGGAGAGAGAAGCAGGCACGACGGATTACAACGGGGGCAAAGGCCTGCGTTAACTACCCTTCACTATCTGCAAAGAGAGAGTACTCCTAATAGAAATGAGGGGGAAGGGGGGGCAGCATTCAAAGCAGATCAGTGTGCATAAACACGAAAATGTTTTTACTTACCACGTACTTGACATTCGACAGCTTATGATATTTGCTATTAAAAAACCATTGAAATTCACTGAAAAAACCATAGGTTAGAGACCATATATAGTTAGGAATTAGCATTTAAAAAACCTTGAAAATTCACTGAAAAAACCATAGGTTATAGACCATATATAGTTAGGGCTTAGCATTTAAAAAACCTTATTTTACTCACACAAAACCATTGAAATTCCATATATAGTTAGTTGCACTAACTATATATCGCGCACCCGCAATCCACTGCTGATGATGTCACATATTACATCATTCATGACATGGTCAGTGACATCACTGATGACATCACTGATGACATCTCAAATGGCATCACTGATGACATCACTGATGACATCATCTAGTGTCTGTGTTTTTGTAAAGTTTAAATATGTTTTACATATTGAAGAATGAGTGGATGTATGGAAGACTGAGTGTATGTGTGGCTGGCTGGGAGGTGTGTGACTCTGTGCATATCAATGTGTACTTGTATCAGTGATTGTATAAGAGAATAAGTATGTGTTAGTATATGTGTGAAAAGGATGGTGTTCTGTGTTTAACTGTATAGATGAGGAAATGGAAGTGTGATTGATTCTTTACAGGACTGACTAGGTGTGTGAGTAACTCCATGGATGAGTGGCAGTGTGTGAGTGTCTGCATAGGTGTATGAGTGCATATGATAGTGTTGTAATAATGAGTGACTGTATGTATGAGTGATTGTATGGGTGAATGAGTGAATGTGTGTGTAGACGTAGGAATCAGTGAGTGCGTATGTAGTAACTGGTATTGGTGTGTCATGATGTCATCAGTGATGTCATTTGAGATGTCATCAGTGATGTCATCAGTGATGTCATTTGAGATGTCATCAGTGATGTCATCAGTGATGTCACTGACCATGTCATGAATGATGTAATATGTGACATGATCAGCAGTGGATTGCGGGTGCGCGATATATAGTTAGTACTACTAACTATATATGGAATTTCAATGGTTTTGTGTGAGTAAAATAAGGTTTTTTAAATGCTAATTCCTAACTATATATGGTCTATAACCTATGGTTTTTTCAGTGAATTTTCAAGGTTTTGTAAATGCTAATTCCTAACTATATATGGTCTATAACCTATGATTTTTTCAGTGAATTTCAATGGTTTTTTAATAGCAAATATCATAAGCTGTCGATTGTCAAGTACGTGGTAAGAATTTTTTTTTTCGTGTTTATGCACACTGATCTGCTTTCAATGCTGCCCCCCCCCCTCATTTCTATTAGGAGTACTCTCTCTTTCCAGATAGTGAAGGTTAGTTAACGCAGGCCTTTGCCCCCGTTGTAATCCGTCGTGCCTGCTTCTCTCTCCAATTGATTGATTGTTATCCAAGCATTTGCAAACAAGCACAGAATCGCCATACTCTGTTTAGTCTTTGCAGATAGTGAAGGATAGGTAAATGCAGACTTTTGTCCCCATTGTAATCCGTCATACCTATTTTTCTCCCCATTGATTGATTGATTGAATCGAGCATTGAATTGTTCGAAGTTGGTTCTCTTAAGGATCTTCTCTGCCTGCAAACGGGGAAGAATAGGAATATTCTCTCTCCCTTTGCAGATAGTGAAGGGTAGGTAACGCAAACCTTTAACACATCGTGCCTATTTCGTTCCTCATTGATTGATTGTTTGCCCGAACATTGACTGTTTGGGAATTGGTTCTTTTTGGAGGTATTCCCTGTTTGCAAATAAACGTAGGAAAATCTTTGCAAGTAGTGAAAGGGTAGGTAATGCGGACCTTTGTCCCCCGTTGTAATCTGTCATGCCTATCTACTCCCCACTGATTGATGCACCTGTTTCAGCCGGACCATTTACTAGAGATAGGTCATCTGGCCCGACCAGAGAGCACCCCTAGTGAAAAGGACGTATGCAATAATAACGAAGTGATCACTGTATCCTGTTAACAGAAACTTTAGCATGAAACAACCTGGAAAGAAAGGAATAGGAAAACGAAAATCAGTAGGCCACTGATGAACTTTTTATTAAATAACAAACAAAGAAACGATAACCATACGTAATGATAAAACCTATTATTGTCCTAGAAACAAGAAACGTTAGAAGTAAGCCCGTAATAAGAAACCTGAAAACAGTAAGAGAAACCAAGTGTGACATTGCAAGGGCCACAAGGCAACGAGGCTTCATCGCCCCTCACTGCCCCAAAACGTGTCTGTACCACCGCCTGCCACGGCCAAATAACGGCAAACTGGGAAAGATACAAGTCAGCAGACATCCGCCCCATTCTGGACACTTCCAAAGTGCAACAGGTTTCCGGCTACGCCCAGCCGGAAGCAACACATATAAGGCGGGTCCTGCTGCCAACCGTCGGCAGAAGATCATCACGTAGGGTGTAGCCGGAGGAAAGGCCGAGGCCAATGGCACCCGTCCAGGGGGATTGCTACGACCACCCTGGAGAGTTGCAAGGGGGGAATGTCTGTGTCCTCGACCCTCCCCTCTCTCTCCCAGTCCGGCCACCATCAACCAGAGGCCGAGGCCGACGGGATCCGGCCGCGGTGGCGGTAACCCTGGAGAATTGCAGGTTAGACCCTCTCTCTCCCAGTCTGGGCCAGCATCCATGGAGGGCCTGGGAGTGGAGAGGCCACTGCACGAAAGGTCCAGGAGAGGCACCACACGCCAAGGCCTGCCCCACCGGATGAGCCAAGGAACCCGTTCATGGGGCCAGAGCAAAGGGCGTCCGGCCGCCATCCACCGGAGGTCCGGCCCAAAGACGGACGGGACATTTCTTCTTTCTTTTATAATGGCTGCGACAACACTGGGGGGGGATGTCTTGCACATGCCTCCGACCCCCCCCCCCCCTCGTCCTCATCGCCTGGTCCGGCCATAACAAATGTCAAGCGAGACGCCGTGGGGTGCACTGGGTGGGAGAGACGGTGCGAACAGGCCTCTCCCGCCTCCCCAGGTGGAGGCTTCCCAGCTGCACCCTCAGCGCTCCAGGCGCCCGGAAAAGGGTTCTTCCACTGTGGCGATGCTGCAACGTCTCGCCCGGCAGGGTGGAGCCCGTCCGCTCATTTGACCCCGCGATCGCCGGTAGCTACCGACCTCTCAAAATGGCGGTCGACCTGGCAAGAGCGGGCCCAGCATAAAGAAATGGCACGGTCACTGGTTGACTCCACCACCGTAGTCCTCCACGACCTTGAAGATTCTAGAGGAGCCGCGGGAGTCCCCGACCCCCGCAGACACCCCCGATGGGGAATGACTGCCATGATCGCCCGTGGAGTGACGAAACTGTAGCCGCGGGACGTCGGCGCTCCCATGCTGGCGCCAGCCTCAGTTTGAATGACTAGAATCCTGCAGACCTCAGTTCCGGTGAAAGCACAGTGTGACCCGGTAGGAAAAATTGTTGCACCCCCTCCCCTTTTTGACTGATGGTTCAAACCACCGATCCTTTCCTTTGCCCTTTTAACGGAACTTTGGACTGACTCCCCCCCCCCCCCCCCCCCCCCCCCGCGGCGCCCCACGCCGTTATTTGGTGGGCGGCAACTTACTGGACATCACCTTGGTGCCATCCAGATTTCAGCGCGTTCTGCTGCCTTGGAACTATTCGCACAACAGACCGCTACTGACGACCCACCCCCCGGGACGCCCCACGCCGGATACCCAAATCAGTGCGGCACCCAGGCAACATCTTCTGAATTTTCATAATTTGAAAGAACTAGTAACATGTCCTCATCAGGAATTTCCTCTTCAATCATCTCATCAGAAATCTCCTCATGAAAAGTCTGCAATGATGATTCTTGTAACTCTATGGTCTCCAAACATTCGATAAATTCGCCGTCAAGAGATTGATCAAAAAAATCATTCAAGTCATCTCCTCCTTGTGAGAATATTTCATTATTGGTGCTGTCAATTTCAATAAATGTAGTGGATAATTCAAAAGAAATTGCCACGGTCTCTTCATTGTGATCCATTTTATTTTGAAATTTCTTGCTGTAAATTGCAGAAAAAAATAATCACTTTCATTTATCGTTTTTAGTAATACATAATATAAAACTAACTTTATCAAGTATTTAGTATAACAGAAGGACTGAAAATGAATAACAGAAAACATTTTTCAAATTATCTTAAAGTGTACAACATAGTTCCCCTTACAAATTAACAACTCACCTTTTTGAAAGTAGGAGAAGTGTTAGTACTGTGTAAATCAAACACCAGAAATTGAGCACCAAAAATTCCTCACAAATGTACCTCAGACAGTAGTATCACAAAATGGCTGTGGTTTCCTCTCATTTTTGATATATACATAACCAATTAACTTTCATCACACACAAATACAAAACCAAAGTAACATTTTAATTGGTTCTAAATTTCAACACTTTCAAATGTGTTTTCCCCATGCAATTTTCCATAGGACATTTAGATACGTCTACAGCCTGAATGGCTGAACGGAATTACACCAAACTTGGCAAAATGGTACATCAAACCTAAGAGGTCAGTGAGGATCTACTATGCCCCCTTATGGTCATTTGCCCCTTCGCTTTGGCCTCCTCTTGT